>NC_088398.1:9498943-10243943 GCF_034236695.1 Oncorhynchus nerka | reverse complement strand
GTCAATTAGCCTATCAGAAGCTTCAAAGCCATGACATAATTTTCTGGAATTTTCCAAACTGTTTAAAGGCACAGTCAACTTAGTGTATGGACACTTCTGACCCACTGGAATTGTGATACAGTAAATTATAAGTGAAATAATCTGTCTGTGTGCAATTAATGCATGTTACATACCACATAGTGGTCAACCTTTTTATAGGGTGATTAACACTGATAGACCTGACTTATATCTCAGGAAGCTGATTAACTTGGTTGGTATATTCATAGATAGTTATTAGGATACACATGAAGACACAATCTTGAGAGTTTACTTCAACAGTTATATAATAAACAAACTCTCCAAGGAGAAGTAACAGTAAGGTAAATCCATTCACTTTTTGACAGCAATTTTTTTTATTTGAACGAAACCTTCCATACATATTTGAAGTGCTCAGAAATGGTATTTTTGGACTTGAATGCTAAAATATTCAAGAGATAAAGGTGATCAAAGTCGACCTATTTTAGATACCCCCCCCAATACCATGAGACATCCCTGTCTTTTTTACTGGTATATATAAACAGTTGAGATTGATATGATTTAAAAGCAGACTGTCAAACTGTTTTATAATTTCTTGAGAAAGAAAAAAAGGTTTTGTTATTTAAATTATTAAACGTTTTAAACATAAACGTAAATGATCTAAAAATGCAAAAACTCAGATTTGTTCTTCATATTCACATATGTTGTAGCTTAGACCATATTTGACATCATCTGAGGTTTTTGTGTTGTGCCCGCGTAAGGTTGAGACTCAACATGCTCTTGGCTGATATGTACTAAAATGTGGACTTCAGAATGGAACCACAAGATGGTTGAAATTCAACACATCAAAGAATGTTGACTTCACTGGCTATATCTGTTGTTTCAAATTATACTCTCAATCCTCCATAGAAAACCTATTGAAATCATAGAAATGGAGAAATAAATAAATTAGGAGTTCCATCCCCGCCACATGCGCTGAACACCTGCTCAATCCTGGGGATTTCTGTGTACCAAGCTGTGATGTTTTTATCTTCAGAATAAATAGCAGCCAGGTGAAAACGGGAGTTTTCTCCCGACTCTGCAAGGAGCCACAGCTCATCCCACCGGAAGCGCTCAGCATCTGTCGGCTGACAGTGAGCATAAGGCCCCAGCACTGCCCAAATAATGACTAGACCAGATCACTGCGACTTAGGCCTCTAAAACCTATTTAGGATAATATCTATAAATATATTGCAATTGTCCCCAGTAATTCACTGGACTCTTTCCCCCCTGGGACATCCCTATCTGATACCTTTTTATCCCAAACTGGATTATGTGGGACTAATACACCCCAATGCCTTCTCTCTGTGTGTGTGTGTGTGTGTGTGTGTGTGTGTGTGTGTGTGTGTGTGTGTGTGTGTGTGTGTGTGTGTGTGTGTGTGTGTGTGTGTGTGTGTGTGTGTGTGTGTGTGTGTGCGTGTGTGTGAAGGATGGAGAGGAGGTAGAGGTTACAATACAATAGAGAACTATGATCTGATCCTGCCATAAATGACCATGCTTGGAATGCTCATTATAGGTGAAACCTCAAATTGCTGCTTGGAATGATGAAAAATTCCTGCCACTAGTTGGTGTTGGTGAGAACAGATCGCTGGCATTTCACCTCCACTGTTTGATTTCCTTACTTGCCAGCTCAGCGGACACTATCGTATGATTGGACCAGGAGAAAAACGCACTTAAACCTGACAAGACCCAAGCTATTACAGCAGACGGCCCTTTAGGCAAGGTAATATTGTGTGAGTGTGAGATCGGGTGAATGTGTGTACTAATCTGTATGATGTGTTTGCCTCAGATGATATGTGTGTGTGTGTGTGTGTGTGTGTGTGTGTGTGTGTGTGTGTGTGTGTGTGTGTGTGTGTGTGTGTGTGTGTGTGTGTGTGTGTGTGTGTGTGTGTGTGTGTGTGTGTGTGTGTGTGTGTGTGTGTGTGTGTGTGTGTGTGTGTGTGTGAATGTATACTGGTGTGTACGTGTGTAACTGTGTGTTTGTACTGACCGAGAGGCCGTGAAGGTACTGTATGTGTGTTGAATATTAAACCGCAGGAGATCTTGTAGAGCTCTGATAAATGCATTTATGGAAAAGTCAGCCCGGCTTTATCTCGTCATTGCAGGTTAGATCACCAGATAAAAGAATTGGGGCTCCAAAAATATAAATAAAAAATCAGCGCAGGGAGATAAGAAGCAGGCTCCACGTTGGTTCAGAACCTGATCCTCGCTCGCCTCCCAGCCCACACCGCCTGCCTCCACATTCTGCTGCTCATCAGGATGGCCCCAATCACTAACCCAGGGCTCTTTTGAAGGCCCTATTACTAACCCAGGGCTCTGTTCAGGCCCCAATCACTAACCCAGGGCCCTGTTCAGGCCCCAATCACTAACCCAGGGCCCTGTTCAGGCCCCTATCACTAACCCAGGGCCCTGTTCAGGCCCCTATCACTAACCCAGGGCTCTTTTGAAGGCCCTATTACTAACCCAGGGCTCTGTTCAGGCAACCTATCACTAACCCAGGGCTCTGTTCAGGCCCGATCACTAACCCAAGGCTCTGTTCAGGCCCCTATCACTAACCCAGGGCCCTGTTCAGGCCCCTATCACTAACCCAGGGCCCTGTTCAGGCCCCTATCACTAACCCAGGGCTCTTTTGAAGGCCCTATTACTAACCCAAGGCTCTGTTCAGGCCCCAATCACTAACCCAGGGCTCTTTTCAAGGCCCTATCACTAACCCAGGGCTCTGTTCAGGCCCTATCACTAACCCAGGGCTCTGTTCAGGCCCGATCACTAACCCAGGGCCCTGTTCAGGCCCCTATCACTAACCCAGGGCCCTGTTCAGGCCCTATCACTAACCCAGGGCTCTGTTCAGGCCCTATCACTAACCCAAGTCTCTGTTCAGGCCCCTATCACTAACCCAGGGCTCTGTCCAGGCCCTATCACTAACCCAAGTCTCTGTTCAGGCCCCTATCACTAACCCAGGGGCTCTGTTCAGGTCCCTATCACTAACCCAGGGCTCTGTTCAGGCCCTATCACTAACCCAGGGCCCTGTTCAGGCCCCTATCACTAACCCAGGGCTCTGTTCAGGCCCCTATCACTAACCCAGGGCTCTGTTCAGGCCCCTATCACTAACCCAGGGCTCTGTTCAGGCCCCTATCACTAACCCAGGGCTCTGTTCAGGCCCCTATCACTAACCCAGGGCTCTGTTCAGGCCCCTATCACTAACCCAGGGCTCTGTTCAGGCCCCTATCACTAACCCAGGGCCCTGTTCAGGCCCCTATCACTAACCCAGGGCTCTGTTCAGGCCCTATCACTAACCCAGGGCTCTGTTCAGGCCCTATCACTAACGAACGGCCTTGTTCAGTGATATGATGCCATTCTCCTTATGGAACCTGATGGAATGACTCAGACATTCTCCTGTATTGTTCTGCTATGGGGATGTAGAGTACAGTACATGTTTTATTTATTTATTTATATTTTACCTTTATTTAACTAGGCAAGTCAGTTAAGAACAAATTCTTATTTTCAATGACGGCCTAGGAACAGTGGGTTAACTGCCTGTTCAGGGGCAGAACGACAGATTGTCTGGTAGCTACTTCCTCACTGTTATCTACTCCACCTCTCCCCATACGCAGAATACTTTTTCATAACCTAAGGCTGCTGTGCTGTGGCACAAACATTTCATGTAACCTTTTGCTGTGGAGGAAATATATTCAAGCAGAATACCTTGAAAGCATTTAACCCCAGTCTCTGGCGCTTTTATATTCCCCCTTTGAGCCTCTCTCACACTTCCTCTCTCTCAGCATCTCTTACTCATTCTATAACAACCCGGGTACCTCTCTCTTTCTCCCACTATATATCTCCTTTTTTACCTCTCTCTGTGTCGTTCCACTTATCTCTGGTTCTCTCTCTCTAGCTATCTCGCTACATCATCTCTCTCACTCTACATCATCCCCTCTTTCTCTCATCTCTCATCTTTCTCTTTCTCTCTACATCTCCCCCTCTCTCTCTCTCTCTCGCTCTCTCTGTCTCCCTCTCTCTCTCTCTCTCTCTCTCCTCCTCCTCCTCATCTCTCTCTCTCTCTCTCCTCCTCCTCATCTCTCTCTCTCCTTATCATCTCTCTCTCTCTCTCTCTCTCTCTCTCTCTCTCTCTCTCTCTCTCTCTCTCTCTCTCTCTCTCCTCCTCCTCCTCCTCCTCCTCCTCATCTCTCTCTCTCTCCAGTGTGCAGGCAGAGCCAGCAGACAGGGTTTCCAGCCTTGGCCCCTGGGGGTGTTGCTGATGGAATGTGTTTGGGAGGCCTGCAGCTTTCTCTCTCTCTCTGAGCCGCATGGAAAATGGTCCCACTGGGGAATGGACCAGTCCCTGTTTACAGCACAGAGGAGAGGCAGCACCATGGAATCACCACCGGCCATCCTAAACACCCTACAAAGATAGGTCCGTTTTACTACTGGATGAAGAAAGAGAGAGAAAAACCTGCCAATGGCTGAAAGTATGCTGGCTTACATCCAGTCACGGTGGAAGTCTCTTTTTTAATTCCTGTTTCATGTTCCCCGACATGAGAATTTAATTTATGAGCATGACAGAGGAAGAGATGCCTTTATACTCACAGTAGACACATACACAGACACACCGAAATATAGCAGTCACTCACAAAGGCACTGGCGAAAGCCTACAATGGAAATATAGAGAGTAGCACACACACTCACACACACACACAATGCTGTCACAAATGACTGCTAATTCTCTCAGGCAGGGATCTCAGGAGATTAAACTCAGGGTAATTTACAGTTGTTTTGGGTGAGACCCACAGTTTTACACTGACTTCCATTTAAAAATCGAATTTATTGATTTTCACAATTGAGTTTTTCCGTCGGGTGACCCCAGCAGTTAAATATTCATAAGTCATTAAAAATAAAAGATGCACATTTTGTACATTTGACCTGTAATATACGGCACAGTGTATAATATGCTCAATCCTGTGTACTGTCCCACTCTGAGGCGAAGCGGGTGCTGCGCAGGCGGAAAAACAACATTAGCAACTTGCATGATCCACGTTGATTAGAACTTGATGAAAGAGACAATGCAATCTCTACATTTGGCAGATAGAGTGCCGGCAAATATGGTCATAACATTACAGCTGTTGATGTGGTAGTTTTATAAATGCAGATTCTTAAAATTGTCTCCCAGCATTGCATTTAGATAAGATAACTGCACAGAGCAATACAAAAATGTAACTTGGAAAAGCTATAAAAAACCTTTAATTAAAGAACTACTGCTGTTCAGACAACTGGGGAGATAGAACAGGATATATGCCTTGAAAAAGCCTTTAAAAAGAGAGGGAGAGCGAGAGCGAGAGGGAGAGAGAGGAGAGAGAGAGAAAGGGAGACAGCGAGAGAGTGAGGGAGAGAGAGAGAGGAAGGGAGACAGCGAGAGAGTGAGGGAGAGAGTGAGGGAGAGAGAGAGAGGAAGGGAGACAGCGAGAGAGTGAGGGAGAGAGTGAGGGAGAGAGAGAGAGGAAGGGAGACAGCGAGAGAGTGAGGGAGAGAGTGAGGGAGAGAGCGGGAGAAGATAAAAGAGTGACAATATAGGGGTGACTTTTATTCCCCGGGTAAAGCTGGGTAAATCTGACCTGTCTGAATCCAATATAAAACATTAAGACAGAATGAAACTCAAATCCTCAATGCATCACTTTTGTGAGGGGAAATAACGGGTAAGCTTTTTGCCCTCTGTTTCAATTCTCTCTTCTTCTCTATTTCATTTCTCCAAGCAGCTTTTCATGCTTCTGCCATGGCAGGAGAGGGGGCGAGCTGGCACAGTGTGAGTCTACCCATCTTGAGAAATGATGCATTGGAAGCGACGCTCCCTGCTGAAACCCTGCTGGGACTGAGCTGTCGACTGAGACACGGCCCAACTCTAATCAACAAACACCAGTTTAAAAGTAGCCATGGGTCGTTTCACAGGGCTGCAGCCGAGGGAGGACTTGGAAGGAAGGACCAGTTGGGCTTTTCAGCTGAGGCGGCGAGTATAGTCGCCAGTCACCAAGCGCCAACCACTAGCCCCTTGTAGGAAGTCAAGGGAAGGTGACGAGAGGGGAGGAAGATGGGGGAGGAAAGGGGAGGGGACAGGAAACATGGTTTAGGGAGAGACACCTACCCTTAATTAGGAGCCCCATCAGGGGACATCCTGGAGATATGAGGTAGTGTGTGTGTGTGTGTGTGTGTGTGTGTGTGTGTGTGTGTGTGTGTGTGTGTTTTTTATTTATTTTTTATTTCACCTTTATTTAACCAGGTAGGCTAGTTGAGACCAAGTTCTCATTTGCAACTGCGACCTGGCCAAGATAAAGCATAGCAGTGTGAACAGACAACACAGAGTGTGTGTGTGTGCGTGCGTGCGTGCATGCGTCTGTCAGCAGATGGAGGCACGCTGAGGTTATCTCTAGGGCCTACGGTGAGAGGCAGATGAGGATATATTGACTGACAGAAAGAGAACAGACAGACTGACAGACAGACAGCAATAAAGACACAACACCCAGGAGGATCCTCATCATGGTTTGTCATCTTAATAATCAGCCTCCCCTCCTTCTTCCCCCCACGTCACCCTTGTCCTCAAAAACACACATCTTAATAACCACCCTCCCCCATCATCTCCCCATCAACATCAAAAGAACAGCTTCCCCCACCACCAGCACTATCACACCCTCTCTAAAAACGTGTTGTTTTACAGAGTCAGCTATAGTAGTATGGGCACCCCTGGAGGATATTTGGGTGAACTACCTTGATCAAGGGAATATGAACACATTTTTTGTCTTGTCTGCTCAGCTATTTGAACTAGTGACCTTCAGGTTACTGGCCCAACGCTTTTACCGCTTTTTACCGCTAGGCTATCTGCCGCGCTAAACACCTTGAGGTTAATGAATACCTCTCCTGAATATGCTTCATTAAAACAGGGCCACAAAACAAGTGGTAACATGGACTACAACAGGAGAAGAGCAAGATAAAAAACTACAGTGGATGAAAAACATCATCCAGGGGCCATGTTCATTTTACAACATTTACAAAAGATCAACAACATATTCTTGAGTAATTTATATGTTTTGCAGCATGTACAGATACAGTAATCCCCCAAAATAATTTGTAAAAATATTTACACCAACAAAAATATTCACAAGAACTTTTCAAACCTATCACATGGTCACTGTCGCCTGCAGCACATGTCCTCATACTAGTTATTGCCATGGCTGACAAGTTGATTCCAGAGAGCTAGGATCAACTAGGAAGTCATGCGACTCAGATATCTGCTATATGATACTATTGACTATTTCATGTTGGGATGGAGTCAAGATACTTTTTGGAAAACAAGTGGTAACATTGACATGATTACCTACAAGAAAACAACGACATCATAACAACCAGAAAACAACAAGGGAACAAGAATTGTCTAGAGGATATAATCAGTTGATTGTTGAGGATGGGACTCGCGTGTCTCCATGTGATTCAGAATCCAAGAACAGAGAAGAGATGCCGTTAAAACCACTGCAGAAATCACTGTGCTTCTCTCTCTCTCTGATGAAGAGAAATGAGCAGTATGTCTATGCTGTACATATGAGTTATATTGTATTCACTATTAGCCAATACATCCAGTGATTGTAATGCTTACTAAGAGTTTCTCAAGCCTGAAGTGAGCCAAGCAGCTATCGTAAATCAGGTCAGCATGGATTAAGTCCAGCCAGGTGATCATATCAGGGAACCTTCTCTCTCAGTCAGCACCTATAGCTGGCCGGCCCCAGCCCGGCCCGACATTCAGATCCTCTGGCTCTCTGGCATGGGGAGATTTGACATGGAATGCTGACTGTGAGAGCAGATCTGCCCCTGATTCTCACGCCTTCGCCACAATCCCCCCTCTCTTAATAAACGAGGTCCTAGTCAGGCAGAGCCAATCTGGGAGAAGAAGGAAAACAGCCTAAAAATAAGGAAACAGCAAATAAACCAAAAAGACAACAAGAAATCAAAAACGTATCTCTGTTCCATCTTTGGATGAGCCACAACTAAATGCTTCCAGTCTGATCCGTAGAGGTGGAAATGAGTCTGCGAGTCTGCAAGAAAAAGCATTGTCTTTTGGATGAGGGGTTATGAGAAGAAAGCCCCTTGTAGCCTACATACAAGAGTCGGCACGGCGCACAGCTCTCAGCAAAAAAAAAACAGGAACAGTGAGCCGGTGTAATCCACCCAAGACATAAGCTGGGGGGTGTAATTGAAGCAGCGCCGACAGGAGCACACAAAAAAAACACAAGATTGGAAATTGAAGGGGGTGTGTAGGGAGGGGGCATGGAGAAATGATGGCAGGCGCCACCAGATGGTTCATTTCCTGTTTTGTTTTTTTGGGACATGGCAAGGCCAGGGTTATAGCGTCACTGCTCCCCGGGTCACTTGTTCTCTCTAAGATGCAGGGGTAAATCCACACCCCCTTCCCGCGTAGCGTTTCTCTAAGAGTATCGGCATCCGTGGTTAGGCCAGTTAATTTCCTCCCAGACACTCTGCATTTTCCCTCCTTTTCCCTTCCTCTGTCCTTCCCGTCCTCTGCTGTAAAAACCCTGCATGCATGCACCATCTTCTGCACCATCTTCTCTCCTCAACGATTCCAGAGCACCTTGAATGTGTCTCTCCGGAGAGCGAAGAATAAAAAGAGGGAGTGAAAACAGCAGAGGAGAAATGGAGAGAACGAAGGAAGGAAGGATGGATGTTGGGGGAAAATAAGCAGGTTGTTTTTTTATAATGTTTGCAGTCTGTCCTTTTGATGTACACACCAAAACAACCTGGAGCCCTGAGCCGCCAATCCCACAATCCCACAATCCCACAGGCTGATGTGACTGTCGGCTTGGCAGCCGCCCCGCTACAGGCCAGACTCACCCTCCGCCCTGTCCTCCACGCACCGCTCACTGCCATCCTCCTGCCTGGCGTCCCTCGCACCTCCTCCTCCCTCTTCCCTCACTACCCATCCTCCTATCCCACATGCCAGCTCTCAGTTTGCATTCCAGGATCAAACCTCGCCACTCTGCCAACCGCTCTTCCCGCGATGCCAATGCCTTGGCATCAAGCAGGCGCCATAAAACTGGCACACAGTTGCACGGCGGATACTGCTGCCCGCTTACACTCAACTTTATAAAAAAAACAACACCGCAAGAGAAGAGGAGGGGAGAATCCTCTTTGTGTTGCTGCTCCATTAAAGCAGCCCAGAGCTGACAGAGACAATAACACAACATGGCTGTAGAGGCTGTGGTGCTGGAGTCCGATGCAGCGGAGCAGCACCACTAGTCTAATGCAGGCAGGAGTCAGGAGCAGCCTTGCCAGACAGAGAGAGAGGGATGGCACCCCATCTAAACCCAGACACCTCCCAAACCAACACCCAATTTCACGGAGAAATTCATAACGATACTAACACATATGCTGAATAATAATTAAATAATAATAGTGATTATGATGAGAGAGGTATAATAATAATGATGGGTATATATAGTCATTATATACAGCAGTTGCTGGCAGGGGTGTTTGTGATCATCGCCGTCATTGTTCTTTATTGTCTGTCACGGCCATTAAGAGGCGATGAAAATCAATCGCGGGTGCCCCGCTCTCCCTGCGGCCTGCCAGCACGCCTCGCTCCCTCGCTGCAGTGCTCCCTCCCGTCCAGAGCTCTTGAGGGCGGTGATGGCTCTCCGCAGAGCCCCTCTTCCCCTCTCCTCCCTCTCTATCTCCCATCCCTCCCTCCCTCCCCTCTCTCCAACACCACTTATCCTCTATACTCTGCCGTGGGTTGAGATAGCTATCACGGTGTGGCACGCTTTTAATTGATCTCGGTCACAGTTTAATGTGAGGCGCGGATTAGCTCTTATCACCGCCTGAGAGAGAGGAGAGAGTTTTTCGGGAATTAGAGATCACACTCCCTAACATTAAAACCCCAGCGCCCTCCTTGAAATGGATGCTCTGGCTCTGGAGCGACCCACATAGACAGGAGAGAGAGAGCCGGCTGGGTGGTGGGAGCAGGAGGGACGAGGGACAGGGGACATCAGGCTGGGCCCTTATCCCAGTGTCGGTGTGATGTGTTGAGGCTGACTCTGGGCTATTTATGGCCTAGTGTGGAGCTATAGTGTGGTGCTGGAGCTGGGCCTGCGGCTGTTTAATCACCAACTGTTATGTTAGTGGAATTTATAGGACAACCACTTCATATGGAGGTGAGGCATGTGGAGAGATGTGGCTGGGTGAATCACCAGAGAGCCACTGGGGACCATGGGGACAGCCAGAAAGCATGTCTGGGACTCTATATCTCTCCCATTCATATTGGCATCCATCGTCTGAACTCCTGTTCAATCATACTGCAGTCGTTGCGATTCCCCTTGGTTCAATAAACCGCCAGATAAATAAAGTACAGGGCAGAGCGGACGCCGTTAATCAGCCAATTACACAGGTTCAAAACACGGGTGAATATTATGAACATCCTGCTGCGACCACCACACACACTCACATCAGTGGAGGCTAAAATTACTTTCCTCTTTTTCTCCGAGGTGAATTTCAAAGTGCTCCTCCACTGTAGTTTAAATGCCAGGGCGACATAAAGAAAAAGAACAGAGAAAATGCGGCGCAGTGTGCCAACTGGTAGAGATTCAAACCGAATGAGAGGAACGTCATTACAGCTGAATAGAAATGGCAGCTTCCTTGTTTTGTTATTTTCAGTAGGCAGAAAGAGTCCCTTTTCAAATAAGGGAACGTTGTGAAATTCTCTGTCAAACGAGCCGGGAAGAGGGAAATACAATGAAAGGAGGAACAGAAGCTTGGTTAACAGAAGAGTGTGTGACATCAAAGAGGACAAAAGCAGGGGAGGATGTGGGGATGAGGGAGGGAGGGATGAGGGAGGGATGTGGGGGTACATCATCGTTGGTGGTAAATCTCCTTTAACACAATGTCCCGGTGGGATTTCGGAGGCCTGTTAATACAGGGAGGAAACTCTGTTTGCCATTTGGGTTCATTTAAATGTGGTTCATTGATAGCAGAGTCTGGCGGCTCGAGGGGCTGCAGACGAGCAAAACAAATCCAGCTACCCCATGGATCCTCTGCCACCTCTCTGCCACCTCTGCCTCCTCTCTGCCTCCTCTCTGCCTCCTCTCTGCCTCCTGTCTGCCACCTCTCTGCCACCTCTCTGCCACCTCTGCCTCCTCTCTGCCTCCTCTCTGCCTCCTCTCTGCCTCTTCTTCCGCTCCTCTCTGCCTCCTCTCTGCCTCCTCTCTGCCTCTTCGTCCGCTACTCCGCTCCTCTACTCTCTCGCCTCCGAGGTTTTCCTCTTTCAGAACGTCTCCACTGACAGTAGACTATAGTTCAACAGCCTCTTTACAGTCCCTCCCTCCGCTTTGCTCTGAGTTCCCCAGACAACACTTAGCCCTGAGGATATATGATGAATCAGTGACAGCTTGATGTTCCATTCGGCCCATGGAGGAAGGGGGAGAGTTGAGGGAGGAGGAGGATTGTTTGGACTGGTGTCAGACATTAGATTAACTTGTTAGACTGAGTGTCAACAGTCGATAGACAATACCATCCTCGGGAAAAGACAAGAGATGTTAAACAGTAGCATACATGTAATCAGGTCTTATTTTCAACGACAAACCCCTCATTAGATAAATCCTGATCCACAAGCTATTGATCGACAAATTGGATAAGCAAATGAAATTAAAACCGTTTTACGACTCCCAATACGAAGCATTTGGGCTCATGCGCCAACACACACACAGGTTTATGAGTACATGCCAAATGTCTCGGCACCCTCCGACTTTCCCCACCATAAAAACATATTTATGAGAGCATCAGGCCATTGAGCCATGGCAATGCTTGCCATTTTCTCTTGGCTTTATGATTCCATCAATGCTCCAAGATTGACTTGGAGAGCTCCTACAGAGTCACCCTCCATAAGGAATACATATAATTCAACAACAACACGTATCTTTTCTTTATAAAACATACACTCATACTATTACCAGCCCTCAGCAACAAACTAAACCATCCTGGAAAGAGAAAGGATTCTTGGCTTGGAAAGATGGAGAGGTGGGGTGTGGGGGAATGGATGTGGCTGAGTGAATGTGTTTGGCCAAGTTTCTATTTTTCTTCACCACCACATACAGTGCTAGCAAACACAGTGTTTTTCCTCGCAACAGAGAAAGCAACAGACTGACACATCAGGGGACACTGCCAACTGAACAATCACCAGGCTGGCAATTTTCACCCAGTCGTTTCTAATGTCCGTGGCGGGCCAGATGCTCAGAGAATATGCAGGGCAGTCAAACACAGAGAGGCCCAGGCTTTGAACCTGAGCCCAGTGGAGAATTCTTGGGCATCTCTCCTCGCCTGCTTCTGTGTAACGGTATTTTAGTGTGACTGACTGTGTGTGTGTGGGGTAATGGGGTGAATACTGTATGGGGGATTTGTTATGTGACTGCGTGTGTGTGTGTGTGTGTGTGTGTGTGTGTGTGTGTGTGTGTGTGTGTGTGTGTGTGTGTGTGTGTGTGTGTGTGTGTGTGTGTGTGTGTGTGTGTGTGTGTGTGTGTGTGCGCATGCGTTCGTTCAAGTGAGCATGTTAAGTCAAATCAACTTGTTGTACTTCCGGCGCCGACAGAGATGGCCGCCTCGCTTCACGTTCCTAGGAAACTATGCAGTTTTTTGTTTTTTTACGTGTTATTTCTTACATTGGTACCCCAGGTCATCTTAGGTTTCATTACATACAGTCGAGAAGAACTACTGAACATAAGAGCAGCGTCAACTCACCATCAGTACGACCAAGAATAGGACTTTCGCGAAGCGGATCCTGTGTTCTGCCTTTCACCCAGGACAACGGAATGGATCCCAGCCGGCGACCCCAAAAAAACGACTTCGAAAAAGGGGAAAACGAGCGGTCTTCTGGTCAGACTCCAGAGACGGGCACATCGTGCACCACTCCCTAGCATTCTCCTCGCCAATGTCCAGTCTCTTGACAACAAGGTTGATGAAATCCGAGCAAGGGTAGCATTCCAGAGGGACATCAGAGACTGTAACGTTCTTTGCTTCACGGAAACATGGCTCACTGGAGAGACGCTATCGGAGACGGTGCAGCCAGCTGGTTTCTCCACGCATCGCGCCGACAGAAACAAACATCTTTCTGGTAAGAAGAGGGGCGGGGGCGTATGCTTTATGGTTAACGTGACGTGGTGTGGCCACAACAACATACAGGAACTCAAGTCCTTCTGTTCACCTGATTTAGAATTCCTCACAATCAAATGTCGACCGCATTATCTACCAAGGGAATTCTCTTCGATTATAATCACAGCCGTATATATTCCCCCCCAAGCAGACACATCGATGGCTCTGAACGAACTTTATTTGACTCTTTGCAAACTGGAATCCATATATCCGGAGGCTGCATTCATTGTAGCTGGGGATTTTAACAAGGCTAATCTGAAAACAAGACTCCCTAAATTTTATCAGCATATCGATTGCGCAACCAGGGCTGGAAAAACATTGGATCATTGCTATTCCAACTTCCGCAACGGATATAAGGCCCTGCCCCGCCCTCCTTTCAGAAAAGCTGACCACGACTCCATTTTGTTGATCCCTGCCTACAGACAGAAACTAAAACAAGAAGCTCCCGCGCTGAGGTCTGTTCAACGCTGGTCCGACCAATCTGATTCCACACTCCAAGACTGCTTCCATCACGTGGACTGGGATATGTTCCGTATTGCATCAGACGACAACATTGGCGAATACGCTGATTCGGTGTGTGAGTTCATTAGAACGTGCGTTGAAGATGTCGTTCCCATAGCAACGATTAAAACATTCCCAAACCAGAAACCGTGGATTGATGGCAGCATTCGCGTGAAACTGAAAGCGCGAACCACTGCTTTTAATCAGGGCAAGGTGACTGGAAACATGACCGAATACAAACAGTGTAACTATTCCCTCCGCAAGGCAATCAAACAAGCTAAGCGTCAGTATAGAGACAAAGTAGAATCTGAATTCAACGGCTCAGACACAAGAGGTATGTGGCAGGGTCTACAGTCAATCACGGATTACAAAAAGAAAACCAGCACCGTCACGGCCCGCTTTGAGGACAATACAGTGCCACTGACACTGCCCGCAACTAAAACATGTGGACTCTCCTTCACTGCAGCCGACGTGAGGAAAACATTTAAACGTGTCAACCCTCGCAAGGCTGCAATCAATCCCTATCCCAGTCTGTTGTTCCCACATGCTTCAAGAGGGCCACCATTGTTCCTGTTCCCAAGAAAGCTAAGGTAACTGAGCTAAACGACTACCGCCCCGTAGCACTCACTTCCGTCATCATGAAGTGCTTTGAGAGACTAGTCAAGGACCATATCACCTCCACCCTACCTGACACCCTAGACCCACTCCAATTTGCTTACCGCCCAAATAGGTCCACAGACGATGCAATCTCAACCACACTGCACACTGCCCTAACCCATCTGGACAAGAGGAATACCTATGTGAGAATGCTGTTCATCGACTACAGCTCGGCATTTAACACCATAGTGCCCTCCAAGCTCGTCATCAAGCTCGAGACCCTGGGTCTCGACCCCGCCCTATGCATCTGGGTACTGGACTTCCTGACGGGCCGCCCCCAGGTGGTGAGGGTAGGCAACAACATCTCCACCCCGCTGATCCTCAACACTGGGGCCCCACAAGGGTGCGTTCTGAGCCCTCTCCTCTACTCCCTGTTCACCCACGACTGCGTGGCCACGCACGCCTCCAACTTAATCATCAAGTTTGCGGACGACACAACAGTGGTAGACTTGATTACCAACAACGACGAGACGGCCTACAGGGAGGAGGTGAGGGCCCTCGGAGTGTGGTGTCAGGAAAATAACCTCACACTCAACGTCAACAAAACTAAGGAGATGATTGTGGACTTTAGGAAACAGCAGAGGGAACACCCCCCTATCCACATCGATGGAACAGTAGTGGAGAGGGTAGTAAGTTTTAAGTTCCTCGGCGTACACATCACAGACAAAATGAATTGGTCCACCCACACAGACAGCATCGTGAAGAAGGCGCAGCAGCGCCTCTTCAACCTCAGGAGGCTGAAGAAATTCGGCTTGTCACCAAAAGCACTCACAAACTTCTACAGATGCACAATCGAGAGCATCCTGTCGGGCTGTATCACCGCCTGGTACGGCAACTGCTCCGCCCACAACCGTAAGGCTCTCCAGAGGGTAGTGAGGTCTGCACAACGCATCACCGGGGGCAAACTACCTGCCCTCCAGGACACCTACACCACCCGATGTTACAGGAAGGCCATAAAGATCATCAAGGACAACAACCACCCGAGCCACTGCCTGTTCACCCCGCTATCATCCAGAAGGCGAGGTCAGTACAGGTGCATCAAAGCTGGGACCGAGAGACTGAAAAACAGCTTCTATCTCAAGGCCATCAGACTGTTAAACAGCCACCACTAACATTGAGTGGCTGCTGCCAACACACTGACTCAACTCCAGCCACTTTAATAATGGGAATTGATGGGAAATGATGTAAAATATATCACTAGCCACTTTAAACAATGCTACCTAATATAATGTTTACATACCCTACATTATTCATCTCATATGTATACTTATATACTGTACTCTATATCATCTACTGCATCCTTATGTAATACATGTATCACTAGCCACTTTAACTATGCCACTTTGTTTACATACTCATCTCATATGTATATACTGCACTCAATACCATCTACTGTATCTTGCCTATGCCGCTCTGTACCATCACTCATTCATATATCTTTATGTACATATTCTTTATCCCCTTACACTTGTGTCTATAAGGTAGCAGTTTTGGAATTGTTAGCTAGATTACTTGTTGGTTATTACTGCATTGTCGGAACTAGAAGCACAAGCATTTCGCTACACTCGCACTAACATCTGCTAACCATGTGTATGTGACAAATAAAATTGGATTGGATTTGATTTGATTTGTATTTGTCACATGCACTGAATACAACAGTTCTAGTAGTCCTTACAGTGAAATGTTTAGTTACCAGCCCTTAGCCAACAATGCAGAGGTTTTAGAAAGTAAGTAAAACAAGGAAAAATGGTAACACAATACAATAACAATAACGAGGCTATGGGTAACGAGTCAATGTGCAGAGGTAAGGGTTAGTCGATGTAATCAAGGTAATATGTACATATAGGTATGGGTAAAGTGACTATGCAGAAATAATAAACAGAGTAGCAGCAGTGTATGTGACGAGTGTGAAGGAATGTGAATGTGTGTGTGTGTGCATGTGTATCTGTGTGTGTGTGTGTGTATCTGTGTGGCATCAATATGCATGAGTGTGTGTGTTTTGTGTGTGTGTGTCAAAGCCGTGGGTGTACATGACACATTATCACGGAAGGGGGAGGAAGGGGGAGGTGGAGCATCGTGGGCCTGGTATGTGTGGGCTTCTGTTCAGTTGAATCCCCTTCCTGGCAACAGGGGTCTCTCTGGGCTAGGCAGGACCACTGTTGTTACATCCACGCACTCGCACAAGCAGATGGCTAAACAGATGATCTTCGCTCATCCCACTCATGGCCATCCATGTTTATTTCATGATGGCTGTGCCCGGAGTCTCCCTCTGACTATCACTTCTACATGAGTGCTTTGGTAGGGGGAGGCTGCTGTCACACAAGCATTTGGAAAACAAAGCTGTGTGAGAGAGAGAGCGAGAGAGAGAGAGAGAGAGAGAGAGAGAGAGAGAGAGAGGGTGAGAGGGTGAGAGGGTGAGAGAGAGAATGAGAGAGTGAGCGTGAGAGAGAGAATATAAAACACCAAATAATGCATACAGAGCAGAATTAGGCCAATACCCGCAAATGATCTACAACCACCTAAAAGGAAGCGATTCCCAAACCTTCCATAACAAAGCCATCACCTACAGAGAGATGAACCTGGAGAAGAGTCCCATTAGCAAGCTCTGTTCACAAACACAAACACACCCTACAGAGCCCCAGGACAGCAGCACAATTAGACCCAACCAAATCATGAGAAAGCAAAAATATAATTACTTGACACATTGGAAAGAATTAACAACAAAAAAACAAGCAAACTAGAATGCAATTTGGCCCTAATCAGAAAGTACACAGTGGCAGAATACCTGACCACTGTAACTGACCGAAACTTAAGAAAAGCTTTGACAATGTACAGAGTCAGTGAGCATGGCCTTGCTATTGAGAAAGGCTGCAGTAGGCAGACCTGGTTCTCAAGAGAAGACAGGCTATGTGCACACTGCCCACAAAATGAGGTGGAAACTGAGCTGCACTTCCTAACCTCCTACCAAATATATGACCATATTAGAGACACATATTTCCCTCAGATTACACAAATCCACAAAGAGTTTGAAAAACAAACAAATTTTGATAAACTCCCATATCTAACTGACAGAAATACCACCGTGTGTCATCACAGCAGCAAGATTTGTGACCTGTTGCCACAAGAAAAGGCCAACCAGTGAAGAACAAACACCATTGTAAATACAACCATATTTATGTTGAGTTTTTTTGCCTTTTGTACTTTAACTCTTTTCACATGGTTATGACACATTTGAAATGTCTTTATTCTTTTGGAACTTCTGTGAGTGTAATGTTTACTGTTCGTTTTTATTGTTTATTTCACTGTTGTTTACTATCTACTTCACTTGTTTGGCAATGTTAACATACGTTTCCCATACCAGTAAAGGCCATGATTTGAACTGAATAGAGGGGGGGTAACATTTTGAGAACTCAAAGAAAAACAATGGCGCTGGCCTACCAGACGCCCGTCAAAGTTCTTAAATAACTTCACATTGATCAAAGAAAGCAGCGAATCCATGCGTAGTTCTGAGCTAGTGCTGATGACTAAGGCCCTGGTCGATGCTGGTTGACGTGATTTATACAGCTTCCTGGAGTGCCAATAAATGAACAGACTGATTTGCCCGGTGTAGGAATGGGGTGGAATGCCTCTGCACTTGCTCCCTTTGATCTCTCCTGGTACTTACTGAGGAAATGAGCAACCTCGCTGCAGACAGCTTCTCACTGAGAGACCCATACAATACTACCTGGACCTCCTGGAAAATGTCCAAAGCTAAAAGGACCAAATTGGTCGACACCATTGGTGCTTAATGAAAGCTGGAAAGGGCAATTTCTTAAGTCCATGTAATGCAGATTGTGGCATGTTGATATGGTGTAGCTTTTTGCTGAGGTGGGGAGAAAAACATACATTTTGCCTGGCACTCTAATTATATTTATCGAGACTTTTTTACTTTCTGTCCAGGTCTGAACATTACATTTCAGATTTATTTGCCCATCATCACATCTTAGGCTACCTCACCCTCACCCTCCTCCTCATCCTCTCTTCCTCCCTCTCCTTCGCTCCTTTTTATGGGAATGTCTCAGCACATACTTTTTTGCCTTACTAGATCTGGCAGCGGTCCTTGCCGATGGATGATATTTAGGTTGATCATAGGAAGTGACACGCCCGGTTTCCCCTGAAGCCAGTGGCTGAGTGAGCAACTCAATTAACAGCAAACCGCCTCAGACAGGGCAGGCCAGGCCTGATCCCTGGGAGCTCCGGGGAGAAGGAGGGGGAGGAGGATGAGGGAGATCAGCTAAGCACTCCTCATCCTCCCTCCACCCTTCGTGGGCAGGGGATGGACTGAGCGCTGGGCCTGGTTGGGTCTGGATGTCGGTCTGAGCCTAAGCCATGGGGCAGGGTGACAGTGTGCTCCAGTTGTTCTGATGATTCACCATGTCCTCCTACAGGGGGCCCGGGGGCAGCACATGCCACACGCACAGATGACTGGGCAGCAGCTTTGTTCCATTATCAATGGCCGGAGGGTGTAAGCGAGCATGAACATCACAAGCCCCCCGTAGCGAGCCCCGTTAGGCCTACAGAGGAGACCTCCGGTGTGGTTAGAGATAAGGCCAGATTATGGCTGCCCAGTCATGACACAGATAGGGCTCAGGAGTCTGAGAACAGATAGCTAGTTTTATCCAGGGTTCAAAAGGGGAGCCTAGAGTCAAAGTGCAATCCCATCCTATAGCATGGAGCAGATAGGAAGTGCAGGCACCCACGGGCAGAGCAGAAGCAGGATTAAAACCAAAGGTTACTCAATGACATCTGAGACATTCTGTGCCTCTGCGTCTTTTTAGCTGAAGGAGACACAACAGGATCAGGACCTGTGAGGGAAAAGCCTTTAAAAACAATGCGGTCTGTGACATATACGTCTCCTAAACAGACTCAAATACAGCAATCAATCACACTGCAGCATATCTGACTGGCTGCTGTCACTGCTCCCATTCCTCTCCTCTCCTCTCCTCTCTCCTCTCCTCTCCTCTCCTCTCCTCTCCTCTCCTCTCCTCTCCTCTCCTCAGTTTTTTCCCATTCTCTTCGTCGACCAAATCTGGTAACCGAGGACAAAAAGTACAAGAAGTTCAGAAAAAAAAATCCCTGAAGCTCCCCATTGATCTGGTACCGATGATGATGACCATCAGTGAGGAGCAGAGCAGAGTCTTAAACATTATGAAATGAGACACCCGCTGACATTTTGAGGTCAGTGTCACTTCCCGCTCTTCAGCTCTGGCTCCTCAACGTTTCTGATTGGCTGTATTAGCGAGAGGGGACACAGAGTGCTTACCTTGTCTCTAATTAACAGTGACAAACAATGCAACAAACAAAACAACATATGAGATGCATAAATCCTTTCTGAAGGCGCTGAGTGGTACAAACATGCTAGTCAACCTTCCCGTCTCTTCCCCCTCTCCCCTCTCCCCTCTCCCTTCCCTTCTCCTCCCCCTCTCCCCTCTCCCTTCCCTTCTCCTCCCCCTCCCCTCTCCCTTTCCTTCTCCTCCCACTCTCCCCTCTCCCTTCCCTTCCTTCTCCTCCCCCTCTCCCCTCTCTCTTCCCTTCTCCTCCCCCTCTCCCCTCTCCCCTCTCCCTTCCCTTCTCCTCCCCCTCTCCCCTCTCCCTTCCCTTCTCCTCCCCCTCTCCCCTCTCCCTTCCCTTCTCCTCCCCCTCTCCCCTCTCCCCTCTCACTTCCCTTCTCCTCCCCCTCTCCCCTCTCCCTTTCCTTCTCCTCCCCCTCTCCCCTCTCCCTTCCCTTCTCCTCCCCCTCTCCCCTCTCCCTTCCCTTCTTCTCCCCTCTCCCCTCTCCCTTCCCTTCTCCTCTCCCTCTCCCCTCTCCCTTCCCTTCTCCTCCCCCTCTCCCCTCTCCCTTCCCTTCCCTTCTCCTCCCCCTCTCCCCTCTCCCTTCCCTTCTCCTCCCCCTCTCCCCTCTCCCTTCCCTTCTCCTCCCCCTCTCCCCTCTCCCTTCCCTTCTCCTCCCCCTCTCCCCTCTCCCTTCCCTTCTCCTCCCCCTCTCCCCTCTCCCTCTCCCTTCCCTTCTCCTCCCCCTCTCCCCTCTCCCTTCCCTTCTCCTCCCCCTCTCCCCTCTCCCTTCCCTTCTCCTCCCCCTCTCCCCTCTCCCCTCTCCCTTCCCTTCTCCTCCCCCTCTCCCCTCTCCCTTCCCTTCTCCTCCCCCTCTCCCCTCTCCCTTCCCTTCTCCTCCCCCTCTCCCCTCTCCCTTCCCTTCTCCTCCCCTCTCCCCTCTCCCTTCTTCCTCCCCCCATCCCCTAGCCCCTGGTGACTGCTGTAATAAACTGAAAGGTAGACAGAGCTGGGATTTTGGCCATCAAACGCTTGTCATCTTCCCAGAGCAGGCATGGAACAGAGGTGGCCAAGGGAGACAGTTGTTGCCGCATTGTATTCTGAGAGAGAGAGAGAGAGAGAGAGAGAGAGAGAGTGTGTGTGTGTGTGTGTGTGCAGGGGGGGTAGAGGTGGAGAGGACAGTCACTCACAGTAGTGGGACATGTCAGCAGCAGACTTTGTCAAGCATGGACACCTGTGACAGCGGTGTCACACCCGGAGTGAGCCGGCGTGTCCCCTACCACGGTGGAGATTACAGTGATCACCATCCTCACTGTATGGTCCCCACATGGGACACTAGATAGACAGACAGACCGACAGGCAAAGAGAGGAGGAGATGGGATAGAGTATCCTCTTTCATTGCAATGCTGCTATTTCTATTTTATTTAGATAGGAACTTCATTGAGAATTCACTAGTGAAGACTGATGACTCCAAGGGAGGATGTCCTCGGGTAATGTGTGAGAGTGTGTTTTTAGGGACGTGGGAATTGAAGTGCACTCATGCATACAAGAGTTGTTGGTATAATCTTCAGCGGCAGAATGATAGTCCACCTGAGAGCTCTCACACACTAGCTGAAAAACTAAGTTAAGAGGGACACCTTTCCAAGTACCATTTATCCGTACTCCAGAACTACGTGAACAGCGCCTTATAATAACTTGCTGGGACAAGGAATACCAAAGGAGAGAGCCGCTGTATAAAGTCATTATAGAGACTTAAACATCTGTGGTCAGTGAGAAATGACTTCTCACAACCTTGATATTATCTCCTCATTTGACTCCCAAAGGGGCCTTCACCACATTGTTCCCCAGCTAGCCGATAAAGGAACAGGTGTGAATGTGACCTGGTGGCTTGAATACTGAACCTGCCGTGCCTTCCATCCAGAGATACGGGTCCCCACGGAGATCAGGGGAGGGATCTGGGAGGGATCTGGGAGGGATCTGGAAGGGATCTGCAGCTGCGGCCTCTCAGTCTCTCAAACAGACCCATAATGATGTCTCTCAGCGGGGCGCTGATTTCATCAGGGCTTGGATGTGACCGCTAATAGTTGATGGCAGACAGTGAAGTGGAGGGAGACTCTTTCCTTTCTTCACCTCATCAAATAAACAGAGAGAGAGAGAAATTGAAGAAATTGAGAAAACTATGCAACCAAAAACGTAGAGACCCAGAAACGCCTTCAATATGGTGAATCACTAAAACAATACAGAAATACACTACGGGAAAAGAAGGAACAGAACGTCAGAAATCAGCTCAATGTAATTGAAGAATCCATCAAATCTAACCACTTCTGGGAAAATTGGAACACATTAAACAAACAATAACACAAATAGGTATCTATACAAAACAGAGATATGTGGATTTTGGACCTATAACCCTATAACAAAGTACAAACAGAAGAAACATGTACATGATAAAATGCAAATCTTAGAATAAACTATTCAAGACTACCAGAACCCACTGGATTCTCCAATTACATTGAATGAACTACAGGACAAAATACAAACCCTTCAACCCCAAAAAACCTGAGGTGTTGATGGTATTCTAAATTAAATTATAAAATATACAGACCACAAATTCCAATTGGCTATATTTAAACTCTTTAGCATCATCCTAAGCTCTACCATTTCCATAACAAAGACATCACCTACAGAGAGATGAACCTGGAGAAGAGTCCCATAAGCAAGCTGGTCCAAGGGCTCTGATCACAAACACAAACAGACCCCGCAGAGCTCCAGGACAGCAACACAATTATACCAAACCAAATCATGAGAAAACAAAAATATACAGTAATTACTTGACACATTGGAAAGAATTAACAAACAAAAAAACAAGCAAACTATAATGATATTTGGCCCTAAACAGAGAGTACACAGTGGCAGAATACCTGACCACTGTGACTGACCCACAATTAAGAACAGCTTTGACTATGTACAGACTCAGTGAGCATATCCTTGCTATTGAGAAAGGCTGCCAGACATGGCTCTCAGGAGAAGACAGGCTATGTGCACACTGCCCACGATATGAGTTGGAAACTGAGCTGCACCTCCTGCCAAATGTATGACCATAGAGACACATATTTCCCTCAGATTACACAGACCGACAAAGAGTTTGAAAACATCACAGTAGCAAGATTTGTGACCTGTTGCCAAAAGAAAAAACAAACACCATTGTAAATACAACCATATGTATGTTTATTTATTTTCCCTTTTGTTCTTGAACTATATGTACATCGTTACAACACTGTATATAGACATGTCTTTATACTTTTGGATGTTTACTGTACATTTCTTTTTGTTTATTTCACATTTGTTTGTTATCTATTTCACTTCCTTTGGCATTGTAAACATATGTTTCCCATCCCACCAAAGCCCTTGAATTGAATTGAATTGAATTGAGAGAGAGAGAGGCCCTTACTGTGTTTCTCACGTTGCTGTCCCACTACTGCAGGACCCACCCCTCACCACCACCAGCGGCTTTGGGAGGCTTGATTTAATCTGACCCTCGCAGGAGTCGCTGCTAAATCCACATAAGCTGCTCCTGCATTAACCAGAGAGAGGGATAGGGGCCTAAACTTGTTAAGGTGATCTGGCGCTAGGCAGAGGACTTTCTCTCTGAGCTGATGGGAAAGGCAACCTTTCCCTGGTACCATGCGTACACATTCCTGGTTCACATACTCTCCTTCCTGTGTGCGGTGTTATAATGCTGCTGTGCCATGTCTCAAAATAATTCAAAATAATGCCATGCCATGTTTCAATATAACATTCAAACTGATGCTTAGGGACGCTTAAGGTCTATCACATTGTATTATACTGTCTGTATTACAAATATTGGGACACACACACAAACACACACACACACGCACACTCTCACCACCCACCTTTGTTCCAATTATGACCCTGTATCTCACTTTCCACCACTGGGTTGGCGGCCCGGTGGACCAACCATAATATTTCCCATGTGGCAGTCACAACAGGTTGGACTCTTCGTCCTGACCAGTCAGTGCACATCAAGTTAATAGGTTTCAGCTGTGGTGCAGGCATGTCAATCCACGAGTGCACAAGTCAATCATATTTCACTTGGAGCATGCAGGGGTTAACCACAACCCAACAGCACCCTTCCCGCCTCCCTTGCTCCTTTCTACCTCTCCCTTTCCCTTCTTTCTCCCATTTCAGTCTGTGGGGCAAACAGTGAATCAAACGAGCTGTTCACACAGGAAACCCTCACACACACCCTATGGATGGTGAATGTTCATGAATATGTATTGACATGGAGGTAGATGGCTGCAATAATAACGAGTGGTTTCACAGTGATTTTTTGTTAAATAAAACATTTTTATAATGTCCAGAATGGAATGATTCTGGGTCTATAAATTGTTCATTCATTTCTAACCGAAATACGATCGTGATGAACAGCTGGAAAACAGATGTTGATCATTTAAACGGGTTCAACCTTCTTAATTGGGAGAATAAGAAACTCAACCTTTGTTTAAGAATTCCTTTCGACACTAAATGAGGTTATATACTATAGGCCGTCATCAATAAAACATCACAACACACAATACAGAGTGTTCGATATGTCTGCTGGGGGGCAAGGAGACTCCACTAAAACCATTGACAACTGCGTGCCATTTTCAAGATATTGTAATATCATCACCTCTCGAAGAGCATAGACAGAATTACACGTTTCCGATTATTCCATGCAAAACAATTGCACACATTCAGCTCTATCATCAGAGTTATGAAGCAAGTAACTGCATACTTTTCATGATCAGTAAACATCAAGTCAGTTAAGAACAAATTCTTATTTACAATGACGGCGTACCCTGGCCAAACCCTCCCCTAACCCGGACGCTGGGAAAATCGTGCGGTCGGTTGTGATACATGCCGGGATTGAACCAGGGTCTGTAGTGACACCTCTAGAACTGTGTTGCAGTGCCTTAGACTGCTGTGCCACCCAAAATAGTTAACATTTATTTAACAATCCCTTGAAAAGTGCATGTAGGTGTCAGTGGTTTTAGCGAAGCTGGGGCCTCCTTGCTCACCAGAAACCAAATTGAAAGCTCTGCACCGTATTGTGACGTTTCATTGATAATGACCTATACAAACAATATAGAGTAACAGCATATCTGGGCTTAAACATCTTTTAGAGACCTTGATGTAGTCACGGATACATTTCACAGATCCCCCTCTCTGACCCTCGGGGGCCAACTAACTGATATAAATAAAATGTAATGCAACTGGTCAACCTTCCCTCATTCACGTCTCGGAGCTCTCACGTGATCATTTATCAGCACCACCAATCTATTTTCATTTCACAGGAGGTCCTTTTTCATTTTAATTCATGGGGCCCACTTAATATGAGCACGATCCTTTTTAATACAACACACGTTATGTGGAACGGTTGTACCCTTGAGCAATGTACTTTACCTGCCGACATTCCTCTGGTGCAGAGCTCGGCTCAGAAAATGGTTTTGCAGAATTTGTGAGTCACTTGGGATGAAAGTCAGAGCCAAACCAAATGAATAATAATACTAATATTTTCATAAGGGTCTGGACCCTTCTTCTCTCTCCTCTTCCCTCTCTCTCCCTGTTTGGTAGAAGGCCTAATTTACAGAAAGGAAAGCATCCGTTTATTGGCTGCTGCTTTTAGCGCTGATGCGGGGAGCTGTGCGGAGCGGCGTAGACGGTACCTCAGCCTCAGCAGTGTGAAATGTCATTAAGTCAGTTGAAGTAAGTGGGGTGTCTCCGGGTGGAAATACACCCAGCCTGGCAGGGCCAGAGTGTGTCGAGGGGTGGAGAGTTCCTCTGAGTCACTACCCCTAATCACAGCCTGGATCCTACCAAGGATGTAGCCGCCACACAGAGGAAGAAGCACAGGAAATGAAGATGGGGAGAGAGTGGAGGGGAGTTGACTCCAAGAATTGTTCCTAGGTGAAAATGAATCCGGTCAGGAAGAGGATGAAAAATGCAATCAGGAAATACTGGAAGGAAGGCAGTAGCAACAACGAGTGGCTGGCTAATAATAGGACAGTGATAAGAGAGAGACAATAACAATGATGGCTGTGACTCCAAAGCAATTTGCAGTCCAACTTTTCAGTGCCAATGCTTGGCAATATGTCAGCGGTTTACAGTGCTTATGTTGGAAATTCAATGAGGACAAGCCATTTTGCAGGCAGTATTTTTTTTATTTAAGCACCTCTTCTCTCAGTGGCATAGACTACTAACAGCATTCAAATATGTATAAAATAGTTTTGTCAGAAGCATTAATTTGGCAGTATCAGTGAATTACCATAACATTAACATGATTATAATCATCCTTTATTGAGTTTCCCTTGTTGAATAGAATACATTTTCAGATATATTTTTCCAATATAATATGAGAATAGGAAAAATAATCTTGAGGTGTTTTCAACATGGAACAAGGAATTTGGTCAGAATCCCCCATCTTGGCTTTGATCCTTTTGACCCTGTAACAATCTACTCTCAAAATCCGAATCTGTCCCCCCTCCTTTTCCACAGGGACAGATCAAGAGACCAAAAGTAAGCCTACTTGATGCGTACGCGCCTCGTCTTTGAATCCAAACAACCTTTACCTCATTCACCAAAACACAATCTGTTTGTCTGCCCTATTCACCTAAGGAGTCCCAAACAACAGATGCTCATCTTGGGCTCCGACAACATGGGATCGGTGACTCAGAGGAAAATATCGCTCCTCCAGATGTGTAAAAATAAAACAAGGCCAGTGTTTTCAGTGTCCGGAGAATTTCCTTCCAACCTTGGTCTTTTTAAAACTCAACCCAACCTGCTTCCCATATTCACCACTTGGCTCGAAGCAGGAAACAACAAGACTCAGGAGTGGCGCCTATTTTCTAAACCTCTGAGGTTATGACACAGGTATCTTCAAAGAAAATCGAAGGGAGGACAGTTGGAGCCAATAGTAGATTGTTGATCCGGCACAGCCAATCATGAACTGTTTTTAGTCAAGCGGCAGGAGGCTAGTGAAATGAAAAGGATCCTCTGACCCTTGAGACAGCTGAGGCAAACGTGCCAATCTTTAACTTTGCCTTTCTTTGCCAGTCTCTTGCACACAGAGGGGGCCTTTGTGGTTTACTCCCCCCACGGTTGGCAGCTGTGGGCTTAGCAGCCAGTCATCCATAGAGGGGCACATTTTGCCGTTTTGGGAGAGGTTGAGAAAGCAGCAGTGTTTTTATCTCTTCCCTTTTTCCCATCAAGCACTGTCCATCTCTGGGTTCTCACAAATCTGGTGTGTCACCTGTTGAGGGTTGTCCATGCTGCCAAGGGGGGTTGTTGATTGGCCGGAGTGTGTGTTTGCATCACTCTCCTGCCACCCAAACAGACTGCTCTGTCTCTCCCTGAAGAATGGCAAATGAATAAGGGCCAACATAGAGGAGAGAGGCAACATTAGGGGCAGCATTAGGCAGGGAGTTAGTATATTGAATCCTTTCCAAACGTTGTAATCAAAATCCTCCCCAACTCTGTTGGAAGCAATGTCAGTCCAGGAATTCCCTTTGGGTAGTAAGTATAAATATGACCATTTAACGGTTGGTGTTGTTTTGCAAGGCCTTTGGAGGGATCAGCACTCACTGTGTTCCACAGTCTCCTTCCTGCCTCTCCCTCCAGGCTCTCCCAGCCTTGTACAAACCTGCTGTGACATCCACTTTTTGCAGCTAAGACGGCTTGACAAATAAGTGATGACCGCTCACATTTTTAATTTAGGAGACTGATGAAAAATTAACCGTGGCAATGCAAGACCTTGATTTAAAACAACCCTCCTCCTTTCTGCTCTCTCTCTCCACAACAAATTGTCACTCTGCCTCTCAAATAAATATGTGTTCCTTGCACTCGCTAGGGAAGAGGGGGGAGAGGGGTTGATCCCTAAACTCTGAGAGGCTGGGCGGTCGGCCCAGAAGCCGCTCCAACCGGAACCCCTCTTCTCCCCATGTTGGTTCGGGGTCCACCTCCATGATCTTCCTTCGTCTACCCCTGCTCAGCATAATACCTCCTGAAAGGTAGCTAACTATTAATAGAGTTCGCACAGCACTGCAGTCATACAGATGGCCCCGCAGCACTGTGACTAAGTAGAACTGATGTCTCTAGTGACAAGTGCTCATGTTGCTGTCACCCAGGACGTGCAGACACTCCGCATACATTATAGACTGCTGGCTTCCTCTCCTCTCCGTCCCCCCCATTCCCCCTCTATTCTGGAGGGCGCCACAGCTGCCCCAAAGGGAATTCCAAATGAGGGGAACTGTCAGGGTTTGTTTGCTGCAGGCCTTGATTTGATGCTATTATTTTGCAGATGGAGAGAGAGAACCGGGAGCTTGTTCTGGAGAGTCTAGCCCAGAGCAGAGAACTACTAGTGGACGCTGCCTCTCTCGCCTCAGATCTGGCATGGTGGTCCAGACACTCTTTAACAGAGATAATGGTATGGCAGAAATAGGAATACAAGACGCTTTCATTTTCTTCTTTAACTCTATGCCCTGAAAACAGTCTGTGTGTTAGAGGTTGTGAAGCCAAGCCAAACCGACAAAGCTCTCTCTCTCTCATATCCCTGTACACATAGCCAGCTGTTCTTCATTCATTTTTCTCAAGCGCAGCTGCATATGTAAATAATCCATGTTGTCTCCTGTTAGATGGGTGGATCCTCCCGACCAGGGCATCTTGTGTTGTCTGTGAAAGCACTAAGCACTCTCTCCTCTGGTGCCATCAGCTCAGTGCAGGACCAAAGTAATGTTGCTGTTCATTTTTTTATTTTATTTTATTTCACCTTTATTTAACCAGGTAGGCTAGTTGAGAACAAGTTCTCATTTGCAACTGCGACCTGGCCAAGATAAAGCATAGCAGTGTGAACAGACAACACAGAGTTACACATGGAATAAACAATTAACAAGTCAATAACACAGTAGAAAAAAAATGGCATGAGGAGGTAGGCGGATAATACAATTTTGCAGATTAACACTGGGGTGATAAATGATCAGATGGTCATGTACAGGTAGAGATATTGGTGTGCAAAAGAGCAGAAAAGTAAATAAATAAATAAAAAAAACAGTATAAAAACAGTATGGGAATGAGGTAGGTGAAAATGGGTGGGCTATTTACCAATAGACTATGTACAGCTGCAGCGATCGGTTAGCTGCTCGGATAGCTGATGTTTGAAGTTGGTGAGGGAGATAAAAGTCTCCAACTTCAGCGATTTTTGCAGTTCGTTCCAGTCACAGGCAGCAGAGTACTGGAACGAAAGGCGGCCAAATGAGGTGTTGGCTTTAGGGATGATCAGTGAGATACACCTGCTGGAGCGTGTGCTACGGATGGGTGTTGCCATCGTGACCAGTGAACTGAGATAAGGCGGAGCTTTACCTAGCATGGACTTGTAGATGACCTGGAGCCAGTGGGTCTGGCGATGAATATGTAGCGAGGGCCAGCCGACTAGAGCATACAAGTCGCAGTGGTGGGTGGTATAAGGTGCTTTGGTGACAAAACGGATGGCACTATGATAGACTGCATCCAGTTTGCTGAGTAGAGTGTTGGAAGCCATTTTGTAGATGACATCGCCGAAATCGAGGATCGGTAGGATAGTCAGTTTTACTAGGGTAAGCTTGGCGGCGTGAGTGAAGGAGGCTTTGTTGCGGAATAGAAAGCCGACTCTTGATTTGATTTTCGATTGGAGATGTTTGATGTGAGTCTGGAAGGAGAGTTTGCAGTCTAGCCAGACACCTAGGTACTTATAGATGTCCACATATTCAAGGTCGGAACCATCCAGGGTGGTGATGCTAGTCGGGCATGCGGGTGCAGGCAGCGATCGGTTGAAAAGCATGCATTTGGTTTTACTCGCGTTTAAGAGCAGTTGGAGGCCACGGAAGGAGTGCTGTATGGCATTGAAGCTCGTTTGGAGGTTAGATAGCACAGTGTCCAATGACGGGCCGAAAGTATATAGAATGGTGTCGTCTGCGTAGAGGTAGATCAGGGAATCGCCCACAGCAAGAGCAACATCATTGATATATACAGAGAAAAGAGTCGGCCCGAGATTTGAACCCTGTGGCACCCCCATAGAGACTGCCAGAGGACCGGACAGCATGCCCTCCGATTTGACACACTGAACTCTGTCTGCAAAGTAATTGGTGAACCAGGCAAGGCAGTCATCCGAGAAACCGAGGCTATTGAGTCTGCCGATAAGAATATGGTGATTGACAGAGTCGAAAGCCTTGGCGAGGTCGATGAAGACGGCTGCACAGTACTGTCTTTTATCGATGGCAGTTATGATATCGTTTAGTACCTTGAGCGTGGCTGAGGTGCACCCGTGACCGGCTCGGAAACCAGATTGCACAGCGGAGAAGGTACGGTGGGATTCGAGATGGTCAGTGACCTGTTTGTTGACTTGGCTTTCAAGACCTTAGATAGGCAGGGCAGGATGGATATAGGTCTATAGCAGTTTGGGTCCAGGGTGTCTCCCCTTTGAAGAGGGGGATGACTGCGGCAGCTTTCAATCCTTGGGGATCTCAGACGATATGAAAGAGAGGTTGAACAGGCTGGTAATAGGGGTTGCGACAATGGCGGCAGATAGTTTCAGAAATAGAGGGTCCAGATTGTCAAGCCCAGCTGATTTGTACGGGTCTAGGTTTTGCAGCTCTTTCAGAACATCTGCTATCTGGATTTGGGTAAAGGAGAACCTGGAGAGGCTTGGGCGAGGAGCTGCGGGGGCGGAGCTGTTGGCCGAGGTTGGAGTAGCCAGGCGGAAGGCATGGCCAGCCGTTGAGAAGTGCTTATTGAAGCTTTCGATAATCGTGGATTTATCGGTGGAGACCGTGTTACCTAGCCTCAGTGCAGTGGGCAGCTGGGAGGAGGTGCTCTTGTTCTCCATGGACTTCACAGTGTCCCAGAACTTTTTGGAGTTGGAGCTACAGGATGCAAACTTCTGCCTGAAGAAGCTGGCCTTAGCTTTCCTGACTGACTGCGTGTATTGGTTCCTGACTTCCCTGAACAGTTGCATATCACGGGGGCTATTCGATGCTATTGCAGTCCGCCACAGGATGTTTTTGTGCTGGTCGAGGGCAGTCAGGTCTGGAGTGAACCAAGGGCTGTATCTGTTCTTGGTTCTGCATTTTTTGAACGGAGCATGCTTATCTAAAATGGTGAGGAAGTTACTTTTAAAGAATGACCAGGCATCCTCAACTGACGGGATGAGGTCATGTCCTTCCAGGATACCCGGGCCAGGTCGATTAGAAAGGCCTGCTCACAGAAGTGTTTTAGGGAGCGTTCATGGGCGACAATAAGACAGAAAGACTGTCTCCAGCTGTTGGGTCAACCTCTTCTCTGAGTCAGAGTGACTGGCAGGCAGCGCTTCAACCTCTGCCCAGCTTACCTAACACAAGCATAAAAATGACATCTTATCTCAAAGTGCTAAGATATTTGTTCCAGGTCAAGGAGTGTTTTCTGCTGTTGTTTTCTGTTCTGTCAGAGTCTGTATGTTAGAGCATCCCAAATAGCACCATCCCATATTTTATCCCATCCGTGAAAAACCATCAACTCTGCCAACCCCAAGAAAGACTGACAACCGACCAGCCACAGAAGTGTACGGGTACATCGACCAGAACAAAAACAAAACTGGAGTCAGAAGGAGAAACGTGGTGGAAGGAAGGAGGGAACAGGGGAAAAGGGGGAGAAATGGGAGAGGGGAGCCCCTAATAATGGCTGTGGCTTGACATGCTATGGAAAGTGACAGTGGACAAGTCATCCATTATTTATAGCAACACAGCAGAGCTGTATTATTTATGTTTTCAGCAGCGTGAGCAGTGAGGGATCATGGCACAAAACAAGCAGCCAGTCACGGCCCATTCCAGTGACTGGCAGCAGGGCAACAGGGCAACAGGGCCTGCCGGTGCAGTGTGGTGTGGTGGAGGTACCTAGCTGCATGGTGCTGGATGGGCTGGACACGGCACCATAGAGGCATACGGCTGGGCCAAGCTGTCTCTGAGTATCTCTCTCTCTATCTAGTCAGGTGGATGATATGCTCTGTCAGTCTCTATAGGCTCCTATCAAAACAAAGAAGATATGAGTAAAATATAGCATCAATAGCTGCAGTATCACATCCTGTAGACAAAGGTGATCTAACAGGTATTCCTGCAGGGCAGAAATATATTGAAAGACACTCCATTGCTAGAGGGAAGCGTGGGTGAAATAAGCACTATAATGAACATAAAGTGGTGATAGAGCCAACAATCAATTGACACATTCATCAGCGAGTGACAGAAATACTGATCTAATTGTGAGATTCCCAGCCAGTAATCTATTCTTATGGATCACCAGGCCTTGTTCAATAGGATCAGTGTCATTGCCTCCCATATTTATCTGAAGTGAGAGAAGGAGAGAAATAAAGAGAGAGTGAGAGAGAGAGAGAGAGAGAGAGAGAGAGAGAGAGAGAGAGAGAGAGCAAGCGCAAGAGAGAGAGAGCGAGAAAGAGAGAGAGCAAGAGAGAGAGAGAGGAAACAGAGAAACACATGTGTACCTGGCAGGCCAGAGCGTAGCACTGCAGATTGGGCATGGCAGATAGCGGGGGCCTGACTTGACTCTATGGAATGCGAGTCACCATTACCAGATGTTGCTAATCGTGTGGACCACCTGAGTCAAAAGACCCTTGCATTATTAATAATAACTCTGTCAATTTGCTCCAGTTTTCTTATCAAGAGGGACTTACTGTACAGCAAGTGCTGTAGCCTATAGTGATCCTACCATCAACTTTGGGGATGTTACTGTAGCTAGATCTCTATGCTCCTCTACATGACCACCTAATAGTCCCTGTAACAGTCAGGGTTGGGAAGTAACCGATTACAAAAACCGGTAACTGTAATCCGTTCTGTTACCAGCAAAAATATTATAATCAGATAACAGATACTTTTGAAAAACGTGATGATTACTTTGAACATTACTTTTAAATTCAGAAAGGATATTTGCGGAAAAAACATCTTTGACACTTCTCTGTTTTCTCAATGACATTCAAATGAGCATTGAAAAAAGATGCAAGTTTAAGTTTGTTCCACATGAGCAAGTCTGACCACAAGTCAGTGACCACTATGATGACACACCAAATGTGTCACGCCCTGACCTTAGGGAGCCATTTTATTTCTCTATTTTGTTAGGTCAGGGTGTGATTTGGGGTGGGCATTTTATGTTTTCTATTTCTTTGTTTTTGGCCGAGTCAGGTTCCCAAACAGAGGCAGCTGTCTATCGTTGTCTCTGATTGGGAATCATACTTAGGCAGCCTTTTTCCCACCTGTGTTTTGTGGGTAGTTATTTTCTGTTTAGTCTCTGTTACCTGACAGAACTGTTCGCTTTCGTTTTGTTACTTTGTTCAAATGATTTTTGATAAATAAAACAATCATGAACACTTTCCACGCTGCGCTTTGGTGTGTTTGATGTGTTTGATGGATTGCGGGAAAAGAGCAGGAATAGGCTTTTAGCTATGTCTTCCAACGGTGCAACAGCTGTCGGCATCCAAAGATGATTCAACTGGAATAAATAGGTAGGTAAGGATGACAGCAGTGGTGTAGTCTATGGTGATATCACTTATTACTGATATCTACATAGCGCATTGATGTGAATCACACTGCTGCTCTCTCTTTTAGCTATTTGCGCCTTTTGGATTGTGGTTCTTGTGGATGGCCGTTCACAATCTAAATGTGTACTTGAACCCAAAATGGTTGAATTCAACAAGTTTAAGCTGCCTATCAATCATTGTTTTTGAAACCAGTGGACAGCCAGTAAAAAATGCACTCTTGCAACAGCTGCATAGTGCAGACCCCAGCCAATGGAATAAAAGTGGGGCTTTTATTGCTCAATCTAATTCATGCTGATAAAAACCCATAGGCCTAATGGACACATGCTCAAACTCTCACACTTTGGATAGACTTAAAGGGGAAATCTGTAGTTGCTACATTCATGGACTTATCAATATATATATATCCATTGAAACTTATAAATGCCTCATGAGCTTAGTTCATCTGTCACCTCCATGAGAACCCAAAATATAAGCTTGTTTTTCTCCAATGTTTGTAAACATTGGAAATGTAAAGAAACACTGTATAGCCTCATAACATGATCTTAAAAAATAATTTTGATATGATGGATGGTCAGTCCTTGCATCCATAGATCTGTCTATTAATCTGAGAGTGGTTACATTTCTCCAGGCCCATCCCTCAGCTTTTTACCAAAACAAAGACGGGGCGGACGTTTAGTTATTGTTTCATCTGTGGATTTGCCCTTTAAACAGCTATATATTATCAAGATATCAAAGTGTCACCAATAAAAAGGTAAACAACAGGCCTATAGCAAATGCAGCATATGGCATTCATTTTTCACATGTAAATAGCACTTTTCAGTCGTGCTCAAAGCATGCCATTTTTGTCTTCTCCTTATGCCAATTAAGGGGAAAGTAATCTAAAAGTAATGGAATGTAATCAGATTACGTTACCGAGTTTGGGTAATCCAAAAGTTACGTTGCTGATCATAATTTTGGACAGGTTACTGTAACGGATTACATTTAGAAAGTAACCTATCCAACCTTGGTATAAACCAATCAGGATGACCGGATCTAAGAATACATGGAATCAAAGTCTGAAATCATTCTGGATGTCTCTGGACTGAAGCTTTAGTCCATCACGTCACGTGTCTGTCTAGTTAAATAAAGGTTAAATCCATGATTTATTTATTTTATTCTGTAATCCACACGCTCTCCCAGGTGTAGTTTGAACCAGCAGCCTCAACCTTTCCTTGTCCCCTGAAGAACAGCGTCCCTCCACCACATCCTCTGAGAGACTACCCTTTACGGCATAAACAGCATCCAACAAGGTGGGTATAGCCCTATGTTGATATTAAAACGGAGGACAGAGATGACGCGAAATCGAGAAATAGTAATGGCTCGTAGGCGATAGACTACCAACTGCAGTGCTTAGGGTTGGCGTTGTCGCTTTAACAGCCTCTGCAATTGCGCCCGTCAATCAAACATAAAAAAATATGCTTAATCGTGGATTTGAACCCCGACTGACGTCATGTCCTTGGAATTTGAGTGTGGAGGCAGGTTTTGAATGGCATGCATGACTGGTGGATGAATACCGTGGCATTAGCTATGCTGCGCTGTCTGGCAAAGGTATAGGTTCTAATGAGTTATGAGCGTGTAGCTGTATTCAGAGTTACGGTTGACACAGATCAGCACTGCACTCAATATCACAATTACAGTAAGAGCTGTTGTAATGTTGCTCACATGGTTAGGATAGGGACACCTGCTGCTGGACCCCTGCACACTCAAATACAGCTACTCCCAGAGACTGCTACTCCCTGAGAGATCAGTTATCATTGGATGTGAAGAATAACACCTGTCCTATTCTTACTTCCTTGTTATTTACATGGACCCCTCTTGGACCCATTTGGGAATTCAGGAGCAGCCTAACGTGATCTTGACATTACAGAACATTTGTACATGGTTGAGTCTGAAAATGTGTGAACTTGCTATTTACATGAATTCCTCTTGGACCCATTTGAGTATTTAGAACACTACTGTGATCATGACATGACAAAACGTATGTAGGTGATTTTATCTGAAAATGTGACTTTTTGTCTGAAAATATTTTTACTTTGACCTGACAGCTTTTAATGCTTTAAGATGTCCCTGTACCTAGGCAAGCAAAGGTAACCTACCTAAATGACTATCGCCCTGTAGCACTCACTTCTGTCATCATGATTATGGTGCTTTGAAAGGCTGTGGTCAAGGACCACATCAGCTCCACCTTACCTGACACTCTGGACCCACTACAATTTGCAAACCGACCCAACAGATCCACAGATGATGCAATTGCCATTGCTCTACACACTGCCCTATCCACCTGGAGAAGAGGAATGCCTATGTGAGAATGCTGTTCCTCGACTACAGCTCAGCCTTGAACATCATACTCCCCTCCAAACTTGTCACTAAGCTCAAGGCACCTCCCTCTGCAACTGGATCCTGGACTTCCTGACAGGCAGACCCCAGGTGGTGAGGGTAGGCAATAACACCTCCTCCATGCTAACCCTCAACACGGGTGTCCCCCAGGGGTGTGTGCTCAATCCCCTCCTATACTCCCTTTACACTCACAAGTGGGTGGCCACACACAACTCCAACATCATCATTAAGTTTGTTGATGGCATGAAGGTGGTGGGCCTGATCGCCGATGGCGACGAGACAGCCTACAGGAGGTTAGAGCCCTGGCAGAGTGGTGCCAGAAAAACAGCCTCTCCCTCAATGTTAGCAAAACCAAGGAGCTGGTCGTGGACTACAGGGAACAGAAGGCAGTGTGAACCCCCTATTGACATCAGTGTGGCTGCAAAGGAGAGAGTCAAAAGCTTCAGCATGTCCCAGAGGACCTGTTCGTCTCTTCAAACTCAGGCGACTCAAGACATTTGGCATGGGCCATCAGAACCTCAATAAGTTCTACAGCTGCACAATTGAGAGCAGCTTGACCGGATGCATCACCGCCTGGTATGGCAACTGCACCACCCTCAACCACAAGGCTCTACCGAGGGTGGTGCTGACGGCCCAATACATCACCGGGGCCAAGCTCCCTGCCCTCCAGGACATCTATACCAGGCGGTATTTGAGGAAAGCCCAGAAGATCGTCAAGAACTCCAGTCACCTGGGCCACGGACTGTTCACTCTATTACCCTCTGGTAAGCGGTATCGGAGCATCAGGTCTCAGAGCAACATGTGCCGAAACAGCTTCTACCACCAGGCCACCCAACTGCTAAACAGCTAACCCTACTTGTATATCCCTACACAGACCTGCACTTTAGAGACTATATGCACCTCAAAGACTATCTTCTCCTTAGAGATTATCTTCTCTGACTCTCCACACATTCAACCCTTACATACAAACACACACACAAACACTCATAAACACTCACACAAAAGTACACACACATACTCAGACTCACACACACACACACACACACACACTTGTAAATACAGTAAAATATTATTACTATGCATACAACCTCTTCTATTACTTGTTATTTTTGACTTGACTCTTATTATTGTTATTGTTGTTATTGACTGATGTACTACAATGTTGAGGGAACTAGCACACAAGCATTTCGCTGCCCCTTTTATAACTGCTGTAAACTGTGTACGTGACGAATACAATTATTAGATTAGATTTCAATCAGATTTTTATATTTTGAGAAGAAACTCAATGAGTCACATTCTTTAAGTGTTTTCTTAGTTAGAGATTTCTTTATATTATTATAGAAGTCATGCTTTTCTTCCTTTTGTTGATAATGAAGTCTACGTCATACTGTTTAATATTCATTCAAACTAGTGTGTGTCGTTGGTAAGAACACATTTTTATTCCACTTGAACGTTGGATCACCTTTCCAACCAGAAGCGAAAGCACCAATTGTAATTGCAAGGCTCCGCTTCGGCATTCGCCGATGTTGACGTTTCTTTTTTAATTGACCCCAGGTCAAATAGGGACTGAGATAATATTTTGTTAAATGATTCTTATTTCCCCGGGAATCGCATTTCCATATAACTTCATTTCATGCTTTATTTATAACCCTTCTTGCAATTACCATGGAAACGACATCTTAACTGCCACCCTTTCTCTCACTGAACAGTTTAGTAAATATCAAACTATATTAATTATTAATAAACCCACAGCCGAAAAACCCTCTTTTTATATATATATAAATAATTCACACGCTGAAAAGCTTGGGGAGTATGGGTGCCCTCCATTTGATACTACAGAGACCAGCTTAATTAAGAGCATTGCTATGAGTGACACTAACACATGCTGACTGCATCAGAACTGTCTTCTGCTGGAGAGAAGAGTTGTTGTTAATTCACAAGTCACAATCGCAACTTGCCACCAGGTGACAGTCTTTACACAATGGATGTTGATGTTTACTACAGCTGGTGTGAACCCCCCTCGGTTTTAGGGCTTCCATTAACCCCCCCCCCCCCCCCCCCTCACGCACACACACACACACACACACAAACTCTCTCACACACACACAAACTCTCTCTCACACACACACACACACAAACTCTCTCTCTCTCTCACACACAAACTCTCTCTCACACACACACAAACTCTCTCTCTCTCACACACACACACACACACACACATTTAATACACCCACACTACATAGGTTTGATCTACACAGCTGCTGCGGCCTTAAGGCAAGCTGTTTCTTACATCAACATGTGTTTGCTGGCAGGGGACCCTGACGTTTGCATTACAGCACGGCAATAAACAGTGATTGAGGCCCCAGGGGTTATTAGAAAACTATTGTTTGGGGAAAACCCTTTGAGCATTGAATGTAATTATTGAGTAGTAGAACAACATTACCGTCCAACTCTGACATACAGTATGTTTACGGAAATTATTTTAAATTAGCAGGAAAGGACACATCTGCAAATGACCCCCCTCTATTCTGACTCATGTTGTGTCCATCATTCTCTCACATTGTTTAGTGCCAGACTCAAAATCTCATATTTTCTAGTGATCTCTTTACACAGTAATTATCAGTAACCTGAGTAGTGAGAATGTGATAGGCTAGATCCGAGTTGTGTGGGAACGTCAACAGGAATTGTTTGAGCCAATGCCTGGGCATGGGTAATCAATCAGTTAATTGATCGCCCCTTTATTAGATTCATCAATGGTTAAGGAATAATTAATGAAAAACACCAAAGTAGTAGGCTAGTCTATAAAAGAGAATGGAATGTGGTCCTGTGTGGCTCAGTTGGTCAAGCATGGCACATGCAAAGCCATGGTTGTGGGTTTGATTCCCACAGGGGACCTATATGAACTCAATACTGTAAGTCACTCAGGATAAGAGTGTCTGCTAAATGTAAAACATTGATGGATACAAATCAACCATTAGGACTATGTTTGGTGGTGTTTGGAGAAGCATGCTGCCCAGTTTTGTGCAGTGCCCAGGCATTGAATTTGAGGTTAAAGCATTATTGGTAGAATTGCAGAGTTCCACATAGGCTATGCAGAGAAAGTATAACTCTTCTTTTCTGGGGTCTGACAGACATAACTCAATACCATGAACATTTTCTTCTAAAATTCCAACTATGATGGGATTAGTCTTTTTCATCCTTATGTTTTAAATCAATATTTAGACTACAACTGGATGTGTGGGGTATAATATTAATATTTTGTCATTTATAATCTAGTGAAGTTAGATCTCTAAACTTGTTTCAATATATACCCGTATGAGAACCTAAACATAAATAAGACACAAATTTCATTATTTTTAAATAAAGTAGAATTTTAAGTAACATTTAAGTGAGTATGTTTGAGGCAAAATGCTAAATGCCCCCAGGGCAATCAATGTGATTCAATGGTACCTATATTAGCATTTTCCAAATCATGTCCAAATCATCTATAAATAACTTAAAAGTTCCACAATCAATTTTGAGATACTTTAGGATGATTTGTACAGGAAGGGTGAAAATAAAAAGAGGGCCATATATCAAAACTTCATCATAGTGTGACACCCTGATCTGTTTCACCTGTCTTGTGCTTGTCTCCACCCCCCACCAGGTATCTCCCATTTGTCCCCATTATCTCCTGTTATTTATACTTGCGTTTTCTGTTTGTCTGTTGCCAGTTCGTCTTGTCCCATCAAGTCCTACCAGTGTGTTCCCGTGTTTCCTGTGCTCTAGTTTTGTATTTCTTAATCTTCCCAGTTTTGACCTTTCTGCCTGTCCTGACCCTGATCCTGCCTTCCGTCCTGTACCTGCCTGACTCTGATTTGGATTATGACTCATTGCCTACCTTGACTTAAATTTTGCCTGACTCTTGTACTTTAATAAACTCTCGTACTATCCGCCTCCTGTGTCTGCATTTAGGTCTTAGCCTGAGTCCTGATAAATAGTGAGGATAATAATAGTGAGATGTGTAATGTCATTTTGTTAATATATTTGATTTATTTAATTCAAATAAGACACCTAGCTTTTAAGAGTCAATTACTCAAAAATTGTCAAATAAAACATATTGTCACGACTTCCGCCGAAGTCGGTTCCTCTCCTTGTTCGGGCGGCGTTCTGTGGTCGACGTCACCGGCTTTCTAGCCATCGCAGATCCACCTTTCATTTTTCCATTTGTCTTGTCTTGTTTTCCTACACGCCTGGTTTCAATTCCCTCAGTATTAGACGTGTATATAACCCTCTGTTCCCCCCCATGTATGTGTGTGGAATTGTTTGTTGTTTTGTGTATGTGCACACTAGACTGGTTTGCGCTGGGTTATGTCAACCCATATTGTGTTTAGTGTTCTTAGTGCCTTGTGTTTTGTTCCCCGAAATAAAATGTTCCTTTGGCTACCCAACTTCTGCTCTCCAGCGCCTGACTCCCTTACAGCCAGTTATGCATACCTAACAGTTACGCATACCTAACAGAATTCCACATGGAGTCAGCAGGAGCAGGTACCCCGGTAATAGGAATAGGAGTCGAGGAGCGTGTCAGAGAACACGCAGCAATGCTACAACATCTCGAAGTCGCAATGTACCCGTCATTCAGACCATGGACCGCTGGGAGAGACAGAGTCACTCCAGCGCCTCCACCAGCACAACAGGGGTTACAATTTCTCCTCTCTCCTGTACCCGGTCCCAGTGGGATGCGTCTTGCCCTTCCCAGGGAGTATGATGGGACTGCGGCATGGTGCCAGGGTTTCCTACTACAGCTGGACTTATACCTGGGTACCGTTTACCCGGCTTCCTCGGGAAGGGAGAGGGTGTCCGCCCTCGTCTCGTGCCTCTCAGGGAGAGCTCTGGAGTGGGCTAACTTCGTGTGGGGAGAAGGGGATGCGGCGTTGGACGACTTCGAGGAGTTCAGTCTTCGACCACCCGCATGAGGGTAGAGAGGCGCGTGAACGTCTCTTCCACCTGAGGCAGGGGATGAGGAGCGCCCAGGAGTTCGCCCTGGACCCTGGCCGCAGGAGCAGGATGGAACGACAGGGCACTTATCGACCACTACAGCTGCAGCCTGCGCGAGGATGTCTGTCGGGATCTGGCCTGCAGGGATACCACCCTCACCTTCGACCAGCTGGTGGACCTGTTCATTCGGTTGGATAACCTGCTGGTCACCCGTGAATAGCCAGAGAGGGCTCCGTCGATTCCCCCTCCCAGCACCACCGCTCCGGTGCCTATGGAGCTGGGATGTGTTGCGCTCATGGAGGCCAGAGGAGGGGCTTTCACGTGTACCATCTGTGGCCGCAGCTGGTCCGTGCCGGGTTGGTTCCTCTAGGGGTTGAGGCAGCAGGCAGGGCACTCTGGCGTTGCCCCAGGTGAGCCTGCACCACTCTCATCCAGAGCCCTCTGTTGTACACCTGTCTGTGCATGTTTACTTTCCTGAGTTTTCCCTGCAATTCCCAGCATAAGGCGCTCCTCGATTCAAGCACAGCTGGGAATTTTATCGACAGAGCATTCTCCCATAGGTTAGGGATCCCTATTGATCCAGTGGTTAGGTCTTTCCCAGTTCACACTCTGGACAGTCGACCATTAGGGTCCGGGTTGATTAGGGAGGCTAGCATTCCCCTGGGCATGGTGACGCAGGGAGGTCACGAGGAGAGAATCAGTCTCTTCCTCATTGACTCTCCTGCGTTTCCTGTGGTGCTAGGCCTATCCTGGTTAGCTCGTCATGACCCCACCATTTCATGGCAACAGAGGGCTCTCACGGGGTGGTTGCGAGAGTGCTCAGGGAGGATTTTAGGGGTTTCCGTTGGTGCTACTATGGTGGAAAGTCCAGAAAAGGTCTCCACTGTGCGCATTCCCCCTGAATATGCCGATTTGACTCAATTACCACCCCATCGATGGGGGGATTGTGCAATAAATTTCCTGGTAGACGCCGCAATTCCGAGGAGTCACGTGTATCCCCTGCCACAGGCGGAGACAGCGGCTATGGAAACATATGTCTCCGAATACCTGCGTCAGGGATACATTTGGTCCTCCACTTCACCCGCATCCTCAAGTTTATTTTTTGTGAAGAAGAGGAAGGGAGGTCTGCGCCCGTGTATTGACTACCGAGGCCTAAATCAGATCACTGTGAGGTACAGTTACCCGCTACCTCTTATCGCCACTGCGATTGAGTCAATACACGGGGCGCGCTTCTTCACCAAACTAGATCTCAGGAGAGCTTACAACCTGGTGCGTATCCGGGAGGGAGACGAGTGGAAGACGCCATTCAGTACGACCTCAGGGCATTATGAGTACCTCGTCATGCCGTACGGGTTGATGAATGCTCCATCAGTCTTCCAAGCCATTGTAGACAAGATTATCAGGGACCTGCACGGGCAGGGTGTAATGGTGTATATTGATGCATTCTGATATACTCCGCTACACGCGCCGAGCATGTGTCCCTAGTGCGCAGGGTGGTTGGCCGACTGTTGGAGCATGACCTGTACTTATTACAACAGTCCGTCTCCTTCCTAGGGTACTGTAATTCCACCTCGGGGGTGGTGACCGCATTTCAGCTTTGCGTAATTGGCCGACTCCCACCACGGTAAAGGAGGTGCAGCGGTTTCTAGGGTTTGCCAATTACTCCAGAGGTTTATCAGGGGTTTAGGTCAGGTAGCGGCTCCCATTACCTCACTGCTGAAGGGGGAACCGATACGTTTGCAGTGATCGGCTGAGGAGGACAAGGCTTTTGGTCACCTGAGGGCTCTGTTTTACCTCGTCTCCCATGCTGGCCCATCCGGATCCCTCTTTGGCGTTCGTAGTGGAGGTGGACGGTCCGAGGCTGGGATATGAGCCGTGCTCTCTCAGCGCTCGGGTACGCCACCGAAGCTCCGCCCCTGTGCCTTCTTCTCGAGGAAGCTCAGCCCAGAAGAGCGAAACTATGACGTGGGGGACCGGGAGCTGTTGGCTGTCGTCAAGGCTCTGAAGGCGTGGAGACATTGGTTTGAGGGGGCTAAACATGCTTTTCTCATCTGGACTGACCACCGCAATCTGGAGTACATCCGGACAGCGAGGAGACTGAACCCTCGCCAGGCAAGGTGGGCCATGTTTTTCACTCGTTTTGTTTTCACCCTTTCGTACAGACCAGGTTCCCAGAATGTGAAGGCAGACTCACTGTCCCGGCTGTATGACACAGAGGAGCGGCCCATGGATCCCACCCCAATACTCCCGGCCTCCTGCCTGGTGGCACCGGTAGTATGGGAGCTGGACGCGGACATTAAGCAGGCGTTACGTGCAGAGCTCGCTCCCCTACAGTGTCCCGCTGGGCGTCTGTACGTTACGTCTGCTGTCCGTGATCTATTGGGCCCACACGTCACCTTCCACTGGTCATCCAGGCATCGGTCGGACTGGTGTGCTCTCTGAGTGGGAAGTACTGGTTGCCCACTTTGACTAAGGACGTGAGGGTTTATGTTTCCTCTTGCTCGGTGTGCACGCCGTGTAAGGCTCCTAGGCACCTGCTCAGAGGTAAGTTACACCCCTTACCCGTTCCACGTCGGCCATGGTCGCACCTGTTGATCGATTTCCTGACAGATCTCCCCATCACAGGGAAACACCACGATCCTGGTTGTTGTCCTGCCGTCTCCATCCTCTGCCCGGTCTCCCTACGGCCCTACAGACTGCAGAGGCCTTGTTTACGCACGTCTTCCGGCACTACGGGGTGCCTGAGGATATAGTGTCTGATCAGGGTCCCCAGTTCACTTCGAGGGTCTGGAGGTCGTTCATGGAACGTCTGGGGGTCTCGATCAGTCTTACCTTGGGTTTTCACCCTGAGAGTAATGGGCAGGTGGAGAGAGTTAACCAGGATGTGGGTAGGTTTCTGTGGTCTTATTGCCAGGACCGGTCAGGGGAGTGGGCAGCATTCGTGCCCTGGGCAGAGATGGCCCAGAACTCGCTTCACCACTCCTCCACTAACCTCTCCCCCTTCCCGTGCGTACTGGGGTACCAGCCGGTTCTGGCTCCTTGGCATCAGAGTCAGACCGAGGCTCCTGCAGTGGATGACTGGTTCCGGCGTGTGGAGGAGACATGGGACGCCGCCCATGTTCACCGTCAGCGTGCCGTGCTACGCCAGAAAGCCAGCGCAGACTGTCACAGCAGTGAGGCCCCGGTGTTCGCACCGGGGGACCGGGTCTGGTTCTCGACCCGAAACCTGCACCTCCGCCTGCTCTGCCGGAAGCTGGGTCTGCGGTTTGTGGGGCCATTCAAAGTCCTGAGGAGACTGATCGAGGTGTGTTACAGGTTACAGCTCCCCCCGATTACTGTATTAACCCCTCGTTCCATGTGTCTCTCCTCAGGCCGTTGGTGGCTGGTCCGCTCCAGGAGTCTGAGGTGCGGGAGGTTCCTTCGCCCCCTCTGGATATCAAGGGGCCCCCAGCATATGCGTTGGACGTGTTGGACCGTTCCACCATCTCCGTCCGGACCGCCCTGTACCTCGCCCTCCGGGTCATCTCCGAGGCCTGTTCCGGTGCGCTGCTGGAGCCGTGCGTCAAGGGGGTGTGTGGGGTACTGTCACGACTTCTGTCGAAGTCGGTTCCTCTCCTTGTTCGGGCGGCGTTCGGCGGTCTACGTCACTGGCTTTCTAGCCATGGCCGATCCACCTTTCATTTTTCCATTTGCCTTGTCTTGTTTCCCTACACACCTGGTTTCAATTCCCTCAGTATTAGACGTGTATATAACCCTCTGTTCCCCCCATGTCTGTGTGTGGAATTGTTTGTTGTTTTGTGTATGTGCACACTAGACTGGTTTGCGCTGGGTTATGTCAACCCATATTGTGTTTAGTGTTCTTAGTGCCGTGTGTTTTGTTCGCCGAAATAAAATGCTCCTTTGGCTACCCAACTTCTGCTCTCCTGCACCTGACTCCCTTACAGCCAGTTACGCATACCTAACAGAATTCCACACCCGACCATGGAATCAGCAGGAGCAGGTAATAGGAGTCGAGGAGCGTGTCAGAGAACACACGGTGGTGCTACAACTTCTCTGCGTGGCGAAGGACCACGTCGTTCAGACCAAAACGGATGTCTAAAATGGATGTCTTCCCCGATAGTGGGGGAAAGCGCCCCCTTTCTAAAGTTTCTGTTGTTATTGAATAACAACAACAAAAATATTTCTGCCCAGTTTTTTCCCTTCAAAATGTGTTTGCTGAAGGACACCTAGTATGCACATATCTAAATCTTAGCAAATGTAGCTTTTTTTCTGTCAGAAAATAGACATTTCCCTTAAAGGAAAACTCCACCCCAAAACTATATTTTGGTATTTGTTTCATTAGTCCATTGTTGAAATAGTCCCTTAATGTTTTGCATGTCAGTGATCAAGTTTTCAAGATATATCACTTTCAAAATACAGCAGGTATAATGCATAATTATCTGTACAGGTATTTCTGTATTTTGAAAGTTATATATCTTAAACACTTGATTGCTGACATGTAAAACAATGGGGTGTTACCATATCAACCCCTACAAAAATGTGAATTTATTATAATCCACATAATAATTCACATTCCCTGTTTCTGCAGGTTGATTTCCTGCTGTAGGAAACTGGGTCAAATGAAGACCCTACATCTGTATAGCTGCTCCATATTAGAGATTCAACCACTTTTTGCATATGGATGTTAATCCCACGGTTGTTCTGTCCCCTGTCAACCAATAGCGGGTCCCCGGGGGCGTCGGCCAGTGTACCCCTCGTCACTAGTTTGTGTTCTTGTCAATGGGAAAGGGGAGTTCTCAGCTCCAGCTCACAGCAGCCACCCCCTTCTGAGATTTTGATATGCCTAAATTCAGAGGATCCTAAACAGATGATTGTCAGTGTGGATTATATCCCCTAGCAGACTGCTACGAGAAATAGAGGAGAACGGGATAGAGTGTGAGTGTGTATGTATGAGCTGCTGAAGATATAGGGAAAGAGCTGAGCAAGTGAGAGAGGGAGACTCGAGCGGAGGTGTGCGAGAGCAGCAACTTCATTGTGTTTAGACAGAACTGCGCGAGAAGCAGGACGGGGCGCAGCTCAGCATCAGTACCGACAGGAAAAAGAGAGAATCGCATTCTGGATACTACTGTGGACAAACAGACGGTGAGATGTACTTCATTCAAAAACAGTCAGTTGCACCAACTTGAGAGGGAAGAGGAATACATTGATCGAACCGAGGATACATATATGCTGTCATACTGAAAAAGTTCCTAACTATGGAAAATAATTCCTAAATGACTGTTTGCAAAGTTTTCGGACAATACCAGTGCTTTGAGAAGCATACGATTTCAGAGACAGGGACATCGCCCGGTACGTTTGATGTACCCAAGCAGTGATATTGCTTTGCACGGCGGTGGAGAATAACCAGCAAGCGGCAGCCCTCACCCCAGTCGCATTGACGGAACAATAGATTCCCGTCCTACACTTTCGGGGAAAACACAGCCGAACCGGCGACAGAAGACAAGATAAAATGTTGCCGTTATACCTCGTCATTTGCCTTATGGGAACAGGTAAGAAAACCGTTCTTGTCAAAAAAAAATTGCTGGTTGTTTTTCTGCGCTATTGCTATAAACTCATGAGATGCTCGCTCCGTGTTCCGTTCAGGGCGCGCTGCGTCAAACTGTAGCCTAGTCGATGCGCTGTGCTGACGGGGATGAGAGAGGATATCATATTGCGGCTCTGCTTTTGCTCCGAGGAACTATAGTTTGTCTTGAGGTGTTGAGTCAAAGTTCCGCTACTGAAAGAGCTGACCCGGGGTACTGGTTGAATGGCACTAACGCCGACCCTTACCAAAGCGCACAGTGGCGAGGTGATGCGGTTTTTGTTGCTTTACGCATCGGGCTATTTATCTGGTGTAGGCTAGGCGGGGTGTTTTTTTGCTGATCGTTTGGAAACAAGTCCATCATGTTAGTGCACGGGTTTCTTTGATATGCAGACATAAGGCTATAGACGATGCTAACAGATCAAAACTGGTGTAAAACGGAATTGTTGCCATTGGGGTATGCGGTGACATCAGAAGTCGCTGTTGAAGCAAATGGTTTTTGTGTGTGAGAGTGAGTGAAAGAGAGAGAGCACGAGACAGATAGCAAGAGAAATATAAATTAAGAGATACAGCAGAGAGATAAAAGAGAGAAGGACAGAGAGGAAGTGTTTCTAGCCGCCTCTAGATATTCGCACTAGTCTACCAGGCGAAGGATAGCAGCCTATGAGGTTGGCCGCAGGTATCACCGATCAAAATTTCTAATGAGATGTGGGGGGAAACATGATAACGAGCAACATGTATAGCCTAGTAGAGATAACCTGGGAACATTCCCCTAATGCAGCAAAGCAGACCTTTTAAAATGCACCAGCTAGGACTCGACCTCTCCACCCCGACACACTCCCTCTCTCGCCCCACACACCCCCTATCTCACCCATATTTCATTTATTTTTGAATGGGCTTTATATTTGAAACACAAAGTGGAATTGCATGGGGATTGAAGCGTGTGAATAAACCACGTTATGTTATAAGACCGCCGAAACAAGCTCTCCATCTCTTTTTTAGCCGACCTTTACATAAGTTTATCAAAAGGCGTGTGTCATTTATATTAAAATATATACAGCTTATTATGCAACCTGTATTTGTAGTTTATCAGACAACACTATTGTATTATTCATCTATATCGAAAGTAACAATGTAGCCTATAAAGTTGAATCAGACCTCACTCAGCCGAAAGTCCAGACCAACTAGGTTTAAGAGGGGGGACAGCTAGGCTATGTCTTGTTGTAAGTGCATAAACAGCCATGGGGTTGGATTTGAGACGGTTTTTAAACACAAGTCTCCAATTAATAATTCCATAGCCAAACGCAGCTAGGTGGAAAAGGCTGCACCACCACTAAGCTACACAGAAGGTCAATAATGAAACGATCTAGAAATAAAGAAAATGTATATTAAAGGCAGCCTACAGACCCCGGGCATGGTGCAGTGATTTTTATTTTATCTGTCCAACAGCTCGTTTGTGTTATTTTTTCGTGAGGACTTCAGCCACTAGGGGCAATCGTCTGATGGGAGTCAACATTGGCGTGTCAATAATTTGTGCAGTGGCCTTTGCCAATGATAGTTTACTATAACTGTCGCTGTACTTATACGTCTCTTCAATGTCCAATTAGTGTGCCTCTTAGGAAAGGAGGTTTCACATTCAACTGTTCTAAACAATGGGTCTTTCTTTTGATAGGCTACTAATTTGGGCTGTATGTGCATGTGTTTTTATTTGTTATTTTATTTAACTAAGCAAGTCAGTTAAGAACAAATTCTTATTTTCAATGACGGCCTAGGAACAGTGGGTTAACTGCCCGTTCAAGGGCAGAACGACAGATTTGTACCTTGTCAGCTCGGGAGTTTGAACTTGCAACCTTCCGGTTACCAGTGTTATTATGTGCTAGAAAATCAGTTTATGTGGACTTTGAATGGTTATGCAATATCAACATGCCTGAATATGATATAAGTAAAACCCATATAGAGCTAATAAAACCTCTAGGGTACTTTTTCCATAGTTACAGCACAGTAGGCAATATCGACTATTGCGTTATTCTGTAAGAATACATAATCCTTTATTAATCCCGCAGAGAGGAAATGTGATTGCACCAGCCAAAACATACATCATTCTGTATGGATAGTAAACAACAATGGCCCCTTTGATTGAGTGAGACCACTGTCATAGAAAATGTACAGTTAAAGTCGGAAGTTTACATACACTTAGGTTGGAGTCATTAAAACTCGTTTTTCAACCACTCCACAAATTTCTTGTTAACAAACTATAGTTTTGGCAAGTCGGTTATGACATCTACTTTGTGCATGACACAAGTCATTTTTCTAACTATTGTTTACAGACAGATTATTTCACTTATAATTGTATCACAATTCCACTGTATCACAATTCCAGTGGGTCAGAAGTTTACATACACTAAATTGACTGTGCCTTTTAAACAGCTTGGAAAATTCCAGAAAATGATGTCATGGCTTTAGAAGCTTCTGATAGGCTTATTCACATCATGTGAGTCAATTGGAGGTGTGCCTGTGGATTTATTTCAAGGCCTACCTTCAAACTCAGTGCCTCTTTGCTTGACATCATGGGAAAATCAAAAGAAATCAGCCAAGACCTCAGGAAAAAAATGGTAGACCTCCACAAGTCTGGTTCATCCTTGGGAGCAATTCCCAAACACTTGAAGGTACCACGTTCATCTGTACAAACAATAGTACGCAATTATAAACACCATGGGACCACGCAGCCATCATACCGCTCAGGAAGGAGACGTGTTCTGTCTCCTAGAGATGAACGTACTTTGGTGCGAAAAGTGCAAATCAATCCCAGAACAACAGAAAGGACCATGTGAAGATGCTGGAGGAAACAGGTACAAAAGTATCTATATCCACAGTAAAACAAGTCCTATATCGACATAACCTGAAAGGCCGCTCAGCAAGGAAGAAGCCACTGCTCCAAAACTGCCATAAAAGCCGGACTACGGTCTGCAACTGCACATGGGGACAAAGATAGTACTTTTTGGAGAAATGTCCTCTGGTCTGATGAAACAAAAATAGAACTGTTTGGCCATAATGACCATCATTATGTTTGGAGGAAAAAGGGGGAGGCTTTAAAGCTGAAGAACAGCATCCAACTGTGAAGCACGGGGGTGGCAGCATCATGTTGTGGGGGTGCTTTGCTGCAGGAGTGACTGGTGCACTTCACAAAATAGATGGCATTATTTTTATTTATTTATTTAACTAGGCAAGTCAGTTATGAACAAATTCTTATTTTCAATGACGGCCTAGGAACAGTGGGTTAACTGCCTGTTCAGGGGTAGAACGACAGATTTGTACCTTGTCAGCTTGGGGATTTGAACTTGCAACCTTTTGGTTACTAGTCCAACTCTCTAACCACTAGGCTACCCTGGGGAAATTATGTGGATATATTGAAGCATCTCAAGACATCAGTCAGGAAGTTAAAAATTGGTCGCAAATGGGTCTTACAAATGGACAATGACCCCAAGAATACTTCCAAAGTTGTGGCAAAATGGCTTAAGGGCGACAAATTCAAGGTATTGGAGTGGCCATCACAAAGCCCTGACCTCAATCCTATAGAAAATGTGTGGGCAGAACTGAAAAAGTGTGTGCGAGCAAGGAGGCATACAAACCTGACACAGTTACACCAGCTCTGTCAGGAGGAATGGGCCAAAATTCACCCAACTTATTGTGGGAAGCTTGTGGAAGGCTACCCGAAACAACATTTGATCCAAGTTAAACAATGTAAAGGCAATGCTACCAAATACTAATTGAGTGTATGTAAACTTCTGACCCACTGGAATGTGATGAAAGAAATAAAAGCTGAAATAAATCATTCTCTCTACTATTATTCTGACATTTCATAATCTTATAATAAAGTGGTGATCCTTACTGACCTAAGAAACGGAATTTGTACTAGGATTAAATGTCAGGAATTGTGAAAAACTGAGTTTAAATGTATTTGGCTAAGGTGTATGTAAACTTCCGACTTCAACTGTATAATTTCATACCCAACCCCTCGTGGCTCTATTTTTATGCATGTGTGTTGTTGTTTCCAGTTTCCATGCCTTTAAACAAAGATTTCCTTCGTTTTGGTGTATTATTAACCCCGGCTTTGATTCGGCTCTAGATAAAGGCTTCAAATCCCCCGACCCCTCGGATTCAGAGGTTCTTACTTCTTCCAATTAACATTGAGCATCCAGGAGTAAAGTAGAGCGCTTTCGGTCAACGCCTCAGTAAATGAATTAAAAACAAAATGTTTATTGGCAGTTAAGCCGTGTTTTCTTCCCACTGTCTTTGATGAACGAGAGCCGAGTACAGACACATGGGGAGGCAGTAATTAAATTTAAATGTTGAATCAGAATACACAACGTTGTCACACTGACACCCACTCTCCTCTGGGAGGAGAAGAGAGAGGAGATGGAGATGGAACGCCTGCTGGAACTGGAACACAAGCACAAACAGACTTTTCCCTCCTAAAGAATTGTCAACGAGGATCGGGAAATACAGTATTCCCCTAACTATTGACTGTGAGGAGCACAAACAAACAACAGCAGAGTTCCAGGGTCCTAGTGGATCCATTCCTGACAAACAAACAACAGCAGAGTTCCAGGGTCCTAGTGGATCCATTCCTGACAAACAAACACCACCAATGGCAAACAAACTGTAATGTTCCATTTGTCTTGGTAGAGTAGTCATAGATTTACTTTGTGTCTGTCACGCATGTTTTTCTCATCAGATCATCAGAGAAGGGGGGGGGGGGTTAGAGGGGACCGGGTGTAAGATGACACCAGCAGCAGAACAATTTCTTGACAGACAGACAGCAGCTGGATGGGGAGGGGCAGCAGCCAGCATGGTTCACAGGCTGCAACACAAACAGACAGACACACACACACACACACACACACACACACACACACACACACACACACACACACACACAGTCCTAGAAAACTTGGTTGTTCAATGCTTGTTCACCCATCCATATGTATGTCCTCTCTGTGGCCCTCCTCTGCAGCAGGAGCAACGGCAGCATCTATCCATCATTTGCTTTCTCAGAATGTCCCCTGGCTTCCCACTGGAATTGGATTCCACCCTGCATCAGTATTCTGAGTAATCTTCAATGAGCTCTTTTTTGGAACCTTTAGCTTTGGTTTGCTGAGTCTCATAGGGCCAAGTTCAAAGGCTGGGAGCTGAGATCACACGTTTCCCTCGCTGCTCTTTCCTCAAGTCCTGGCTGTCGCCACTTGTGTCTAAACCCAATGAAGCACCCTAAAAATGCATTACCATCACCATCCTCCTCTGAACTTGCCCAGTGAGGGTAATGTGTTGTGGGGCATTAGTAAGTCTAGTAGAACTCATCTACACACAAACAAACACAGCTTTCCACCATGGATATACTGTAAATACACAATGGGGCCTAGACAGGCACCATCAGAGGAACATATATCTTTGCCTCCTTGACCCCCCCTCCCCCTCCCCCTTCCCCATTAGCAGAGATTTGTCCTGGATCTGAGCTGTGTGGCAGAAATATTTCTGGGCGATCCAGTAGCAGCGTGGCTAGGGAGGTTTGTTTTAGGGGGACTGTGCATATTTCATGAGCCTCCGCTACTTTGAATTCTTGCGGAGGAGTCAGGCTTGGGCGGAGTGAGTGGGGGGACAGAGGAGTGGGGGTGTAAGGGGTTGTAGGGAGAGGGAGGAGGAGGAGGAGGAGGAGAGACATGACTCAGAAGTGTAACTACCAGTGTGATGATCAAGTTGACACGCGGCGGGAAAACACCAGGGAATACCATGGAGCATCATTAACTTCTCTCCATCTTTCTCTCCTTTCGGGGGGGGGGGTAAATTGGAATAAGTTGGAAGGCAGAGTGGGAGAAGAGAAGCCAAGTTGAGGATGAGTGTCAGACCAGGGGTGCACAGTCACAATAGCGCTGACGCAGCAGAATCCGTCTTGTGTAGAAGTCTGTTGCATTATTTAGGAGACACACCCATGGCCAAGATATGGATGAGTTTGGCCTACTTTCATTCCCACACTAGGAGTGCTCTCTGCAATGGACCCATGGCTCAAACGGGTGGAGATTTGATTTCCAGACAGACCTCATAGACTATGGAAAGGAATAGGATTCAGGGGAGGGGGCACAAATCAAACTTTAAAAGTAGTTTTTGTTCATGGCATGAGAGCTCTTAAGATTTGTTTTGTTTTGAGTGAAATTGTAGACACTTAATCGTGAGTCACTCTGCAAGAGTTATTCCCCCCAGACCAGTACACTCAGAAAACCAACAATTCATATCCATTCCCGACCACATCTTAACCTTTTGTAGAGAGCCCTCCTTTATCTGCACTTTCACTTTCCCTCCAGTAACTCAGAACTGACTCATCCGAAGGTACTAACAGACAAACCAACAGACATACAGACAGACAGACACAGAGAGGCAGACGGAGAGGGTGTATTCTTACGAGAGGTTAATTCCCAGTGGACTGTCTTTGTACGGTCTAGATGGCTGCTTGACCGTTATATAGACAGACCGTCATATAGACAGACAGGCAGGCAGACAGGCAGACAGACAGGCAGACAGACAGGCAGGCAGGCAGGCAGGCAGACAGGCAGGCAGGCAGGCAGGCAGACAGACAGGCACACAGACAGGCAGACAGACAGACAGACAGACAGGCAGGCAGACAGGCAGGCAGACAGGCAGGCAGACAGGCAGGCAGGCAGTGATATAGACATATGTAGAAAGACAGTCATACAGGGGTGCAGAGGGGAGAAGCTATAACAATGGGTTACTGTCTTCCAGCCCCAAGACATGTTCATGCACACTGGCATTGTCTTCTTCCTCGGACCTCACCTCCTTGACAAACAGCACAATGACCCCTGGGGTCTTCCTCACTCATCTTTGGCCCACAATCCCCCCAACCCCCATCCCCTCAACAACTTTGCTGTGTACAGAGGCAGCAATTGGTGGGATAATATAAACAATGGGGCTTCATAAAACAAGCTCTGTCTCTCTAATCAGCTTTGCCATGCGGAGAAACAGAGATAAAGAACTTGGCATTGTGTCCAGGGGCCTTGTTATCAGCTGTTAGCTACTTCACTGGATGTGGTTGATGGCACGGCTCAACACAACAGGGAAGGCCTTGTGTTGTGTGGGCAGCCAGGCAAGATATGCTGGAGCTGTACTACCAGCTGGGGCACTTGGCCATCCCTGTCTTTGTCTCTCTCACTCGCTTCCTCTCTCTTCGCTCTATTTTCTCCCCCTCTTTTCATTCCCCCTCTCTCTCTCTGCTCTCTCTCTCTAACTCTGTTTCTCTCTGCTCTCTCTCTCTGCTCTCTAACTCTGTTTCTCTCTGCTCTCTCTCTCTAACTCTGTTTCTCTCTGCTCTCTCTCTCTAACTCTGTAACTCTCACTGCTCTCTCCTTCCCTTACTTCTCTCATTGTCTCTGTCTTTGCACATCCTCACCTCTGTTTCCCTCCGGGGCAAGGAAGGTCCTTGCAGGAAGTGACACATAAAGACAGGGACAATGGAGGGGCTGTGTCAGCTTCCTCTTCCAAATAACTGGTCCATCCACACACACATGCCGTCCGGCCTCTCAGCCTCTCAGCCCAGGGCCCCTACCAGTCCTACAACATTCCCACTCCCATCCACTGCCAGCAGATTACTGGGTTCTATTATCACCCACTGATTAGAACACAGTAGGGAGAGAGCAGAGGCTGTGTACTCTCTGCATTCTCCTCCACCAAACAGTTGTACAGCGAGAGGGAACCCTGGGTTAATTCTTTACAAATCATTAAAACAGAGCCCGGAGGGAGAGAGTAGAGCAGTAGCACAGCCTGTGTTCAAACAGTAGCAAGCCAGCCAGCCAGCTATTTTAGTGAAATAAAAAAAAAATTGGGGGGTTAACATTTATGGGGGGGTATCACATCTTTCTAGAGATATGTATCACAATTTGGCAAGACCTCCAACCCAAGAAACCCAGAGAGCATAGAGAGAGCTCCAACATACTAGACCAAGCATTCGTTTTTATTTTCCAATCAATTCCTGCCCTCCAAGACAAGAATTTCCTATCTCCTGCCGAGACACAGAAACCAACAGCAAATTGAAATGTATCTCCCATGTTGCAGCAATATCTGGGCCTATGTTATCTTCACTAGCCGTGTTCCTCAACCTTCTTATAAAGATTGTCATGTTGGGGGGTGTTTCTGGCAGCTGGGAAGGGACTGAGGGGGAAAAACCCATTCGGTTATGAATCCCGTGAGAAGCTATTTATTTGTCTATCTATATATTTTCTACTTATTTATCTATTTTTATTCCCCGCTCGATCCGTTCTTGAGATGCGGTCCGATTTTCAGTGACTCCGCTTGAGCAGAGCGAAGTTAATATCATGTGGCCATTGTGTGCTATTTTGGAGAGTTGTTGTGTGTGCACATCCATAAGTGACTCATGAGGAGCTTATCAAAGCAACGCCCTAAACTATGTGTTGCTCATAGTACACACACACACACACACACACACACACTAAGACAGGGGGTCAAGGGCATGCATTGGGGCAGAGGATGATGAGCTGAGATGAGTGTTTCCTGTCTTTGGGGCTATGTGCCCTTTATGGAGTGGTTAGTCAAAGCCCGACTGTCTAATTAATGACGCTGTATCTCTCAGGATGTCATGTCTCCACTCAACTCAACCCAACCAGGGGGAAAGGAATGCACTCAAGGAAACAAGCGATGGCCTGGCTGGGCTTGGCGGACATTACAGAGACCAGAGGGTTGAGTGCGTGCAGGGAGGGACAACTCTCATGATCCCCTGGGCTTCAGGTCCCCTCCTTCCCCTCTCTCTGTCTCCTTCTTTCTTTCTCTGTCTTTCTTTCTTTCTCCTCCTCAAACAAAGAGCTCCATCTTCCTGCTTCCTGCCAGTTTAAACTGACAGGAATCTGAGGGCAAATATTGTGATAGTGACTCAACCGTTAACACCGTCGGCGGACGGGAAAGGAAACCGCTCCTTAAACTCTCTTTCTCCTTCTCCTTCTCTCAGTGAGAAAGGTAGGTCTCTCTTCCTCACGGTGTTGTTTTGAGTGGCAGACAGCTGGGTGAAGGGTTGGCGGAAAGTGTAGCAACTTTTTCTTCTCCCCCTTCTCCTCCAGCAGGGAATTTAGAGCAAGGCTTTGAAACTCTCCGTGGGAGGCCGCTAGGAAAGCCGGCCAATTTGCTATCAACTGAGGGGTGTCAGTCAAAGCTCATCGATCAGGCTTTTAACTGCGGCTCCCTCAATGTCCAAACATGGTAATTTTATCGAGCTGTGTTGGAGAGGAGAGGCACGGTGAGGAGTGGGGCGACAGCCGGGGGCGGCGGAGGGTTTGGGGGATAGGGGTGAGAGTCAGTAGGTGGGTAAGGTGGGTCTCCAACTTCTGTGGTGATGAAAAGCAGGAGCTTCACACAGAGAGAGGCATTGGAGATCCTCTGGACAGGGGGTTGGGAGGAGATGTTTGTCTGAGCAGAGAGACAGAGAAAGAGAGAGCTGTGCCTCAGCCGGGGGAGGAGAGAGGGGAGAGAGAGAGACACAGAGACTGAGAGAGAGAAAGAGAGAGCTGTGCCTCAGCTGGGGGAGGAGGGGGGGGGGAGAGACACAGAGAGGGAGAGAGAAAGAGAGGGGGGGTCAGAAGGATTTACTGCCAGCAGCTTAGAATTAAAGGTAATGTATATGCTTGTATTGGTGTAAAGCGAACCTGTGTTTTTCTCCCAGCACAGGGTAGCTAAAAGAATAACAAAGATGTAACTGAAGTAAGAATCCGGGGTGGAAGAATTGAAAGGGGTTGTTTCAACGCCTCAGGGCGAAACATTACATCCTGAGGTATCCCTTTGCCAGGTAGATGGACTTAAGACACAGAATGTTTTTTGAAGAAGGGGTTTTGTGTGTGTGTGTGTGTGTGTGTGTGTGTGTGTGTGTGTGTGTGTGTGTGTGTGTGTGTGTGTGTGTGTGTGTGTGATGCGTGTGTGTGTGTGCGCGTGCATGCATGTGTGTGTGTGTGTGGGTGGGTGGGTGAGGTGTTGGAGAGGTGAATCTGAACCCACTTCCAAAACTATCTCAGTTTATGAGGTAGTGCTAAATAATGAATGGGCCGTGATCCCGACTACATTCCAGTAGAATTCCAGCAGGGTTAGGGTCCGGAGAGCTAAGTGACAGGGGCAAACCGTATACACCTCTACACCCCTGCACCCCCGCCAGGAGACAGCAGCAGTCCCTCCTAGGGTTGCACCAATCTGGTAACTCCTTAAAAGGAGGAGGAGCGGGAAGAACTGATTGTTCCCTCCACAGATTGGGCTACTACGCCCTTCTGCTACAGGATGATGTCTGTTTGCTTTTGAAAGTCCCAGCCATGGTGCATGGAAAGCTCTGGAGGATAGGGGAGGAAGGGGGAAGGGGGGTGTCAATAGAGACAACAGCAAGGATAGAGGTAAGGGAGAAGCAGAGATAGAAAGGGGAGAAAGAGAGAAAGGGAGTGAGAGAGGGAGAGTGTTACAGACACATACACAATATGTGATGACATTGCCTAAGATGATGTAAGTGTGAATCCAGTGTCAGTCTATGACAGATGATATAGCCTGCTATTGATAGGATAGTTGGGCTGGAGGGAGGGAAGGAGAGAGTATAGATACTGCAGGTTTTCAGGGAGTTTCCAAATAGAGACAGATAGAGCAGGAGATAACATTGGATGAGAGAGGAGTGGACGGAGGGAGGGAGAGGGCGATGAGACGCGGAGTTCCAGGCTGCATCCATCATGTGGTTTGGTGCAGGAGCCATTTCTACCCATTGTTCTCCATCATTTGTTTTCTCAGGGCTCTGCTGAGGGGGGGTTTAGCCATTTGTTTGTGCGCTAATTGCGTAAGTGAGACAGCATAATTAGACGTAAAGATAAACAGACAAAGGCAGAGAAGAGCGATAGATAGCCACAGGGAGATAGATACAGAGGTGCAGATGAAATGAGATGTGTAGACGATGGAAATGTCCCTCTCCATTTCAACGTTCAAGGCTGCCAAGGAGGAGGAGGATGAGTAGGGGTGTGGTATAAAGTACAGGAGACAGAGAGAGACGGAACAATAATGGATGAGAGAGAAGATGTCTTCACAGCCTGCACTTTGAGGTGCAGCCCAATGCTGCCTGAAAAGTCACCCCATTTGATGCAGCGAGGTGGGGAGAGGGGGAGGGGAGGGGATAGAGAGGGAGAGAGAGAGCAAGGGGAGATGAGGAATGAGAGAGAGGGAGAGAAAGAGTAGGAGAGAGAAAGATTAACACTCTGAAGCAGAAGAGAGAGGAGAGGGAGAGAAAGGGGGGGCGAGAGGGAAACAGAGAGCAAGAGATCGTCTCTCCTCCAGATCAAAGGCAGTGTCTGGTCCCTGGAAGTGCCTGTTTGTTTTCAGTTGTTTGGGAGGGTCTCCAACCTCCATGTGTGAGGCCACAGGGCCCTGCTCCTGTCTCCGTCAGACACAGCCCTGACACACACACACACAACCCTGACACACACACACACACACACACACACACACACAACCCTGACACACACACACACACACACACACACACACACACACACACACACACACACACACCCCCTGACACACACACACACACACACACACCCTGACACACACACACACACACACACACACACAACCCTGACACACACACACACACACACACACACACACACACACACACACACACACACAACCCTGACACACACACACACACCGTTTTATCTCTGTTTCATACACCTCAAACACAGCCACCTGCCAAACCATCACTAAGAAGACACAGCACACACTCTCTGGTACCGCTATACACACACCCCAGCACCACTACACACACCCCAGCACCACTTTACACACACCCTGGTTTGTGAGTGTGTGAGGTTGAGGAGGTGGGGAACATGTGGAGCAGTAAGCTGCAGGCAGACAACAGAAGAGCAGCAAGTCCTCAGTCTGTCCTTCAACTTGTTCAATGGAGAGATGTCTGGAGTGAGATGATTACAGGTTACTGTCTGAAACTACAGCCCAAGACTAATCAGTCTGGGGAAGATCGTTTGTGAAAAACCTGCAGCTCCTGTTATACTTTCAGGGCCGGATTAAGAAATCTAATTGGGAGTTGTTGAGCAAAACTGTTTCTATTGGTTCTACAGACAGACTAGTCTTCTCTTTTCAGCAGTAGCCATTTTTTTTTTACAAACAGCATATTCTTCCCTTACTTGTACTTTGAAATCTGCAAAACGCAAACCGACAGCTGCAACCATCCATAGAAATATAATCCATAGATGCTAGTTCCCATTCAAGTCAGGACTGGTATCCATTGCTAGTGTACCCATGAGTTTAATAGTCAAATTGCCAGGGTAAGAGGTTACAATAACCCTCTATGGATTATATGTCTATGGCCACAATGCAACAAGCTGTATATTTGACGTGCATACTGCCAAACTGCAGCCTTCCTGACTGTAGGCACACCGGTAACTTCCAAACACTTGAGTAAATGCATTTTCCTGGCAAAGTTTAAGTCCACATGTAGAATCTATGCCAAGGCGCATTCAATCTGTTCTGGCAGCTCATGCTGGCCCAACACCCTTATAAGACACACACTATTAAATAAAGGTTAATTAAAAATCAAATACACTTTATGTTGGTGTTTCCTATATTTTGGCAGTTACTTGTATGTGCTTGTGATAAAACTTAATCCACAGTTATTTTTTTTAATAAACTATTGATCCACTATGGGTAAATGATGCTCTCTGGTGTTTTTGAACATTGAAAGTGGTCTCCTGTGTTGTTGGGTATTTTGTGTGTGTGTGTGAGGGGGGGTTGTCGCTTGGGCCCAGCCCCTGACTCACACAATTGACCAGTCACATGTATTTATTATTGCAGTACATTTTTTACTTTTTATTCATCAGTTACCCAACGAAGGCAGGGCCCTCCAGTTACCGACGTGTCCCCTACCTCCTCTCCTCCCCTATCTGAGGATTAGCAGAGCGGCAGCAGGCTGTCTACACTCCTAAATTCTCCTGTGGTTGGCGGTTGCAATACAAAATAAATAAAAAAATACTACATAAGTAGTACATACAAGTATATATTTCCTTTATTGTTATTTGTTGAAAAAAAATATATATATATGTTTGCCTCCTCTTGGGCCTGGGCCCAGGGGCTTCAGCTGCATTAATTCAGCCCTCTGTATTTTAAAAGCGTGTATGCTGAGCGACAAATGTCTTTGGAGTTATTGAGAGACTGACAGTATTTCTGGTGTTATTTGAGAACTATTGAATGACTGTACCAAGCCGTCACAGTTGTTTATCTTTTAACACAGTGACAGTGCTGGCAGTTTGAAGTTGCTCGTAGTGCACTAGATAGACATAAAGTGGTCATATCCTTGGGGTTCTGAAAAGCCTGGGTCCAGTCACGACTCTAGTGTGTGTGTGTGTGTGTGCATGAGAGATGGTTTCTGCATGTATGTGTGTGAGTGAGGGTGCACGTGCGCCCGAGCGCATGCTCCGTTCTCCTGACTCTGCGTGGGTGTGTCCAGGAGTGTCACCCGCTCTTTCAGAGCTCTGGCGCAGGGAAGGAAGATAAATGGGACATTAATGGAACCACTCAATCACAGGCTACTTAAAAAAAGCTGACCATAGACTGTGGGGCAATCAGTCCTACTCCGAGGCCCATTCAGTCTGCGTTCAGCCTGGGCTCGAGGAGGGCGGTTCTGGGTCCTTCAAACTCTGGATTAGCCATTCACTGCTCCATAGACCACGGCCTAACTGCCTTACACTGGCTAACTGACTGAGCAGTCCTTTAGAAAGACCATAGGGGCTGGCGAGAGTGATCTCTCTCTTAAAAAAGAGTTCTGATTGTTCTTGGAGGTCTTTAAAAGCCAGTTAGATTTGTGCTCCTTTGTCTTGCACCTCCGGGAGTTAGTGACTACTAATAGTGACTATGTTGTGTGAAGGTTTTGTTTGGTGTGTGCTTTTGATTTTTGTTCGGTTTAGTTAACAGCAGATATGTTTTTTAAGTGGTGCATGGTTTTCTTAGTGTCACGAAAACTCCCTCTCCGGCCTCTAGGTCATCAGGCTGCTGATTATCCCGCACACCTGTCACCATCGTCAAGCACAACAGCGCATCATGACACTCACCTGGACTCCATCACCTCCTTGATTATCCTCCCTATATCTGTCCCTCCCCTTGGCTCTTTCCTCAGGTGTTATTGATGTTTTCATGTTGGTGCGTAGTGTAGTGTAGTGTAGTGTAGTGTAGTGTAGTGTAGTGTAGTGTAGTGTAGTGTAGTGTAGTGTAGTGTAGTGTAGTGTAGTGTTACGTGGTTATTGTTTCATTTATTTATTAAAACACTCACTCCCTGAACTTGCTTCCCGACTCTCAGCACACTAGTTACACTTAGGTGAGAACAGGAATGAATGGGGAGGGAAAATCTATGGTTCTTCAGTTGTGCCGTAGGAGCATGACGGGTGCTTTAATGGTGTGAAAATGAACGGTGGCCATGTCAATTCCACCTTTACCTCTGGGGTCGATTCGGAACTGTTGCTTCTGATTCATTTCCTGTAGCTTTGATTAGAAAGGCACGGTGGTCTAGAAAAGCCTTTTCACACTTACCGCCGGGGGTACGGAAGAGGAAGCTGACATCTTGTGTGAAACATGAACTGTGTTGGCCAACACCACAAATGTACAAACACAACACTGGGGTCAAAATGTTCCCCCTCTCTGCAACAAACAACCAACCACTCTTCTCTAATTTCTTCTCTCTCTCTCCCTCCCTGGGTAATGTGTTAACGAGCAACAGCTTCTCCGAATACCCATAACATTAGTGTGTGTGTGTGTTTTCACACCAATTAATGAATCGCTTTGTGAGGCTGTTGAGGTGACGACGGCTTGTCTCTTGCCTGCGCGCGGGTGGGTGTGTTTCTTCCCCCGCTCTCTCTCCCGTGTTAGACCGTTCTCTCTCCCGTGTTAGACCGTTCTCTCTCCCGTGTTAGACCGTTCTCTCTCCCGTGTTAGACCGCGTGTGTGCCTGTGATGGCAGGGTCCTCTCTGACACTTTACATTAATTAGCCCTCTCTGTAATTAGCGCAGGGGGACGAGTGGGAACATGAGAGACCTGAACACAAGCCCAATCAGAGGGGCCAACGGGTTTGATTCAACGTCAGCGAGAAAGTTCACACATATGTAGAATTCCTGGCTCGACTCGGACAGACTGCGTTTTCACACTCAAATTAGCAGGGATGTGGATTGGGAAGATTGGACTCTTGAGAGGAAAAAATAAGACCCTTTTCGTTATCCTGACTTGTTTTTGAGTTTGGTGACCATTAATATAAAACCAGACTCCCTCTCTCTCATTCTCTTTCCTCTCCTCCTCCACACTAGCCCTTCCTCCTGGGGCACTGCAGAACAATTATTTTGCTCTCCTCCTTCTCACTCCCTCCCTCTCACTCCAGATAATTCAATCTGTCCAATATCAAATAATCTTCCCCAATTTTTCAGCCCATTTTAACCTTATCGTTCAAACAGCCGCCTCTAGGGGATGAGTCTCGTTCCACCTTGTTAAAAGAGAAGGGGAGAGAAAGAGAGAGAACCCGGGAAAGGGGGATGACAAATAGCTCTCTGAGGAGTGGCTTGAGAAGCTTCTGTTTGCCATTCTCACAGGCAATATGTGAAAGAGCCGGTAAAGATAGAGAAGGGGGGAGAAAACCAGAGAGGAAAAAGAGAGGATGGAGGGAGGGAGGGAGGGAATATTAGTGAAAGGGTGGGGGATGAGTGTAGGCTAGGTGATGAAAGTAAAGTTGGCCTGGTGTTACCACTCTACTCTAACTTGTGTCCCACAGCACTGTATAACACGCCCCTCTACAAGATCTCCCCCATTCAGAATTACAATCCAATAAGGTGGCCTCCTGTTGATCTTTGTTCCCCCATAGTGTTTACCCTGTCCTCCAGCTCCGCTCGCTGCCTAATCTACCCAAGAGCTGAATGGCAGTAGGTCAGGAACAAGAGGAGGGACAGAGCGGGAGGAGAGGGGTGAGGGAGGGAAGACGGGGGGGGAGGGAGGTGGAGTAAAGGGTTCATTTTTCCTTCTCTCAATATTTTTCTCCACCATTCCATTCTTTGGGTTGTTACCCTCTCTCCGGTTCTCCCGCTCTCCTCCCTCCGCTTTTCTTTTCACTTTTAATCTGTCTGCTTGATTGTTCTAAACTGCTTTCAGCTGATTTAAAAGAAGCCTTTCTCAAGAAGGGAGATGTAAGAGTAGGCCAGGCTGAGGAGAGTGAAGGAGTGGAGGTGGGACAGATTGCATGGCGGTGGTGGAATAGGATGGGAGGCAGAGAGGTGGCTTCAGCAAACCCCAGAAGTCACGGAAATAGAAAAATATATGATATGCCACACAATCTCTCTTTCCCAATCTCCTCTCTCTCGTGTGCTTAAACACACACACATACGCACTCGCAGGCATTGGGGTGGTTTAAGCCAAATGGGATATTTTTTCTCCTATCTGTAATCAAGCGGCACAATCTATATACAGTAGATTGATCTCAACTTCCTGTGATTCATACCATATCCTGTGGAGACGATATGGCCAGCTGAGAGGGTTATCTCCACGCTCTGTCTAATGATCGATAATCTCCCCGGATGGCTTTAAGAGCCTGCAACGCTCCACTTGTTTATCAGTGCCACAAACCAGGGGCCACAGACAGATGAGCTGTGAACTGCAAATGAAAAAAATTATAAATCAGTATTTGCAGAGAGAGAAGAGAGATAGCCGTTTGGCATAATTGCAGTAGCTAAAACTTTGGCTGCTGTGTGGAGTGGACAGTCATGGTGTGGGTAGATAGTGGTCCATTTCCCTGATTGATGGGGTTATACTTGGTTGGCAATGTCACCGTTGTGGACACTCTGGACGTCCTTGTTAGACACTTAATTTAAAGGCCTTATCGCACTGAGACACAGTGAGATTCTCCCAATATAGGTTTGGACATCAAAGATACTGGCACTGGCACCAAGACTCTATCCATTACTGCAGCCAGGCAGATAGGCGAGCTGCAGGGCAATGTGTGTGTGCTTGTGTGTCTCTTTCTCTAGTTCTCTCTCTTTGTGTGTGTGTTTTCTCTGTTTGCATCTCTGTGTGTTTGTTTGTGTCTCTTCCTTTGTGTGTGTGTTTGAGTGTGAGTGGTGAAACAGTCACACATCTGTCCCTCAACTAACAAACCCCCCCAAATAATAAACCCCACTCCAGAAAAATGGAGTGACACAATGAAGTGGTTAAGTTTATCAAGCCACCAGCTTTGCTCAGGCAGGCAAGGTGTTAAGGGCCAGGCAGAGGTCAAGGGCCCAGCCCACAGCATTCTTCAGCTAGGCACGTCCCAGCACATCACACAGTCAGGGACCATATGTCCAGGTCCTCCAGTCAATGGGCCAGCCCAGCCTGCAGGACAAAGACCCATTCACACCCACTGAGCTCCGAGGAAATCTGCAATTCTACGCTGCCATTAGGCCAGAAAACAGCAACAGTGAGTAAACACCAGGGATACCGAGTTACAGTTACGGAGAGAGGGGAAAGAGGAAGAGAGAGGGAATGAGAAGGAGGGGGAGAAAGAGAGACAAAGGGTGAGAGAGAGAGAGAGAGAGAGAGAGAGAGAGAGAGAGAGAGAGAGAGAGAGAGAGAGAGAGAGAGAGAGAGAGAGAGAGAGAGAGAGAGAGAGAGAGAGAGAGAGAGAGAGAGAAAGAGAGAGAGAGAGAGAGTGGGGGCTGCTGGGAGGGTCTCTAAGGGCCCTCTGGAGAGAAGTCTGCTGCAGCCCTGTGGAAGAACAGAGATATGGGTCCACAGCACAGGGCATCATCCTCAGCCTGCCTGTAATGCCTGGTAAAGGTCTCTCTCTCTCTCTCTCTCTCTCTCTCTCTCTCTCTCTCTCTCTCTCTCTCTCTCTCTATCTCACTCTCTCTCTCTCTCTCTCTCTCTCTCTCTCTCTCAATTCAGTTCAATTCAAAGGGCTTTATTGGCATGGGAAACATATATTTACATTGCCAAAGCAAGTGAAATAGACAATAATAAATGAACAGTAAACATGACACAACATTACATTCCAAAGGAATAGAGACATTCCAAATGTCAAAATATGGCTATATACAGTGTTGTAATGATATGCAAATAGATAAAGTACAAAAGGGAAAATAAATCAACATAAATATGGGTTTTATTTACAATGGTGTTTGTTCTTCACTGGTTGCCCTTTTCTTGTGGCAACAGGTCAGAAATCCTGCTGCTGTGATGGCACACTGTAGTATTTCACCCAATAGATATGGGAGTTTATCAAAATTGGCTTTGTTTTCAAATTCTTTGTGGCTCACTGTGTAATCTGAGGGAGATATGTGTCTCTAATATGGTCATACATTTGCCGGCGGTCTCTCTCTCTCTGCCTCTCTCTCTCTCTGCCTCTCCCTCTCTCTCTGCCTCTGTCACTCACAACTCTGTTAATAAGGCCAGCAATAAATGCCAGGAAGGATACCAAGCTGGGATGAAAGCTATTCCTCTCCTGTTGAAGCTTTGAGGATATGTTTTCCTGGAGTAAGAAGGGAGGAGGTTGGGGTAAGAGTAGGGTGGAGAAGGATAGGCTTTATAGAGTTATGTTGCATTTGAATGGCCCACAGTAAACCCATCCCATCATAAAATAATATTTTGTGTGTCATATCCTGTTGTGTGTGCACTATGGGACATTTGCCAGTCCCACCAGCACTGAGTAAAGTGTAGAGGGGGAGGAGAAGGGGGATCCTGAGGGGGGAGTAGATCACACATATTTTCTTTCACTGCAGCGATGAATATGGAAGAAAAAAGGTCAAACTTGACTGGAAACACTACAGTAGATCACAATTACAGTCCAGGCCCACATTTCATACATCAAGTCCCCGCTGTGATGTCTCATCAGCCCCTGGTCACACTGGAGAGGCCCACGCCGCACATTATCAAAGATTGATGGGGTGTCCTACTTAAAGCCAGGGGGTGGGGTGTGTGTGTGTGTGTGGGGGGGGGGGGGACTTTGGGTTATCTGCGGGAGAGAGAAGGGGGCATTGGGTGTTGGTCGTGTGGCCACGTGCCAGCAGTAACCGCCCAACAACTTTGCCGCCCAGTGCCTGCATAGTAGTTTGAGTTTCTGCCAGGCTCCGCCATTACACAACCACATGACCATAGCCTTGATGTACTGGAGAAGTTGCAATGCCTGACGTTACAAGATCAGCACTTACAAGACAGTACTAGCTGAGTCAGGAGTTCACAGAGAAGAAGACACGAGCTGAACAAATGTTAAAGGGTTGGCTTCACTCTTGTCTTCCGTCTCCCTCCCTCCCACCCACCTCGGAAAAACTAAACAAACTGAGTGAACAAACAGGCAGACACTTCCCTCCAAATACCCCTCTTTCTAATACCACACACCTCAACCCATCCCTCCATCCCTTTTCTTCCCTGCTGGCTGCCATCCTCCCCGTCTTCTTGTTCAGAGTGCTTGCTTAATAATTAATTGATTAATTAGTTCTCTCATTAATAATTTATTCATTAATCACGGCCTGCTTTTTCTAGAGGAAGCGGTGGAATCTGAAAAAAAAAGCCTGTTATCACATTTCACTCTAATTGCGCGGCTGCACTAATCAACGCTTAAGAAATTGAGTTTCAGGAAATTCGTTTTTCCCTCCTTTCCCTCTCTTCTTCCCCAACACAAAGCAGGATGTACTGAGGTCGGCAGGTAATGTTTTCTTCCCCCTCTCCTCTCTTTATTGTACTCTGAAATCCCTTAGTCATCACCAATTTTAAAAGAATGTCTCAAGGCAGAAGTAATCTGATGAACAGAGTAAAATTTGGCGCTTAATTAAAACTTGGCTTTTTCCCCACCTTTCCCAGAGAAAGGGGAATAGAAATGGTGGTGGCCGGTGAAACAGCGGGCATTGATGAGTAAACGACAGTTTGAAGACGGTTTGTAAGAGGACACAGGCGCTGGGGTTGTGGAGGAGAGGTCTACGTTGTTTCCCCGGGATCTATGGCTCTCCCGGGACGTCACTGGGTAATTTGCGTTTCAGTCTCATGCACACAGAGGTGTGGGGAAGAGTAGCTTAGACAAAATAAAATAATATAGTTGTGTGATACAACCGTGAGAGTGAGAATGAGTAAAAAGCATGGAATGGTTTAATTACATTCATGTTTATCCCTGTTGGATATACAGTTCACACACAAGTAATTTTCTCCTTCTGAAGCCCTCTGTCAGGTCCTGGGAAGAGAAAAAAATTCCATCTCAAATTAGAGGGAAGCTTCAACGGAATGGATGCCAATTCGACATTAACCTCTAAGCTTTATAAAGTACACACATTAAGCAGCACTAATGAGACTCTCATTGAACCAGTCTTTCTTTATTTTCAAACACACACACAAAAAAATTGCTTTGACTTCAATGTGCCGCCACCACTGTTACCGACAGAGGTTGCCTCTGCTTTATAGTTCAACAACACCAGCACACAGCACAGCAGCATCAGCAGGCAACAATAGTACTGACATGCATACATTTACAACGTTACCACCCTAATTAAAAAATAATAACAATAAAGGAAGAAAGAAAGAAAGAAAAAAAAACACTACTTCTTATCGCGAAGAGCCAAGGGGGCCTCCACTGGGCTCAATTAGGAAGTGTAGGCCACAAATCCCTGGACTAAATTAATTGACACCCCAGGGCATTGGACCCAGAGTCCCAGTGGTGGAGTCTAAGTGGAGAATTCCTTTGTTTTCATTTCCTTTGCCTTTGAGCGAAAGTGCAAGAGAGCAAGAAAGGGGAGGAGGCACTCTAACATGATCTTTTCATTGTTTTATGGATTTTTAATCTATTGTTTAATTATTTGTTTTTGTTTACTTGTGGTTTTCTGCAGCTGGGGAGCGAAGTGAGGTGGATGTAAGAGTTTTATTTATTTTTTTGCTTGCCATTTTTGAGCAGCTCGGCTTCCCATCACATGTTGAGCACTAGTGCCATTTTATCCAGCATGTCAGCTGTTGTGTGCACACTAAACCCAGGCTTTTGCAAACGGTACAAGAAGTTAAGGATTTAAAAGCACAGTAAATTATACTGAAAGCCCTTCCAAGCAGTACTAGAGAGAAGGAGGGAGAAGAGAGAGGGAGAGACAGAGGAGAGAGAGATAGATCGAGGGGGCGGACTGGGAGTGAGTATGACACACTGATTCAGCCAGCAGCTGTCTTGTACTGAAAACACCAGGGGGCAAGAGGGAACCAAATGACAAGACTGGCTCAATCAACATCTTGTCAGACTGTTGGCTGATGTGTACAGACAATTTTATACCGCCAACCCCCTCCTCTGCCCTCCTCTTTATTTTTCATGGCTTTTCATTTCCAGTCGTCGAGCCAGCCAGTCAGCTAGCCACCCCCTGTATAGTGTCAGCTCTTAGGCACTGGAGTGGAGCAGTGAATGGAATGGCAACTGTGGTATAATGACACTCAGAGAACTTCTCCTCCTCACTAGAGACACCAGAGAGAGCACAGGAAGTGTCTGTGCCAATGTCTCTGTGCCAATGTCTCTGACACACACTCCACACACACACACACACACACACACTCTCTCTCTCTCTCTCTCTCTCTCTCTCTCTCTCTCTCTCTCTCTCTCTCTCTCTCTCTCTCTCTCTCTCCACACACACTCTTCACAATCCACAGACACAGACATTCCACACACACGGTATTTATCCCTTCAGCACTACTCGGACCTCTCCTCCTTTCCTCTCCACCTCTCTATCACTCCATCCACTGTGTCTGTGGTGGCAGGTGCCCAGGGAGACACAGCCGCTGCTTGCCCATGCGATCAGCTCCTCATTGGCCCGCCTCCCTCGCAGTCCGCCTCGCCCTGATGGGAGCAGCGTGGAAATCAACGTCATGCAGGGTGACAGCACATGTGACGGACTGATTACAGCATTCCATCAATCACCTCTTACAGCCCCGACCCTTTACAATTGAGACCTGACAGGAGACCACTTTTATGGTTATTTTTTTTTACAACCGTACAGTACCTCAGGTTTTCACTCCAGTGTGTCTTTTCTCGTTGTTGCCTCCTGCTGTCCTGGTTCTTCTAGCACAGTGTGTTGACAAGCTGACACAAACCCTTGCAATTTTCACGCTTGGGATGGAGAAAAATGAAGGGAGAGAAAGGGAAAGGGAGAGAGAGAATTAGAGAGTGTGTGAATGAGAGAGAGAGAAAGAGAACAGAGAGAGAGGGACAGGGAGGCTGTGTGACGATGCTGACGGGGGAGTGTGGAGAGGAGAAGGCGCTGTGTCAGAAAGAGCTAAAGAAAAGACAAATCAATAATTACTAACACCATATATAATTCTGAAAAGGGGCTTGCAAGGCACTGATTTCAGGGATCATGGCTGACTGACTGTATAGTGTGAGAGATACACAGAGGAAGGGGAGATGGGGGAAGCTGGCGAAGAGGGTGACTTGTGGAGGGATGGACGGATGGTAGAAGAGAATGGTGGGTATGGAGGGTGTTGGGTGGTGAGGGGAGGGGAGGGGGGCAGGCGTGTGGATGGATGGGCTGATCTTCTTCGTATAAAAGAGGTCCAGGTCTGAGCCAAGAATCTTCACAATGGAAGAAAGGCTGAAAGGGGAGTCTAGGAGGATTCAACTCCAGCAAAACAGCTCTTAAAAAGCTGTTAGACTGCAATTTAGACGACAAAAATGCACAAAGGGGAGAAAAGGGGGTTATGGGTAGAGAGATAAGAAAAGTGCGTCTGGAATGCGAGGTGGGGAGGAGATAAAGCATTAGAGACAAGGCCACCAGATAAAGGGAGAGAGACAAACACAGGCATGCTTCAGCCAGGACCATGTCTGAAGACCAGAGAAGCAGATGCAGGCGGTCACAGATTCAGCCTGTGTCTGTGTCTGGAGACTAGAGACTATGGTGGTGTTTGGGTGGTGGGTGGTATCCTCTGTTCGCTTCCCTCCAAGTCCACACAACTCCTGTAGGAGACATGGTAATGAGATTACAGCCTGGCCCAATCAGACCTGTTGACGGTAGGGAGCAGTGATGCCCGTTGTAACAAATTCTTCAGCTCAGCTGCCTAAGAATTATGTGCTGTCGTTCTACACACGCTCACACACACAGTGGGATATTTACACTTTCACACACACATACACACGCATATACACACATATACACACACAAACACATGCAGCGAGAGACAATGAGAGGAAGACAAAAGATCCTGAGTCAAAACAAAAGGATAACCATTCAGTACAGAGAAATGGAGCTTGCATTTTGCAGCCCGATATAGAGGCCTTATCTAGACACAGCACAATAGATGGTATTTGGGGAGAGGGCTTGTTTATTCTGAGCGAGACATTTTTTTGAAAGTTGTTTTGTGTTCTTTTTTTCCTGCTTGTGTTTCCTCCCCCTCTTATTATCTCTTTTACTGTGGAATATCCACACCAACACCACTGAGACATAGAACACTACTACTGTGGAATATCTACACCAACACCACTGAGACATAGAACACTGCCACTGTGGAATATCCACACCAACACCACTGACACATAGAACACTACTACTGTGGAATATCTACACCAACACCACTGACACATAGAACACTGCCACTGTGGAATATCCACACCAACACCACTGAGACATAGAACACTACTACTGTGGAATATCTACACCAACACCACTGACACATAGAACACTGCCACTGTGGAATATCCACACCAACACCACTGAGACATAGAACACTACTACTGTGGAATATCTACACCAACACCACTGACAGATAGAACACTACTACTGTGGAATATCTACACCAACACCACTGACACATAGAACACTGCCACTGTGGAATATCCACACCAACACCACTGAGACATAGAACACTACTACTGTGGAATATCTACACCAACACCACTGACACATAGAACACTGCCACTGTGGAATATCCACACCAACACCACTGACACATAGAACACTACTACTGTGGAATATCTACACCAACACCACTGACACATAGAACACTACTACTGTGGAATATCTACACCAACACCACTGACACATAGAACACTGCCACTGTGGAATATCCACACCAACACCACTGAGACATAGAACACTACTACTGTGGAATATCTACACCAACACCACTGACACATAGAACACTGCCACTGTGGAATATCCACACCAACACCACTGACACATAGAACACTACTACTGTGGAATATCTACACCAACTCACTGACACATAGAACACTACTACTGTGGAATATCTACACCAACACCACTGACACATAGAACACTGCCACTGTGGAATATCCACACCAACACCACTGAGACATAGAACACTACTACTGTGGAATATCTACACCAACACCACTGACACATAGAACACTGCCACTGTGGAATATCCACACCAACACCACTGAGACATAGAACACTACTACTGTGGAATATCTACACCAACACCACTGACAGATAGAACACTACTACTGTGGAATATCTACACCAACACCACTGACACATAGAACACTGCCACTGTGGAATATCCACGCCAACACCACTGAGACATAGAACACTACTACTGTGGAATATCTACACCAACACCACTGACACATAGAACACTGCCACTGTGGAATATCCACACCAACACCACTGACACATAGAACACTACTACTGTGGAATATCTACACCAACACCACTGACACATAGAACACTACTACTGTGGAATATCTACACCAACACCACTGACACATAGAACACTGCCACTGTGGAATATCCACACCAACACCACTGAGACATAGAACACTACTACTGTGGAATATCTACACCAACACCACTGACACATAGAACACTGCCACTGTGGAATATCCACACCAACACCACTGACACATAGAACACTACTACTGTGGAATATCTACACCAACACCACTGACACAAAGAACACTGCCACTGTGGAATATCCACACCAACACCACTGAGACATAGAACACTACTACTGAGGAATATCCACACCAACACCACTGACACATAGAACACTACTACTGTGGAATATCTACACCAACACCACTGACACATAGAACACTACTACTGTGGAATATCTACACCAACACCACTGACACATAGAACACTGCCACTGTGGAATATCCACACCAACACCACTGACACATAGAACACTACTACTGTGGAATATCTACACCAACACCACTGACACATAGAACACTACTACTGTGGAATATCTACACCAACACCACTGAGACATAGAACACTGCCACTGTGGAATATCCACACCAACAACACTGACACATAGAACACTACTACTGTGGAATATCTACACCAACACCACTGAGACATAGAACACTACTACTGTGGAATATCTACACCAACACCACTGACACATAGAACACTGCCACTGTGGAATATCCACACCAACACCACTGAGACATAGAACACTACTACTGTGGAATATCTACACCAACACCACTGACACATAGAACACTGCCACTGTGGAATATCCACACCAACACCACTGACACATAGAACACTACTACTGTGGAATATCTACACCAACTCACTGACACATAGAACACTACTACTGTGGAATATCTACACCAACACCACTGACACATAGAACACTGCCACTGTGGAATATCCACACCAACACCACTGAGACATAGAACACTACTACTGTGGAATATCTACACCAACACCACTGACACATAGAACACTACTACTGTGGAATATCTACACCAACACCACTGACACATAGAACACTGCCACTGTGGAATATCCACACCAACACCCCTGACAGATAGAACACTACTACTGTGGAATATCTACACCAACACCACTGACACATAGAACACTGCCACTGTGGAATATCCACACCAACACCACTGAGACATAGAACACTACTACTGTGGAATATCTACACCAACACCACTGACACATAGAACACTGCCACTGTGGAATATCCACACCAACACCACTGACACATAGAACACTGCCACTGTGGAATATCCACACCAACACCACTGACACATAGAACACTACTACTGTGGAATATCTACACCAACTCACTGACACATAGAACACTACTACTGTGACATATCTACACCAACACCACTGACACATAGAACACTGCCACTGTGGAATATCCACACCAACACCACTGAGACATAGAACACTACTACTGTGGAATATCTACACCAACACCACTGACACATAGAACACTACTACTGTGGAATATCTACACCAACACCACTGACACATAGAACACTGTCACTGTGGAATATCCACACCAACACCCCTGACAGATAGAACACTACTACTGTGGAATATCTACACCAACACCACTGACACATAGAACACTGCCACTGTGGAATATCCACACCAACACCACTGAGACATAGAACACTACTACTGTGGAATATCTACACCAACACCACTGACATATAGAACACTGCCACTGTGGAATATCCACACCAACACCACTGACACATAGAACACTGCCACTGTGGAATATCCACACCAACACCACTGAGACATAGAACACTACTACTGTGGAATATCTACACCAACACCACTGACACATAGAACACTGCCACTGTGGAATATCCACACCAACACCACTGACACATAGAACACTACTACTGTGGAATATCTACACCAACACCACTGACACATAGAACACTACTACTGTGGAATATCTACACCAACTCACTGACACATAGAACACTGCCACTGTGAAATATCCACACCAACACCACTGACACATAGAACACTACTACTGTGGAATATCCACACCAACACCACTGAGACATAGAACACTACTACTGTGGAATATCTACACCAACACCACTGAGACATAGAACACTGCCACTGTGGAATATCCACACCAACACCACTGACACATAGAACACTACTACTGTGGAATATCTACACCAACACCACTGACACATAGAACACTACTACTGTGGAATATCTACACCAACACCACTGCCACAGAACACTGCCACTGTGGAATATCCACACCAACACCACTGAGACATAGAACACTACTACTGTGGAATATCTACACCAACACCAATGACACATAGAACACTGCCACAATATCCACACCAACACGACTGAGACATAGAACACTACTACTGTGGAATATCTACACCAACACCACTGACACATAGAACACTGCCACTGTGGAATATCCACACCAACACCACTGACACATAGAACACTACTACTGTGGAATATCTACACCAACACCACTGACACATAGAACACTGCCACTGTGGAATATCCACACCAACACCACTGACACATAGAACACTGCCACTGTGGAATATCCACACCAACACCACTGAGACATAGAACACTACTACTGTGGAATATCTACACCAACACCACTGAGACATAGAACACTGCCACTGTGGAATATCCACACCAACACCACTGACACATAGAACACTACTACTGTGGAATATCTACACCAACACCACTGACACATAGAACACTACTACTGTGGAATATCTACACCAACACCACTGACACAGAACACTGCCACTGTGGAATATCCACACCAACACCACTGAGACATAGAACACTACTACTGTGGAATATCTACACCAACACCAATGACACATAGAACACTGCCACTGTGGAATATCCACACCAACACGACTGAGACATAGAACACTACTACTGTGGAATATCTACACCAACACCACTGACACATAGAACACTGCCACTGTGGAATATCCACACCAACACCACTGACACATAGAACACTACTACTGTGGAATATCTACACCAACACCACTGACACATAGAACACTGCCACTGTGGAATATCCACACCAACACCACTGACACATAGAACACTGCCACTGTGGAATATCCACACCAACACCACTGAGACATAGAACACTACTACTGTGGAATATCTACACCAACACCACTGACACATAGAACACTACTACTGTGGAATATCTACACCAACACCACTGACACATAGAACACTGCCACTGTGGAATATCCACACCAACACCACTGACACATAGAACACTGCCACTGTTGAATATCTACACCAACACCACTGCCACATAGAACACTGCCACTGTGGAATATCCACACCACACCACTGACAGATAGAACACTACTACTGTGGAATATCTACACCAACACCACTGACACATAGAACACTGCCACTGTGGAATATCTACACCAACACCACTGACACATAGAACACTACTACTGTGGAATATCTACACCAACACCACTGACACATAGAACACTGCCACTGTGGAATATCCACACCAACACCACTGACACATAGAACACTGCCACTGTGGAATATCCACACCAACACCACTGAGACATAGAACACTACTACTGTGGAATATCTACACCAACACCACTGACACATAGAACACTGCCACTGTGGAATATCCACACCAACACCACTGACACATAGAACACTGCCACTGTGGAATATCCACACCAACACCACTGAGACATAGAACACTACTACCGTGGAATATCTACACCAACACCACTGACACATAGAACACTGCCACTGTGGAATATCCACACCAACACCACTGAGACATAGAACACTACTACTGTGGAATATCTACACCAACACCACTGACACATAGAACACTGGCACTGTGGAATATCCACACCAACACCACTGACAGATAGAACACTACTACTGTGGAATATCTACACCAACACCACTGACACATAGAACACTGCCACTGTGGAATATCCACACCAACACCACTGAGACATAGAACACTACTACTGTGGAATATCTACACCAACACCACTGACACATAGAACACTGCCACTGTGGAATATCCACACCAACACCACTGACACATAGAACACTACTACTGTGGAATATCTACACCAACACCACTGACACATAGAACACTGCCACTGTGGAATATCCACACCAACACCACTGAGACATAGAACACTACTACTGTGGAATATCTACACCAACACCACTGACACATAGAACACTGCCACTGTGGAATATCCACACCAACACCACTGACACATAGAACACTGCCACTGTGGAATATCCACACCAACACCACTGAGACATAGAACACTACTACTGTGGAATATCTACACCAACACCACTGACACATAGAACACTGCCACTGTGGAATATCCACAGCAACACTACTGACACATAGAACACTGCCACTCTGGAATATCCACACCAACACCCCTGAGACATAGAACACTGCCACTGTGGAATATCCACACCAACACCACTGACACATAGAACACTGCCACTGTTGAATATCTACACCAACACCACTGACACATAGAACACTGCCACTGTGGAATATCCACACCAACACCCCTGAGACATAGAACACTGCCACTGTGGAATATCCACACCAACACCACTGACACATAGAACACTGCCACTGTGGAATATCTACACCAACACCACTGACACATAGAACACTGCTACTGTGGAATATCTACACCAACACCCCTGAGACATAAACACTGGTACTGTGGAATATGCACACCAACACCCCTGAGACATAGAACACTGCTACTGTGGAATATCCACACCAACACCACTGACACATAGAACACTGGTACTGTGGAATATCTACACCAACACCCCTGAGACATAGAACACTGCTACTGTGGAATATCCACACCAACACCACTGACACATAGAACACTGGTACTGTGGAATATCCACACCAACACCCCTGAGACATAGAACACTGGTACTGCCACTGGGAGATTGCCCAGTCAAGTTGAGAGTGCTCATGTTTATAGAGCCTGTTAGATCGGGGCGGTGCTCTCTAGAGCCGGACTTCAGTGGATGGGAAGAGAGAACACTCAAGATTATCCTGAAATAGAAACTGTTCCTTCATCTACTGAGCTCAGAACCTCTTAGCCTGAGTCTCCACACACACACACACACACACACACACACACACACACACACACACACACACACACACACACACACACACACACTGTAAGTGTCTGTATAACCAAGGGCAGCCTGTGTAGCTGAAGTAGGCTGTTGAGTCTCCCTGGTTGTCCATGGAACCTACACTAGCATGACGAGGACACTTAAGTGATAAATATACATAAAGTGTCTGTGTGTGTGTTTGTGTGGTTGTGTGTGGTGCGAGATCCCTTTTTTGGGGTTTAGGGCTTCCAAGCTTGTTTTAGCCAGGCCGCTATGTTGGCATGAAAGATTATGATTATAGTGATTTGCTGCTTTCAGTAGTTAGCCCCAGTGCACCCAAAGGTCACATCCACTACTTAATTGGACTGCACTGAGAAAAGAACAGGACACACACACACACAAAGTGCCACACAGACACACTTCCCCATAATTCCATCAAGGCCATGTTAGTCCCCAGTGCAGATGCCCAGTAGCGGATCATTGGAGACATCTGTCCATCCTGTCCCCATCAGCAGCAGTGTGCCTCCCTCCCTATCCGTTCAGATGGCACAGAGAGAGAGGAAGGCTGGTGCCAGGGGACTGCAAAGCTCTTTAATATGTTATGCTCCATGTCAGCCCTGCTGTTCTGGACTTAACTCTGACCGTGTGACGGAGAAGGCAAAGTCACTATGTCAAAGTAACTGCTAAATGTGCCCTCCAATCACATACAATTTGCTTGCCCTATTTATGCTGCAACAAATACACACAGGCACGCACTGAGGCACACACACACACACACTAACCTCCCATGTGCATCCACCGCCGTGAAATTATATTCCGTTTAAATAAATCGGGATTCAAATGTAACAGGCCAAGTGTGTTTTGACCTTGTTACTGGAGAGATGGACACACACGCACACACACACGCACACACACACACACGCACGCACGCACGCACGCACACACACACACACACACACACACACAGGTCAGAGGTGTTACCTGTTTTTGAAAAGTACCAGGCAGTCATTACCAACACCTCCTCAATAATGTGTGTGTGTGTGTGTGTGTGTGCGTGCGTGCGTGCGTGCGTGTGTGTGTGTGTGTGTGTGTGCGTGTGTGTGTGCGTGTGTGTCCAGCAACACACGAGGACCACTTCACACCCACGGCCCCTCTCCCCTCCTGTCCTCTCCTTTACTCCCTCTCTCCCCTGTCAGAAATGTATTCATGTAATTAAGCTGCTAATACACCGTCAAGGAATTGGCTAATTCAGCAAGGAGGAATTAAAGGAATATGCAATGACTCATTAGCCAGCGGAGATGTTTTGTTGAGCATTCTCAATAAGGAATTTGGAATGCAATGAATCACTCCATGGTGTGAAGCAATTTGTCAGTCTATATCACACAGGCTATATATAAAAATATACCCATACGTGTGTGTGTGAGAGAAGAGAGAGAGAGAGAGAGTGAACGTGTGTGAGAGAGAGAAAGAAGGAAAGAGAAAGGGAGAGAAAAAGAGAGAAAATGTGAGAGAAAGAAAGCAAGAGAGAGACACAGAGAGAGAGACAGAGAGAGACAGAGAGAGAGAGAGACAGAGCGAGATAGAAAGAGAGAGACAGAGAGAGAGAAAGAGCGACAGAGAGAGACAGAGAGAGAGACAGAGAGAGAAACAGAGAGAGAGAGACATAGAGAGAAAGAGGGACAGAGAGAAAGAGACAGACAGAGAAAGAGAGAGAGACAGAGAGAAAGAGAGACAGAGAGAGAGACAGAGAGAAAGAGAGACACAGAGAGAAAGAGACACAGAGAGAGAACGAGAGACAGAGAGAAAGAGAGACAGAGACAGAAAGAGAGAGAGACAGAGAGAGAGACAGAGAGAGAAACAGAGAGAGAGAGAGATAGAGAGAAAGAGGGACAGAGAGAAAGAGACAGACAGAGAGAGAAAGAGGGACAGAGAGAAAGAGACAGACAGAGAAAGAGAGAGAGAGAGAGAGAGAGAAAGAGAGACAGAGAGAGAAAGAGAGACACATAGAGAAAGAGAGACAGAGAAAGAGAGACAGAAAGAGAGAGAGACAGAGAGACAGAGAGAGAGAGACCGAGAGACCGAGACAGAAAGAGAGAGAGAGAGACCAAGAGAGACAGAAAGAGAGAGAGACCAAGAGAGACAGAGAGAGAGTAACAGAGGTAACAGATGTAATCCATTTCTAACAACCTGCCAGTGTGATAAAGGATGGCCCATTGTAAACATTTAGGTACTGTGGGCAAGATACTTAATTGCAATCAATGTTTATACTGCAGCAAGCATAAAGAGGAAAATCCCCAACGCGCCATCCAGCGGAGCGGCCTATGGAAATGCTGGATATAGCTCATAAAAGCGGAACATTAGGGACAGACAGCCTATAAAAGCAGCCGTTTTGAAGGCATGACTAGAAAATGCCAGCCTTCACCAAATGCTTAATAGCCTGAGCATGAAAACATTTCACTACTCATTGACACTCAAATTGGACTCCTTTGATCTGCAGTCTATGACACAGACACATATACACACAACAATACACCTGCATGCCCATACACACACAGATTGATATGCTTATTTAAACACATTAGCAATATGAAGGGAATTGGGGTTAGTGGACTTTCCTGGTGATATTCACTGCTATTATACATGATTCTCTCCATTTCTTCCCATTTTTATTTCCATTTCTCCATCTTTCTCATCCTAAAAGGAGAAGAAAGGAGGAGAGTGCTTGGGCAGACGTGGGAAAGCAGTAGGTGTTAGGAGAGCTGCAAGCTGCAAGGCTTGAGCCATGGAGAATTCACGTTCCTGATGGGCTAACTGTTTGGCAGGTCTGATTATACTGGAGGGAGGGAGGTTAGGGAAGTGGGGGAGGAAGAGAAGAACAGGGTTCAGTCAGTGGTCCTGGTCCAGCCCTAGATGAAGTGGATAATTGAGTAGGGAACAAACACCGCCAACCAACCTCGGTAGCCCCCTTTTGAAAAGAAAGAAAAGCTAGAGAGAATGATGGAGAGAGGAGAGGGGTGAGCGGGTTGAGAAGGAGAGAGAAATTCCTAGCTTCCCTCGGGGGGCAATATCTGCTATTGAAAAGCTATTAAACTTGCATTTAGCAGGATTGATTGGAAATGAAGAGGCCTATTAAAAGAGAGGGACAAGAGGACAATAGCGCGTCTCTGGCCGCCGTATGTTGCCCTCCTTTCACCAGCTTTTCTTTCCCCAGGAGAATCCCCCCCCCCCAGCCTGTCTGTTTAAGCACTCCCACCCAGAGAACCATTGGAGAGGGGCTTAGCACTGACTGAATAGAGCCCTCTTTATCTTCCCCCTGGCCCCCCATTCTCCTATTGAAAGAGGGGTGGGGGGTGAGAGAGAGAGAAAATAAAAAAAATGAAGGAAGGTTCTTTCTTTTAAAGGAAAGATAAAGCCCTCTCTTTCTCTTCTCTTCTCTACTTAGCCAACCAACTCTGTTCTCTCTCAGCCCTCTCCTCTCTTCATATCTCCCCCAATGGTTTAGCTCTACCTCTGGAGGGGAGCCATCTACTTCCCCTGCCAGTTGGGTTTGTAATACTCAATCTCCAGCATCGTGGCACAAACAGTGGGAAACAAGGAGTCGTATTCAAACTTTATGTGTGTGTGTGTGTGTGTGTGTGTGTGTGTGTGTGTGTGTGTGTGTGTGTGTGTGCAGGTGTGGGTTGCGATGCAGGTGTGTGTGTTGCGAGTGTGGGTGTGGATTCCAGTGAGTGTGAGTGAAGGCAAGCCAACAGCTTTCAGTGCGTGTGTGTGTGTGTGTGTTCGTGTATGTTTGTGTGTTCCATGTGTGTGTGTGTGTTCCGTGTGTGTGTGTCCCATCCTTAAACACAGCAATGGAACAGACAGAGGCAGGTGTCTTGGTTGACGTTGAGCAGGCTCAGACGGATGCTTCCCCCGGGACACTTAATGGAGTTTTGATTGTATAACATCCATTTGAACAAAAAGCTCCCCCAAAGAGTGGCAGATTTCTCTCCTTCGCAGTGTGCTTGTTTCGTGTCATCGTGCGATGGCTGCCATATGGTCTGGGGAAAGAGTTAAATAAGTCATGAGGCAGCTGACTCTTCCTGCTCAGCTCAGCCACCATTTTAATGAGAAAATACATATTTTCAGCCTCCTCCATCCACCCCATGTAACAACATGGCAACATGTAAACAACAGAATGAACAGGCCAGTCCATTATGGGGCTTGGCTAAATATGGCCATGCATTTGGCTCAAGCATCTCTATTAGATTATATCATTACGTTACTCATCAAACCTCCCTCTTCTTCCAACAGCTACCCGAGCAGCCTACTTTTCCCAGCAGCCCCAAGACCAGGTAGTGGTGTCTGGTCAATCGGTGACTCTGCCCTGTGTCATCGTGGGGTACAGAGGAATGGTGCAGTGGACCAAAGACGGCCTGGCGCTGGGTGGAGAAAGAGATCTGCCAGGTATGCATCTGATCTGACCAACATCTCTCTGTGTGTCTGGCTCTCTGTCTTCCCCCTCTCTCTCTGCCCCCCCCCCCCCTCTCTCTCTCTCTCTCTGTGTCTTACTCCTCTCCCTCTCTCTCTCTCTCGCTCTGTCTTCCCCCTCTCTCCTGCCCCCCCTCTCTCTCGCTCTGTCTTCGCCCTCTCTCTCTGCCCCCTCTCTCTCTCTGTGTCTTACTCCTCTCCCTCTCTCTCTCGCTCTGTCTTCCCCCTCTCTCTCTGCCCCCCTCTCTCTCTGTGTCTTACTCCTCTCCCTCTCTCTCTCTCTCTCTCTCTCGCTCTGTCTTCCCCCTCTCTCTCTGCCCCCCTCTCTCTCGCTCTCTGTCTTCCCCCTCTCTCTCTGCCCCCCCTCTCTCTCTGTGTCTTACTCCTCTCCCTCTCTCTCTCTCTCTCTCTCTCTCTCTCTCTCTCTCTCTCTGTCTTCCCCCTCTCTCTGCCCCCCTCTCTCTCGCTCTCTGTCTTCCCCCTCTCTCTCTGTCTCCCTCTCCCCCTCTCTCTCCCTCTCTCTCTCTCTCTCTCTCGCTCTCTGTCTTCCCCCTCTCTCTCTGGCCCCCTCTCTCTCTCTCTCTGTGTCTTACTCCTCTCCCTCTCTCTCTCCCTCTCGCTCTGTCTTCCCCTCTCTCTCTGCCCCCCTCTCTCGCTCTGTCTTCCCCTCTCTCTCTGCCCCCCCTCTCTCGCTCTGTCTTCCCCCTCTCTCTCTCTGCCCCCCTCTCTCGCTCTGTCTTCCCCCTCTCTCTCTGCCCCCCCTCTCTCTCTCTCTCTCTCTCTCTCTCGCTCTGTCTTCCCCCTCTCTCTCTGTCTCCCCCTCTCTCGCTCTGTCTTCCCCCTCTCTATCTGCCCCCTCTCTCTGTCTCCCCCCTCTCTCGCTCTGTCTTCCCCCTCTCTCTCTGCCCCCCCTCTCTCTGTCTCCCCCTCTCTCGCTCTGTCTTCCCCCTCTCTCTCTGCCCCCCTCTCTCGCTCTGTCTTCCCCCTCTCTCTGCTGCCCCCTCTCTCGCTCTGTCCTCCCCCTCTCTCTCTGCCCCCCCTCTCTCGCTCTGTCTTCCCCCTCTCCCTCTCCCCCTCTCTCTCTCTCTCTCTGTGTCTTACTCCTCTCCCTCTCTCTCTCTCTCTCTCTCTCGCTCTGTCTTCCCCCTCTCTCTCTGCCCCCCTCTCTCTCGCTCTGTCTTCCCCCTCTCTCTCTGCCCCCCCTCTCTCGCTCTGTCTTCCCCTCTCTCTCTGCCCCCTCTCTCTCTCTCTCTCTCTCTCTGTGTCTTACTCCTCTCCCTCTCTCTCTCTCTCTCTCGCTCTGTCTTCCCCCTCTCTCTCTGTCTCCCCCTCTCTCGCTCTGTCTTCCCCCTCTCTCTCTGCCCCCTCTCTCGCTCTGTCTTCCCCCTCTCTCTCTGTCTCCCCCCTCTCGCTCTGTCTTCCCCCTCTCTCTGCCCCCCCTCTCTCGCTCTGTCTTCCCCCTCTCTCTGTCTCCCCCACCTCTCTCGCTCTGTCTTCCGCCTCTCTCTCTGCCCCCCTCTCTCTCGCTCTGTCTTCCCCCTCTCTCTCTGTCTCCCTCTCCCCCTCTCTCTCCCTCTCTCTCTCTCCACCCTCCCTCTCTCTGTCTCCCTCTCCCCCTCTCTCTCCCCTCTCTCTCTCTCGCTCTGTCTTCCCCCTCTCTCTCTGTCTCCCTCTCCCCCTCTCTCTCTCTCTCTCTCTCGCTCTGTCTTCCCCCTCTCTCTCTGTCTCCCTCTCCCCCTCTCTCTCCCTCTCTCTCTCTCCACCCTCCCTCTCTCTGTCTCCCCCATCTCTCTCTTTCTCTTTGTCTTTCTCTCTGTCACACTCTAGCTCCCCTACTTCTCTCTCTCCCCCCTGATCAATTCATGGTCTCATTAGGAAGCCTTGGCTCTCTGTCTGTCTGTCTACTCAAATTAATGGAGGTGGAGAGAAACAAATATACTGCAGACAGCCTCTCTACCACAAACAGACACAGAGCATTTAATTTGTTGTTTAGCATTTTGAGGCTTTTGTACCAAGGTGGATAATCAATTGGCTGGTGTCACGCGCTGACATTCAGCTGTGTTCTGGACTAGTGGGAAGGTGGATGAGGCTCGGGGTTGACCTTAGACACTACATCTTGATTTTGTCTGTGCTTTAAAGGACAGTCAGTCGCCTCACGCCCCAGTCTCACATGTAGCTGTGGCCTTCCCCTAGCCAGTCCCACGCTGCTCAGCCAACTGAACGGCTCAGTGCTTAACCGGGGGTGGTGCAGCACCATTTCCATTTATGTCTTAAAGGCCCTTGGCGTTTGTTTGTGGCGTGAGTCTGCTCATTTTGCAGTCTTTTCATTCCGGTTTGGGTTTGTTGTTCTGCTGTTGATTGTTGGGTTTGTTTTCTTGTTTTCTTTCCCATTCTCTGACTCACTGTATTCCTTGTGTTGGCTTAATGTAGGGTGGACACGCTACTCCTTAATGGGAGACCCGCTATCAGGCGAGCACAGCTTGATGATCGACTCGGCAGAGCTGGCGGATGACGCCGTGTACGAGTGTCAGGCTACGCAGGCCGGACTGCGCTCCCACCGAGCCAAGCTCACTGTTCTAGGTAAGATACACAGCTGCTGCACACACCGCACAAGGGCACACACAGGGACACAGACACACACACAGACGGGCACACACAGGGACACACACAGACGGGCACACACAGGGACACACACACACGGGCACACACAGGGACACACACACACGGGCACACACAGGGGCACACACACCCTGATCTGCAGGTTGGCTCTACAGAGGGAGATTGTTAAGCACCATTATGGTTCTGACAGACACACACACACACACACACACACACACATGCACACACGCACGCGCGCACGCACACACACACACACACACACACACACAGTTTCTATGTCTTGTAACTATTTATGACATCACCTGCTGTTATCAACTTTCACAAATAACACCTGTAAAATGTACTTACTGCCGTATATCAGCCCTGTAAATATTTTTCAAACCCAACAGAGCCAGCAAAAAAAACTATTTTCCTTCAGTATCGATAATCAAGACTGTGGAAGTCTAGGATAATGTGATTGCTGCAGTCACAAATGACTTGCATGGACACTTAAAAGTCAAGTTCTGCACAGTTAGCACATTTTACAGTGAGTCACAATATTTGTCAACCGTGGGGCAGCTTTTACATTAACGCAAAGTGAGTGATCTACATATTCACCAGGCATCCAGAGGTGGGGAGAGGAGGGTGGTGGTGGAGAGAGGGATGGCGGAGGGGGGTGAGAGGGGAGAGAGAGGCCCCTCGTGGGACTCCCAGACAGTGAAACACTGCTGGCACCTGGTGGCCGATGGGGGAACAGGCAGCAGCATATTCATTAGTCTTTACTGAACGTCTCTCTGATGATCTGGGAAATACACCCAACGAAGCAGAGAGACAGTTACAGAAGACACTGGAGCCTCAGCTCTATGCACCAACAACAAGGCTAGGCTACTGTACTGTCTCCCCACTGCCCTGCTTGTTTCTGTCATTTTATGAGCTCGTTTAAGCAGCGAGACGAGGGGGAGAAGAAAAGGCAGCGAATGAAAGGCTGGTCATGTGAATTCTGACGACCCATGATGAAGAACACTGCTCTAATTGGCTTGACTCAGTGTTGGGCTCCGCTCACTATCCACTTCCTCTCCGCTCCTACGACCACGCGCAGTTCGAAAGAGCACAATGCAGCGCGGTCAATAGAGATCACATACACCCACCCAAACCCAGCTTCATAACGCCCGCACTGCACAGAGTGGAGGTGGACGAGGATGGACTGTTTGATTGGTTAGCGTGAGCCTTTGTGGACAGAAAAGGCGGTAGATGTTGTTTCCTAAAACCTAGTAGAGTGTCCCCATTAAGAGAGGAGCAAATCAAGCAGGGACCGGGGTGTGTGTGTAGGCCTGTTTCGAGAACACAGATTCACAGAGGCTAGGGTCTTGAAGTGTGCGTGTGTGTGTGTGTGTGTGTGTGTGTGCGTGTGTGCGTGGTGAGTGTGTGTGTGTGTGTGTGTGTGTGTGTGTGTGTGTGTGTGTGTGTGTGTGTGTGTGTGTGTGTGTGTGTGTGTGTGTGTGTGTGTGTGTGTGGGGAAATCAATGCAGCCAGATGAGACCCAAAAAATCCGGCGCATTCAAAGGAGTGAACGGCGGGAGAGCGGCCAAGGGAGTCGGCATGGAAATTAAAATCACCTAGCACTCGGATTCCATTAGTGTCCGGGCCGCGGTGGTGGAAGGACCTCTGACAATTCAGATACACACACAGAAATTGGTTCAGCGGAGGGAGCAAGAGAGAGAGATAGACCGGGGCGCAGGCCTGCTGCTGTTTACGCCTGCCGTTATTGCCTGGGGAGATAGACACCTTCATCAGGGGTGGCAGCGTGTGCGAAACCATGCAAATAAATGAACAAATAAGCAATTCAGATGAAACATCACTGGGCAGCAGTGGGAGTAAAAGAGTACTAATGCCAGTCTCAATGTTAAGAAGGAAAATGAAATAGCTCTTCTCTTTTTTTCTTCTCAAAGCCAAATGTTGTCGGTTTCCATTCCAGTCTACAAAGTAGAAACACACCTCGTGAACCAACACGATGATGAAAGGATATTGTTTTCTCTGTGTGCAGTGGATGAATTGATGCAGCGTTAACACATCACATGAATCTCACTAGATGTTCCTCTCATTCAGAAGCTGTGTACTGTAAAAGGAGCTTTCAGTTTGGTGGGTTGTTTCTCTCCTCTAACATGAATGCGTTGTGTTTCCACCTTCTCTCCCTGTAGTTCCCCCCACAGACCCGGTGGTGGAGGGGGGTCCTATCATACGTGTGAAGGCCCACACACCCTACAACCTCACCTGCCGTGCCTCGGGTGCCAAGCCTGCCGCCGAGATCACCTGGTACAGAGACGGAGAGGTCATGGACACGGCCATATACTCCAAGGTACAGAAAGACTACAGCATAATCAGATAACAAGTCGTGCCAGGGCAGGTTAGAGAGAGCAGGGCCATGCCCAATCTCATCAGGATCCACTAACACCCACACAACACCAGCACAGCTCAGCAGAGTACAGCAGAGCTCACCTAAGCAGGCTATGGCAAGGTACAGCAGAGCTCATCTAAGCAGGCTATGTCAGGGTACAGCAGAGCTCATCTAAGCAGGCCATGACAGGGTACAGCAGAGCTCATCTAAGCAGGCCATGGCAGGGTACAGCAGAGCCCACCTAAGCAGGCCATGGCAGGGTACAGCAGAGCCCATCTAAGCAGGCCATGGCAGGGTACAGCAGAGACCATCTAAGCAGGCTATGGCAGGGTACAGCAGAGACGGTCTTAGCAGGCTATGGCAGGGTACAACAGACCCCAGCTTAGCAGGCTATGGCAGGGTACAACAGAGACCATCTAAGCAGGCTATGGCAGGGTACAACAGACCCCAGCGTAGCAGGATATGGCAGGGTACAGCAGAGACCATCTAAGCAGGCTATGGCAGGGTACAACAGACCCCAGCTTAGCAGGCTATGGCAGGGTACAGCAGAGCTCATCTAAGCAGGCCATGGCAGGGTACAGCAGAGCTCATCTAAGCAGGCTATGTCAGGGTACAGCAGAGCTCATCTAAGCAGGCCATGACAGGGTACAGCAGAGCTCATCTAAGCAGGCCATGGCAGGGTACAGCAGAGCCCACCTAAGCAGGCCATGGCAGGGTACAGCAGAGACCATCTAAGCAGGCTATGGCAGGGTACAGCAGAGACGGTCTTAGCAGGCTATGGCAGGGTACAGCAGAGCTCATCTGAGCAGGCTATGGCAGGGTACAGCAGAGACGGTCTTAGCAGGCTATGGCAGGGTACAGCAGAGCTCATCTGAGCAGGCTATGGCAGGGTACAGCAGAGACGGTCTAAGCAGGCTATGGCAGGGTACAGCAGAGCTCATCTAAGCAGGCTATGGCAGGGTACAGCAGAGACGGTCTTAGCAGGCTATGGCAGGGTACAGCAGAGACGGTCTAAGCAGGCTATGTCAGGGTACAGCAGAGCTCATCTAAGCAGGCTATGGCAGGGTACAGCAGAGCTCATCTAAGCAGGCTATGTCAGGGTACAGCAGAGCTCATCTAAGCAGGCTATGTCAGGGTACAGCAGAGCTCATCTAAGCAAGCTATGGCAGGGTACAGCAGAGCTCATCTAAGCAGGCTATGGCAGGGTACAGCAGAGCTCATCTAAGCAGGCTATGGCAGGGTACAGCAGAGCCCAACTAAGCAGGCTACGGCAGGGTACAGCAGAGCTCATCTAAGCAGGCTATGCCAGGGTACAGCAGAGCTCATCTAAGCAGGCTATGGCAGGGTACAGCAGAGCCCAGCTTAGCAGGCTATGGCAGGGTACATCAGAGCCCAGCTTAGCAGGCTATGGCAGGGTACAGCAGAGACCATCTAAGCAGGCTATGGCAGGGTACAACAGACCCCAGCTTAGCAGGCTATGGCAGGGTACAGCAGAGCTCATCTAAGCAGGCCATGGCAGGGTACAGCAGAGCTCATCTAAGCAGGCTATGGCAGGGTACAGCAGAGACCATCTAAGCAGGCTATGGCAGGGTACAGCAGAGCCCATCTAAGCAGGCTATGGCAGGGTACAGCAGAGACGGTCTTAGCAGGCTATGGCAGGGTACAGCAGAGCTCATCTGAGCAGGCTATGGCAGGGTACAGCAGAGACTCATCTAAGCAGGCTATGGCAGGGTACAGCAGAGCTCATCTAAGCAGGCTATGGCAGGGTACAGCAGAGACGGTCTTAGCAGGCTATGGCAGGGTACAGCAGAGACCATCTAAGCAGGCTATGGCAGGGTACAGCAGAGACCATCTAAGCAGGCTATGGCAGGGTACAGCAGAGACCATCTAAGCAGGCTATGGCAGGGTACAGCAGAGACCATCTAAGCAGGCTATGGCAGGGTACAGCAGAGACCATCTAAGCAGGCTATGGCAGGGTACATCAGAACCCAACTTAGCAGGCTATGGCAGGGTACAACAGACCCCAGCTTAGCAGGCTATGGCAGGGTACAACAGAGACCATCTAAGCAGGCTATGGCAGGGTACAACAGACCCCAGCGTAGCAGGTTATGGCAGGGTACAGCAGAGACCATCTAAGCAGGCTATGGCAGGGTACAACAGACCCCAGCTTAGCAGGCTATGGCAGGGTACAGCAGAGCTCATCTAAGCAGGCCATGGCAGGGTACAGCAGAGCTCATCTAAGCAGGCTATGGCAGGGTACAGCAGAGACCATCTAAGCAGGCTATGGCAGGGTACAGCAGAGCCCATCTAAGCAGGCTATGGCAGGGTACAGCAGAGACGGTCTTAGCAGGCTATGGCAGGGTACAGCAGAGCTCATCTGAGCAGGCTATGGCAGGGTACAGCAGAGACGGTCTAAGCAGGCTATGGCAGGGTACAGCAGAGCTCATCTAAGCAGGCTATGGCAGGGTACAGCAGAGACGGTCTTAGCAGGCTATGGCAGGGTACAGCAGAGACGGTCTAAGCAGGCTATGTCAGGGTACAGCAGAGCTCATCTAAGCAGGCTATGTCAGGGTACAGCAGAGCTCATCTAAGCAGGCTATGGCAGGGTACAGCAGAGCCCATCTAAGCAGGCCATGGCAGGGTACAGCAGAGCTCATCTAAGCAGGCTATGGCAGGGTACAGCAGAGCTCATCTAAGCAGGCTATGGCAGGGTACAGCAGATACCATCTAAGCAGGCTATGGCAGGGTACAGCAGAGACCATCTAAGCAGGCTATGGCAGGGTACAGCAGAGCTCATGTAAGCAGGCCATGGCAGGGTACAGCAGAGCTCATCTAAGCAGGCTATGGCAGGGTACAGCAGAGCTCATCTAAGCAGTCTATGGCAGGGTACAGCAGAGCCCAACTAAGCAGGCTATGGCAGGGTACAGCAGAGCTCATCTAAGCAGGCTATGGCAGGGTACAGCAGAGCCCAGCTAAGTAGGCTATGGCAGGGAACAGCAGAGCCCATCCAAGCAGGCTATGGCAGGGTACAGCAGAGACCATCTAAGCAGGCTATGGCAGGGTACAGCAGAGCCCAGCTAAGTAGGCTATGGCAGGGTACAGCAGAGACCATCTAAGCAGGCTATGGCAGGGTACAGCAGAGACCATCTAAGCAGGCTATGGCAGGGTACAGCAGAGACCATCTAAGCAGGCTATGGCAGGGTACAACAGAGACCATCTAAGCAGGCTATGGCAGGGTACAGCAGAGACCATCTAAGCAGGCTATGGCAGGGTACAACAGAGACCATCTAAGCAGGCTATGGCAGGGTACAACAGACCCCAGCGTAGCAGGTTATGGCAGGGTACAGCAGAGACCATCTAAGCAGGCTATGGCAGGGTACAGAAGACCCCAGCTTAGCAGGCTATGGCAGGGTACAGCAGAGCTCATCTAAGCAGGCCATGGCAGGGTACAGCAGAGCTCATCTAAGCAGGCTATGGCAGGGTACAGCAGAGACCATCTAAGCAGGCTATGGCAGGGTACAGCAGAGCCCATCTAAGCAGGCGATGGCAGGGTACAGCAGAGACGGTCTTAGCAGGCTATGGCAGGGTACAGCAGAGCTCATCTGAGCAGGCTATGGCAGGGTACAGCAGAGACGGTCTAAGCAGGCTATGGCAGGGTACAGCAGAGCTCATCTAAGCAGGCTATGGCAGGGTACAGCAGAGACGGTCTTAGCAGGCTATGGCAGGGTACAGCAGAGACCATCTAAGCAGGCTATGTCAGGGTACAGCAGAGCTCATCTAAGCAGGCTATGTCAGGGTACAGCAGAGCTCATCTAAGCAGGCTATGGCAGGGTACAGCAGAGCCCATCTAAGCAGGCCATGGCAGGGTACAGCAGAGCTCATCTAAGCAGGCTATGGCAGGGTACAGCAGAGCTCATCTAAGCAGGCTATGGCAGGGTACAGCAGAGACCATCTAAGCAGGCTATGGCAGGGTACAGCAGAGCTCATGTAAGCAGGCTATGGCAGGGTACAGCAGAGCTCATCTAAGCAGGCTATGGCAGGGTACAGCAGAGACCATCTAAGCAGGCTATGGCAGGGTACAGCAGAGACCATCTAAGCAGGCTATGGCAGGGTACAGCAGAGACCATCTAAGCAGGCTATGGCAGGGTACAGCAGAGACCATCTAAGCAGGCTATGGCAGGGTACAGCAGAGACCATCTAAGCAGGCTATGGCAGGGTACATCAGAACCCAACTTAGCAGGCTATGGCAGGGTACAACAGACCCCAGCTTAGCAGGCTATGGCAGGGTACAACAGAGACCATCTAAGCAGGCTATGGCAGGGTACAACAGACCCCAGCGTAGCAGGTTATGGCAGGGTACAGCAGAGACCATCTAAGCAGGCTATGGCAGGGTACAACAGACCCCAGCTTAGCAGGCTATGGCAGGGTACAGCAGAGCTCATCTAAGCAGGCCATGGCAGGGTACAGCAGAGCTCATCTAAGCAGGCTATGGCAGGGTACAGCAGAGACCATCTAAGCAGGCTATGGCAGGGTACAGCAGAGCCCATCTAAGCAGGCTATGGCAGGGTACAGCAGAGACGGTCTTAGCAGGCTATGGCAGGGTACAGCAGAGCTCATCTGAGCAGGCTATGGCAGGGGTACAGCAGAGACGGTCTAAGCAGGCTATGGCAGGGTACAGCAGAGCTCATCTAAGCAGGCTATGGCAGGGTACAGCAGAGACGGTCTTAGCAGGCTATGGCAGGGTACAGCAGAGACGGTCTAAGCAGGCTATGTCAGGGTACAGCAGAGCTCATCTAAGCAGGCTATGTCAGGGTACAGCAGAGCTCATCTAAGCAGGCTATGGCAGGGTACAGCAGAGCCCATCTAAGCAGGCCATGGCAGGGTACAGCAGAGCTCATCTAAGCAGGCTATGGCAGGGTACAGCAGAGCTCATCTAAGCAGGCTATGGCAGGGTACAGCAGAGACCATCTAAGCAGGCTATGGCAGGGTACAGCAGAGACCATCTAAGCAGGCTATGGCAGGGTACAGCAGAGCTCATGTAAGCAGGCCATGGCAGGGTACAGCAGAGCTCATCTAAGCAGGCTATGGCAGGGTACAGCAGAGCTCATCTAAGCAGTCTATGGCAGGGTACAGCAGAGCCCAACTAAGCAGGCTATGGCAGGGTACAGCAGAGCTCATCTAAGCAGGCTATGGCAGGGTACAGCAGAGCCCAGCTAAGTAGGCTATGGCGGGGAACAGCAGAGCCCATCCAAGCAGGCTATGGCAGGGTACAGCAGAGACCATCTAAGCAGGCTATGGCAGGGTACATCAGAGCCCAGCTTAGCAGGCTATGGCAGGGTACAGCAGAGACGGTCTTAGCAGGCTATGGCAGGGTACAGCAGAGCTCATCTGAGCAGGCTATGGCAGGGTACAGCAGAGACGGTCTAAGCAGGCTATGGCAGGGTACAGCAGAGCTCATCTAAGCAGGCTATGGCAGGGTACAGCAGAGACGGTCTTAGCAGGCTATGGCAGGGTACAGCAGAGACGGTCTAAGCAGGCTATGTCAGGGTACAGCAGAGCTCATCTAAGCAGGCTATGTCAGGGTACAGCAGAGCTCATCTAAGCAGGCTATGGCAGGGTACAGCAGAGCCCAACTAAGCAGGCTATGGCAGGGTACAGCAGAGCTCATCTAAGCAGGCTATGGCAGGGTACAGCAGAGCCCAGCTAAGTAGGCATGGCTAGCAGAGCCCATCCAAGCAGGCTATGGCAGGGTACAGCAGAGACCATCTAAGCAGGCTATGGCAGGGTACATCAGAGCCCAGCTTAGCAGGCTATGGCAGGGTACAGCAGAGACGGTCTTAGCAGGCTATGGCAGGGTACAGCAGAGCTCATCTGAGCAGGCTATGGCAGGGTACAGCAGAGACGGTCTAAGCAGGCTATGGCAGGGTACAGCAGAGCTCATCTAAGCAGGCTATGGCAGGGTACAGCAGAGACGGTCTTAGCAGGCTATGGCAGGGTACAGCAGAGACGGTCTAAGCAGGCTATGTCAGGGTACAGCAGAGCTCATCTAAGCAGGCTATGTCAGGGTACAGCAGAGCTCATCTAAGCAGGCTATGGCAGGGTACAGCAGAGCCCATCTAAGCAGGCCATGGCAGGGTACAGCAGAGCTCATCTAAGCAGGCTATGGCAGGGTACAGCAGAGCTCATCTAAGCAGGCTATGGCAGGGTACAGCAGAGACCATCTAAGCAGGCTATGGCAGGGTACAGCAGAGCTCATGTAAGCAGGCCATGGCAGGGTACAGCAGAGCTCATCTAAGCAGGCTATGGCAGGGTACAGCAGAGACCATCTAAGCAGGCTATGGCAGGGTACAGCAGAGACCATCTAAGCAGGCTATGGCAGGGTACAGCAGAGACCATCTAAGCAGGCTATGGCAGGGTACAGCAGAGACCATCTAAGCAGGCTATGGCAGGGTACAGCAGAGACCATCTAAGCAGGCTATGGCAGGGTACATCAGAACCCAGCTTAGCAGGCTATGGCAGGGTACAACAGACCCCAGCTTAGCAGGCTATGGCAGGGTACAACAGAGACCATCTAAGCAGGCTATGGCAGGGTACAACAGACCCCAGCGTAGCAGGTTATGGCAGGGTACAGCAGAGACCATCTAAGCAGGCTATGGCAGGGTACAACAGACCCCAGCTTAGCAGGCTATGGCAGGGTACAGCAGAGCTCATCTAAGCAGGCCATGGCAGGGTACAGCAGAGCTCATCTAAGCAGGCTATGGCAGGGTACAGCAGAGACCATCTAAGCAGGCTATGGCAGGGTACAGCAGAGCCCATCTAAGCAGGCTATGGCAGGGTACAGCAGAGACGGTCTTAGCAGGCTATGGCAGGGTACAGCAGAGCTCATCTGAGCAGGCTATGGCAGGGTACAGCAGAGACGGTCTAAGCAGGCTATGGCAGGGTACAGCAGAGCTCATCTAAGCAGGCTATGGCAGGGTACAGCAGAGACGGTCTTAGCAGGCTATGGCAGGGTACAGCAGAGACGGTCTAAGCAGGCTATGTCAGGGTACAGCAGAGCTCATCTAAGCAGGCTATGTCAGGGTACAGCAGAGCTCATCTAAGCAGGCTATGGCAGGGTACAGCAGAGGCCATCTAAGCAGGCCATGGCAGGGTACAGCAGAGCTCATCTAAGCAGTCTATGGCAGGGTACAGCAGAGCTCATCTAAGCAGGCTATGGCAGGGTACAGCAGAGACCATCTAAGCAGGCTATGGCAGGGTACAGCAGAGACCATCTAAGCAGGCTATGGCAGGGTACAGCAGAGCTCATGTAAGCAGGCCATGGCAGGGTACAGCAGAGCTCATCTAAGCAGGCTATGGCAGGGTACAGCAGAGCTCATCTAAGCAGTCTATGGCAGGGTACAGCAGAGCCCAACTAAGCAGGCTATGGCAGGGTACAGCAGAGCTCATCTAAGCAGGCTATGGCAGGGTACAGCAGAGCCCAGCTAAGTAGGCTATGGCGGGGAACAGCAGAGCCCATCCAAGCAGGCTATGGCAGGGTACAGCAGAGACCATCTAAGCAGGCTATGGCAGGGTACATCAGAGCCCAGCTTAGCAGGCTATGGCAGGGTACAGCAGAGACCATCTAAGCAGGCTATGGCAGGGTACAGCAGAGCCCATCTAAGCAGGCGATGGCAGGGTACAGCAGAGACGGTCTTAGCAGGCTATGGCAGGGTACAGCAGAGCTCATCTGAGCAGGCTATGGCAGGGTACAGCAGAGACGGTCTAAGCAGGCTATGGCAGGGTACAGCAGAGCTCATCTAAGCAGGCTATGGCAGGGTACAGCAGAGACGGTCTTAGCAGGCTATGGCAGGGTACAGCAGAGACGGTCTAAGCAGGCTATGTCAGGGTACAGCAGAGCTCATCTAAGCAGGCTATGTCAGGGTACAGCAGAGCTCATCTAAGCAGGCTATGGCAGGGTACAGCAGAGCCCATCTAAGCAGGCCATGGCAGGGTACAGCAGAGCTCATCTAAGCAGGCTATGGCAGGGTACAGCAGAGCTCATCTAAGCAGTCTATGGCAGGGTACAGCAGAGACCATCTAAGCAGGCTATGGCAGGGTACAGCAGAGCTCATCTAAGCAGGCTATGGCAGGGTACAGCAGAGCCCAGCTAAGTAGGCTATGGCAGGGAACAGCAGAGCCCATCCAAGCAGGCTATGGCAGGGTACAGCAGAGACCATCTAAGCAGGCTATGGCAGGGTACATCAGAGCCCAGCTTAGCAGGCTATGGCAGGGCGGCAGAGACCATCTAAGCAGGCTATGGCAGGGTACAGCAGAGCCCAGCTAAGTAGGCTATGGCAGGGTACAGCAGAGACCATCTAAGCAGGCTATGGCAGGGTACAGCAGAGACCATCTAAGCAGGCTATGGCAGGGTACAGCAGAGACCATCTAAGCAGGCTATGGCAGGGTACAACAGAGACCATCTAAGCAGGCTATGGCAGGGTACAACAGACCCCAGCGTAGCAGGTTATGGCAGGGTACAGCAGAGACCATCTAAGCAGGCTATGGCAGGGTACAACAGACCCCAGCTTAGCAGGCTATGGCAGGGTACAGCAGAGCTCATCTAAGCAGGCCATGGCAGGGTACAGCAGAGCTCATCTAAGCAGGCTATGGCAGGGTACAGCAGAGACCATCTAAGCAGGCTATGGCAGGGTACAGCAGAGCCCATCTAAGCAGGCTATGGCAGGGTACAGCAGAGACGGTCTTAGCAGGCTATGGCAGGGTACAGCAGAGCTCATCTGAGCAGGCTATGGCAGGGTACAGCAGAGACGGTCTAAGCAGGCTATGGCAGGGTACAGCAGAGCTCATCTAAGCAGGCTATGGCAGGGTACAGCAGAGACGGTCTTAGCAGGCTATGGCAGGGTACAGCAGAGACGGTCTAAGCAGGCTATGTCAGGGTACAGCAGAGCTCATCTAAGCAGGCTATGTCAGGGTACAGCAGAGCTCATCTAAGCAGGCTATGGCAGGGTAGAGCAGAGCTCATCTAAGCAGGCTATGGCAGGGTACAGCAGAGCCCAACTAAGCAGGCTACGGCAGGGTACAGCAGAGCTCATCTAAGCAGGCTATGCCAGGGTACAGCAGAGCTCATCTAAGCAGGCTATGGCAGGGTACAGCAGAGCCCAGCTTAGCAGGCTATGGCAGGGTACATCAGAGCCCAGCTTAGCAGGCTATGGCAGGGTACAGCAGAGACCATCTAAGCAGGCTATGGCATGGTACAGCAGAGACCAACTAAGCAGGCTATGGCATGGTACAGCAGAGACCTTCTAAGCAGGCTATGGCAGTGTACAGCAGAGACCATCTAAGCAGGCTATGGCAGGGTACATCAGAGCCCAGCTTAGCAGGCTATGGCAGGGTACAGCAGAGACCATCTAAGCAGGCTATGGCAGGGTACAGCAGAGCCCAGCTAAGTAGGCTATGGCAGGGAACAGCAGAGCCCATCCAAGCAGGCTATGGCAGGGTACAGCAGAGACCATCTAAGCAGGCTATGGCAGGGTACATCAGAGCCCAGCTTAGCAGGCTATGGCAGGGTACAGCAGAGACCATCTAAGCAGGCTATGGCAGGGTACAGCAGAGACCATCTAAGCAGGCTATGGCAGGGTACAGCAGAGACCATCTAAGCAGGCTATGGCAGGGTACAGCAGAGCCCATCCAAGCAGGCTATGGCAGGGTACAGCAGAGACCATCTAAGCAGGCTATGGCAGGGTACATCAGAACCCAGCTTAGCAGGCTATGGCAGGGTACAACAGAGACCATCTAAGCAGGCTATGGCAGGGTACAACAGACCCCAGCTTAGCAGGCTATGGCAGGGTACAACAGAGACCATCTAAGCAGGCTATGGCAGGGTACAACAGACCCCAGCGTAGCAGGTTATGGCAGGGTACAGCAGAGACCATCTAAGCAGGCTATGGCAGGGTACAACAGACCCCAGCTTAGCAGGCTATGGCAGGGTACAGCAGAGCTCATCTAAGCAGGCTATGTCAGGGTACAGCAGAGCTCATCTAAGCAGGCTATGGCAGGGTACAGCAGAGCTCATCTAAGCAGGCTATGGCAGGGTACAGCAGAGACCATCTAAGCAGGCTATGGCAGGGTACAGCAGAGACCATCTAAGCAGGCTATGGCAGGGTACAGCAGAGCTCATGTAAGCAGGCCATGGCAGGGTACAGCAGAGCTCATCTAAGCAGGCTATGGCAGGGTACAGCAGAGCTCATCTAAGCAGTCTATGGCAGGGTACAGCAGAGCCCAACTAAGCAGGCTATGGCAGGGTACAGCAGAGCTCATCTAAGCAGGCTATGGCAGGGTACAGCAGAGCCCAGCTAAGTAGGCTATGGCAGGGAACAGCAGAGCCCATCCAAGCAGGCTATGGCAGGGTACAGCAGAGACCATCTAAGCAGGCTATGGCAGGGTACATCAGAGCCCAGCTTAGCAGGCTATGGCAGGGTACAGCAGAGACCATCTAAGCAGGCTATGGCAGGGTACAGCAGAGCCCAGCTAAGTAGGCTATGGCAGGGTACAGCAGAGACCATCTAAGCAGGCTATGGCAGGGTACAGCAGAGACCATCTAAGCAGGCTATGGCAGGGTACAACAGAGACCATCTAAGCAGGCTATGGCAGGGTACAACAGACCCCAGCGTAGCAGGTTATGGCAGGGTACAGCAGAGACCATCTAAACAGGCTATGGCAGGGTACAACAGACCCCAGCTTAGCAGGCTATGGCAGGGTAGAGCAGAGCTCATCTAAGCAGGCCATGGCAGGGTACAGCAGAGCTCATCTAAGCAGGCTATGGCAGGGTACAGCAGAGACCATCTAAGCAGGCTATGGCAGGGTACAGCAGAGCCCATCTAAGCAGGCTATGGCAGGGTACAGCAGAGACGGTCTTAGCAGGCTATGGCACGGTACAGCAGAGCTCATCTGAGCAGGCTATGGCAGGGTACAGCAGAGACGGTCTAAGCAGGCTATGGCAGGGTACAGCAGAGCTCATCTAAGCAGGCTATGGCAGGGTACAGCAGAGACGGTCTTAGCAGGCTATGGCAGGGTACAGCAGAGATGGTCTAAGCAGGCTATGTCAGGGTACAGCAGAGCTCATCTAAGCAGGCTATGTCAGGGTACAGCAGAGCTCATCTAAGCAGGCTATGGCAGGGTACAGCAGAGCTCATCTAAGCAGGCTATGGCAGGGTACAGCAGAGCCCAACTAAGCAGGCTACGGCAGGGTACAGCAGAGCTCATCTAAGCAGGCTATGCCAGGGTACAGCAGAGCTCATCTAAGCAGGCTATGGCAGGGTACAGCAGAGACCATCTAAGCAGGCTATGGCAGGGTACAACAGACCCCAGCTTAGCAGGCTATGGCAGGGTACAGCAGAGCTCATCTAAGCAGGCTATGTCAGGGTACAGCAGAGCTCATCTAAGCAGGCCATGGCAGGGTACAGCAGAGCCCACCTAAGCAGGCCATGGCAGGGCACAGCAGAGCCCATCTAAGCAGGCCATGGCAGGGTACAGCAGAGCTCATCTAAGCAGGCTATGGCAGGGTACAGCAGAGCTCATCTAAGCAGGCTATGGCAGGGTACAGCAGAGACCATCTAAGCAGGCTATGGCAGGGTACAGCAGAGACCATCTAAGCAGGCTATGGCAGGGTACAGCAGAGCTCATGTAAGCAGGCCATGGCAGGGTACAGCAGAGCTCATCTAAGCAGGCTATGGCAGGGTACAGCAGAGCTCATCTAAGCAGTCTATGGCAGGGTACAGCAGAGCCCAACTAAGCAGGCTATGGCAGGGTACAGCAGAGCTCATCTAAGCAGGCTATGGCAGGGTACAGCAGAGCCCAGCTAAGTAGGCTATGGCAGGGAACAGCAGAGCCCATCCAAGCAGGCTATGGCAGGGTACAGCAGAGACCATCTAAGCAGGCTATGGCAGGGTACATCAGAGCCCAGCTTAGCAGGCTATGGCAGGGTACAGCAGAGACCATCTAAGCAGGCTATGGCAGGGTACAGCAGAGCCCAGCTAAGTAGGCTATGGCAGGGTACAGCAGAGACCATCTAAGCAGGCTATGGCAGGGTACAGCAGAGACCATCTAAGCAGGCTATGGCAGGGTACAGCAGAGACCATCTAAGCAGGCTATGGCAGGGTACAACAGAGACCATCTAAGCAGGCTATGGCAGGGTACAACAGACCCCAGCGTAGCAGGTTATGGCAGGGTACAGCAGAGACCATCTAAGCAGGCTATGGCAGGGTACAACAGACCCCAGCTTAGCAGGCTATGGCAGGGTAGAGCAGAGCTCATCTAAGCAGGCCATGGCAGGGTACAGCAGAGCTCATCTAAGCAGGCTATGGCAGGGTACAGCAGAGACCATCTAAGCAGGCTATGGCAGGGTACAGCAGAGCCCATCTAAGCAGGCTATGGCAGGGTACAGCAGAGACGGTCTTAGCAGGCTATGGCACGGTACAGCAGAGCTCATCTGAGCAGGCTATGGCAGGGTACAGCAGAGACGGTCTAAGCAGGCTATGGCAGGGTACAGCAGAGCTCATCTAAGCAGGCTATGGCAGGTTACAGCAGAGACGGTCTAAGCAGGCTATGTCAGGGTACAGCAGAGCTCATCTAAGCAGGCTATGTCAGGGTACAGCAGAGCTCATCTAAGCAGGCTATGGCAGGGTACAGCAGAGCTCATCTAAGCAGGCTATGGCAGGGTACAGCAGAGCCCAACTAAGCAGGCTACGGCAGGGTACAGCAGAGCTCATCTAAGCAGGCTATGCCAGGGTACAGCAGAGCTCATCTAAGCAGGCTATGGCAGGGTACAGCAGAGACCATCTAAGCAGGCTATGGCAGGGTACAACAGACCCCAGCTTAGCAGGCTATGGCAGGGTACAGCAGAGCTCATCTAAGCAGGCTATGTCAGGGTACAGCAGAGCTCATCTAAGCAGGCCATGGCAGGGTACAGCAGAGCCCACCTAAGCAGGCCATGGCAGGGCACAGCAGAGCTCATCTAAGCAGGCTATGGCAGGGTACAGCAGAGACCATCTAAGCAGGCTATGGCAGGGTACAGCAGAGACCATCTAAGCAGGCTATGGCAGGGTACAGCAGAGCTCATGTAAGCAGGCCATGGCAGGGTACAGCAGAGCTCATCTAAGCAGGCTATGGCAGGGTACAGCAGAGCCCAACTAAGCAGGCTATGGCAGGGTACAGCAGAGCTCATCTAAGCAGGCTATGGCAGGGTACAGTAGAGCCCATCCAAGCAGGCTATGGCAGGGTACAGCAGAGACCATCTAAGCAGGCTATGGCAGGGTACAGGCTCAACAGAGACCATCTAAGCAGGCTATGGCAGGGTACAGCAGACCCCATCTAAGCAGGCTATGGCAGGGTACAGCAGAGACCATCTAAGCAGGCTATGGCAGGGTACAGAGACCAGCTAAGCAGGCTATGGCAGGGTACAGCAGAGCCATCTAAGCAGGCTATGTCAGGGTACAGCAGAGCCATCTAAGCAGGCTATGGCAGGGTACAGCAGAGACCTAAGCATCTAAGCAGGCCCATCTACAGGCAGGGGCACAGCAGACCCAGGCTAGGCAGGGTACAGCAGAGCTCATCTAAGCAGGCTATGGCAGGGTACAGCAGAGACCATCTAAGCAGGCTATGGCAGGGTACAGCAGAGCTCATCTAAGCAGGCTATGGCAGGGTACAGCAGAGACCATCTAAGCAGGCTATGGCAGGGTACAGCAGAGCTCATCTAAGCAGGCTATGGCCAGCAGCTCATGGCAGGGTACAGCAGAGACCATCTAAGCAGGCTATGGCAGGGTACAGCAGAGCTCATCTAAGCAGGCTATGGCAGGGTACAGCAGAGCTCATCTAAGCAGGCTATGTCAGGGTACAGCAGAGCTCATCTAAGCAGGCCATGGCAGGGTACAGCAGAGCCCATCTAAGCAGGCCATGGCAGGGTACAGCAGAGCTCATCTAAGCAGGCTATGGCAGGGTACAGCAGAGCTCATCTAAGCAGGCTATGGCAGGGTACAGCAGAGACCATCTAAGTAGGCTATGGCAGGGTACAGCAGAGCTCATGTAAGCAGGCCATGGCAGGGTACAGCAGAGCTCATCTAAGCAGGCTATGGCAGGGTACAGCAGAGCTCATCTAAGCAGTCTATGGCAGGGTACAGCAGAGCCCAACTAAACAGGCTATGGCAGGGTACAGCAGAGCTCATCTAAGCAGGCTATGGCAGGGTACAGCAGAGCTCATCTAAGCAGGCTATGGCAGGGTACAGCAGAGCCCAGCTTAGAAGGCTATGGCATGGTACAGCAGAGACCATCTAAGCAGGCTATGGCAGGGTACATCAGAGCCCAGCTTAGCAAACTATGGCATGGTACAGCAGAGACCATCTAAGCAGGCTATGGCAGGGTCTCTAAGCAGGCTATGGCAGGGTACAACAGAGACCATCTAAGCAGGCTATAACAGCAGGGTACAGCAGAGACCATCTAAGCAGGCTATGGCAGGGTACAACAGACCCCAGCTTAGCAGGCTATGGCAGGGTACAGCAGAGCTCATCTAAGCAGGCCATGGCAGGGTACAGCAGAGCTCATCTAAGCAGGCTATGGCAGGGCACAGCAGAGACCATCTAAGCAGGCTATGGCAGGGTACAGCAGAGCCCATCTAAGCAGGCTATGGCAGGGTACAGCAGAGACGGTCTTAGCAGGCTATGGCAGGGTACAGCAGAGCTCATCTGAGCAGGCTATGGCAGGGTACAGCAGAGACGGTCTAAGCAGGCTATGGCAGGGTACAGCAGAGCTCATCTAAGCAGGCTATGGCAGGGTACAGCAGAGACGGTCTTAGCAGGCTCAGCAGAGACGGTAAGCAGGCTATGTCAGGGTACAGCAGAGCTCATCTAAGCAGGCTATGTCAGGGTACAGCAGAGCTCATCTAAGCAGGCTATGGCAGGGTACAGCAGAGCCCATCTAAGCAGGCCATGGCAGGGTACAGCAGAGCTCATCTAAGCAGGCTATGGCAGGGTACAGCAGAGCCCAACTAAGCAGGCTACGGCAGGGTACAGCAGAGCTCATCTAAGCAGGCTATGCCAGGGTACAGCAGAGCTCATCTAAGCAGGCTATGGCAGGGTACAGCAGAGACCATCTAAGCAGGCTATGGCAGGGTACAGCAGAGACCATCTAAGCAGGCTATGGCAGGGTACAGCAGAGACCATCTAAGCAGGCTATGGCAGGGTACAGCAGAGACCATCTAAGCAGGCTATGGCAGGGTACAGCAGAGACCATCTAAGCAGGCTATGGCAGGGTACATCAGAACCCAGCTAGCAGGCTATGCAGGGTACAACAGACCCCAACTTAGCAGGCTATGGCAGGGTACAACAGAGACCATCTAAGCAGGCTATGGCAGGGTACAACAGACCCAGCGTAGCAGGTTATGGCAGGGTACAGCAGAGACCATCTAAGCAGGCTATGGCAGGGTACAACAGACCCCAGCTTAGCAGGCTATGGCAGGGTACAGCAGAGCTCATCTAAGCAGGCCATGGCAGGGTACAGCAGAGCTCATCTAAGCAGGCTATGGCAGGGTACAGCAGAGACCATCTAAGCAGGCTATGGCAGGGTACAGCAGAGCCCATCTAAGCAGGCTATGGCAGGGTACAGCAGACGGTCTTAGCAGGCTATGGCAGGGTACAGCAGAGCTCATCTGAGCAGGCTATGGCAGGGTACAGCAGAGCGGTCTAGCAGGCTATGGCAGGGTACAGCAGAGCTCATCTAAGCAGGCTATGGCAGGGTACAGCAGAGACGGTCTTAGCAGGCTATGGCAGGGTACAGCAGAGACCTAAGCAGGCTATGTCAGGGTACAGCAGAGCTCATCTAAGCAGGCTATGTCAGGGTACAGCAGAGCTCATCTAAGCAGGCTATGGCAGGGTACAGCAGAGCCATCTAAGCAGGCTATGGCAGGGTACAGCAGAGCTCATCTAAGCAGGCTATGGCAGGGTACAGCAGAGCTCATCTAAGCAGGCTATGGCAGGGTACAGCAGAGACCATCTAAGCAGGCTATGGCAGGGTACAGCAGAGACCATCTAAGCAGGCTATGGCAGGGTACAGCAGAGCTCATCTAAGCAGGCCATGGCAGGTACAGCAGAGCTCATCTAAGCAGGCTATGGCAGGGTACAGCAGAGCTCATCTAAGCAGGCTATGGCAGGGTACAGCAGAGCCCAACTAAGAGGCTATGGCAGGGTACAGCAGAGCTCATCTAAGCAGGCTATGGCAGGGTACAGCAGAGCCCAGCTAAGTAGGCTATGGCATGGAACAGCAGAGCCCATCCAAGCAGGCTATGGCAGGGTACAGCAGAGACCATCTAAGCAGGCTATGGCAGGGTACATCAGAGCCCAGCTTAGCAGGCTATGGCAGGGTACAGCAGAGACGGTCTTAGCAGGCTATGGCAGGGTACAGCAGAGCTCATCTGAGCAGGCTATGGCAGGGTACAGCAGAGACGGTCTAAGCAGGCTATGGCAGGGTACAGCAGAGCTCATCTAAGCAGGCTATGGCAGGGTACAGCAGAGACGGTCTTAGCAGGCTATGGCAGGGTACAGCAGAGACGGTCTAAGCAGGCTATGTCAGGGTACAGCAGAGCTCATCTAAGCAGGCTATGGCAGGGTACAGCAGAGACCATCTAAGCAGGCTATGGCAGGGTACAGCAGAGACCAACTAAGCAGGCTATGGCAGGGTACAGCAGAGCTCATCTAAGCAGGCTATGGCAGGGTACAGCAGAGCCCAGCTAAGTAGGCTAAGCAGGAGCCCATCCAAGCAGGCTATGGCAGGGTACAGCAGAGACCATCTAAGCAGGCTATGGCAGGGTACATCAGAGCCCAGCTTAGCAGGCTATGGCAGGGTACAGCAGAGCTCATCTAAGCAGGCTATGGCAGGGTACAGCAGAGCTCATCTACAGCAGGCTATGGCAGGGTACAGGGTACAGCAGAGCTCATCTAAGCAGGCTATGGCAGGGTACAGCAGAGACGGTCTTAGCAGGCTATGGCAGGGTACAGCAGAGACGGTCTAAGCAGGCTATGTCAGGGTACAGCAGAGCTCATCTAAGCAGGCTATGTCAGGGTACAGCAGAGCTCATCTAAGCAGGCTATGGCAGGGTACAGCAGAGCCCATCTAAGCAGGCCATGGCAGGGTACAGCAGAGCTCATCTAGGCTATGGCAGGGTACAGCAGAGCTCATCTAAGCAGGCTATGGCAGGGTACAGCAGAGACCATCTAAGCAGGCTATGGCAGGGTACAGCAGAGCTCATGGGCCATGGCAGGGTACAGCAGAGCTCATCTAAGCAGGCTATGGCAGGGTACAGCAGAGACCATCTAAGCAGGCTATGGCAGGGTACAGCAGAGACCATCTAAGCAGGCTATGGCAGGGTACAGCAGAGACCATCTAAGCAGGCTATGGCAGGGTACAGCAGAGACCATCTAAGCAGGCTATGGCAGGGTACATCAGAACCCAGCTTAGCAGGCTATGGCAGGGTACAGCAACAGACCCCAGCTAGGCTATGGCAGGGTACAACAGAGACCATCTAAGCAGGCTATGGCAGGGTACAACAGAGACCATCTAGCAGGCTATGGCAGGGTACAGCAGAGACCATCTAAGCAGGCTATGGCAGGGTACAACAGACCCCAGCTTAGCAGGCTATGGCAGGGTACAGCAGAGCTCATCTAAGCAGGCCATGGCAGGGTACAGCAGAGCTCATCTAAGCAGGCTATGGCAGGGTACAGCAGAGACCATCTAAGCAGGCTATGGCAGGGTACAGCAGAGCCCATCTAAGCAGGCTATGGCAGGGTACAGCAGAGACGGTCTTAGCAGGCTATGGCAGGGTACAGCAGAGCTCATCTGAGCAGGCTATGGCAGGGTACAGCAGACCTAAGCAGGCTATGGCAGGGGTACAGCAGAGCTCATCTAAGCAGGCTATGGCAGGGTACAGCAGAGACCATCTTAGCAGGCTATGGCAGGGTACAGCAGAGACGGTCTAAGCAGGCTATGTCAGGGTACAGCAGAGCTCATCTAAGCAGGCTATGTCAGGGTACAGCAGAGCTCATCTAAGCAGGCTATGGCAGGGTACAGCAGAGCCATCTAAGCAGGCCATGGCAGGGTACAGCAGAGCTCATCTAAGCAGGCTATGGCAGGGTACAGCAGAGCTCATCTAAGCAGGCTATGGCAGGGTACAGCAGAGACCATCTAAGCAGGCTATGGCAGGGTACAGCAGAGACCATCTAAGCAGGCTATGGCAGGGTACAGCAGAGCTCATGTAAGCAGGCCATGGCAGGGTACAGCAGAGCTCATCTAAGCAGGCTATGGCAGGGTACAGCAGAGCTCATCTAAGCAGTCTATGGCAGGCTATAAGCAGGCTATGGCAGGGTACAGCAGAGCTCATCTAAGCAGGCTATGGCAGGGTACAGCAGAGCCCAGCTAAGCAGGCTATGGCAGGGAACAGCAGAGCCCATCCAAGCAGGCTATGGCAGGGTACAGCAGAGACCATCTAAGCAGGCTATGGCAGGGTACAGCAGAGCCCAGCTTAGCAGGCTATGGCAGGGTACAGCAGGCCATCTAAGCAGGCTATGGCAGGGTACAGCAGAGCCATCTAAGCAGGCGATGGCAGGGTACAGGCTCTTAGCAGGCTATGGCAGGGTACAGCAGAGCTCATCTGAGCAGGCTATGGCAGGGTACAGCAGAGACGGTCTAAGCAGGCTATGGCAGGGTACAGCAGAGCTCATCTAAGCAGGCTATGGCAGGGTACAGCAGAGACGGTCTTAGCAGGCTATGGCAGGGTACAGCAGAGACGGTCTAAGCAGGCTATGTCAGGGTACAGCAGAGCTCATCTAAGCAGGCTATGTCAGGGTACAGCAGAGCTCATCTAAGCAGGCTATGGCAGGGTACAGCAGAGCCCATCTAAGCAGGCCATGGCAGGGTACAGCAGAGCTCATCTAAGCAGGCTATGGCAGGGTACAGCAGAGCTCATCTAAGCAGTCTATGGCAGGGTACAGCAGAGACCATCTAAGCAGGCTATGGCAGGGTACAGCAGAGCTCATCTAAGCAGGCTATGGCAGGGTACAGCAGAGCCCAGCTAAGTAGGCTATGGCAGGGAACAGCAGAGCCCATCCAAGCAGGCTATGGCAGGGTACAGCAGAGACCATCTAAGCAGGCTATGGCAGGGTACATCAGAGCCCAGCTTAGCAGGCTATGGCAGGGTACAGCAGAGACCATCTAAGCAGGCTATGGCAGGGTACAGCAGAGCCCAGCTAAGTAGGCTATGGCAGGGTACAGCAGAGACCATCTAAGCAGGCTATGGCAGGGTACAGCAGAGACCATCTAAGCAGGCTATGGCAGGGTACAGCAGAGACCATCTAAGCAGGCTATGGCAGGGTACAACAGAGACCATCTAAGCAGGCTATGGCAGGGTACAACAGACCCCAGCGTAGCAGGTTATGGCAGGGTACAGCAGAGACCATCTAAGCAGGCTATGGCAGGGTACAACAGACCCCAGCTTAGCAGGCTATGGCAGGGTACAGCAGAGCTCATCTAAGCAGGCCATGGCAGGGGCACAGCAGAGCTCATCTAAGCAGGCTATGGCAGGGTACAGCAGAGACCATCTAAGCAGGCTATGGCAGGGTACAGCAGAGCCCATCTAAGCAGGCTATGGCAGGGTACAGCAGAGACGGTCTTAGCAGGCTATGGCAGGGTACAGCAGAGCTCATCTGAGCAGGCTATGGCAGGGTACAGCAGAGACGGTCTAAGCAGGCTATGGCAGGGTGCAGAGCTCATCTAAGCAGGCTATGGCAGGGTACAGCAGAGACGGTCTTAGCAGGCTATGGCAGGGTACAGCAGAGACGGTCTAAGCAGGCTATGTCAGGGTACAGCAGAGCTCATCTAAGCAGGCTATGTCAGGGTACAGCAGAGCTCATCTAAGCAGAGCTCATCTAAGCTATGGCAGGGTACAGCAGAGCTCATCTAAGCAGGCTATGGCAGGGTACAGCAGAGCTCATCTAAGCAGGCTATGGCAGGGTACAGCAGAGCTCATCTAAGCAGGCTATGGCAGGGTACAGCAGAGCTCATCTAAGCAGGCTATGGCAGGGTACAGCAGAGACCATCTTAGCAGGCTATGGCAGGGTACAGCAGAGCTATCTAAGCAGGCTATGGCATGGTACAGCAGAGCCAACTAAGCAGAGCCCAGCTAAGGGCTATGGCAGGGAACAGCAGAGCCCATCCAAGCAGGCTATGGCAGGGTACAGCAGAGACCATCTAAGCAGGCTATGGCAGGGTACATCAGAGCCCAGCTTAGCAGGCTATGGCAGGGTACAGCAGAGACCATCTAAGCAGGCTATGGCAGGGTACAGCAGAGACAGCAGCAGAGCCCCAGCTAAGCAGGCTATGGCAGGGTACAGCAGAGCCCATCCAAGCAGGCTATGGCAGGGTACAGCAGAGACCATCTAAGAGGCTATGGCAGGGTACATCAGAACCCAGCTTAGCAGGCTATGGCAGGGTACAGCAGAGACCATCTAAGCAGGCTATGGCAGGGTACAACAGACCCCAGAGCAGGCTATGGCAGGGTACAACAGAGACCATATGGCAGGGTACAACAGACCCCAGCGTAGCAGGTTATGGCAGGGTACAGCAGAGACCATCTAAGCAGGCTATGGCAGGGTGACCCCAGCAGGGCTATGGCAGGGTACAGAGAGCTCATCTAAGCAGGCTATGGCAGGGTACAGCAGAGCTCATCTAAGCAGGCTATGGCAGGGTACAGCAGAGCTCATCTAAGCAGGCTATGGCAGGGTACAGCAGAGACCATCTAAGCAGGCTATGGCAGGGTACAGCAGAGCCATCTAAGCAGGCTATGGCAGGGTACAGCAGAGCTCATGTAAGCAGGCTATGGCAGGGTACAGCAGAGCTCATCTAAGCAGGCTATGGCAGGAGTACAGCAGAGCTCATCTAAGCAGGCTATGGCAGGGTAGGGTCTACAGGCTATGGCAGGGTAGAGAGCCCAGCTAAGCAGGCTATGGCAGGGTACAGCAGAGCTCATCTAAGCAGGCTATGGCAGGGTACAGCAGAGCCCATCTAAGCAGGCTATGGCAGGGTACAGCAGAGACCATCTAAGCAGGCTATGGCAGGGTACAGCAGAGCCCATCTAAGCAGGCTATGGCAGGGTACAGCAGAGACCATCTAAGCAGGCTATGGCAGGGTACAGCAGAGACCATCTAAGCAGGCTATGGTGGTACAACAGAGACCATCTAAGCAGGCTATGGCAGGGTACAGACCCCAGCGTAGCAGGCTATGGCAGGGTACAGCAGAGACCATCTAAACAGGCTATGGCAGGGTACAACAGACCCCAGCTTAGCAGGCTATGGCAGGGTAGAGCAGAGCTCATCTAAGCAGGCTATGGCAGGGTACAGCAGAGCTCATCTAAGCAGGCTATGGCAGGGTACAGCAGAGACCATCTAAGCAGGCTATGGCAGGGTACAGCAGAGCCCATCTAAGCAGGCTATGGCAGGGTAAGCAGGCCTTATATGGCAGGGTACAGCAGAGCTCATCTGAGCAGGCTATGGCAGGGTACAGCAGAGACGGTCTAAGCAGGCTATGGCAGGGTACAGCAGAGCTCATCTAAGCAGGCTATGGCAGGGTACAGCAGAGACCATCTAAGCAGAGATGGTCTAAGCAGGGTCAGGGTACAGCAGAGCTCATCTAAGCAGGCTATGTCAGGGTACAGCAGAGCCCATCTAAGCAGGCTATGGCAGGGTACAGCAGAGCTCATCTAAGCAGGCTATGGCAGGGTACAGCAGAGCCCAACTAAGCAGGCTATGGCAGGGTACAGCAGAGCTCATCTAAGCAGGCTATGCCAGGGTACAGCAGAGCTCATCTAAGCAGGCTATGGCAGGGTACAGCAGAGACCATCTAAGCAGGCTATGGCAGGGTACAACAGACCCCAGCTAGCAGGCTATGGTACAGCAGAGACCATCTAAGCAGGCTATGGCAGGGTACAGCAGAGCTCAGAGGCCCAGCAGCAGGCTATGGCATGGTAGGGCAGCAGAGCTCATCTAAGCAGGCCATGGCAGGGTACAGCAGAGCTCATCTAAGGGCTATGGCAGGGTACAGCAGAGCTCATCTAAGCAGGCTATGGCAGGGTACAGCAGAGACCATCTAAGCAGGCTATGGCAGGGTACAGCAGAGACCATCTAAGCAGGCTATGGCAGGGTACAGCAGAGCTCATGTAAGCAGGCCATGGCAGGGTACAGCAGAGCTCATCTAAGCAGGCTATGGCAGGGTACAGCAGAGCTCATCTAAGCAGTCTATGGCAGGGTACAGCAGAGCCCAACTAAGCAGGCTATGGCAGGGTACAGCAGAGCTCATCTAAGCAGGCTATGGCAGGGTACAGCAGAGCCCAGCTAAGTAGGCTATGGCAGGGAACAGCAGAGCCCATCCAAGCAGGCTATGGCAGGGTACAGCAGAGACCATCTAAGCAGGCTATGGCAGGGTACAGCAGAGCCCAGCTTAGCAGGCTATGGCAGGGTACAGCAGAGACCATCTAAGCAGGCTATGGCAGGGTACAGCAGAGCCCAGCTAAGTAGGCTATGGCAGGGTACAGCAGAGACCATCTAAGCAGGCTATGGCAGGGTACAGCAGAGACCATCTAAGCAGGCTATGGCAGGGTACAGCAGAGACCATCTAAGCAGGCTATGGCAGGGTACAACAGAGACCATCTAAGCAGGCTATGGCAGGGTACAACAGACCCCAGGCTATTATGGCAGGGTACAGCAGAGACCATCTAAGCAGGCTATGGCAGGGTACAACAGAGCCCAGCTAAGCAGGCTATGGCAGGGTACAGAGCATCTAAGCAGGCTATGGCAGGGTACAGCAGAGCTCATCTAAGCAGGCTATGGCAGGGTACAGCAGAGACCATCTAAGCAGGCTATGGCAGGGTACAGCAGAGCCCATCTAAGCAGGCTATGGCAGGGTACAGCAGAGACCATCTAAGCAGGCTATGGCAGGGTACAGCAGAGACCATCTAGCAGGCTATGGCAGGGTACAGCAGAGCTCATCTAAGCAGGCTATGGCAGGGTACAGCAGAGACTAAGCAGGCCATGGCTAGCAGGCTATGGCAGGGTACAGCAGAGCTCATCTAAGCAGGCTATGGCAGGGTACAGCAGAGCCCATCTAAGCTAGGCTATGGCAGGGGGGACAGCAGAGCCCATCCAAGCAGGCTATGGCAGGGTACAGCAGAGACCATCTAAGGCTAGGCAGGGTACATCAGAGCCCAGCTTAGCAGGCTATGGCAGGGTACAGCAGAGACGGTCTTAGCAGGCTATGGCAGGGTACAGCAGAGCTCATCTGAGCAGGCTATGGCAGGGTACAGCAGAGACGGTCTAAGCAGGCTATGGCAGGGTACAGCAGAGCTCATCTAAGCAGGCTATGGCAGGGTACAGCAGAGACGGTCTTAGCAGGCTATGGCAGGGTACAGCAGAGCTCATCTAAGCAGGCTATGTCAGGGTACAGCAGAGCTCATCTAAGCAGGCTATGGCAGGGTACAGCAGAGCTATCTAAGCAGGCTATGGCAGGGTACAGCAGAGCTCATCTAAGCAGGCTATGGCAGGGTACAGCAGAGCTCATCTAAGCAGGCTATGGCAGGGTACAGCAGAGCTCATCTAAGCAGGCTATGGCGATGAGCCCATCCAAGCAGGCTATGGCAGCAGCAGAGACCATCTAAGCAGGCTATGGCAGGGTACATCAGAGCCCAGCTAAGCAGGCTAGGCTATGGCAGGGTACAGCAGAGCTCATCTGAGCAGGCTATGGCAGGGTACAGGCTAAGCAGGCTGGCAGGGTACAGCAGAGCTCATCTAAGCAGGCTATGGCAGGGTACAGCAGAGACCATCTAAGCAGGCTATGGCAGGGTACAGCAGAGACGGTCTAAGCAGCAGAGGGTACAGCAGAGCTCATCTAAGCAGGCTATGTCAGGGTACAGCAGAGACCATCTAAGCAGGCTATGGCAGGGCTCATCTAAGCAGGCTACAGGGTACAGCAGAGCTCATCTAAGCAGGCTATGGCAGGGTACAGCAGAGACCATCTAAGCAGGCTATGGCAGGGTACAGCAGAGCTCATGTAGAGCCCAGCTAATCTAAGCAGGCTATGGCAGGGTACAGCAGAGACCATCTAAGCAGGCTATGGCAGGGTACAGCAGAGACCATCTAAGCAGGCTATGGCAGGGTACAGCAGAGACCATCTAAGCAGGCTATGGCAGGAGACCATCTAAGCAGGCAGAGGGTACATCAGAACCCAGCTTAGCAGGCTATGGCAGGCTATGGCAGGGTACAACAGAGACCATCTAAGCAGGCTATGGCAGGGTACCAGACCCCAGCGTAGCAGGTTATGGCAGGGTACAGCAGAGACCATCTAAGCAGGCTATGGCAGGGTACAACAGACCCCAGCTTAGCAGGCTATGGCAGGGTACAGCAGAGCTCATCTAAGCAGGCCATGGCAGGGTACAGCAGAGCTCATCTAAGCAGGCTATGGCAGGGTACAGCAGAGACCATCTAAGCAGGCTATGGCAGGGTACAGCAGAGCCCATCTAAGCAGGCTATGGCAGGGTACAGCAGAGACGGTCTTAGCAGGCTATGGCAGGGTACAGCAGAGCTCATCTGAGCAGGCTATGGCAGGGTACAGCAGAGACGGTCTAAGCAGGCTATGGCAGGGTACAGCAGAGCTCATCTAAGCAGGCTATGGCAGGGTACAGCAGAGACGGTCTTAGCAGGCTATGGCAGGGTACAGCAGAGACGGTCTAAGCAGGCTATGTCAGGGTACAGCAGAGCTCATCTAAGCAGGCTATGTCAGGGTACAGCAGAGCTCATCTAAGCAGGCTATGGCAGGGTACAGCAGAGCCATCATCTGGCAAGCAGAGCAGGCTATGGCAGGGTACAGCAGAGCTCATCTAAGCAGGCTATGGCAGGGTACAGCAGAGACCATCTAAGCAGGCTATGGCAGGGTACAGCAGAGACCATCTAAGCAGGCTATGGCAGGGTACAGCAGAGCTCATCTAAGCAGGCTATGGCAGGGTACAGCAGAGCTCATCTAAGCAGGCTATGGCAGGGTACAGCAGAGCTCATCTAAGCAGTCTATGGCAGGGTACAGCAGAGCCCAACTAAGCAGGCTATGGCAGGGTACAGCAGAGCTCATCTAAGCAGGCTATGGCAGGGTACAGCAGAGCCCAGCTAAGTAACAGCAGGCCCATCCAAGCAGGCTATGGCAGGGTACAGCAGAGACCATCTAAGCAGGCTATGGCAGGGTACAGCAGAGCCCATCTAAGCAGGCTATGGCAGGGTACAGCAGAGACGGTCTAAGCAGGCTATGGCAGGGTACAGCAGAGCTCATCTGAGCAGGCTATGGCAGGGTACAGCAGAGACGGTCTAAGCAGGCTATGGCAGGGTACAGCAGAGCTCATCTAAGCAGGCTATGGCAGGGTACAGCAGAGCTTAGCATCTAAAGCAGGCTATGTCAGGGTACAGCAGAGCTCATCTATATGTCAGGGTACAGCAGAGCTCATCTAAGCAGGCTATGGCAGGGTACAGCAGAGCCCATCTAAGCAGGCCATGGCAGGGTACAGCAGAGCTCATCTAAGCAGGCTATGGCAGGGTACAGCAGAGCTCCTAAGCTAAGGGTACAGGCTCTATGGCAGGGTACAGCAGAGCTCATCTAAGCAGGCTATGGCAGGGTACAGCAGAGCCCAGCTAAGTAGGCTATGGCAGGGAACAGCAGAGCCCATCCAAGCAGGCTATGGCAGGGTACAGCAGAGACCATCTAAGCAGGCTATGGCAGGGTACATCAGAGCCCAGCTTAGCAGGCTATGGCAGGGTACAGCAGAGACCATCTAAGCAGGCTATGGCAGGGTACAGCAGAGCCCAGCTAAGTAGGCTATGGCAGGGTACAGCAGAGACCATCTAAGCAGGCTATGGCAGGGTACAGCAGAGACCATCTAAGCAGGCTATGGCAGGGTACAGCAGAGACCATCTAAGCAGGCTATGGCAGGGTACAACAGAGACCATCTAAGCAGGCTATGGCAGGGTACAACAGACCCCAGCGTAGCAGGTTATGGCAGGGTACAGCAGAGACCATCTAAGCAGGCTATGGCAGGGTACAACAGACCCCAGCTTAGCAGGCTATGGCAGGGCAAGCAGAGCTCATCTAAGCAGGCCATGGCAGGGTACAGCAGAGCTCATCTAAGCAGGCTATGGCAGGGTACAGCAGAGACCATCTAAGCAGGCTATGGCAGGGTACAGCAGAGCCCATCTAAGCAGGCTATGGCAGGGTACAGCAGAGACGGTCTTAGCAGGCTATGGCACGGTACAGCAGAGCTCATCTGAGCAGGCTATGGCAGGGTACAGCAGAGACGGTCTAAGCAGGCTATGGCAGGGTACAGCAGAGCTCATCTAAGCAGGCTATGGCAGGGTACAGCAGAGCCCATCTAAGCAGGCTATGGCAGGGTACAGCAGAGACGGTCTAAGCAGGCTATGTCAGGGTACAGCAGAGCTCATCTAAGCAGGCTATGTCAGGGTACAGCAGAGCTCATCTAAGCAGGCTATGGCAGGGTACAGCAGAGACTCATCTAAGCAGGCTATGGCAGGGTACAGCAGAGCCCAACTCAGGCTAAGGGTACAGCAGCTATGGGCAGGGGTACAGCAGAGCTCATCTAAGCAGGCTATGGCAGGGTACAGCAGAGCTCATCTAAGCAGGCTATGGCAGGGTACATCAGAGCTCATCTTAGCAGGCTATGGCAGGGTACAGCAGAGACCATCTAAGCAGGCTATGGCAGGGTACAGCAGAGACCATCTAAGCAGGCTATGGCAGGGTACAGCAGAGCCCAGCTAAGCAGGCTATGCCAGGGTACAGCAGAGCCCATCTAAGCAGGCTATGGCAGGGTACAGCAGAGACCATCTAAGCAGGCTATGGCAGGGTACAGCAGAGACCATCTAAGCAGGCTATGGCAGGGCTCATCTAAGCAGGCTATGGCAGGGTACAGCAGAGCTCATCTAAGCAGGCTATGGCAGGGTACAGCAGAGACCATCTAAGCAGGCTATGGCAGGGTACAGCAGAGCCCAGCTAAGCAGGCTATGGCAGGGTACAGCAGAGCCATCTAAGCAGGCTATGGCAGGGTACAGCAGAGCTCATCTAAGCAGGCTATGGCAGGGTACAGCAGAGCCATCTAAGCAGGCTATGGCAGGGTAGCAGGCAGAGACCAGAGCTCATCTAAGCAGGCTATGTCAGGGTACAGCAGAGCTCATCTAAGCAGGCTATGGCAGGGTACAGCAGAGCTCATCTAAGCAGGCTATGGCAGGGTACAGCAGAGACCATCTAAGCAGGCTATGGCAGGGTATCTAGCAGGCTATGGCAGGGTACAGCAGAGCTCATCTAAGCAGGCTATGGCAGGGTACAGCAGAGCTCATCTAAGCAGGCTATGGCAGGGTACAGCAGAGCTCATCTAAGCAGGCTATGGCAGGGTACAGCAGAGCCCACTAAGCAGGCTATGGCAGGGTACAGCAGAGCTCATCTAAGCAGGCTATGGCAGGGTACAGCAGAGCCCAGCTAAGCAGGCTATGGCAGGGAACAGCAGGCCCATGGCTAGGGTACAGCAGAGACCATCTAAGCAGGCTAGGCTATGGCAGCAGGCTATGGCAGGGTACAGCAGAGACCATCTAAGCAGGCTATGGCAGGGTACAGCAGAGACCATCTAAGCAGGCTATGGCAGGGTACAGCAGAGACCATCTAAGCAGGCTATGGCAGGGTACAGCAGAGACCATCTAAGCAGGCTATGGCAGGGTACAACAGAGACCATCTAAGCAGGCTATGGCAGGGTACAACAGACCCCAGCGTAGCAGGTTATGGCAGGGTACAGCAGAGACCATCTAAGCAGGCTATGGCAGGGTACAACAGACCCCAGCTTAGCAGGCTATGGCAGGGTAGAGCAGAGCTCATCTAAGCAGGCCATGGCAGGGTACAGCAGAGCTCATCTAAGCAGGCTATGGCAGGGTACAGCAGAGACCATCTAAGCAGGCTATGGCAGGGTACAGCAGAGCCCATCTAAGCAGGCTATGGCAGGGTACAGCAGAGACGGTCTTAGCAGGCTATGGCAAGGTACAGCAGAGCTCATCTGAGCAGGCTATGGCAGGGTACAGCAGAGACGGTCTAAGCAGGCTATGGCAGGGTACAGCAGAGCTCATCTAAGCAGGCTATGGCAGGGTACAGCAGAGACGGTCTTAGCAGGCTATGGCAGGGTACAGCAGAGACGGTCTAAGCAGGCTATGTCAGGGTACAGCAGAGCTCATCTAAGCAGGCTATGTCAGGGTACAGCAGAGCTCATCTAAGCAGGCTATGGCAGGGTACAGCAGAGCTCATCTAAGCAGGCTATGGCAGGGTACAGCAGAGCCCAACTAAGCAGCGGCAGGGTAGCAGAGCTCATCTAAGCAGGCTATGCCAGGGTACAGCAGAGCTCATCTAAGCAGGCTATGGCAGGGTACAGCAGAGACCATCTAAGCAGGCTATGGCAGGGTACAACAGACCCCAGCTTAGCAGGCTATGGCAGGGTACAGCAGAGCTCATCTAAGCAGGCTATGGCAGGGTACAGCAGAGCGGTCATTAGCAGGCTATGGCAGGGTACAGCAGAGCATCTAAGCAGGCTATGGCAGGGCACAGCAGAGCCCATCTAGAGGCCATGGCAGGGTACAGCAGAGCTCATCTAAGCAGGCTATGGCAGGGCACAGCAGAGCTCATCTAAGCAGGCTATGGCAGGGTACAGCAGAGACCAACTAAGCAGGCTATGGCAGGGTACAGCAGAGACCATCTAAGCAGGCTATGGCAGGGTACAGCAGAGCTCATGTAAGCAGGCCATGGCAGGGTACAGCAGAGCTCATCTAAGCAGGCTATGGCAGGGTACAGCAGAGCTCATCTAAGCAGTCTATGGCAGGGTACAGCAGAGCCCAACTAAGCAGGCTATGGCAGGGTACAGCAGAGCTCATCTAAGCAGGCTATGGCAGGGTACAGCAGAGCCCAGCTAAGTAGGCTATGGCAGGGAACAGCAGAGCCCATCCAAGCAGGCTATGGCAGGGTACAGCAGAGACCATCTAAGCAGGCTATGGCAGGGTACATCAGAGCCCAGCTTAGCAGGCTATGGCAGGGTACAGCAGAGACCATCTAAGCAGGCTATGGCAGGGTACAGCAGAGCCCAGCTAAGTAGGCTATGGCAGGGTACAGCAGAGACCATCTAAGCAGGCTATGGCAGGGTACAGCAGAGACCATCTAAGCAGGCTATGGCAGGGTACAGCAGAGACCATCTAAGCAGGCTATGGCAGGGTACAACAGAGACCATCTAAGCAGGCTATGGCAGGGTACAACAGACCCCAGCGTAGCAGGTTATGGCAGGGTACAGCAGAGACCATCTAAGCAGGCTATGGCAGGGTACAACAGACCCCAGCTTAGCAGGCTATGGCAGGGTACAGCAGAGCTCATCTAAGCAGGCCATGGCAGGGTACAGCAGAGCTCATCTAAGCAGGCTATGGCAGGGTACAGCAGAGACCATCTAAGCAGGCTATGGCAGGGTACAGCAGAGCCCATCTAAGCAGGCTATGGCAGGGTACAGCAGAGACCTTAGCAGGCTATGGCAGGGTACAGCAGAGCTCATCTGGCAGGCTATGGCAGGGTACAGCAGAGACGGTCAAGCAGGCTATGGCAGGGTACAGCAGAGCATCTAAGGGCTATGGCAGGGTACAGCAGAGACGGTCTAAGCAGGCTATGTCAGGGTACAGCAGAGCTCATCTAAGCAGGCTATGTCAGGGTACAGCAGAGCTCATCTAAGCAGGCTATGGCAGGGTACAGCAGAGCTCATCTAAGCAGGCTATGGCAGGGCACAGCAGAGCCCAACTAAGCAGGCTATGGCAGGGCTCATCAGGCTAGAGACAGCAGAGCTCTCTAGCAGGCTATGGCAGGGTGTCAGACCATCTAAGCAGGCAGAGGGTACCATCTAAGCAGGCTATGGCAGGGTACAGCAGAGCTCATCTAAGCAGGCTATGTCAGGGTACAGCAGAGCTCATCTAAGCAGGCTATGGCAGGGTACAGCAGAGCCCATCTAAGCAGGCTATGGCAGGGCACAGCAGAGCTCATCTAAGCAGGCTATGGCAGGGTACAGCAGAGACCATCTAAGCAGGCTATGGCAGGGTACAGCAGAGACCATCTAAGCAGGCTATGGCAGGGTACAGCAGAGCTCATGTAAGCAGGCCATGGCAGGGCACAGCAGAGCTCATCTAAGCAGGCTATGCAGGGTACAGCAGAGCTCATCTAAGCAGTCTATGGCAGGGTACAGCAGAGCCCAACTAAGCAGGCTATGGCAGGGTACAGCAGAGCCCATCTAAGCAGGCTATGGCAGGGTACAGCAGAGACCATCTAAGCAGGCTATGGCATGGTACAGCAGAGACCATCTAAGAGACCAACTACCCCAGCAGGCTATGGCATGGTACAGCAGAGACCATCTAAGCAATGGCAGGGTACAACAGACCCCAGCGTAGCAGGTTATGGCAGGTACAGCAGAGACCATCTAAGCAGGCTATGGCAGGGTACAACAGACCCCAGCTTAGCAGGCTATGGCAGGGTACAGCAGAGCTCATCTAAGCAGGCTATGTCAGGGTACAGCAGAGCTCATCTAAGCAGGCCATGGCAGGGTACAGCAGAGCCCACCTAAGCAGGCCATGGCAGGGTACAGCAGAGCCCATCTAAGCAGGCCATGGCAGGGTACAGCAGAGCTCATCTAAGCAGGCTATGGGTAGCAGGGTACAGCAGAGCTCATCTAAGCAGGCTATGGCAGGGTACAGCAGAGACCATCTAAGTAGGCTATGGCAGGGTACAGCAGAGCTCATGTAAGCAGGCCATGGCAGGGTAAGCAGACCCCAGGCTATGGCAGGGTATGGTCTAGGGTACAGCAGAGCCCACCATCTAAGCAGGCTCATCTAAGCAGGCTAGGGGGTACAGCAGAGCTCATCTAAGCAGGCTATGGCAGGGTATGGAGCCCAGGGTATGGCATGGTACAGCAGAGACCATCTAAGCAGGCTATGGCAGGGTACATCAGAGCCCAGAGCCCCAGCAGAGACCATCTAAGCAGGCTATGGCAGGGTACAGCAGAGCTCATCTAAGCAGGCTATGTCAGGGTACAGCAGAGCTCATCTAAGCAGGCCATGGCAGGGTACAGCAGAGCCCACCTAAGCAGGCCATGGCAGGGTACAGCAGAGCCCATCTAAGCAGGCCATGGCAGGGTACAGCAGAGCTCATCTAAGCAGGCTATGGCAGGGTACAGCAGAGCTCATCTAAGCAGGCTATGGCAGGGTACAGCAGAGACCATCTAAGTAGGCTATGGCAGGGTACAGCAGAGCTCATGTAAGCAGGCCATGGCAGGGTACAGCAGAGCTCATCTAAGCAGGCTATGGCAGGGTACAGCAGAGCTCATCTAAGCAGTCTATGGCAGGGTACAGCAGAGCCCAACTAAACAGGCTATGGCAGGGTACAGCAGAGCTCATCTAAGCAGGCTATGGCAGGGTACAGCAGAGCTCATCTAAGCAGGCTATGGCCCAGGGCTATGGCATGGTACAGCAGAGACCATCTAAGCAGGCTATGGCAGGGTACATCAGAGCCCAGCTTAGCAAACTATGGCATGGTACAGCAGAGACCATCTAAGCAGGCTATGGCAGGGTACAGCAGAGCCCAGCTAAGTAGGCTATGGCAGGGAACAGCAGAGCCCATCCAAGCAGGCTATGGCAGGGTACAACAGAGACCATCTAAGCAGGCTATAACAGACCCCAGCTTAGCAGGTTATGGCAGGGTACAGCAGAGACCATCTAAGCAGGCTATGGCAGGGTACAACAGACCTAGCTTAGCAAGCTATGGCAGGGTACAACAGACCCCAGCTTAGCAGGCTATGGCAGGGTATAGCAGCTACTCAAAATGCAGCAACTTTATCTCAGGGCAGAATACAGAAGCAGACTCTTCCTTTTCTCTGTTTTCTCTCTATTTTCTTCATTTTCTTCTCAATTACTCTCTCTTTCTCTCTCGGGACTTATTCTTTCTGTTCCTACCTCCCTCTCTGCAGTCCCCCTCCCCTTTTTCACTCATACCTGAACCCCCCTCCTCTCTCCCCTACTCCCCCTCCCCTCACACTCTAATGCACTGACACTACAACATAACTGGAGCATGCCAAAGCTCAGACAGGCATGAGCGTTTGATACAGTAGAATTTCTGCTGAGGAGAAATCACCCACAACAATGCCAAAACACAATGGGGGGACGCGCCAGAGCGTGAACCAGCCGCAGTCGGGAAAGACTCACATTTGTCATACCCTCTGACCACGCTAAACTACGCTAAATGACACATTTAAGGAGACTAGAGGCCGCAGTGGAGAAAATGAGGGGGGCAGGAGGGGAGAGAAAGAGATAGGGAGAGAGAAAGTGGGAGTAAAAGAAAGAAGGGTGGGAGATACTGAGATACAGTTCACTGAAAGAAAGAAAACGGGTGCTTTTAGAGAGAGGGAGGGCTAGAGTAGGGGAGGGGGAGGTAGAGAGGGGGAGAGGTGGCTTGGGGCAGAGTGAGGGGTGGTGACAGGGAGTGATGCGACTCGATCTAGCGTAAAAATGCTTTTTGTGTGTCTGGCTGAGGAAGTGAACGGCCTGGTCCATTGATTCAGCTGTCTGTTTGTCCGTCCGTCCAGGGAATGGGATCTGCTCTGCCCTTGCCCTTTTCCAGAGCTGCCTGTGAGACAACCCTCCCCCGGACCCCCCTCCTCACGGCTACAGCCCAGAAATATAGACACAGCCACCCCTGCCATTACTGCACACTGTCTGACAGCCCTGTGTGTGTGTGTGTGTGTGTGTGTGTGTGTGTGTGTGTGTGTGTGTGTGTGTGTGTGTGTGTGTGGTGTGTGTTGTGTGTGTGTGTGTGTGTGTGTGTGTGTGTGTGTGTGTGTGTGTGTGTGTGTGTGTGTGTGTGTGTGTGTGTGTGTGTGTGTGTGTGTGTGTGTGCATGCGTTTCTTTGTGTGTGCGTCAAAAGCGACGGGCGATATCTCCAGAATCTACCCCTTTCCTCACTTAGACGTATTGATTCCTGCGAGCAATAAATAGATCTCAAAGATGATGACAAACAAGGAGCGCTGACTGGGAGCACTCTCAGAAATGTGGGAACAGCACATATCCCCAGGCGCATCATAAAATATATGATTTAACCGCCATGCCAATGGACTGGATGGCAATTTGAATGCCTCACACGTCAGAAAGATAGGTCCCGCAGTGTCACAAACACCTAGAGGGGGAAGACTCAGCAGGGCCTTACTATGAGCCTATACCTATTCTATACCTTACTTCCCTACTTAAACCATTTTGTCTCTTTAGGGACCAACATATATCAATTCATGGATCTAGCCCAAGAGGTGAAATAAGGACTCATAACTCCCTCTGCATGTTTAACAGCTGTCTCTTGTCTGTCTTGGCCATTGAGATGTACAGTAAACATCGTAGATGTCTTGTCTCCATGTCTCTGGTCTGTCTCTCCTAGACGCGGATGGAGGATGGGAAGAGGGAGCTGGCTGTCAGTATGCTTCCTGTGGTGCCGGAGGACAAGGACTCTGGCCGTACCTACACCTGTCGTGTCCTCAACCCCGCCGCCCCCGCCGGACTCCAGACCTCCGTCACCATCAACGTCCAGCGTGAGTGTCCTCAGTGGCGCTTAGTGTCCCCTACAGTCACTCCATAGTGTCCTCTTCCCAGTGATGGGAACACACCTAAGGTACAACACTCCCTAGTGTCCTCGTCCCAGTGATGGGGACACACTCGGGTACGAAACTCCGTAGTGTCCTCGTCCCAGTGATGGGGACACACTCGGGTACGAAACTCCGTAGTGTCCTCGTCCCAGTGATGGGGACACACTCGGGTACGAAACTCCGTAGTGTCCTCGTCCCAGTGATGGGGACACACTCGGGTATGAAACTCTGTAGTGTCCTTGTCCCAGTGATGGGAACACACCTTGGGTACAACACTGTAGTGCCCTCGTCCCAGTGATGGGGACACACCCAAGGTACAACACTCTGTCAGAGGATGGAGAACACCGAGTCAAATACATTCAACTACCAACTATTCGACTTGAATACTACTTAGTATGTACTGATGTATTGTCCATGGACACTAGTATGCTAGTGTGGATATTGGGACATAGTCCTATTGGTAAACTGTATACAAATATACTGCCAATAACGACAAGGTAGTAGCCTATACACATATATCATCTATAATATATTTATTTATATACTTTAGGCATTAGTTGAGGGCTTTGGTTGAATAAATACATTTCACCCAGCACCACTTTAGAGTTAATGGAAGAGTGGTTAGTTCTGCCTTCCTGCACATGCACTCGCTCACCCTTCAATGATTCATACACCAACCTCTCTGTGACAAACACACACCCCTTCAAATGTATTTATTTTTAATTTATTTCACCTTTATTTAACCAGGTAAGCAAGTTGAGAACAAGTTCTCATTTACAATTGCGACCTGGCCAAGATAAAGCAAAGCAGTTCGACACATACAACGACACAGAGTTACACATGGAGTAAAACAAAAATACAGTCAATAATACAGTAGAAAAATAAGTCTAAATACATTGTGAGCAAGTGAGGTGAGATAAGGGAAGTAAAGGCAAAAAAAGGCCATGGTGGCGAGGTAAATACAATATAGCAAGTAAAACACTGGAATGGTAGATTTGCAGTGGAATAATGTGCAAAGTAGAGATAGAAATAATGGGGTGCAAAGGAGCAAAATAAATAAATTAAATACAGTAGGGGGAGAGGTAGTTGTTTGGGCTAAATTATAGATGGGCTATGTACAGGTGCAGGAATCTGTGAGCTGCTCTGACAGCTGGTGCTTAAAGCTAGTGAGGGAGATTAGTGTTTCCAGTTTGAGAGATTTTTCTAGTTCGTTCCAGTCATTGGCAGCAAAGAACTGGAAGGAGAGGCGGCCAAAGAAAGAATTGGTTTTGGGGGTGACCAGAGAGATATACGTACCTGCTGGAGCGTGTGCTACAGGTGGTCCTAGCTATGGGTCCTAGCTCAGTGACACATACCTCCAGTGTTCACAGAGCTTCCTTTAGTACTGCTGTCCTGTTTCTTCTCCCTTGACTGACACAAATTCAGCCTATACTGTAGAATCCTCCATAGTGATAGATATGACACATACTAAGTTCACCTCTCAGTAATGTTGTGTGTTCCCCTCCGTCCTGCAGACCCCCCATCGGTGACCCTGTCCGTCCAGCCCCAGACTGTCATGGAGGGAGCCAAGGTTCTGTTCATCTGCTCTGCCTCTGCCAACCCTGAGATCACAGGATACAGGTAAAAAAAACAGCACCTCAACCTACACTTTGTTGGGTTCATTTCTTTCATGAAGTCAGTGTGTACTGCATTATTATGGAACTATTAGCCTTTTAGTTGGTCCAGTTTGGACTTTATCATTATTAACGCACATGTAACTCAAAATGACCTAGTGACCCAAAGTGACCTGCTAACCCAATATGTTCTGGTAAACCAAAGTGATCTTATAACCCAATGTGATGTGGTAAATTGACCTTCTAACCCTATGTGATGTGGTAAATTGACCTTCTAACCCTATGGGATGTGGTAAATTGACCTTCTAACCCTATGGGATGTGGTACATTGACCTTCTAACCCTATGTGATGTGGTAAATTGACCTTCTAACCCTATGGGATGTGGTAAATTGACCTTCTAACCCTATGTGATGTGGTAAATTGACCTTCTAACCCTATGTGATGTGGTACATTGACATTCTAACCCTATGTGATGTGGTAAATTGACATTCTAACCCTATGTGATGTGGTACATTGACATTCTAACCCTATGTGATGTGGTAAATTGACCTTCTAACCCTATGTGATGTGGTAAATTGACCTTCTAACCCTATGCGATGTGGTAAATTGACATTATAACCCTATGTGATGTGGTACATTGACATTCTAACCCTATGTGATGTGGTACATTGACATTCTAACCCTATGTGATGTGGTGATCTGGTGGTCCAGGTGGTCCAAGGGAGGAGTCCCCATCTCAGAGGCGAACGGGGACAGCCTGGAGGTGACGGTAGACCACTCGTACTTCACAGACCCTGTCTCCTGTGAGGTATCCAACTCAGTGGGCAGCACCAACGTCAGCACCCTGGTGGATGTACAATGTGAGTAGAGCACATCAGTGTATCATAGTACTAGTAGCCTGTAGTGTAATCGGAGTAGTGTGTCTGTGAACACGTTCACCCTCGTCACAAGAGTTATCGTGTCTTTGGAGGATACTGTGTAATGTGCTTTGTGCTTTGAAAATGGCTTAGGGGATATGATAAAGTCATACTGAATTGAATGATGAATAAGGGCTGTTTTAGTTCTGATGGTGTCCTGGGCTCCTCTACAGTTGGTCCCAGGCTGCTATCGGAGCCCAAGCCCATGAACGTGGACATTGGGATGGACGCTGCCTTCACCTGCACCTGGACAGGCAACCCTCCCCTCACCCTGGCCTGGACCAAACAGGGCTCAAGCGTGGTAAGACAAGTACCTCAATCAATACTTATACTGTGTGTGTGTGTGTGTGTGTGTGTGTGTGTGTGTGTGTGTGTGTGTGTGTGTGTGTGTGTGTGTGTGTGTGTGTGTGTGTGTGTGTGTGTCGGACGCGAGTGTGTAATGAGAGAAAGCCCTCAGACATCAGAGCTAAACCTTCAGAGGCAGTGTGTGTGATGACTGTCAGGTTCTCACACTGCTGACAGCAGGGGAGGTGACACTCTGTCATAACAACGTGACCACTAAATCAATCACATCCACAGTTGAGGCACACTAGTTAAAAACCAGCTGACACATTTCACATCCCACTCCGAGAACAGCTTCTCAAACCGCTCTTCAACCCGGACCAAGACACAACACAAAGAACATCTAGGGAGGAATATGTGAGGTAGCTTACAAACAGCCCAGTTCCACCTTTAATTTGCATCATCCTGGTTCAAGGTCTCCCACCCCACCCCAGGCAACACTATCAGAGCTATCTCCAGGGAGCCTCTCTCCTGGTGTTTAATCGAATTTCAGAGGCAGCTTTTGCTAAAAACGCCACCGCTAAAGAGAAGAGAGCTGCAGGACAGCAGGCGATGCTGTAAGAGCCATGCTGTCATCTCCATCTCCCAGACTGAACCAACGCTCTCCGGAAGAAAAGAACAGGCGGTGCTCTCTAATCCACACACACCGCGGCCACCATGCCTCACACAGCTAACAGTAATGGATTCATTAGGTTACTCTCTAATTGTGGTTGAATAAAAAATGGAGAGTGGGAGTGAAAGGACGGAGGGAGGGAGAGGAGGGGCGTAGAGGGAGAGGAAATGGATTAATCACAGCTTGATGGAATGGTGGGATCAATGAGCTAACGAGTGCGCAAGTGTAGAGCGAACTGTAGCAGCCTCTAAAGGCTACGGCCCACTCACACCATGATAACGTTATGCTCTGCCGGCAACGTTTAATTAGGACAATCTCCACAGCAGCATGGTCACTCCAGAGGTGCCTGGCTGTAGCTGTAGTCTGTGATTAAAACCACAGTGTTGTCACCACCATGAAATTAAACTGAAACTGTTCGACCACATTGGTGCTGCTGCAACAACTTCCCCCTCTTATCCCTCCTGTCCACCCCTCTCTCTCTCTTTTCCCATCTCCCTCCACTCCACTCCTCTCCCTCCCCTCCTCTCCCTCCCCTCCTCTCCCTTCCCTTCTCTCCCTCCCCTCGTCTCCCTCCCTCCCACCTCTCCTCTCCCTCCCCTCCTCTCCCTCCCCTCGTCTCCCTCCACTCCTCTCCCTCCCCTCCTCTCCCTTCCCTCCTCTCCCTCCCCTCCTCTCCCTCCCCTCCTCTTCCTCCCCTCGTCTACTTCCCTCCCACCTCTCCTCTCCCTCTACAGGTGCTCAGTAATGGCAACACCCTGCAGCTGAAGGCTGTCACCCAGGAGGATGCTGGGACGTATACCTGCAAGGCCATCGTCCCCCGCATCGGGGTGGCTGAGAGGGACGTCACGCTCACTGTCAACGGTAAGTCTCATGAGTCTCAATAGTTTGAAAATAGGGCTAATTCAATACCACTTTCTTTTAGATGTAGAATATTAAAGATGCACATTTGGTATTATCTAAGAAGAATGTTTACTCAAGCATTATATGTGTCAACCATCTGACAATGCATCTGTGTTTAATTTGTCTCAATATCTCCCTCTTTCTGTCCCCGACATCTCTCTCTCTCTCTCTCTCCCTCCCTCCCTCCCTCCAGGCCCACCTATCATTACAGCAGACGCCACACAGCACGCTGTCAAGCACTCCAAGGGCAAGCTAGAGTGCCTGGTGGGAAACAGCCCCCCGCCTGACAAGATTGTAAGTGAGCCTCTTGTCTTTTCCTGTCTTTCCTCTTTCAATGTTGTGTGTGCGTGCATGCATGTGCTCGCGCACACATACGTGTGCACATTTAATACACACTGAATCCCCCACCTACACACACACATCATCCCTTCACCATTCAATGGGGATGAGGGAGAGAGAACAGAAAGGTAACTAGAAAGGGGGTCCGGCTCTCCTGCAGGCTGCAGCCCAACCGCATGGCTCAATTAGCGCTGCATCCATCAGGCCTCGGTGGGCTGACCTGTCAGGTGACCCTGGGTGCGTGGGCAGCTCTGACAGAGGATAATTAGGGTCTGAGGGGGAGTGAGAGGCAGGCACCCCGTAGGTAGACCTTACCTAGCAGCAGGAGAGAAGCTTCAGCACCGACAGGAGCATCTTACACAGCCTCACAGGTCTGGCAGGGCTTAGAGGCTGACAGGGCTTACCTCCAGGGCAAGACGTAGGAGGCAATTTAGACGTACGGCCCTTAGCAATGTCAGCCAGGTGGATGGAGAGGGAGGAAAACAGAGAGAAGGAAAGAGAGAGGGAGGGAGGGTGGTTGGTTAGAAGGTACCTGTGATTGATCTAAGCATGGGAAGTAGTGGTTGATCTGAGCTCTGACAGCGCTGCTAGCCACTCACCTGTTGTTCATCTCCCATCTTTCTCACTAGGTGTGGACGTTTGGAGACGTGACCCTCTCCTCGGGCTCCTCCGGTCGTTTCTCTGTCCAGACGGTGACCAGCGACCACGGGGTCCTGTCCTCCCTGGTCCTGTCTGAGACCCTGGCCCAGGACTTCCTACTCCGCTACAACTGCACCGCATGGAACCGCTTCGGCACAGGCACCGCGCTGGTCACCCTCAAGGAGCAAGGTACGGGTAGGAACTGGACAGGGGTCCTTATTATCTATCATCTCACACAGTCAGCATGACCAATCTCACTAAGACGAACACTGTGGAGAGACGGTGCTGGGAAGAGAGAGGGGTTAGATGAGGTCAAAGCAGAACTCCAATTGAGTGCTTATCTTAATTATACTATTTTAATCAATATCATTTAATCAGCAGATGGTGGGCCTTAATGAATACATTGAGCCATATAACATAGATATCGATCGGGGACTAAAGTCAATTAGATCAGGGCACAGGTGTCCTGGGGCCGAGCCACCGGCGGTCCCTTAGCTCCCTCTCTCTCTAAGTGTGTGAGAGCCACCCTCTTCAAATTTTCTTAAATGACAATTTACTTACTCACACACACACATACATGCACACACACACACACTCTGCTCACTGGAGTTGGCGGAGGTAAGGAAGGAAGGCCTTTGTTGCAGTAGACACCAAAAATAAGGTCCTCGCCAGCAATTTACATCAAGGCAGCTCAGCCGGGGTCTCGGGAGAGTTGAGCGGTGCGCCGTATCTCTCTCCTGGAATCTCTAATTAGATTACTGTCTATTGCTTCATTGCATGTCAGGCCTTGTTACCCTTCTTCCAGAGAGATTAGACACAATAGCCGAGGCTGTGGGGACGCAGGGGGCTCTAAGTGTGTGTGTGTGTGTGTGTGTGTGTGTGTGTGTGTGCGTGCTTCTGAGGGACCATGAGGCTTACTGCAGATGAATTTATATAGGAGCAGGCGTTGGCAGAGATTAGTTGGGGGGGAATGAGTAGAGTGGCGTTAGAAGAGGAGACTGGATCTGGTCCTGCCTGTCTCGCTCTGATCAGTAGCAAGGTCCTGACTCTTTTCTCTTTTCCTCTCTCTCCTCACAGAGGCCCTGCCCATGCTGATCATCATTGGGGCGGCGGTGGGCGGAGGGTGTGTCCTGCTCATCTGTGTCGTCACCTTGGTCTCTCTCTGCTGCAGGCACACCGGGAAAGGTGAGGTCGAAGGTCAGATATGGGGCATACCGGGGTTGGGCTACATTCCATGTCAACTCACCCTATTCAAGGAAATGAATTGACATTCAGTAAATGACTATTCACTCAATATTTTTCAATCGTGTGAACTGACTGATTTGAAATAGAATTGACCCCAAATCTTAGTCATGCATGGTTAGTTTCAACTTCATGAAAGGAGCACAATCAAATCCTTTTCTATAAAGGCAACAGGCATGAAAAGCAGTTTTAGAATAATTTCTAAATCACCTGTCTCTTTTGAATCCTCACAGGTAAAAAGTGCACACGCCTCTCAAAGAGTGACATCAGAGTTCAGATTGTGCACAGTGACCACAATGCTACCCGTGGCAACGATGATGAGGAGGATGTCAAGGAGCCCATGGTAAATGCCTCCGTCCAATCACTTTCAGTAGGTTTTCAAATACCTTTTCATCTTTATATAACAGATATATATAATGTATATTACTGTGATGATGTGATGATATACAGTACAGTCATTTTGCTCATGTTGGTCTAAGATGTACCACCTTTATAATTGTAGGGACTGTTGTTTCCCCCTCAGGCCCCCAACAGCAGTGAGTCTCCTGGGACGTCCCGGACGGAACACAGTGACCTGCTGGAGGAGGACGAGGACGAGAGGTCCGACATCAAGGTAAAAACCGTAAGGAGAAACACTCACTTATACAATGTTACATGCATGGGAAAAATTGCAATCATTCGTTGAGCATTTGTTGCATGTTGTTTTGCTGGGTGTTTTGAAAAAGTCTGACATCTCTTTTAAAGAATCTCTTTTAAAGATACTGTATCTTTAAAAGGGGTTGAACAACTTAACACCCTGTTGTTATTTCCTCTCCCCTCAGGACCCCACTAACGGCTACTACAACGTGCATGCTCACGAGGACCGGGTGATCCGCAGTGGTTTCTCAGATTACGTGCCCAACCCCCGTCCTGTCTACACGCCATCCCAGCTGCCCTCCCCCAGCCCGCTGTACGGCCAGCACACAGTGGTGGCAGCCACACAGCCCCGCATCTACGACTTCTCCCACCGCTACGCCACCACCACAGGGGCCCGCTCCACCTACGAGCAGCAGCAGGCAGCGGCAGCCCAGCCCGGAGCCATCTACCCCACCGACCCCGTCTACAGCGGCTCTGCCTACCTGCCCACCGCCACCACATATGGACGAGCCTTCACCAGCTACGTCAAGCCCGCCTCCTACGAGAAGGTGGACGCCTACGATCAATCAGACCAGGCTAGCAAGGTGTCTAGCTCCTCTCGTTTCTCCTATGCATCATCGCAGGTCTCCTCCCAGCAGTCCGACTACGGACGGCCGTCACAACGCATGCAAACTCACGTCTGATTTGACAACGGAACAGGGGGTGGAGCGCGAAGGGCCATGTAAAGAGGAAGCATTTGTCATCTCTATAGGAGGTGTGGCCAGACTAACATGAGGAGAGAGGACTGGTTGGTTGGTTCCTTCTCCTGGACACATTTTGGAAGGAGATGTAGGTGACAGGGATTGCCTTCCTTATTTGTTATTCAGTTGTCATTCTGGGATTGAATGGTCCCAATGGAGTCCCAATGGCATTCCAATTGAGCCCCAATGGAGTCCCAATGGCATTCCAAGTGAGCCCCAATGGAGTCAATGATTGTGATGTGCCACTCACATTCCCCATCAATAAATAATCTACTACAGTGTCTGCTACTTCAAAGATGAGCCTGCTATTCTGTCATGGCACTGGTTTTGTTTTACCAGTGAGGGGAGGAAGGCAAACTGGAAATCACCAGACAGGAGCATCTCATGACTTTGGGTGGCCTAAACTAACTGGATTTTGGAGCCTAGCTAACATTTCTCAAAGAAAACAGACTCCTCAGACAAATAGAACTTGTAACAGACTATGAACAAATAAAAAATACAGATATATTCATTAAAAAAAAAAAGAGTCAACACATTGTGGTCATTTGGTGTTTGTCGGCATGTGAAAGGAGTTCTAAGCACATTCGTGTCTCTCTATCCATTTAAAGAAGCCTGAGCTCCACAATGGCAGCCATAAACCGCTTAGCAAAACAATACGTTTGGCTTGGGTGTGGGTTATCTGGGAGTGAAAGCAGAGTGAGGTATGGAGAGAATGTGTATCCTGGCCTTCACCTAATAGAGAGACAGCCTCTGTGTTATTGTTCTATCCTGGAGGACAAGAAAAGGAAATGGAAAAACCCAAAGATGGTGAGCTACAGTACATAGCAGTGTATTGAAAGAGTTAGGGATAGAGATGAATTCCTCTGGGTACTGTATTACTTCTGTGTTTGCCAGATTGTTAAATGGAGACTCTTTCCAGAACGATCAGAAAATGCGGTTTGTAAAATGGTGGCAATCTTGAACTTGAATAATCTCAAGGTGCAGTCTCAACAGGCTAAAATGGGTTCTACTTGTGAAACTGTCCCTCTTGAGACACCATCCACACACCAGTCTTTATGACACAATCAAGTAGCTTCAATATGTTTACAAAAACACAGTACTACCCTGAAATACTGACTAGATCAACTGTACAAATGGGTGAAGAAGTCCCATTCTTTCTCTGTTGCATGCAGATGATGTGTCTAGTGAAACTCTTCAGCATTTCTTTTCCATGTCCATTATGCTTGTTTGAGAGACTGCTTACTGCACCTGGTCTCAGTTGCATTCCGATTCTGGACACTACTGGAACCCTGTACTGCCATTTTGTGTCGAGAGCCGCGCTACCGGTCAGTCGGCCCAATTGGAGAACAAACGTCACTAAGTGAACCAAGTGATTTAAAAACAAAAATCATCGCTCGTCTTTATTTTTATATAAGCCTTAATGTACAGCTTGTAAGCTGCTTTACTGTAAAGTATCTTTATATTACATATATACATATAAATCTATATCTTGATTGATTTTATTTGGGTCCACAATTTCTCTCCTTCTGTTCCGTTGTTCATCAATCACTGAATGCAGAAAGATGAACTATGCTTTTTGGGAACACAACTAATTGCCATTTGTTGGTTTGGTTCATTTAGTTTTTTTAATAATGTATTAAGGATTTTATTTGCTAAAAATGAGCTATTGTTGCTTGTAACTTTGTATACATATTTATATTTAAATAAAACCATTTCAGATAAAGACCAGCGTGGTTTGAGTACTGTACTGTATGGTGGCATGGTGAGGAGATGCAGTGTGTGTGCGTATGTCATGGGGGAACAGGTACAAACAAAGATGCTTATGTACCGAAGTTGATGAATACATAAATTAGCAGCGCTGTCTATGTTGATTCTCCTATTCCCGTGGTGGAGCGTCGCTTTTAATGAAGACAGATGTGATTGTAGATCTCCTACTGTCTGTGTATCCACCTCCTTACACCCACACGCCCAGCTCCCCGGGTAACAAGACATTGCTGTGACAAAGCTAGGTATAATGTGACAATATCAGCTTGTCTCGTTACATCTCGTCTCCAGGTAGACATGCTAGTCACAGCAGGGAGGAGATGAGTGCTATGAGAGATCCACATTCATTACAGGCTGCCGTGTAAAGGGACATGGCCCCACAATAGACTCATAATACTTACTATACAATAACTATTATAAAGACACAAGTCAGTCAAGGAAGGTAATTGACATGCAGAAGATTCAGGTAAAGTATGTTTATTGTGTAGGATTCATAAATCTTTTATATAAAAATGAGGCATACAAACAGAATTGAACAGTAGAAAAGGAATGTGTCCACAATCCAATATAAATGTTACCTTTATTTAACTACACACAGTAACAGCTCACATTTATTATTTAAAGAGTCGCTTTTGGCCCCTTCAACCCATGTTCTGAAACATATACCTTTATTATACTCCATATTACCCAGCATTGTGCCAATGTTAGGGACCATAGAAACAAATAGCCCAACATTATCGTCCACCTTTAACAATTAAAATATTTTCAGCACTTCAACATTTACAAACAACGGAGAGCTTTAGGTTTTGAAGTCACAGTAAATGTACAAATACAAACATAAGCCAAAATAGAGTGAAAGAAAACCAATGAAAAATCTGAACAGTTAAAAGCAGGACCAGGATTGTCCAATAAGAAGTCCACTGTTTGAGAGGGATGAGAAGAACTCATTGTGTTGCTCTGTGCAAACAGCTAAACCCAATTGATTTTCTTGAGCTGCCGTGCGTAGGGGAGTGAAGACCCGAATCACCCTCAGCTCAACTGGCAAATGGAGACCATTTTAGCTAGCCTGTATATGGGGTTCTCCTAGAATACTAATGTGAGGGAAATGGCCGCAGCATCTATAGAAATTGATAAGAACCTCCGAATTGCACTGTGCCCATTGACCCTGAGGTGAAGCGAGGTTTTACTCTGGTCAAAATCTGTCCATGAGGTGTTGAATTTGGTCAACAAACATGTATTGCTAATTTGCTACGTGACGCTTATTTGATCAAATGGAAGTTTTGTATTGGTTAGATTATTACGAATGCACTGATATAAGTGGAAGCATGTGGCCTTTCTGCAACTTACCCCAAAACCACTTTATATCGGAGTTGTGCCTGTTGTCACAGAGGACATCATAATAGATATAACCCGTTTATCATATTGAGGTCTTCCACCATTTTAAATGAGTCAACTGGGTGGGGGATTCTAGAGTTGGGAGCAATCAGCCAATGAAGAAGAAAATGGACTACTTTAAAATGTAGATAGCTAGAGTTGAGCAGTATACCGTATCCCAGGGTATTTAGAAATACGCTCGGTATGATTTTTCAATACAGTTGTTTTTGGAAATGTGTACTTTTTAAAATAAATATCTGCATTCAACTTATGCAATAGATCAAGCAGATCGCAGTCATCATTTCCCATTACATTATTTTTCACTCTGTGTGCAATAAAAAATATTTTTTAAAAGCAGACATTGAATATCCCCTTGAGCATGGTGATGTTATTAATTACACTTTGGATGGTGTATCAATACCCCCAGTCACTACAAAGATACAGGCGTCCTTCCTAACTCAGTTGCCAGAGAGGAAGGAAACAGCTCAGGAATTTCACCATGAGGCCAATGGTGACTTTAAAACATTTAGAGTGATAGGAGTGATGGCTGTGATAGGAGAAAACTGAGGCTGGATCACCAACATTGTAGTTAGTCCACACTACTAACCTAAATGACAGACTGAAAAGAAGAAAGCCTGTACAGAATACAAATATTGGAAAACATGCATCCTGTTTGCAATAAGGCACTAAAGTAAAAGTGCAAAAAAATGGCAAAGAAATGAAATGTATATCCTGAATACAAAGAGTTATGTTTGGTACAAATCCAACACTGGGTAACACTTCATATTTTCAAGCATTGTGGTGACTGCATCATGTTATGGGTATGCTCGTGTAACAGTTTAGCTTCCATCCTTCTCCTCGCCCCTACCTGGGCTCGAACCAGGGACCCTCTGCACACATCGACAACAGCCACCCTCGAAGCATCATTACCCATCGCTCCACAAAAGTCGCAGCCCTTGCAGAGCAAGGGGAACTACTTCTAGGTCTCAGAGAGAGTGGCGTCACCGATTTAAATGCTATTAGCGCGCACCCCGCTACCTAGCTAGCCATTTTAAATCGGTTACACTCGTCATTGGCTAGGGCTTGGGAGTTTTTCGGGGGGACAAAATTGAATAGAGCTAAGCACAGTCAAAATCCTAGAGGAAAACCTGCTTTAGTCTGCTTTCCAACAGACACTGGAAGACAAATTCACCTTTCAGCAGGACAACAACCTAAAACACAAGGCCAAATATACACTGGAGTTGCTTACCAAGACGACATTGAATATTCCTAAGTGGCTTAGTGACAGTTTCAAATTAAAATCTGCTTGAAAACCTATGGCAAGACTTGAAAATGGTTGTCTAGTAATGATCAACAACCAACTTGACAGAGCTTGAAGAATATTGAAAAGAATAAAGTGCAAATATTGTATAATCCAGGTATGGAAAACTCATAGGGACTTACGAAGAAAGACTCGCAGCTGTAACCTCTGCCGAAGGTAATTATAACATGAATTTACTCAGGGGTGTGAATACATATGTAAATTATGTATTCAAATTCTAAAAATAGGTTTTCACTTTGTCATTATGGGGTATTGGGGTAACAAAAATTTGGAATAAATCAAAGGGTATGAATTGATTCTGGAGGCACTGCAATAGACAATCTTTGTTAGAACTCAAGATTCCGTGCATCTCTGAATTAATAATATCACACTCACTTATAAAACATTCCATGTTCTTGTCAAGGCACTTTAAGTGAAATTTGTCAGGTGAAAACAGCTGGTAAAGAAATACATTGTAAAAAAACTATACTCTAAAATATTTATTTTATATCTATTCTATTTCTGTTCTATTTCTGATTCCCTCAGTTCATTTGGCATGTCTGTCTGCCCAACAGAAGATGTGATCTCACATCATAACAATGGTGGAGACTAGGCAAATACCACCAAAAACAAAGTGTGTCCTCAAAATATACATCTTCCATTATTTACACTGTGAGAATATTCATCAAACCAGTGTAACATGACATGATTGATGGAGGTGCAGGAGTCTTGCTGGTCCTCGGAGCTTTCGAGAACAAGGGTTGCATCAGTACAGCATAAAAACCTAATCCCAAACCCATTTGAAATCCTTCGTCTGAGCAGTAGCTAGCCCCATGCAGGCCCTCAGTGGGTGTCGGAGGCTGGTCGAGGCTAGATGGATGGATAGCTCTGGTCATCATGGGGGGACTCGTCCTCAATCAGACGCAATGTTCCATATTCCTTATTTTTTGTCTTGTCCTGTCAGACCCTCAAACTGTCTACCCGTTGCCCCCCCCCCCCCCCCTTCCCCATATCCCCTCATCATCAAACCCCGTGTTCTTGCGGATCCAATCTCTCAGCTTGGTGACGCGCGAGTAGACGCCAGGCTTGTTCCGACGAGCGCAGCCCTCACCCCAGCTCACGATGCCTGCCTGGAACCACATTCCACTTTCCTCGAAGCACACCAGGGGACCTCCCGAGTCTCCCTAGTGATGAGAGCAACAGAGGACAGAGACATTACATTGGGCACAAATGACATTTGTTTAAGAGTGTTTTAAGATGCAGGTGTATGCCATATGTTTCTATTTATAATTGCATGTGTTTGTATTGTGTGTGTGTGTATGTGTGAGTGACAATGTAGCCTGCAGTGCATATCCCTCCCACCTGACAGGCGTCGACTCCTCCGGACAGGAAGCCGGAGCAGAGCATCCTGGATGTGACCTGACCCTCGGTGACCACGTTACACACCGTGTCGTTAATGATCTTCACCTCCGCCTTCTGCAGCAGCCGTGCTATGGCACCTGACCGCCACGAGAAAGAGAGGACACGTGGTTATAACTAGCAGGAGACAACCTTCATGTCCACTAGCTACAACCCAGGTGCTAATGAGTTGGCTTTGTGTTGGCTAATGGACAGTTAAGAGATCCCTCAAGAGGGAGAACGAGGGTGAAGGTCTGGTATGAAATATGGATGTGGAGGAAGGTGTAATGGAAGAGAGGGATGACAGAAAAAAAGATGTAGGAGAGATGAAGGGAACAAGAGGAATTACATGAGAGCTGAGGAAAATATCAGGGTGGAAGATGAGGGAGAAGGAATGGGAACAGGGTGACAGAAGACAGGGACGTCATGAGAGATGAAGAGAGGGATGTCATGAACGGGAGAAGTGAGGGTTGAGAATGAATGGGGAGAATGTGAGGGAAGAGGGATGTCAGGAGGAGAGGGATGAAGGGAAGAGAAGGATGCCATAGCGATGAAGGGAAAGACGCCATGATGGGAGACAGATGAGGAGAGGGATGACATGAGGAGAGGGATGAAGAGAGGGAGCATGAGGAATGTCAAGATGAGGGAAGAGAAGCATGCCAGGATGAAAGATGTATATAACCATAGAGGAGTTGTATAACACACCTGACTGAGTCAAATACTATGCCAAACGGTTAGTACGTGAGGTGCGCTGATTCTGCACTTTCTTGGACTATTCCACTGTCTTTTCACTCCATTCCTATCAAATGAAATCAAGTGCAGCTCGAGAATATGGAAATACTTGACCTAATGCACAGTATTTGACCCAAGTCTGCCTTCTGAGAACAGTAGTGCTGGTCTAAATGACCCTTCATACCAAATCCAGCACAGCCCAACCATCTTGAAAGTATTCAACATGTATATTCAAAATGTTTGACCTAGGGATGGGCAGGAGTAATCGAACAGATGTCAAAAATCGATCTTTAACCAGAGAATGGCGGTAGTGTGCATCTCCCATGTTCAATCTCCCACCAATTCATGCTCAAATCATTGTTTTCATGGGGTGAATTGTTTGTCAAAGTTGATGAATTCCCAGCTATATCGCCATAGTATCACCAACAGTAAATGTAGGCTACCATTAACCATTGCCATTTCCCCATTCATCTAGAATGTTTGGTTACGGTCATTTCTGTTAATTCAATGTATTAATACGACATACTATTCTCATTCTTGTAGTGGAGACATTGTTTGGAGAGCTCACAAACTACACGGTGATAATGAAGTGGTGGTTTCTTTAATTATATTTGCCAGTTTTATATCAACAGTTCTGATTTCTTCGTCTTGTCAGTATTGCTTGAGTGCGCACAGATGTAGACTACCTGGGCTGAGTTTAAACCCTTTCGTATGTGTTTTATGTAAAAGTCAAGTGTTTTTTTTTTCTTCAATAGAGTGATCAAGGTTGTGCAACTATTTCCTTCACGGAAAATACATTTGTGCAACACATTCAACAGGAAATAGCTTAATTTTCATCAGATGACAACCGAAGTGCAACGCTATTTGGCCAGCAGCCACACAATTAAATGAGCAAGGTCTTTTTTTTGCAAAAACTATGCATTGCCATCATATTTCTAGTGTTTATCATATAAAGAATATAGATATCTACATTTCTTAATCTAATGTTTTGTTTGAAGTTAAATCTAGCATTTTACCAGAGAAAAGACTGCTACCGAGAAAAGTAGCTACAAATCAGTCAGAGTGCTGTCTGCTGGTAGAATGCCAGTTCGTGAATTCTCTGCTCGGCATCAGACGAAGGATCATTTTAGATCTGCCTTTAGAAAATGCAGTAAGATTATTTCCTTACGCGCTTTATTTATCTTTTACATTGTGCCACTGCTAGGCGAAGCTGTGAGTGACCCCGCCAAAACCGAGCCGCTCATTATGGTTTCAATGAATGATTCTCAAATGGCACTTGTTTTTTTTATTCACTGAATATACTAGGAAATATGGGGCAATTTAGCAATTAGAACATGTTATCTGTAAAGGTTATGATAAATTAGGCCTTTTTGCACACTGTTGGCATATAGATAAATGCGCACATATTTTTCTGTAGTGTATTCTAATATACTTTATTTTATTTGAGTACTCCAGTACAAAAAAATTACGTGAGTACTCGAAAAACATTTCAAATGCCCATCCCTAGTATGACCCAGTTCTGTAGCATAAAATAGAAGTAAATGTATGTTAACTTTGACCCCATGCACTAAATCAATTGCAACATTAGCATTTGAAATGATTCAAAATATGTATTGTATATGACCTAGGTCTATAAGAACAACAGTGTAACTATATGATCGCCCACCTCCTTCGCGGAGAGTGCCCCAGCCTGTAACCCAACAGGACATGCCAGCAGGGAAGAGGTGGGAGCGTGCGGGTAGGCAGATGGGGTGGATGGTGTTGGTGAACTCCAGCGGCTGGCTCAGCTCCAGCAGGGCGATGTCGTAGTCATAGGTCATCTGGTTGTAGTCTGGGTGGGTGATAATGGTCTTCACCGATCTTCTCTGAACAGTATCCTGCTTATACTGGTCCTGCATGCCACTGTACGTCTGCCAGTTGGAGGCCACGTGGTTTCTAGAGAAGGAGATGAGGGCACCATTATTCAGTTATTCTGCTGGCCTCTCTGCCTTTGAAATTTCACTTCAAATGTTTTTTTGTTGTTTTTTTACAAAGTACAGGAGTAGATAGAATTGATTGTGGGTATGTTAACCAGCCTACAGGGCTGGCAGTCTTATCTGAAAGGGGCCCTGTGGGGGCAGGCTTGTGCTCCGGCCAAAGCAGAAACACACCGATTCAAATAAGGAACTAATTAGTCTTTAATAAAGACTCAATTGATTGAAATCGGCCGTGTAAGATACAGTCTAAGATTGCCTACTGCTGCTATAGGATATGGGCTTGAGCTACTCCTATAGAGCCTATCCACAGCATACGAGAATGCTGTCTGTAAACACAAAGGAAGCAGTTTCTCTTCCAAGCTGACTGTGTGATTGTGAGAGGAACCAATGCTAGCAGCAGAGCTCTGTAAATCTCTGTACTGTTCATGAAAACGCTGCAATGCACAGCTACATCATCCCCTACAGTGGCTGGCGCGAAATGGAAAAGACCACATCCATCCCAACACAGCAGTGCTGGATCACATTCTAGTGCAGGGCTAGTGCTCCACCTACTGGCAGCCCAGCTAATTACACACATTAGTATATACACTATAAAGCTGCTTTGATGCAAATGTGGCCCTGAAGCATCTCTTCTAAACAGTATAATCAGGGGGTAATTTCTCAGTCCTTGTGAGATCAAAACTCTCCTGTGTTGCGTAAAGCACCGTTTACCCATCATACTTGGGGCTCTGTTCAATCTGCTCTGTTCAATCCACAATGAGGAAATTCAGCTTTACAGCATGATTGAAATGTATAGGCAATGTTCCCACTTTGGTGGAGAACGCATTCATGGTAAACGCTGCACATGTTGGCTCAATACCTTTACATTTCTATTGAACCTGGAACTCTTCAGCTTTACAGATTGAAGAGTCCTAAGTATTAAATGAACGAACAGGATCCCTAAAACGATGTCCTCTGGAATAATGAATAATAATAATAATGAGAATGGGGCACCAACAAACTAAGTTAACTCAGTGAAGTAGATGAAAAACAGCAGAGTGGCCATAAACTACCCCCGGGCGTGGGAAAGAAGGACAAAAAAAGGTGTTTGAAAGCAGAGTAGAGGGAGGTGGGAGATATCAGAGGCTTCAGAAGCAGAGACGGGACGATCTGTCTGTGAATAAGAAACCAGGAGAGGGAGGTGTGAGGGGTGCCATGTACACATGCAGGGCTGGAGATCTTGAAATAAGAAGTCAAGGAGAGAAGCTTCAGTAGAGTAGAGAAGCCATAAACTACCCACAGGCATGACAGGATAGACAGACTCAAAAAAGAGGCATAGAGAACAAAAGCAAAGCGGGAGGGAGGGAGGGATGAAGGGAGGACATTTGAAACAATATAGGAAGGACAACCTGCAGAGAGGCAGGAGGAAGGGAGAAAGGAGGAGCAGGGAGAGCAGTGTTGTGTATGTGGAACTCACTCAGGGCTGATGGTCTTGAAGCAGTGGGCGGCAGACAGGAGCCAGCGGTTGGAGATGATTGACGCGCCACACACATGCCCACGGGTCTGGAAGTGCAGGCTCACCTGCCAGGGCCACTCCCCCAGCTGCGCATTCTCCCCGCCCACAATACGGTTAAGCTTATATGGCCGGACGCCACAGTCTGTTGGGAAGTATGGCGGAATGGAGGAGAGGAAGAGGAGAGAAGCGAAGGAGAAAACAACTTCAACTTGACACCGTAGCCTTGGAGCTGAACCGCGCGGCTCATTGGAATTATAATAAGGTACCGACATATTAGGTTATCAAAAAAAACACTGCCAGACCCCGAGGCTTGTAGGCAAGGAAAAACACAAAAATATTCACACAGACGTCAATAGTTCTCCAAAGAAGAATGAAATAAATAAAAGTGCTGGATGGAGGCCCTCCGGCTTGTTTGGTGCTCTGTAGACAAATCAAATCAAATTTTATTTGTCACATACACATGGTTAGCAGATGTTAATGCGAGTGTAGCGAAATGCTTGTGCTTCTAGTTCCGACAATGCAGTGATAACCAACAAGTAATCTAACTAACAATTCTAAAACTACTGTCTTATACACAGTGTAAGGGGATAAAGAATATGTACATAAGGATATATGAGTGAGTGATGGTACAGAGCAGCATACAGTAGATGGTATCGAGTACAGTATATACATATGAGATGAGTATGTAGACAAAGTAAACAAAGTGGCATAGTTAAAGTGGCTAGTGATACATGTATTACATAAGGATGCAGTCGATGATGTAGAGTACAGTATATACGTATGCATATGAGATGAATAATGTAGGGTAAGTAACATTATATAAGGTAGCATTGTTTAAAGTGGCTAGTGATATATTTACATCATTTCCCATCAATTCCCATTATTAAAGTGGCTGGAGTTGGGTCAGTGTCAATGACAGTGTGTTGGCAGCAGCCACTCAATGGTGGCTGTTTAACAGTCTGATAGCCTTGAGATAGAAGCTGTTTTTCAGTCTCTCAGTCCCAGCTTTGATGCACCTGTACTGACCTCGCCTTCTGGATGATAGCGGGGTGAACAGGCAGTGGTTCGGGTGGTTGATGTCCTTGATGATCTTTATGGCCTTCCTGTAACATCGGGTGGTGTAGGTGTCCTGGAGGGCAGGTAGTTTGCCCCGGTGATGCGTTGTGCAGACCTCACTACCCTCTGGAGAGCCTTACGGTTGAGGGCGGAGCAGTTGCCGTACCAGGCGGTGATACAGCCCGCCAGGATGCTCTCGATTGTGCATCTGTAGAAGTTCATGAGTGCTTTTGGTGACAAGCCAAATTTCTTCAGCCTCCTGAGGTTGAAGAGGCGCTGCTGCGCCTTCTTCACGACGCTGTCAGTGTGAGTGGACCAATTCAGTTTGTCTGTGATGTGTATGCCGAGGAACTTAAAACTTGCTACCCTCTCCACTACTACTGTTCCATCGATGTGGATAGGGGGTGTTCCCTCTGCTGTTTCCTGAAGTCCACAATCATCTCCTTAGTTTTGTTGACGTTGAGTGTGAGGTTATTTTCCTGACACCACACTCCGAGGCCCTCACCTCCTCCCTGTAGGCCGTCTCGTCGTTGTTGGTAATCAAGCCTACCACTGTTGTGTCGTCCGCAAACTTGATGATTGAGTTGGAGCGTGCGTGGCCACGCAGTCGTGGGTGAACAGGGAGTACAGGAGAGGGCTCAGAACGCACCCTTGTGGGGCCCCCGTGTTGAGGATCAGCGGGGAGGAGATGTTGTTGCCTACCCTCACCACCTGGGGCGGCCCGTCAGGAAGTCCAGTGCCCAGTTGCACAGGGGCGGGGTCGAGACCCAGGGTCTCGAGCTTGATGACGAGCTTGGAGGGTACTATGGTGTTGAATGCCGAGCTGTAGTCGATGAACAGCATTCTCACATAGGTATTCCTCTTGTCCAGGTGGGTTAGGGCAGTGTGCAGTGTGGTTGAGATTGCATCGTCTGTGGACCTATTTGGGCGGTAAGCAAATTGGAGTGGGTCTAGGGTGTCAGGTAGGGTGGAGGTGATATGGTCCTTGACTAGTCTCTCAAAGCACTTCATGATGACGGAAGTGAGTGCTACGGGGCGGTAGTCGTTTAGCTCAGTTACCTTAGCTTTCTTGGGAACAGGAACAATGGTGGCCCTCTTGAAGCATGTGGGAACAGCAGACTGGTATAGGGATTGATTGAATATGTCCGTAAACACACCGGCCAGCTGGTCTGCGCATGCTCTGAGGGCGCGGCTGGGGATGCCGTCTGGGCCTGCAGCCTTGCGAGGGTTAACACGTTTAAATGTCTTACTCACCTCGGCTGCAGTGAAGGAGAGACCGCATGTTTTCGTTGCAGGCCGTGTCAGTGGCACGTAGCCAGTCATACGTTATTTGTTTGGTGCTCTGTAGACAAGTAGCCAGTCATACGTTATTTGTTTGGTGCTCTGTAGACAAGTAGCCAGTCATACGTTATCCCAGCCCCACTACTCTGCTGTCCTGTAGCTCACGGTTAGGAGTGACAATGATGAATTTACAACTGGTTTCATGTGCTAGTCGAGGTTTTCGCATCAAACAGGAGTTCTAAAAGTACATGCTAACTCATGGATGTTTTTACAAAGACAGAGAGAGATGCCCAGAGAATAGGAAGTGAGTGAAGACGTAAATGAGGAGGAGGAATGAAAGAGCTTGCTGCTGGGTTGTCTTGTCTTACCGCAGCCCTCCTCATCTGATTCGTCGGTGCAGTCTTTGACCCGGTCACACTCAGCGTTCACCTTGTTCACACACGCCTCGTTCTTACACTTAAAGCTGAAGTCAGAGCAGGTGCCAGGAGCTGCACAGAGAGAGACGTGGATAAAAATAGAAAGTCAAAACCCATCATGAGATCATAAGAAAACACATTTCTGATTTTAAAAAACAATCCCATTTTTCATAAACCTATTTCAGTGCTAGGCCAGGTTTGATGAAAAAGACCCTCCAATCAGTTAGGCATTAGAATGTAGTGCACCATACACAGTGATGGTGCTGTGGTTTACATTGATTGGCTGTATTGATTGAGACGGTCTAGTCTAACATCCCACTTTATCCACAAAACTGAGATTGAAAAGGAGTGACAGGGTTTTAACATAGCTAATGTCTGTCAAAAGAGAGGTGTGTCCTGTCAGGTAATGAGTGAGGAGTCTGGTGTGTGTTGACTTACAGACGGTACAGGAAGCCTCGTCACTCCCATCCACACAGTCCGTCTTAGTGTCACACACCACATCCTGAGGCAAACAGGTCCCGTCACCACACCTCCACTCATTGTTAGCACAGCCTGGGGGGGGAGGAAGGGAAAGAGATTTACTGATGTGGCCAGACTGGACACTTGTTCTCCCTTCATCCCTCCCCCGCTTTGTGCTTTGAAAGGCTGAATGCATTATACATGTTTAAGAGTTGACAGAGGCTGAGCAAATTGGGCAAGGCTTCCAACAAGCCACATTACTGATAAAGTAATGACCACACACAGCTGAGCTAGGAGCCAGTGTCCATCGATTAGCACCTTTAATGTTAGCACAATTAGCATGGCATTAGCGGGCCATTTAGCCCGCAGACTGGCAATACATAGATAGAGATGGTCTTGTCGACTAGGAGGCTACTCACTGCAGTGCTTCTCATCACTCTCGTCACCGCAGTCGTTGACACGGTCGCACACCCAGTACTTGGGCTTGCACATCCCGTTGTCACAGGCAAACTGGTCCTTTTCACATTCTGAAAATAGCAAGAGGAAATGTCTAGTGTGTGTCAGAGGCTTCTATTACACAGACATGCACACACACAGGAATGTGAGGGGAGTGGGAAGTCTGTGAAGGGAGGGTAAGGGGAGAGGTGAGGGGGAGTGAGGGGAAGAGAGAGGGTTGAGGTGCAGTGAGGAAGGGAGGGTTGAGTGGAAGTGAGGGAGGGAAGAAGGGGAGTGAGGGAGGGAGGGTTGAAGGGAGTGAGGTAGAGGCCAAGCGAGGCCAGAGTCTACTTACTGCAGTTCATTTCATCACTCATGTCCCCACAGTCGTTCCAGCCATCACAATGCAGCTCCTTCTTGATACAGAACCCAGAGCCACAGGCAAACTGGTTGGGGCAAGCTGCACACAGTAACAGAACGGAGGGAATGAGGAAGGAAGGAGGGAGACGGGGGAGGAGGTGAATGAGAGCGAGGGAGGAGAGAGAAAGATGGAGAGCGAGTGACAGAAGGAGTGTGAGGGAATCAGCGTATATCCAATCTATCCGTCCTGTTGCCATCTGCTCATCCCTATTGATCAAAGCAATTAGAAATCCATTATGGCCCAAACTCTGAGAGAGCAGCACCCCAGAGGGTGGAGGGGACTGAGACGGAGACTAGAAGAACTCCCGACTGATAAAACAGACAATAAACACGCTCCCATGGTGATTGGTGGACCTGTGATGTCAGAGATGCAGTCTGTAAACCTCTATCATTGAACCATCTCTGGCTGAGTGTCAGTCAGTGTGCCACTGGGTTTGGGGCACTAGTTCAGTTTTTTATAGTGACAATGGCGTCGTATAGCAACTTTCACTTGAATAGCACCACCACTCCCATATCAGTTGCCAGAAAGGGTTGAAAACAGTACCATAAAATGGTAGCACCTTCATAGGACGTTTCATACAATCCAGAGTCATATATAAACACCAGAGAGAAACTACTCACGGTTGGAAGGATCATATGCGTTGTACTGAGCCTGGAAGCCTTTGTCTGTGAAGGACTCGTCAGAGTGGAACATCACAACCAGAGAGCTGGTGGTACTGGTAAGGGCCAGAGAAGACAACTCCCCACAGTATCTGACACAAAGCACACAACGTTTATTTGAGTGGAAATGCTGACATTGTATGTCAATGGGATGTCATGGTTTAAAGCAGAGAACACATTTCCTTCATCCTGTGATAATCAATAAAGTCATACTGTTCTATAGAGCATCAGTAAGTAGAGGACAATTCTTACTTGGTGCCCATGACCTCTATGTAGTCTTTGTGACACACCCTGACGTCCACTCTCGGCTCCTTCATACGGAACATGGTGAATTTGACACGTACCTGCTTCCCTGCAGGGACCTGAGACAGGGTTGTGTTCATGTGAGTCCTAAGAGTTGGAAAATGCCACCACTCCACCCCTTTGCTCTGCTCCTTAGAGGTACGCACTTGTTCCTTCCTTCTCATAGATTCTAAATAAATGGTGCAGGAAATATGGTGGGAAGTCCCTTGAGCCTGCTTACACCAATTCAATGATTTGAAATTCACAAGGGGAACGGGACCAAGTGGGAGGTGTAGGGAATTGGAACTTAACCTACAGTAACTGAGGGAGAACACCTAGCCCACATCCTTCCCCCAGACCCACAACCTTAAGGGCTGCTGCTGCAGCAATAGGACAGATGAAGATGGAAGAGGTACTGAACAGCCTGGCTGACATTCTGCAGCCTCAGCATTCCCCTCATACAGAGCTATGGATGGTGCAGGAAAGAGGGGACTAGAGAGGGAGCAGAGAGTGAGGGGGGAAATAGAGAGGTAGCAGAGAGAGGGGGGTAACAGAGGGGGGCTATGGTGCAGGATCACCTACCTCAATGGTCCACTTGCAGTCCAGGGCTGGGGGATAGAAGCTGGGGTAATGGGGAGAGCTAAAGTTCCCCTGAGCATCATTCAGGACTCCTCCACAACTTTTGGCTAAAATGGCAACAGTTGGGTCATTAGTGTTCATCATGTTAACTTAGTGAAATATGGAGTGTTTGACTGGAATTGTCGTTGTACATCTTGGTAAGGGGATGACTGTGTGATGTTATCTTACATGTTGTTAGGGGATGATTGAGTACTCTGCACTGAAGCCAGGCCTCTGGACAGCACTGTCGGTGACAAGGTTGATGAGCATGATGTTACTGGATGACACCACCTCCAGGGGATTGCTGGGAGGCCTCTGACCACACTTGCTGTAGGAGGAGATTCATACAGGAAATGGAGACATCAGCCAATGACAGGGCTGGGAAACACTGATCAAGGTGTGGGACTTCAATTCATTCACTGACAGAATGTGGTGCAGGCATGAAAGGCATAAACCATCAGTATACCATCTACACTGTGTTGTTAAAGTGACATAGTTCACTTTTAATAAAACACATGAATCAGAAACCCAAATAAGCCCATTAAATACATTTGAAATGTCTTAATAACTGATGAGCACCCACACATCAAAAAGCATTAAATCAACTATTAAAGGGAAGAAAAATAGCCCTGCCCGCTCAGACACACAGCATTTCAAAGTCAAACAGGTATTTTAGCTAAGCGTTCCTGCAGCGTGGGCCGGCGGCCGGAGCCACAGAGGTGTGAATGACGCTGCAAGAGCAGCACTACATCTACCTGCAGCAGGGTAATGCCATTAGAAACTATTGTATTAAGGCCCTCAAACCTGGTGTCACCTTGGATAAATCTGATAGGCTGAGCAGCAATATAAAAATCTCATGCAGCGCCTGGCTACCCGCATTTGTTTGGCGAAGGGTTTGGAACTTGAAATTGCCTACAGTGTAGCCCCCACTGATTAGCACTCAGGTTGCCACAGTGTGTGTGTGGGGGGGGGGGAGAGAGACGCAAAAAGAGTCCACAGACAACCAACCACAATTACACACAGCAGCATGGCTGCTGGGTGGCACCCCTGGTAGATTGGAAAAGAGGTCCTTCTGAGCCAACTCAATCTCACTAAAGGTCCCCAATGTTAACAATGAAAGACGACGTGCTGGGCTAAATGCACCAGGATCCCAACAAGTGACTAAAATCACCAATGATGTATTGGGAATGAAGTCCACAGCATTCGCTACACTTCAAAACGACCGTTTTCTCCCACGTTTTCTATTCCCACTGGGGACCTTATAGCCAAATACAAAGTGATGTTCCGGTCCCTCTTGGGAATCCTGGAAAACTACATGACACACTTGTACTTTCTTTCCTCATTAAGTAAGCATATGTTGGTACTGGTAGTATGCATGTCTTGGTTGGACCCTAAATGAATAAAAGGTTGTAAACAAGTGGGATACACTGAGTGTACAAAACATTATGAACACCTTCCTAATATTGAGTTGTACCGCCCACTTTTACCCACAGATGTTGGCCATGTTGACTCCAATGCTTCCCACAGTCGTGTCAAGTTGACTGGATGTTTTTTGGATGGTGGGCTATTCTTGATACACACAGGAAACTGATGAATGTGAAAAATCAGGCAGCGTTGCAGTTCTTGACAGAAAACCCGGTGCGCCTGGCACCGACTACAATACCCCATTCAAAAGCACTTATATTCTTTGTCTTGTCCATTCACACACACACACACACAAATCCATGTTTCACTTGGTTTAAAAAGCATTAACCAGTCTCCTCCCTTCATCTACACTGATTGGAGTAGATTTAACAGGTGATATCAATAAGTGATTGTAGGTTTCACTTGGATTCACCTGGTCAGTGTCATGGAAAGAGCAGGTGTTCCTAATGTTTTGTATACTCAGTGTATGTTTCTTGGTAGGACGAAGAATATATTATTTCTTGTGCTGAAAGAAAGCAGGTTTGACGTTGACTTTCTGCTTCCTTTGTTAACATAGCGTTATCGATTGGAAACAAACCCGCATTCTCACAGCACAACAACTTATCAATTACACTTAGCCTAGACACCAGGCAACCACCTTCGATTGAACAAAGCCAATTTGTCTCACACAAATGTGGAATCTTACAATTTAATTCACTTGTCTGTGTATCACTGCTGATATTAAGATGGAGTTTGTCACAGATTTCCTTGGGCTGTGGAGAATCGTGGCATTATGACAAACACTGGCCTGATTCAGCCTCTCTCATCACCATCCTGTATGAGAGTCTTTGGGTCCATGAAAAGCACGAATAAAAATCGGTGCATTATTCATATTATTTATTTGATCATCATCATCATCATCACAGTAGTGGTTGTGAGAGCACTCACTGAGTGATGGCCTGGGACTCATCCGGGCTGAGGGAGTCGTAGATGGACACAAAGTCATCGGAGCAGTCGTCCTCTATGTGAAAGTGGGAGAAGCGGACTGAGATGGCGTTCTGTTCCGGGGCTCTGATCTGCCACTGGCAGCGGGACTGGGCCGGGTACTGATCTGGAAAGCCTGGAGACTGGAAGCTCTGAACTAAAGTGTCAGCCTCCAACCGGAAGAAACACTCGTAATCTGACAGGCAGGAAATGAACAGCATAACAGATTACATTAGTAGATGTACAGACATAAATGCAGTAGCCCAACAAGGCTGTGGGTTTTCCCTGGTCAGCTCACACGATAAGGAAAAACAGACTCGCTAGTCCCAAAAGTGCAAATGCCAAGGCACATGACATAGTGGGAAAAAAAGATTAGAGCTGTGTTGTATGGCATCAATCAAAATGTCATATCATGGTGAGGAGAAATGTACACATCTTATACCACATCTACTACACTGTTCATCAGTGTCAATTATCAACTCTCATCTGAAATTAAATGTAACATGCGCAAAATAGATTGAGGATTACGCCGCAACACAGAGGGTAAAAAATGACGAGTGAAATAGGCCAACATCCACTTTTATTCAGTAGTCCACTCATGTACTATATAGCCAGGGCTCTCAATCTCTTCATGAATGGAGCAGCAGCAGCATTATGTATCAAGCGGGGCAGGCATTCGTCACAGACTGGCAGCAGCGGGGTGAACATCTAGCGGGCTGGAAAATTACAGCGAAATGTGATTGAAACGGGAGACAGTGGGTTTTACTCACCGGCTCTGGGGTTCCTGGCCATCCTGGGGTCTGTGCCTGGAGAGAAGGGGGGGGGGGGGGCGAGGGTGAGAGACAGAAGAGTGGTGGAGTAAGAGGGGGAGGGAGAAGAGAGATGAAGGAGGAGAGGGAAAGGGGAAATGAGGTAAGGAGGGAGGAAGGGGGTTAAGAAAGTGTTACCAAACTGAGAAGCTGATAGAGTGATGCATGGGCGTATAATATTGGACTGTTGTTTAACGTCCCCTCGCCCCGCGATACATCTGTCTGACAGCCACATCAAATCATATAAACAGAAATCATTTTAGAGAGCAAAACCACTAAGTAATATAAGGTGACCTATTTGCAATGCGAAGTAGACAGAAGCTAGAATAATGATAATGGCTACAGCCAGGCAGGCAGGGAGCTAGAAGGCAGTCCAGGGGCCAACTACTGTAATGTCATTAGAAGATCCAAACTACATAAAGTGTCCAATCTCTGATACAATAGAAAACAGAGTGGCGTCCCTTATACCTCCACGTTATCTTATTAGGGCATGTCAGAGACATCTAGCTGGCATAGAACAGCCATTAATGCAGAAATCAGATCAGATATGAATGCTTATGTAAGATGACAGAGAGGGGGCTTGCTTCAGACAATACATTTCTCTTCATCAAACATGCCCCTTTAGTTGAGGGGAGGCCAACCATCCTTCCGGAGAGCTACTGGGTGTGCAGGCTTTTGATCCAACCCTGTTACCCTCTCATTCACCTGATCAAAGTCCTGGTGAGCAGCCAATTAGTAGAATGATAGGTGTTGGATTTGGGTTGAAGCGGAAGCTTGCAGGACTCCGGTTAATTGGTCTCGGCTTGCTTAGTTTAAACCCTAAGCCCCTAGATAAACCCCCTGCCCCAGAGACTACACCCCCTGGTTTGGTCTTGACTGGGTTGTACTAACTACTAACTCACGTGAGGCAGTGACTTGGCTGATGTGGAGGCTCTGGCCGGAGCGTTTGCCCTGCTCCCTGATGCCGTTCCACAGCACCTCCAGGACCCGCTCCTCAGAGAACTCTGGCAGTATCTCCAGGTCCGCTGCCGGGATGTCAAACTGGGTCCAGTAGTAGGCCAGCACCCCCTCACTGGAGAGAGAGAAAGGGACTTGAAGGAAGAAGACCAAACTATGCTGACAGAGGCCTTCATTGATCACTCACAGTCATACACTTCAACGTTTCTATAGTGCAGGTTTTACCAAACCTCTCCTCAGGAACAGCTGGTGTTTTGAGTTGCTGTATTGGACGTCCCGTTGTCCAAATTACACTTATCCAATAAGCATTTTCAAATATTCATATTATGTACTAAAAAAAAGTGATCACATGACTAGCTTTATGGCCAACTGTACATTACCAACATGCAGAAACTCCACATCCCCAGAATGCTCTCCTACCTGAAGGCAGTCACCACAGATGTGGTGTAGTACTTGGAGAGGAACTCAACTTGTTTGTAGTTGATCTTAAGCTGGTAAAAAAAAACATAAAAATGATAATTCACTAGGTTACCTGACGACCCATTTGCTGTTACCATGGCGAAGATAGGGAGCCGTGACCACAGAGTTCAGCTGAATCCTCCATATAAGGTTAATTGAGCAAGGTTACCATGGTGTTGGGAGTGCTCCAGGTATTGGCCAGTTAGATACCAAAAAAAGTTTGTCTGAGGCTGCAATAAGGCCCCTGAGAACAAGTGTGTATGCTTGCATTCCAACTGCCTGCATGCCATGAATAACAGGGTTTCCATTGGAGATCCCATGGAGGACGAATGCTTCCAGCTACAGATATGTGAAAGAAATGTAGAAAGAAACTGGATATCTAATCTTAGCATGTGTTGTTACTAATCATGCTGTCTATTCATAGTGTGTGTGTGTGTGTGTTAAACTCCAGTTCAGACTGTGAATAAGAACGCATGTAGCGGACATGCAATTATCAGGCTGGTAAATGTTACATCCAAAAGGTACATTATAAAGGCAGTGTAGCTGAACTCACCTCAGTTCCCTGAAACAGACTGAAGAGAATAGTGAACCATCTTCATCTGTATCGACTCTGATAAGACCACATTGAGAACTGAGACTTTTCAATGGACCACAATGGACAAAGTCCATTAACAATTTCAGAGGAGAGTAAAATGCGTGATCCACTGAAGTTAAACCCAGAAGTGTAGAATGTGATCCCATTGCCGTTTTCAGAGCTCAAACGAGAGACGAAGTGTATCAGTGGTCATAAGCGGGGATTTCAAGGACTCTACAGAAAATGAACAACTACCCTCAAGGCCTGCTTGCCTCAAATAATTTCAATAAATCCCTAAAGCATAAAAGTTAGTGATTCTCAGCTTTAAAAAAGGAATATTAAGCCTCTAGGATTTTTGGTGACAACCTAAGTGGGATTTCCTTATTCAAAGCTTTCTAAGCACACATGCCATATTCTCCAGCAGGAAACAGCAGACTACCAAATCAACCACACAGCACCTCCAACATACAGGGAGGTGCATTGTTCCCTCAAAAAAAAAAAAAAAAAAAAAAAAACTATATTCTTTAGTCTTGCCAGTGGAGCCAATAGTGTGTTGGTTTCTGATTGGCTTTGTTAGTTCATTTGCATATACTGTAGACCCAATCACCAACATATAACGACACTTTGCTCTACTGCATCTGCAACACATGGCCAGAGGAAGAACTGAATGTACCGAGCAAAGAATAATGGTGGTGGTGTGTTCTGTTGTCACATTAATGCTCAGTGAACAGTCATCCAGAATTCCATTCAGACCACCTTGGTTTTCACACATACCTTACATTGTCACTCATGCAGCCATACATTCTAAAGCAATGCCACACTGACCGGGGGTTTAGAAATAGCAGTTTATCATTGTCATGTTCCCAAGTGGCGATGCACACATCTCCATTACTCGAATGAAAGGAAATGTTGGAGGACGTAACAGAGTAAATAGATTATGTCCTCTCTTCCAGTCCACCCACACAAATATGCCTTTAGTCAGCTCCTTCCACCAGGAGAAAAACATGCTGCGGCAGATAGCTACAACAAACCTTACAAGAGAGAGAAACTGAATCACAGTCAGTTCTGAACTCTGATACCTGACTTAATACCATACCTGACCTAAAGGGTATTGTGGGAGGAGGTTAACTTGGTAGAAGGGTATTGGACCTGTCATCTATCTATCCATCAAAAGTTCAAGGAATTTCAACTTTTGACGCAGGCAAGAAACTGATTGGAAATGACGGATGTCTGTCTGTCATATCATCACTTTTGTCTGTCACCATATGACCACCATAGAAAAACTAAATCTGTTCAAACTGTTTTTCAACAGAACATCACCAGGACATGGCATCTGAGCCTAAATCGGGGTCAAACTCACAATCTCTTCCAGGTCGTCTGCCAGCTTGTTGAATTCTGTGCTGGTGGGGTCCTCCAGATTCTGGTTGTAGGGCACATTGTCCAGCTTCATGTGCCCGCTATACACCCGCTGAGCTGGGACACGCTTCATACTTATGGTGGCCGCAGACTCCCTGCCTTTGACCGAGGAAAAGAGAGTAGGAGAAAGAGGAAGTCATCTGGAAAAATTCTACATGCAACACCAATGCCTCCTCATACACTCCCAGAGATGGTTAATATGATTCTCTGCTGGAGCAAATAAAAAGAGAACAGGGATTTAGGAGAATTAGGAGTTTGTTTATCTTTTGATTATCTCTCTGTAAAAGCCTCTTTGATCAGGCTGTAGACTGAGCGTGTGACTGTCGGGGTGTTCCGTCTACTCTGCACCGCGCCACTTTACTTGAATTATTAACACCAAACAAATTAAGGCCTGTCAAACAAACAGGTTATCAATGGCAAATTAAAACTTCAAAACGTTCCACTTATTACAGATATTTGTATCAAACGTCTAGGCCTTCAAAGAAGCAGTCAGGCAGCGCCTGTGAATGTGAAATCTCCTGGGTGTGCCAGGTAGATGGCATGTTTAGATTGGCCAATGGCAGTTGGCTAGGGCTGCCAACTCAAACCCAAGTCTTTCTGGTCAATCATAAAAAGCTGTTTGCCATTATTTACATTTCAGCTATCAATGTTCAGACTTTAGATGAAACAAACCTCCCAGAATACTCCAGGACAAATTGAGAGGGTTGGAAATGAGCAACATTAGTACAGTTGGAGTTATTGAGCCACTTTGGGGCATCCTTTGCATTTTCACTTAGACTGAGTGATAGTACCTAGTCTATGATTATTACATGCATTAGTCTCAGACTACATAGTAAAGTTGTACTCACTAACAAATAACCAGATGAGGATTCCTGTCACGGCTGCCAAGACAAGCAGAGCGATGAGGACTCCCACTATCACTCCAGTCTTCTTCTTCGATGCCATCTTCTCTTTGTTATCCAGGAAGGTGACCTGCTCATGCCGCCCGTTCTGCCCCTAGGTAGACAGAGGCAGACAGACATAAAAAGAGGGAGATAAGTGAATTTTTTACCTACATTATATGATGAGATTACTAATACTCAAGACGTAGGAGTACAATAACATATCCAGTGTAGAGTATGCGAGCCATCTAACTTGCAGGACGACATGGAGATTGTTAGGAAATCATAGTTTCAGGATGATTTCAGGAAGAGACTGAACACTGAAGTACAAGACAGTAACTATAGCCACCTCCAGACTCCAGTCTTGCCATACAAGGTGAAAGTAATGACAGTGGACTTGTAAAAAGCTACAAAGGAAAAGCCAGTGACTTCAACAAAAGGCACTAGAAACAAATTGCCAATTCTACAGATCCTGGCATCAGAAAGTTCCCATCGTCAACATTCGAACAGAAACAAAGAACTAAATGAAAGCTAAGATTCTGTGGCTCGGCAACTAAAATCAAGACGCAACAGCCGCTGCATTATCCCAAAGAGGAACTGATCCAACTCACTGTTCTCATCAGGAAGGGTTGTGTATCACTAGTATTACCTAAGCCATACTTCTCATTTCACATTGGGGGCTAAAAACTTACTAATGGATTGAAAAAAGAGAGATGAGCGCAGAGAGAGAGAGAGATGTCCTTGAGGTGTTGCCATGGAAAGTTCAGTGTGTGTCTGTCTATCAGTGCAGTAGTCAGATGTGTGGTGTGTGTAGGTCAGCAGGGGAAAGACAGACAATTGCATTGTTTGTGAAACTGACCGAAATCTGGATCATCACCCTGTATTAGACTGACGGTGAATTGCAAAGACGTCTAAGCACTGATTCACACCATAACATCAATGGTGTCTGTTTTACATGACTATGTTTTTGTTTAATTTGTAAATGAACAAAATGGGGAAAATCACTGACAAGTTGAAACAGGCTCAAAACAGATCCTGACGTCAAAACAGGCCCAACCAGTTTAGCGACCGGAGAGCACACACGTTGCATTGCAGAGAAGACTTCCATGGCACTCTGCATGTGCTCCACCTTCTCTAAGGAACCGCCAACTGTGAGCAAGTAGTTGGTGACATCAACAATAGTCCCTAGCCACTGCCTCACAATGTCACTAAACGTCAACAAAACGAAGCAGCTGATTGTGGATTTCAGGAAACAGCAGAGGGAGCACGTCCCTATCCACATCGATGGGACCGCAGCGGAGAAGGTGAAAAGCTTTAAGTTTCTCGGCGTACACATCACTGTCAATCTGAAATGCTCCACCCGCACATACAGGGGCTGTTGCGCACTAAGACCCTCAAACTTTTACGGATGCACAATTAAGAGCATCCTGTCGGGCTGTATTGCCTGGTACAGCAAGTGCATCGCCCACAACCACAGAGGGTGGTGCGGTCTGCCCAACGCATCACCAGGGGCACACTGCCTCCCCTCCAGGACACCTACAGCACTCGATGTCACAGGAAGGCCAAAAAGATCAACAACCACCCGAGCCACTGCCTGTTCACCCCGCTACCATCCAGAAGGCGAGGTCAGCACGGTCCCAAAGCTGGGACGGAGAGACTGGAAAACAGCTTCTATCTTAAGGCTATCAGACTGTTGAATAGCTGGCTACCATCCGGTTACTCAACCCTGTTTTCTTTTTTACCTTTATTTAACTAGGCAAGTCAGTTAAGAACAAATTCTTATTTTCAATGACGGCCTAGTGGGTTAACTGCCTTGTTCATGGGAAAAACGACAGATGTTGTTTTTCTACCTTATCAGCTCGGGGATTCCATCTTGCAACCTTTCTGTTACTAGTCCAACCACTAAGTACACAGAGATCCTTGATGAAGTCCTGAGTGCAATGGTGCAGGTTCTTAGACTGGGGTGAAGTTTCACCTTCCAACAGGACAACTACCCTAAGCACACAGCCAAGACAGCGCAGGAGTGGCTTCGGGACAAGTCTCAATGTCCTTGAGTGACCCAGCCAGAGCCCGAACTTGAACCCGATCGAACATCTCTGGAGACTTGAAAATGGCTGTGCAGCAACGCTCCCGATCCAACCTGACAGAGCTTCAGAGAATCTGCAGAGAAGGGGATTAACTTCCCAAATTCAGATGTGTCAAGCTTGTAGCGTCATACCCAAGAAGACGGTCTGTGAACGGTCTGAATACTTATGTTAATGTGAGATCTCAGTTGAATTTTTTTAATCAATTGTGTGTTGGGGTCTGAATACTTTCCGAAGGCACTGTATTCTCTTCTACTGCATTTGTCAATGCCACACCGACATTGCTCGCCCTAATATTTATAAATATTTTAATATTCCATTATTTTATTTTTAGATTTCTGTGTATTGTTATAGATTACTGCACTGTTGGAGTTAGACACACAACCATTTCGCAACACCCGCAATAACATCTGTGTATGTGACCATTAAAATTGATGTCATATTGACTTATGTGCATATAGTGACTCTCCATATCAGCCCTCTCTCTCTCCCTACAGTACTTCAGTATGATGGGTAAGTTCAGGGCTACCTGGGGCATAGGCTAAGATCTATGTGCCCTGCCCTGGGTCCAGGGTGTGTGTCCGAGTACACTTGCGCAAGAGACGACAGAGAGCGATTACAGAGCAGATCGTAATCACCGCACACAATTGCCTCTGCGCCTGTGGCCCAGCGTGGAGAGACGGACCCGATCCACCATTAGGGACGGGAGAATCGCTTCGGTATTAAATCAATTTGTCAGAAGTGCCGCCCCTTAAGATGGGGCCTCAATTACACTGGTCTAGATGATAACTCATCGCAATTAAAGGCCATTCTTACCACGCTCCGGCTCTCACACATGCCTCCTAATTGGAATTTCTAACAGCAATCATGGTCTGGAATTAAGGGAATCATTAGGGATGGGGTCAGTGAGCGCTCGGGGGTCGCTCTCTCCATCAGTCACCCTGTTCACAGTCTAATAAAACCATTACATGCTTTTTGTCATATCCCCTTTGTCTCCATCTCTCTGCCCTCAAACAAAAATACTACTCCCTCCAGTTAGATCCATTTGTGAACTGTGCTGATGTCTTTCCAACTACAGGCCTCAGTGGTGTCCTATGATTACACAGGAAATTGTGTTGAATGCATTAGACAGTGGACACACAACTTTCACTGACAGTGTAAACAGAACAGAAGAAAACAAATCAAAAACACTACAAAAGCCTGTCACAGTGTATTGCCTGTAAAAATAAAATAAAAATTTAAAAGTGCCTTCAGAAAGTATTCATACCTCTTGACTTATTCCACATTTTGTTGTGTTACAGCCTGAATTCAAAATTGATTACATACATTTTGTTCCATATAAGACCCCATAGTGCCAAAATGTTTAGACATTTTGGCAAATTTATTGAAAAAGAAAAACATAAATATCGAATTTACATAAGTATTCAAACCCGAGTCAATACATATTAGAATCACCTTTGGCAGCGATTACAGCTGTGAGTCTTTCTGGGTATGTTCTAAGAGCTTAACACACCTGGATTGTACAATATGTTCCCATTATTCTTTTGAAAAGTATTCAAATTTATTGTTGAACATTGCTAGACAACCATTTAAGTGTTTGCCATAGATTCAAGCAGATCTAAGTCAAAACTGTAACTCGGCCACTCAGGGACATTCACTGTCTTCTTGGTAAGCAAATGCAGTGTAGATTTGACCTTGTGTTTTAGGTTATTGCCCTGCTAAAAGGTGAATTAATCTCCCAGTGTCTGGTAGAAAGCAGACAACCAGGTTTTCCTCTAGATTTTGCCTGTGCTTAGCCCCATTACTTTTCTATCCCGATTAAACTCCCCAGTCCTTAACGATTATGTTTGAAAATCTGGAGAGTGGTACTTTGTAATGTGATGTATTGGATTTGCCCCAAACATAACTTTTTGTACTGAATACAAAGTGCTAATTGTTTGCCACATTTTTTGCAGTATTACTCTAGTGCTTTGCTGCAAATAGGATGCATGTTTATGAATATTTTTATTCTGTACAGGCCTCCTTCTTTTCACTGTCATTTAGGTTAGTATTGTGGAGTAACTACAATGTTGATCCATCCCCAGTTGTTTCCTACCACAGCCGTTAAACTCTAACTGTTTTAAAGTCATCATTTGCCTCATGGTGAAATCCCTGAGCAGTTTGCTCCCTCTCTGGCAACCGAGTTAGGAATGACTCCGGTATCTTTGTAGTGAATGGGTGTTTACACCATTCAACGTGTAATTAGTAACTTCAGCATGGTCAAAAAGACATTCAATGCCCATCTACCAATAGGTGCCCTTCTTTGCAAGGCACTGGAAAACCTCCCTGGTCGTTGTGGTTGAATTTCAAATTCACTGCTCAACCTCACAATTATCTGTATGTGTGGGGTACAGAAATGAGGTAGTCATTCAAAAATGCTGTTAAACACTGTTATTGCACACAGAGTGAATCCATGCCATTTGTGACTTGTTTAGCAAATTTGTATTCAAATCAAATATTATTGGTCACATACACATGGTTAGCAGATGGCATTGCGAGTGTAGCGAAATGCTTGTGCTTCTGGTTCCGACAGTGCAGCAATATCTAACAAGTAATATGTATCAATTCCATAAGAGATACCTAATACACACAAATCCAAGTAAAGGAATAAGAATATATAAATATATGCATGAGCAATGACAGAGCGGCACAGGCTAAGATGCAATAGAGAGTATATAATACAGTATATCCATATGAGATGAGTAATGCAAGATATGAAAACATTATTCAAGTGCCATTATTAAAGTGACTAGTGTCCATTTATTAAAGTGGCCAATGATTTCAAGTCTGTATGTAGGCAGCAGCCTCTCTGTGCTAGTGATGGCTGTTTAATAGTCTGATGGCCTTGAGATTGAAAAACAGCTTCTGTCTCGGTCCCAGCTTTGATTCACCTGTACTGACCACGGCTTCTGGATGGTAGCGGGTTGAACAGACAGTGGCTCGGGTGGTTGTTGTCCTTGATGATCTTTTTGGCCTTCCTGTGACATCGGGTGCTGTAGGTGTCCTGGAGGGCAGGTAGTTTGCCCCCGGTGATGCATTGTGCAGACCGCACCACCATCTGGAGAGCCCTGCGGTTGTTCAGCCTCCTGAGGTCGAAGAGGTACTGCTGAAGAGGAGAAGAAGAGGCGCTGCTGTTGTGCCTTCTTCACCACACTGTCTGTGTGGGTGGACCATTTCATTTTGTCCGTGATGTGTACGCAGAGGAACATAAACATTCCACCTTCTCCACTGATGTCCCGTGTGGATAGGGGGGGGGGGGAGTAACTCTCTCTGCTGTTTCCTGAGGTCCACGATCATCTCCTCTGTTTTATTGACGTTGAGTGAGAGGCAATTTATTTTCCTGACACCACACTCCGAGAGCCCTCACCTCCTCCCTGTAGGCTGTCTCAACGGTAGTAGGCTTGATGACCAACAACGACGTGTCATCTACAAACTTAAATGACTGAGTTCATGGCGTGCATAGCCATGCAGTCATGGTTGAACAGTGAGTACAGGAGGGGGCTGAGCACGCACCCTCGTGGGGCCCCAGTGTTGAGGATCTGCAAAGTGGAGATGTTGTTTCCTACCTTCACCACCTGGGGGCGGCCCATCAAAGTCCAGGACCCAATTGCACAGGGCGGAGTTGAGAACCAGGGCATCAAGCTTAATGATGAGCTTGGAGGGTACTATGGTGTTGAATGCTGAGCTGTAGTCAATGAACAGCATTCTTACATATGTATTCCTCTTGTCCAGATGGGATAAGGAAGTGTGCAGTGGGGTGATTGCATCGTCTGTGGACCTATTTGGGCGGTAAGCAAATTGAACTGGGTCTATGGTGACAGGTAAGGTAGAAGTCATATTCCTAAACTTTAGGTTTGCATCAACAAAGGGGTTGAATACTTATTGACTCAGGAAACTTTTTTTTTTTTAATTAGTAAACATTTCTAAAAACATCATTCTACTTAGGCCAGAGACGAAAAAAATCTAAGTGTAATCCATTTTAAATTCAGGCTGTAAAACAACAACAAGAAGGGTGGAAAAAGTCAAAGGGTGTGAATACTTTCTGAAGGCACGGTATGTGACCACGACAAGCACGAGAGGACATCTGGAGAGCTAATTGTATTAACTAAACAATAAGGTATAGTAGGACTGCTAGGCATACAGTAGGGTAGCAGCATATTAGTCAAACCAGTTAGACTGATGGGCAATGAGGTGTTCTGTACTGAGAGGTGTGGTCCAGAGAAATAGCTAACAATGACAAGCACCTTTTCACACACAACCAGTTGATGTTTGTAATGTAAACATACATATGTGCATCCTCTGTGTGTTTTGTCTTATTGTATAGTACATGACATTGCATGATGTGGCTTTAGATAGTGGGAACGAAAGTCAAACCAAATCAATGAGTAGTCCGATTCAGCCTGCACAATATAACTGAGCAGTGCAACTGCGCTTTCAATAGACAGGCATTCCATCTGTTTAAACGTTAACCAGGAGTGTCAATGGTTGTTGTTTAAATCCTCAATCATTATCTATGTAGCACCTTTCCAATGGCAGCTCCACCAAAACTTTAGAAAGCTGCTGGTTGAAATATCTCATCAGCCTAAAACTACATGGCTTATGAGATCTATTTATTAAAAGTGTAATGCATTTGTGAAAGCATATTTTAAATGTAAAATTTCACATCGAACGTGGCAACGCTAACCTTCTCTGGCTAGTAACATTAACTGTAATTGAAAATGTAGTGTTATAATTAAGTCATGATATAGCTATGCTTTGTTTATGACAATGAACATTCTAATAGTCCCCGTTATTATGTTATGGAACTTTGACCATATAATAACCCATAACATTAGATTACAGATAAGTGGTAGAAAATGGTCATGACAAGTGTCACTACTACAGACATTGTAGAGGTTATTTTGTTCTAGTACAATAACACCACCACATTGTGCTGATTTAGTGTGAATTATCTCTCCCTGGATACCATGTAGTTACTAGGTGACTGGGTTCATTTAATAACCAACCTGCTCTACTGGTCATGTGTGAGAGACTGCAGTAGGCAGGGTTAACGGGCCGTTCCACAGGACTGTTGGAGAGTCCCTGGCTGAATTCCTACCTGGGTGTCCCCTTACCTCTCACTTCCACTCTGACCCACACCGCTCACGCACTACCAGATAGAGAGCGAGGGAAAGAGGAGAGAGGACAGTGTGTGCTCTGATCTGACCGAAACAGCCACATTCCTCCGTAACCACACTCCACTGCTGACACTGATCCTGTCTGGGAAAGGACAGGTCACAATGACCTCACCTGACTTGACCCTCAGCTCAATCTTGGGATCTCTGGAATTCTAAGATCAGAAATTTGCTGTTGTGCCCTTACATCCATAAACAAGGTGGATCCCCAAATGTAACGCATCTCCACGTGTACAAATAGATCTTCTGTGAACAATTATGCCAGTCAGTAGAGGAATATGCATTACTGGCCAAAACAGAGTTGGTGGTGGTTATAATACTGTAATCACTCATGTTCTCTTGCTCCGTTTCCAGATATCCTTTCTTGAAGCGCAATTTAAATGGGCAATCTGCAGTTCATACAATAACAAAGTGGGTACCCCGCCACGGTTTGTATAAAAAGCTGAGGTATGAGGCCGGAGAAATATAACCACTCAAATTCATAGAAAAAGCTATGGATGCAAGAACTGACCATCCATTTTATATCAAAATTATAGATTTAACCATGTTGAGACTATACAGTGTTTGTTTACATTTACAATGTTTACAAACAGAACTAAAACAAGCTTATATTTGGGGTTCTGATGGGGATCGACAGTTGAACTAAGCTCATGAGGCATTTGTAAGTTATAGTTTTCCAGAATCAATGGGTACACAGAGTACACCCCCCCCCTGCAATTTAGCTAGCCGAAATAAATTACATTTTTTCACAAATTCTGAGTGAAATAATTTATAAATTATAAAACTCACTCACTGTTAAAAGTCACCCATGCATACACCACAAGACATGCCACCAGAGGTCTCTTCACAGTCCCCAAGTCCAGAACAGACTATGGAAGCACACAGTACTACATGACTGCATGGAACTCTATTCCAAATCAAGTAACTTATGCAAGCTGTAAAATCAGATTTTTTTTTTTAAAACATCTCAAAATGCACCTTATGGAACAACGGGAACTGTGAAGAGACCCACACACACAGCCATACATACACACAATAGCATACGCACTATACACACGCACATATTTTGTGTTTTAGATATGTGGTAGTAGAGTAGCGGGCTGAGGGCACAACCTTAATGTGTATCTGTTGTGACATTTTATGTAATGTTTTTTTTATTGCCTAAAACTGCCTTAATTTGACTGGACCCCAGGATGAGAAGCTGCTGCCATAATAAATACAAATACTCAAGAGGATTCACACAGGAAATCCTAAAATGGTAACTGAGGAAATGACAAAGCACAAATCAGGACTATGACATCATTCCCCGATACTAAGGTGGATAACACACAGTGCCTTCAGAAAGTATTCATATTCCTTGACTTATTCCAAGTTGTGTTACAGCCTGAATTAAACATGGATTAAATACCCCATAATGACAAAGTGAAAACATGTTTTTGGACATTTTTGCAAATATATGTGAAATGAAATATAAAAATATCTAATGTACATACGTATTCACAACCCTGAGTTAATACATGTTACAATCACCTTTGGCAGTGATTACAGCTGTAAGTCTTTTTGTGTAAGTCTACAATGCTGTTTTTATACGGTACGAGATTGACATCCACTTTGCTGTCTACTGTCTTTGTTTTCAATGAGAGCACAATGGTAAATGCCATTGAGGCTGGCTGTGAATGCCGTCAGCTGCCACAGTAGATGGAACTTGCCGCCAGAGTTCAAATATTTCAACTTTTGCTGTAGCGTTGTTTTCTACCTGATGTTGATTTACCCATCTACCGATAGCTGCCCTTCTTTGCGAGGCATTGGAAAACCTCCCTGGTCTTTGTGTTTGAAATTCGCTGCTTGACTGAGGGACCTTACAGAATTGTAATTGTATGTGTGGGGTAGAGAGATGAGATAGTCATTCAAAAATCATGATAAACACTATTAATGGCACAAAGTATGAGTCCATGCAACCTTATTATGCGATTTGTTAAGCAAATATTTACTCCTGAACTAATTTAGGATTGTCATAACAAAGGGTTTGAATAGTTGACTTAAGATATTCATCTTTAATTCATTTGTAAAAATGTCTAAAAACATAATTAAACTTTGACATTATGGGGTATTGTGCGTAGGCTAGTGACAGAAAATCTCAAATGTAATCCATTTTAAATTCAGGCTGTAACACAAAATGTGGAAAAGTCAAGGGGTGTGAATACTTTCTGAAGCCACGGTATGTCCGATCCATGGGTCATCTATGGTTCCCATAAAGAACAATTCTACAAAGAAAACTTAGAGGCTGAGAAAATAGAATATGATAGTGAGGAAACTTTATACACCTAACAAGTGACAGCCCCACGTGTCTCAGCTTTCACATGACGAGCAACAAAGTAATATAAATATACATATACAGTACCAGTCATTCCCGGGTTTAACTTGATTTGTTAATATTTTCTACATTGTAGAATAACAGTGAAGACATCAAAACTATGAAAAAAACACATGGAATCACGTAGTAACCAAGTGTTAAATCAAAATATATTTTATATTTGAGATTCTTCTAAGGAGCCACCCCTTGCCTTGATGACAACTTTGCACACTATTGGCATTCTCTCAACAAACTTCATGAGGTAGTCATCTGGAAGGCATTTCAATTAACAGGTGTGCCTTCTTAAAAGTTCATTTGTGGAATTTCTTTCCTCCTTAACGCGTTTGAGCCAGTTAGGGTAGTGATAAGGTAGGGTGGTATACAGAAGACAGCCCTATTTGGTAAAATACCAAGTCCATATTATGGCAAGAACAGATCAAAAAAGCAAAGAGAAACAACAGTCCATTACTTTAAGAGATGAAGGTCAGTCAATGCAGAGAATTTCAAGAACTTTTAACGTTTATTCAAGAGCAGTTGTAAAAACCATCAGGCGCAATGAAGAAACTGGCTCTCATGAGGACCACCACAGGAAAGAAAGACCCAGAGTTACCTCTGCTGCAGAGAATAAGTTCATTAGATTTGACAGCCTCAGAAATTAAAGCCCAAATAAATGCTTCACAGAGTTCATGTAACAGACATCAATATCAACTGTTCAGAGGAGTCTGTGTGAAAATCAGGCCTTCGTGGTCTAATTACTGCAAAGAAACCACTACTAAAGGACACCAATAAGAAGAAGAGACTTGCTTGGGCCAGGAAACACACGAGCAATGGACATTAGACCGGTGGAAATCTGTCCTTTGGTCTGGAGTACAAATTGGAGATTTTTGGTTCCAACCACTGTGTCTTTGTGAGATGCAGAGTAGGTGAACAGATGATCTCTGCATGTGTAGTTCCCACTGTGAAGCATGGAGGTGGTGGTGTGGGGGTGCTTTGCTGGTGACACTACCAGTGATTTATTTAGAATTCAAGGCACACTTAACCAGCATGTCTACCACAGAGTATTCCGCATTCATACACCATGCCATCTGGTTTGCGCTTAGTGGGACTATCATTTCTTTTCAACAGGACAATAACCCAACACACCCCCAAGCTGTGTAAGGGCTATTTGACCAATAAGGAGAGTGATTGACTGCTGCATCAGATGAACTGGCCTCCACAATCACCCTACCTCAACCCAATTGAGAAGGTCTGGGATGAGTTGGACCGCAGAGTGAAGGAAAAGCAGCCAACAAGAGCTCAGCATATGTGGGAACTCCAAGACTTTTGGAAAAGCATTCCAGGTTAAGCTGGTTGAGAGAATGCCAAGCGTGCGCAAAGCGGTCATCAAGGTGGCTACTTAGAAGAATCTCAAATAGAAAACACATTTCATTGAACACTTTTTTTGGTTACTACACGATTCCATAGTTGTTATTTCATAGTTCTGATGTCTTCATTATTATTCTACAATGTAGAAAACAGTAAAAATAAAGAAAAACCCTGAAATGAGTAGGTGTGCCCAAAACCTTTTGACTGGTACTGTATGTATGTATGTATGTATGTATACACACACAAATAAATAAAAATGCAGGATGTGGCCAGAGCAGGGAGCTAAGGAGAAGTACAGAAAAGTAGGGCTAGGAATTTCCCGGGGCCTCACAATACAATATCATGATACAAAGGTGCCAATACGATATTTATTGCGAATCTATATGTATTGAAATTTGATACTGTGATTTCATTGCGATTCGATATTCCAAACATATTGCTCAACATGTGTCTGCTGCAGAAGGAAAATAGAGAGCCATGAGAATGAGTCTTGATCAGTAGTGGAAATAAAAGTTAAGAAAGCAAATTGGCTCCCTTTTTAAAAAGATGGGGAACAAGCAATGAAGGAAAAATACTGGAGTTTTGGTGCAGGTAAAGCCAACAAGCGCAAAAATAATATTGCAATATCGTCAAAAACAAAATCCAAATATGTAACTGTATGGATTCCCCCCCCCCATCACTACAGAAAAGGGGATCTGCTTTCCAGCAATCCTGACCCATACAATTTACGTAAACAAATTAGTTAATTTGTTTGCACAAGCATCAATTTCTTCTACATCTTTCCACTAGTGATACTTTACTTGCAAAACAAAATGTATTTCAAAACATTAGCAGTGAGTGAAATTGTAAACATGCTTCATGGTTGTTAATATCATTGATGAAAAGCAACTCTTGATTGGGTTTAGGGCTGTGAGAAACAACTCACACAAAAATATATAACCTACAGTGGGGCAAAAAAGTATTTAGTCAGCCACCAATTGTGCAAGTTCTCCCACTTAAAAAGATGAGAGAGGAGTGTAATTTTCATCATAGGTACACTTCAACTATGACAGACAAAATGAGAAGAAAATCCAGAAAATCACATTGTAGGATTTTTAATGAATTTATTTGCAAATTATGGTGGAAAATAAGTATTTGGTCAATAACAAAAGTTTCTCAATACTTTGTTATATACCCTTTGTTGGCAATGACAGAGGTCAAACGTTTTCTGTAAGTCTTCACAAGGTTTTCACACACTGTTGCTGGTATTTTGGCCCATTCCTCCATGCAGATCTCCCCTAGAGCAGTGATGTTTTGGGGCTGTTGCTGGGCGACACAGACTTTCAACTCCCTCCAAAGATTTTCTATGGGGTTGAGATCTGGAGACTGGCTAGGCCACTCCAGGACCTTGAAATGCTTCTTACGAAGCCACTCCTTCGTTGCCCGGGCGGTGTGTTTGTGAATCATTGTGATGCTGAAAGACCCAGCCACGTTTCATCTTCAATGCCCTTGCTGATGGAAGGAGGTTTCCACTCAAAATCTCACGATACATGGCCCCATTCATTCTTTCCTTTACACGGATCAGTCGTCCTGGTCCCTTTGCAGAAAAACAGCCCCAAAGCATGATGTTTCCACCCCCATGCTTCGCAGTAAGTATGGTGTTCTTTGGATGCAACTCAGCATTCTTCGTCCTCCAAACACGACGAGTTGAGTTTTTACCAAAACGTTATATTTTTGGTTTCATCTGACCATATGACATTCTCCCAATCTTCTTCTGGATCATCCAAATGCTCTCTAGCAAACTTCAGACGGGCCTGGACATGTACTGCCTTAAGCAGGGGGACACGTCTGGCACTGCAGGATTTGAGTCCCTGGCGGCATAGTGTGTTACTGATGGTAGGCTTTGTTACTTTGGTCCCAGCTCTCTGCAGGTCATTCACTAGGTCCCCCCGTGTGGTTCTGGGATTGTTGCTCACCGTTCTTGTGATCATTTTGACCCCACGGGGTGAGATCTTGCGTGGAGCCCCAGATCGAGGGAGATTATCAGTGGTCTTGTATGTCTTCCATTTCCTAATAATTGCTCCCACAGTTGATTTCTTCAAACCAAGCTGCTTACCTATTGCAGATTCAGTCAGATTCAATTGCAGGTCTACAATTTTTTTTTCTGGTGTCCTTTGACAGCTCTTTGGTCTTGGCCATAGTGGAGTTTGGAGTGTGACTGTTTGAGGTTGTGGACAGGTGTCTTTTATACTGATAACAAGTTCAAACAGGTGCCATTAATACAGGTAACGAGTAGAGGACAGAGGAGCCTCTTAAAGAAGAAGTTACAGGTCTGTGAGAGCCAGAAATATTGCTTGTTTGTAGGTTACCAAATACTTATTCTCCACCATAATTTGCAAATAAATTCATTAAAAATCCTACAATGTGATTTTCTGGATTTCTTTTCTGATTTTGTCTGTCATAGTTGAAGTGTACCTATGATGAAAATTACAGGCTTCTCTCATCTTTTTAAGTGGGAGAACTTGCACAATTGGTGGCTGACTAAATACTTTTTTGCCCCACTGTATGTATGTATATTATATATATATATAAAAAGTATGTGGACACCGCGTTAAACATTTGGCTGAAATATCCAAATCCACACACTGCCGACAGGTGTATAAAAATTAGCACACAGTCATGCAATCACCATAGACAAACATTGTTAGTAGAACCTTAAGGAAGAGCTCAATGACTTTCAATGTGGCACCGTCACAGGATGCCACCTTTCCAACAAGTCAGTTGGTCAAATTTCTGCCCTGCTAGAGCTGCCCCGGTCAACTGTAAGTCCTGTTATTGTGAAGTGGAAACATCTAGGAGCAGCAACGGCTCAGTCACCGAAGTGGTAGGCCACACAAGCTCATAGAATGGGACCGATGAGTGGTGAAGCGAGTAGCGCGTACAAATCATCTGTCCTCGGTTGCACTCACTACCGAGTTCCAAACTTCATCTGGAAGCAATGTCAGCACAAGAACTGTTCGTCAGGAGCATCATGAAATGGGTTTACATGGCCGAGCAGCTGCACACAAGCCTAAGGTCACCATGCTCAATGCCAAGCATCGGCTGGAGTGGTGTAAAGCTCACCTCCATTGGACTTTGGAACAGTGGAAACGAGTTCTCTGGAATGATGAATCACACTTCGCCATCTGGCAGTCCGATGGACAAATCTGGGTTTGGTGGATGCCAGGAGAACGCTACCTGGCCAAATTTTGTGCCAACTATTAAGTTTGGTGGAGGAGGAACAATGGTCCGGGGCTCTTTTTCATGGTTCGTGCTAGGCCCCTTGGTTCCAGTGAAGGGAAATCAACGCTACAGCACACAATGAGATTCTAGATGATTCTGTGCTTCCAACTTTGTGGCAACAGTTTGGAGAAGGCCCTTTCCTGTTTCAGCATGACAATGCCACCGTGCACAAAGCAAGGTCCATAGAGAAATGGTTTGACGAGATCGGTGTAGAAGAACTTGACTGGCCTGCACAGAGCCCTGATCTCAACCTCATCGAACACTTTTGGGATGAATTGGCTGCGAGCCAGGCCTAACCCTTCTGATGACCAGGTGGCGAATCGCATCTCTGCATGTCTGGCAGACATATCAGTGTGGATGACGGATCACCACCTCAAGCTGAACCTCGGCAAGACGGAGCTGCTCTTCCTCCCGGGGAAGGACTGCCCATTCCATGATCTCGCCATCACGGTTGACAACTCCATTGTGTCCTCCTCCCAGAGCGCTAAGAACCTTGGCGTGATCCTGGACAACACCCTGTCGTTCTCAACTAACATCAAGGCGGTGGCCCGTTCTTGTAGGTTCATGCTCTACAACATCCGCAGAGTACGACCCTGCCTCACACAGGAAGCAGCGCAGGTCCTAATCCAGGCACTTGTCATCTCCCGTCTGGATTACTGCAACTCGCTGTTGGCTGGGCTCCCTGCCTGTGCCATTAAACCCCTACAACTCATCCAGAACGCCGCAGCCCGTCTGGTGTTCAACCTTCCCAAGTTCTCTCACGTCACCCCGCTCCTCCGCTCTCTCCACTGGCTTCCAGTTGAAGCTCGCATCCGCTACAAGACCATGGTGCTTGCCTACGGAGCTGTGAGGGGAACGGCACCTCAGTACCTCCAGGCTCTGATCAGGCCCTACACCCAAACAAGGGCACTGCGTTCATCCACCTCTGGCCTGCCTGCCTCCCTACCACTGAGGAAGTACAGTTCCCGCTCAGCCCAGTCAAAACTGTTCGCTGCTCTGGCCCCCCAATGGTGGAACAAACTCCCTCACGACGCCAGGACAGCGGAGTCAATCACCACCTTCCGGAGACACCTGAAACCCCACCTCTTTCAGGAATACCTAGGATAGGATAAAGTAATCCTTCTCACCCCCCCTTAAAATATTTAGATGCACTATTGTAAAGTGGCTGTTCCACTGGATGTCTTAAGGTGAACGCACCAATTTGTAAGTCGCTCTGGATAAGAGCGTCTGCTAAATGACTTAAATGTAATGTAAATGTAATCGCCCAAAATCAGTTCCCAACCTCACTAATGCTCTTGTGGCTGAATGGAAGTCAGTCCCCGCAGCATGTTCCGACATCTAGTGGAAAGTCTTCCCAGAAGAGTGGAGGCTGTCATAGCAGCATCCATATTAATGCACATGATTTTGGAATGAGATGTTCGACAAGCAGGTGTCCACATACATTTGGTTATGTAGTGTACGTGTTCAGAGAACTGCTCTTAACGACACTTGTGTAAGCAAAGGAGCATTTTCTCTTAGACACAACTCGTGAAAAGCGTGTAACCTGGAAATATATCAATGACAACCAGGATATCTGTGTGGACATCTCCATGACCCAGTTCTACAGACTATACCAGCTCTTCTATGTGTAGCTAAGGTTTAACTATCACTTCAGTATTTGTTACGGGAAACCTGGAGACAGTCCAAGAACTATGACAATGCATAATGTACAAAGCAGGAAAACTAGGAGTACATTCCTGAGCATGAATGATCTGCACAAGGCAGCACCTATCTCAACAGGACACTCAGGGAAAACAGACTATATGATTCAGTATACCAGCAAGTATTCAGAATTATTGTTCCTTTCCCTTACAAATATGATATCCCTCATCTTGTCCCTAAAAAGTGCATGTTCTTTCAGAGGACTCCAACCTCCTGTTTGCTTTTCTCTTTTGACTGAAGCTCAAAACTATGTAGCATTTCACAACCCTCATTTTTTAATCAACATGACTATGCATGTGTATAAACATCAAAACCAACATTTATAATAAAATCAAAATACAGTGTGAGGAAGAGGTTTTCCATAGAGGAACCTACCTTCCCCCCCTCTCTAAATTCCTCTGTGCAGCGACTAACTTTCTTCTCAGTAGTCTTCCTCTGTGGGTGAGCAGCAGCGAGGCTGGAGGGGGATCGAGTCAGGACAGGTCTGGGATCCACAGGGTATCAGAATACCTGGAAGTTGGGGCAGGCCAGCATTGTCTGGGCTGGGAGTGGGGATTCAATACTAAGTACTGTTACCAGGGGGCTGGGGCCTGCCCGAAGTACAGCAAGGACATGTAATTAGTTTGTGACCACTGAACACTGGAGGTATATGAAATCAATATGGCTGCCCTGACCAGTGAGGGAGATAGGGTACACAGAGCTGACATTAATTAGAGTGATGTGACTTAAACCATGAATGATTGGTTGATACATTTACACTTGTCATGTGTGTCTCTTATCAAAGTTTTTTACTGTCTTTAAATTAACATACGGGTGGAGAAATATCCAGACAGTCAAGATGGGGAGCGTCCCTGCTAACTTGGCTACAGGTGTTTCATTTATGTTATCCAGGGCTCATCTGGAAAACAGATGTAATTCTCAATGTGACTTCCCTGGTTAAATAAAGGATATTTTAAAATAATAAATCCCATTCTGTGTTCCTTCCTCCAACACAATTGTTCCTTAAGTCATCACATTCAAAACGAATGATCAAACTTTAATTATTTATTTAAATAGAATTATGCCCATCCATCCTCAAATTATATGATAATGAATAATTGCCCAACATAAAAAGTTAACTATAAAGTTTAAAATTAACTGGGATAACCTGAAGGCCAGTGAGAAAGCAACGTACTTCCTGGAAGTGTTCACTTGTGGTATGTTGTCACTGAAAGTCAATTGGTTTGCCTACATGGGCTGAGTTTGACAGGTGGCCCATTCCAGTGACTGGAATGAAACGTTATGTATGTCTGTAAAATAGATTTTCAAATTAAGTCGCTAACAATGCAAAAGTGACAACAGTGGCGCATGGCGGACTTGGTTACACCGTTGTTCCTAAATGTATAATTTGTAAAACACAACTTACCTCGTATTCAAATCGTGCGGAATTCATTTTCTTCAATTACTTAAGAGTTAAATCCAGTTGGTAGACAGTTCAATCAAACAAAAACGATTTAGAAACACGGGACTATATTCCTCCCTCCCGAGGTCCAAGACGTTTCAAGTCAACGCGGGAGGGAGATTAATGAAATTATGATCAAAAGTAGCAACTGTCCCATTGGTAAAATTCTTCAATGACTCCTCTGGTTAAAAGTTGTGACACCTTTGTGGTTGTCGTGGCTGAGGTGTTTGTTTCAGTCAACAATTGTTTCTTGAAACTGACCCTTTCCATCCACACCCACAACATTTAGCCACGCCCACACCTTTGTAAACGTCCAGAACGCCAGGTGAGATTTGGGCCTGATGATCAGGAAGTTGCGATTTTACAGAACATTTCAATTAGAAGTAGTTTGTGTAAACAGGTGCGGTTATGTTATATCAGCTCTACAGTTAGGTAGGCTACATACATATATATACTGTATATCTTCTCGATATCAACGTTTCATAACAAATAGGTCTACATCACATCTTCATAACGCTGAGAAAAATATTGTGTCAAATAAAAAAAATCGCTAATAGAGTATTGAAATGATTGAATACACTGATACCCCACACGTAGAGAACGAGACAATTATTTTACCTTGCGTGCCCCCTAGTGACCAAATACAGAATTTGGATTGGCATAGACATTTTTTATCGTTCGTATAATGAATGACAGATCCATTGCTATATGCTCTAACAGCGGTTGCCATCCAATGAATATCGCATTTCCGACACCTACTAGACTGGAGTATAACTCCCTTATACGTTGCTAAAAAAAGTATAATAATAACAATAAAAATAATACCCTATCATAACACTACACTCACAAAAAATAAATAAATACAATACTCCACTATTTAAATATATTGTCCTACTTCAGGCCAACAGCCTGAAAGGATGGGACACCACCACTTAATACACCCTGTAACTCTTCTGACGTCAAATCTCGCACAACCAAATCGTACTTTCAACGTTTCCTAGTTCTGACTAGCACGTGAACGCAGCCTGTTTCGGCACTGCTGTCACTGAATTCGTGACGCATATTATGAAACTGTTCAGGCAGTTCCATAGATAGACCAGTTTCCATCCACTGCCTGCGCTTCCCATTCATGTCCATTGGGTGTCTCCCTCCACCAAATCAAACCGCAGTTAATCTAAAAATGTTGGCGCTTTGAGGAAAGTCCATTGTACAGTACAAACTCGCAGATGGGCGTTCTTTTTTTTTCCGGCGAGGCTGCAGCCCCATATTAGCCCCGGCTGCGATTGGAGAGAGCAAGTGCGCACGGACCCAGACGCAGGAGATATTGGAGGCAGTCACCGAACAGAATAGAGATCTTCATAGTAACTGATGTAACTGTATTTGGGAATCAATTCAGATTATAAAGAGAAAACATCCCAATTGAGAAACGGAAGGAGTGAAAATGGGACATTCAGTGTTACCCATATTGATGGTCGTATTGTCCCATTGCGTATGGGGAAATGTCGAGGTAAGCACCAAGAATATTATCTTTCATTGTAAATGTTTATCGATATCACTCATGTCATGAATAACAATTCGTATCCTTTTTGCTGACGCGCACCGTTATCTTGGACAGATTTAATTAGCAAGTGAATGCGCACACAGACTGTCAGATGATAGATTACACGTCAACAAGAAGGAACGCTCAGTAACCTACCTACGCAGACTAAATGCTACTGTCTAATTAGCACATTTGTATTATTGAAATGCAGACAATATATGTAGACATTATGGTCATGCCAACCAAGTATTCCAGACAATGCATGCATTTTGTATTAGGATATGTTGTATGTCAGCCTCTTCCCCCCCCTGGTTTGAGAGAGAGACCATCGGGGACCTACCCTTGATAAACAAAGAGAGAAATGTACTGAACGTCTTCATAGCCTGGGGTGGGGCCATTCTTTTTTGGCGAAACTCAGTTTTTCTTTTGGTCTAATTGAAAAAAATGAAGAATACAACCGCAACATCTCATATTTGTTTTTATCATATCAGTAGGCCATAAACTGGTATATGCTATTATAGACCTGCAAGCCTTTATTAAAGAATGTAAAATCAAGTGCTGTTTGAACATCAGAGCCATGCATGTAATGGTGGCCTTTATTACATCAGTATCCCAGGTAGGGGGGATGTAGAGGAGCCCCACTGACTGACTGCTTTGTCATGACACTGGTGCTAGGAATGCTGAATGAGAGAACACAGTAGGTCTTCCGGCTGCATATATTTATTTATTTAACTACGCAAGTCAATTAAGAAAGAATTCTTATTTACAATGATGGCCTAGGAACAGTGGGTTAACTGCCTTGTTCAGGGGCAGAATGACAGCTCAGGGATTTGATCTAGCAACCTTTCGGTTACTGGCCCAACGCTCTAACCACTAGGCTACCTGCCACCCCATACAGGGAGAGAGTAGCATCACACCTACTATTTTAATGAAAATGTACAGTCTTCTCCAGGCTATGTCTTGAATCTGGGACTTGCATCGGATGCATAAGATTTATCTGCAATGGAGACCTGTGCTTAAACCTTTTGTTGCACTACTGTGAATCCAGGGGAATGCGAGGGAGAAATTCTGTATTGATTGTGAAATGTGGTGCTTTTCATCTCACATCCTTGTTTCTTTTTTTTAATGAGAGCAAATGATCTTTCTGTAAGCCTACACCTTAGCCTCCTGCTTTAATATGGGGTCATATTTGATCTTGATCTTATTTGATCCAACTACGTGTTGTATAGCAGGATGTAGAATGAACTAAGGCTGAGGCCTGAGCCACTACTAAGCTCCATCTTGTCACTGCACTGAATGAAATAAAAAAATGCAAATGGCTGTTCTCAGGTCAGCTCAGCAGGCTATATCTTCATCTCATGCTTCATATGTTGTAGATAGGAGTTTCTGCCAGACAGACTGTTCTGGGGCCAGATCAATGTAATGACCAGGCAGCCATCAGTCACTCAGTCCTCCCACCATACCGCTATTACTGACAGCAGACTTTAATGAGCTCTACCACCGCATAGCACTGCACTCTCCAGACTATGACTCTTCCATTTCCCCCATGGATCACTAGAATAGACCAATTATTTTAGTTTCCCAACTAAAAATCATGACATTTGAATTGTTAGTACCTTGCTGTGTTACTTGAATGGAGTAATTGCTTTTTCCCTACTGTTTTACCTTTTTGTGTATCTCAAAGTGCTAACACTTAGACATATCATTTAACCTTGTCCACAGAGGATCAAATCACTCTCTTGGCTAATTGGGAAACCATAGCACATGTGCAGAATTTTCTCTCATCTGGTCGTTCTATGTAGAACACCTGTGAAGGTCTAGACTCCAGACTGATACGTGACATCATGGGCCACCCACCACCGAGCTGTGCCAATGCGTCAGAGGTGACTTCCAGGGACCACTAGACCCAGACGCCCCCCCCTCCCCCGGAGGGCTTCAGCCCCACAGCTAATGAGGGAGGCCAGGCTCCCTGTGGGGGATCTGGAGTGGAGGGGAGGTATAAAATGGCAGAAGGGCGTGCTGGGTGGAAAGCAGGGGAGAGTGGGCCGTGAGCAGTGACTCATGGAGCCTCAGCTGGAGTTACAGTGCGGGTCAAGCTCACTTTCCACCTGGGAATAGAAGTGTGAGTTGTTCCCTCTCTTTGTTACTGTTGCATTGTAAGGGCGTAGGCAGACTAGAGGAGAAGCTCTCTGTTCCTCTGTAAGAACTAGCTCACATACATAATCTCACTCTATCTATCCATATACTGTCTACCAACTGTACATTATGCCCTTGGAAGGTATTAGAAATCCCAATCTCCAGCCAGTAGAAAGCATGTAATCATCATAGTGGGGTGTGTAAGGATTCATTCTGAAGATGTTAAGAAGATTAGCATGTGTATTATTAACCATTGGTGCTGGTTGCTCACAGTGCGTTTTATTAGCCATAAACCTGTTCCCTTCATTGTGGAATTATTCCACTGCTGTAAGAGCATTACTGGGATTACTGCTGTATGCTGAGGAACCATGCTTAGGTTTACACAAGGAGACCTGCAGATATGTGAAGGTTTACAGTCCAGATTACACTTTGAAGAGGCTGGCTTGCTTTAACACCCTGGTATTAGCTGTGTTAAAGATGGTTCTTTAATTTTTGTTTGCCTTTTCCATGGTAAAGGTTGAAATTGGGCAATTATGCGTTGCAAACTGTTGTCTGTATCATGTAAGGGCTTTAGGGTGCAGTACAAATGGTGTTTGTTTACACAGAACGAAATGTAAGAGAACGAAAGCATTAGATAGTTTCAAAGCACAAGGGTAAAGTTCAACATTTACTCATCCGAAAAACAACCATTATGCAATGTGCTCTCTGTCCATGTTCTCCATTTCATTGCTATTCATATACTATGTGTTCTTATTGTGTTAAAAGCAGGGACCAGTGCATTGTAGATTTTTTTTTTTTTACTGTTTACTTCACGTCAGTGTCAATGAAGCTGACACAGTAGCGTGACACTCCTAGCATGATACTTTGACAGTTTATCTATACTGTCCTATGTGTCTTTACCTCAGCCACCTTGGATGCAATGACATGTGCCACTTGCAGTGCTGAGAGTATTTAGTTGATTGACAACCTAGCATAGATCTTGCCTGACGACTCAAACAGAATTCTTCATTCGCTACATACTTCAGTCTGAGACTGCAATCATTGAAGTAATTTGTGGTGACGTCAAAATGAGGGGTGTTGTACAAAACAAAGCCATCAGCGATTGGATCATCTCTAACCAATCAGAGTACCAAAGGCAAAGATGAATTTTCAAAACGTGGCTTTACCCACGTGTGTTTTGGCTCTGGCCCAACCCTGGATTGCTGATGGATTGGCCATTGGAAGTCTTTGAAGCCACTGTTCTACCATATTGGCACTTCCTAGTATGAGTAGTCCTCCATAGGAATTAATGGAATTCTACATCATTTCAATACAATTTCTCAAGGACAAAATTACATGTATTTTTTTGTTGATCTAGTGGGGACAGTAACATAATTTGAATTTTTATACATTTTCATTTGAAATGTTTTATGTTTAGCTCACATAATCTAATTTAAAAGTATGCATTAGGGTGTCTGCAGACATTAATAAATGCATTTGTATTGCTTCCAAAATATTTTTTATAATGGTTGGGAAGTTCCAAGATGGAGGCACGGTGGTGTCAACACAGTGCCCCCTATCAGTCATATTGTGTGTGTGTGTATATATATAATATATATATATATAATCTCTCTTGCTCTCTCTCTCTCTCTCTCTCTCTCTCTCTCTCTCTCTCTCTCTCTCTCTCTCTCTCTCTCTCTCTCTCCTGGGCCCAACCCATTGGTTTCTGGGACCAATCAGACTGTCTAGAATGACCAATCAGCAGTCTAGGACATTCTAGTGTTTGCATTCTAGAAATCGTAGGGAGGTACTCCGATCCAGACTCATTGCAGAGAAGAAACTGATGTCTGTGGGCGCGGCGTAGCATTTGGCCGGAGTAAAGAGTTTTGGTAGCCAGGGAAGCAGAGGTCACCTTCCCTACAATAACACAGCATGTGTCATGACAGACAATAACTGCTATAAAAAGATGACATTGATGATCTTAAACATTCTGTTTAACAGCACTTCAGCCTCATGCTACTTCCACCTGCCTGAAAATGGAAAGATGGCAATGATGAAGATTAATGTATCCTCAAAGACATGTTTTGTATCAAGCGGAAGTGTCAGAGTCAAGTGAAGTATTAATGATGAGAAATGAGCAGGTTCTGCCAATGCATATATTTGAGTACACTACTGGCCTCCCGAGTGGTGCAGTGGTCTAAGCCACTGCACCGCAGTTGCTAGCTATACCACTAGAGATTCTGGATCGAGTCCAGATTCTGTCGTGACCGGGAGACCCATGGGGCGGCGCACAATTTGGTCCAGCTTCGTCCGTGTTAGGGGAGGGTTTGGCCGACAGGGACATCACAAACTAGCGGCTCCTGTGGCGGGCCGGGCGCATGCACACTGATGCAGTCGCCAGGTGTACAGTGTTTCCTCCGACACATTGGTGTGCCTGGGTTCCTGGTTAAGCGGGCATTGTGTAAAGAAGCAGTGTGGCTTGGTTGGGTTGTGTTTCGGAGGACGCATGGCTCTCGACCTTCACCTCTCCCGAGTCTGTACGGGAGTTGCAGCGATGAGACAAGACTAACTACCAATTGGATACCACGAAAAAGGGGTAACGTTTTTTTTTAAAGAGTACAGTAAACCGCAAGCTTTGAGGGAAATGCACACCTCTGTGTTTTTCAAGATAAATTACTGCAGAGAAGGCCGCAGGAACCCAGGGAGACCAGAGAAGCTAATGGCCATTGGTAGATCCATGAAACACAGCTCTCCAGGTCACATATGCTCTCCAATTTATGAGGGCGGGAGAGAGGAAGGGGGAGAAAGATAGTGGGGTATGTTTAGAAGAGGAGGAGGAGGAAGAAGATTAAACGGATACAGGGAGTTGCTAAATTGCTGCGCATGTTCCCCCTTCAGCATTTCCAGGCCTTGTGTTGGAAACACAGAAGCTCAGCCCTCCACTCCCCCTGCCCGTGACTGCAGTGCTATGGATATGTAGAAATAGTTACAGGATACTAGCATCTCTCTCGCTCTATCGCTCTCTCGCTCTGTCTGTCTGTATATCTTTCTCGTTTAATTCATCGAGGAAGGAGATAATGGTTTCATTAATGGTTTCCCTTGTGCTTTGCTCTGCCGTGTGCTTGTGCTTTAAGACATGAAATGTGCTGTTTTATTGGATCCCATCTTTCCTCTCTTATTGTGCTCTTTCCAAGCGTTTGAGGTGAAAAGCACATAACAAGGACATGATCCAAAATCTTGCACAGACAGTGTGAAATTAAACCCGGGCACAATGAAAGGAAAGGCATAAGATAAAAGAATTGCTGTAAATGTGCCTCAGCAATTAAGCCATTACCGGAGGTGACAGCTAAATGAGAAGGTTACGTGTGCCATTTACTGAGCGGTCTGAGTTATTCGTGCCATGACAGACATTCAAGGAAGTCCATGGTATCACGAAGTACGAAAGGCCATCGGGAGTCTCATGCAAATCCAACAGCTAAGGAGAGTTGAGAGAGTGCAGCACAAAGGGGAACTAAGATTCCCTAAAACTGTGTTGTGCATGTTTAGGAGTTAGGGGAGAGAGGGAGTGTGAGGCATATACAGTACATCCATAGCCACTGATCACGTCTGGCTCCAGTGCCTGTGTGCATGTCAGAACTTCTGGCAGGCCGGAGATATCACTCCAATCCAAGGTCCCCCATCCCAAAGGCTTGGCCTGGTAAGCCTAATTGGCTACATTTCTGCTGAAAAAAATTTAAGCGAAAGGGAGCTGTGGGTCTGGCTTGTCCCTGCCGAAGCCAGCAGGAGGTTTCAGAAGAGCCGCCCGCGAGACATCTGCAGTGTAGTGATAACATTTGTCCTCTGTGTTTGGGAGGAGAGCAAGAGCGTGTCCTCCATTAGGCAGAGAGCGAGAGTGGGGGAGGCTAGATAGAGGAGACAGTTTACTGAGAGAGAGCGGCGATATAGGCTTGGTGGGTAGGAGGGCAGTAGAGGGCAAGTTGTTGGTGCTAAGAGAAACTCTAAACCCACAGGCTCTCTGGTGTCTGGAAAGGCAGAGATTCATCTCTGTCATGTACTGTATATGTATTCACAGGTGACCCAGGGAAAGTGTAGGAAGTACACTGCCTGCAGGCCATAGCACTGAGCCTAGTCATTACCCATTCACACACATGCACACACATGTAGAGAGCCAGTGAAGAGGAGGGTGAGGCGGGGCTGGACTGCAACAGGATATTTCCATAATGACACCGGGACGCATAGATAGCTTTGTGGAGTTGGGAGGAGGCTGGCTGACAGGGAGTTGGGAGGAGGCTGGCTTGGCTGACAGGGAGCGGGGAGGAGGCTGGCTTGGCTGACAGGGAGCGGGGAGGAGGCTGGCCTGGCTGACAGGGAGTTGGGAGGAGGCTGGCCTGGCTGACAGGGAGTGGGGAGGAGGCTGGCCTGGCTGACAGGGAGTTGGGAGGAGGCTGGCCTGGCTGACAGGGAGTTGGGAGGAGGCTGGCCTGGCTGACAGGGAGTTGGGAGGAGGCTGGCCTGGCTGACAGGGAGTGGGGAGGAGGCTGGCCTGGCTGACAGGGAGTGGGGAGGAGGCTGGCCTGGCTGACAGGGAGTGGGGAGGAGGCTGGCCTGGCTGACAGGGAGTGGGGGAGGCTGGCCTGGCTGAGGCTGGCCTGGCTGACAGGGAGTTGGGAGGAGGCTGGCCTGGCTGACAGGGAGTTGGGAGGAGGCTGGCCTGGCTGACAGGGAGTTGGGAGGAGGCTGGCCTGGCTGACAGGGAGTGGGAGGAGGCTGGCCTGGCTGACAGGGAGTGGGGAGGAGGCTGGCCTGGCTGACAGGGAGTGGGGAGGAGGCTGGCCTGGCTGACAGGGAGTGGGGAGGAGGCTGGCCTGGCTGACAGGGAGTGGTGGGGAGAATTTCAGAGGGTCCAATGAGGTTGATCAGCAGTGCACTAACATTCCACACACCGTTGGATGGGTGGAATGGATTGGCATTGAGGGAGATGTCTGAATCAGTGTCAGTGTCAGTGCCCTGCTCTCTGCCATCTCTAGCAGCAGAGGGATGCAACTTGGCACAGCGGTAGCGAGGACAAACCCAGCAGCTGGTGGCAGGGAGTGAAGTGAGGTGGTGTGCAGCGGGCTAGCTAGCGGTTCATTTCCTCCTTCCTATGCTCACATGAATACAAAAGGTGCAGTGGGTACACAATGCACCTCAATGACACGCACACACCTCCACACACATTGACGGACAAACAGCCCAGACACACGCAGGGTACACCAACACACACACACACACTATCCAGGCACACACACACATACTCACTGCTTTAAAAAGATGGCACGCTGCGGCAGTTGCATCAATTATTGACGGCCTTGGAAAGGTCTGGGCTCTTGCTTGTTGGATTGGGCACTGACACTCTTGTCACGCACGCATTCATCAACAGAACCCACCCCATTCCCCTTCCAGCCTCAGAGTGGATCCTGACTGTACACCAGCTCTTCCCTACATGTAAACTGTTTGCTCTTGAAATATTCATCCTCCACTCTCTGTTCTCACTCTCTCTCTCTCTCTCCTCCTGTCCTCTTTCTCTTTTTCTCTCTCTCCTCTTTATCTCTATGTTCTCTCTCACAATACACAGACACTCTGTCTCCATCTTCCTTGTCGTCCATCGTCACCCAACCTCATCAGACCTGCTGCTCGCTGGAGTGTATATTTTTCATACCTCTGAGACAATATCTTCCACATATTATTATTTTTTTTTATTTTATTTCACCTTTATTTAACCAGGTAGGCAAGTTGAGAACAAGTTCTCATTTACAATTGCGACCTGGCCAAGATAAAGCAAAGCAGTTCGACACATACAACGACACAGAGTTACACATGGAGTAAAACAAACATACCGTCAATAATACAGTAGAAACAAGTCTAATAACGATGTGAGCAAATGAGGTGAGAAGGGAGGTAAAGGCAAAAAAGGCCATGGTGGCAAAGTAAATACAATATAGCAAGTAAAACACTGGAATGGTAGATTTGCAGTGGAAGAATGTGCAAAGTAGAAATAAAAATAATGGGGTGCAAAGGAGCTAAATAAAATAAATACAGTAGGGAAATTTGTTGATTGGGCTAAATTATAGATGGGCTATGGACAGGTGCAGTAATCACATACAGTATGTTCTCACAGAAGATATCGCTAACTGCACTCAATTGACATAACTCACTTTTGTCGGTGTAGAAATGTGCTAACAGATATCCTCTTAATGTATTTCCATAAAGTAATATATGTACCTAGGATACCATGGTTGTAAACATGTTTTAGTGACCTTAGTACAACACCTAGCAACCTTGTCAAGAGGTTCAGACCTCCTCGGGTAATGGCTAAGGTGACAGACGTAGGGACCTGTGTTCGATATCAGCTAATGGAAAGTCTCAGGTATTTAATCTGTAACAATAGGACTCTGACAGAGACGGGTCAATATTTCATCCATCCCCCAGCTCACCATGGTCAAGGCCACGCTCTCTCTGCTGCACACGCCAGCCAATATTCACGCTAGCGCCACTAACAAATAGGATATTTTGCATGAGTCTACTTCTGTCTGCAAAAAAATACATTCATAAAAGGCAAGAAGCTGAAGTGGAGGTTTCCAGGCTTGGACATAGAGGGTTCATTTTACAGTTTGTCTGAATGATTCAAACGTTCTTCACCCCCATCTGACAGTCTACATGATGGCCGGAGGAAATGAGATAATACTAATGTTTAATCTACTGAGGGTCTGGAGTGCAGACAGACCAGCAGACTGTACCCTGCAGCACATTATCTCACCAGAGTGGCAAAGGCTGAAATAACACATAGAGACAGGACATGCAGTTACACTCCAGCAGGTATATTTCACTGGTCATCCAAAGCCAGCGCTTACTTTGGCCACCTTTCCTTCCAGTTCTCTGCTGCCAATGACTGGAACGAATTGCAAAAATAACTGAAGCTGGAGTCTTGTATCTCCCTCTAACTTTAAGCCACAGCTGTCAGAGCAGCTTACCGATCACTGTACCTGTCCACAGCCAATCTGTAAATAGCACACCCAACTACCTCATCCCCATATTGTTATTTATCTTCTTGCTCTTTTGCACCCCAGTATCTCTACTTCCACATCATCATCTGCACATCTATCTCTCCAGTGCTAATGCTAAATTGTAATTATTTCTCCTCTGGCCTATTTATTGCCTTACCTCCTTACTCTTCTACATTTGCACACACTTAACAGATTTTTCTATTGTGTTATTGACTACGTTTGTTTATCCCATGTGTAACTCTTGCTTTGTTTGTGTTGCACTGCATTGCTTTATCTTGGCCAGGTCGCAGTTGTAAATGAGAACTTGTTCTCAACTGGAATACCTGGTTAAATAAAGGTGAAATAAACACACACAGACCGGGGCAGTACAAGACATGACATGTTATCCAGGCTTTGTTTCATAACATTATTCCCGGCCTGTTATCCGCAGTGCCTATTTTTCCATCTTGCATCACGACAAGATGCCAGCCCTCAAACCATTTCTTTAACTGTGATTTAAAGAGTGGGAATAGCAGGAAAGCAATAATACAATGCAGTGTTCATATAAAGAGGCCCCGAGCTGTGTCTGGGAGTGACAGGCTCCAGACAGATGACAGATTGAGTGGAGAGATGGTGTCAAGCCTCTCACAGTGATCGTTGTAGCCCTACAGCATGTAACATGGTGACATGTAGCCTTGTCTAAATTGCATAGCCTACTGTTAAAGGACTAGTGCATGTAGGATTGTGTGGAGCCTTACCTAAATTGTATAGTGTACTAGACTTTGTATGGTTGACCTTTATGATATTATTGTGCTATTAGCATGTGGTGAAGTGTTACCTCCACTACAGGGTGATTCACCTGCAGTCAGTTCAAACATGGTGGCAGTGTGGATTCCATGATAATGACTGTGTCAAAGAATTGTACATGTCAAGGCTCTGGTGTTGAGTCATACGTGTGTGTGTGTGTGTGTGTGTGTGTGTGTGTGTGTGTGTGTGTGTGTGTGTGTGTGTGTGTGTGTCATATCACAGCAGCTGTCAGTAGAACAGATTCAGACTTGAAGATTGAAGGCGAGGATGATTAAAAAATAAGGAAAGGGAGGCACAGCCTGTTCTGAAGCAAGATGCGTTGTCATTCCACAGTGCCCTGGGGCAGGGGGAACAGAAGGGATGTTGACACAAGATAAGGGATTGGGTAATCTAATGGTTCATCAGGAGTGGCTCTGACCAGTGGCTCACGTCTGGGAAGAGCAGGGTGATTAGACCGGGGAAGAAGAAATATCTGATTTGATTTGAGGCTCAGCAAATCAGACTGTTATGAGTTTGTTTGTTTAACAGTAGTGTTGGTAAAACAGGAGCTCTAAACATATCTATCCTCCACTCTGTTAGTGTCCTCTACTACTCATTAGTCTGGACCTGAGGCCTGAATCATTGATGTGATTCCTATTAACATGACTCTCAGCCATGCAGAACTCTGATAGGCTGTTTGGATGGGATGTTTCTGTTTGGTGATACATTTTAGTGAGACAATTACATTTATTTATTTAAATTATTTTGATGTGTCAATTGTTTCTAGTAATTTGTAAAGGAGGCACTCTTAAGATGGAGGTTTCAGAGAGGAGGCAGACAAGTTGTAGCAGTGCAATGTCCAGGGGGAGTCCTATTATTTTATGTGCAGGAGAGTGGGTGGCAAACTCTACACTGTATATATGTATACAACAAAAAGGACGATGACTAAGACTGGTACCATAAACTGGGGAAAACAAAGTAAATCAAATAATACATTAAACTCAAATAACGCAGGCCTCAATTATGCCTGAACCAGCAGTATGTCAGCCTTACCCCCGAACTCTTACCCCTGTCTGCAAGAGACAGAAATGACAAGGCTTAAATAGTACCTGGGTTATCCTCCCACCTGGAACATACCAATAGTGACCAATAAAATATCACTGGCATGAAATAGACACAGAATTACCAATAAGCATGTGTAGGCATTTCCATGGACATTTTATAAATGCACACTCTCCAATAACAGGTTAGCAAGAAACATAAAGCATACCATCGCCCGGGGTAAGCAGTCATAATATCATGCACGGACTGACACCAGCTCCGTGACAGAATTCTTGAAAACATTTTGTCCATCGTCTTTCCCAACAAATGCATACTCAGGCCTCCCGAGTGGTGCAGTGGTCTAAGGCACTGCATCGCAGTGCTAGCTGCGCCATTAGAGATTCTGGGTTCGAGTCCAGGCTCTGTCGCAGCCGGCCGTGACCGGGAGACCCATGAGGTGGCGCACAATTGGCCCAGCATCGTCCGTGTTAGGGGAGGGTTTGGCCGGCAGGGATATCCTTGTCCCATCGCGCACTAGCGACTCCTGTGGTGGGCCGGGCGCAGTGCACGCTGACACGGTTGCCAGGTGTACAGTGTTTCCTCACATTGGTGCGGCTGGGTTCCAGGTTAAATGGACATTGTGTCAAGAAGCAGTGCAGCTTGGTTGGGTTATGTTTCAGAGGATGCATGGCTCTCGACCTTCGCCTCTCTCGAGTCTGTACGGGAGTTGCAGCGATGAGACAAAACTAACTACCAATTGCATACCACGAAATTGGTGAGAAAAAATAATAATACAAAAAAAAATGATGCATACTCCCACGTTGACGGGCAATTGAATGGATGTGTAAACTAAACAAATACCAGCTAAACATGCCGGACCAACCATTCCTCCAGCCATCAGTGACCTACTGAGGCCATATCACTGAGCAAACATGGAGACAAGATTATCAGACACAGACAGTAAGAGAGAGGGAGACCAAGTGGCGTGTTTGAAATTCTGCAGGGAGCCAGTTGCTACGGTAACAGGGAAGGTAGCCAACTCCGGTGGGAGGTGTTTCCACGGCAACGGGTCTGTGGCCAAGTGATGCTGCTGAGGGGGAGAAAGAGAAGAACGGCGTGAGGGGGGTGGAAAATGTATGCGTAAGTGTGTGATGTGAGCAAGCGAGTGAGATATGGAGAGAGAGAGGGGATGATAAATGAGATGAGAGGAAGCTGATGAAAACGTGTGAGTGTGTCATCGAGGTGTGCCGTGATGCGTGTTCCATTAATTAGTCCTTTTAGCGGAGCCTCCGCTCCTCATGGAAATTTCCTACCCTCACTTCACAGAGAGAGGGTTCAAATAGAGACAGACAGAAGGGGGGAGAGGGACTGTGTGAGAGCTGGGATACCCCGGGGGCTCATTTATAAACCGTGTGTATGAACAAAATATACCCCACAATGTGCGTGTGCCAGTTTTTTACGCAAAGGTTTGTATTTATAAAAAATTACTTGGCATGAGAATGTGCCCATCTCCCTGCAATCTGTAGACCAGGGCTCTCCAGCCCTGTTCCTGGAGAGCTACTGTCCTGTAGGTTTTCAGTCCAACCCTAAATCTAGCTCACCTGATTCTAATAATTAGCTGGTTTATAAACTGAATCGGGTTAGTTATAACTGGGTTTGGAGTGAACCTACAGGAGAGTAGCTCTCCAGGAACAGGGTTGGAGGGCCCAGCTTTACGCCATGTGTATGCACATCCACTAGTGGTTGAAATGTTGTACTGAACACTGACAAATATGTATTTTGTGCATTTTTAATGGGGGATATGATGAAAACCTTATTCATAAAGTAAAAACAGGAAAACATAATGCAACCATTTGTCATTAGTGAGAAGTTAAAATCTGTGTTTTATATTTAAAATCTGAAATAGACATAGGAATCTTATAATTAGACATAGGAAATAGATTCCTATGTGTTTAAAAAAAATGTATAGCCATTGCAGTGTATAATTAAGCACCATAGATCAAAGCGGGACGGAACCCAAACGCTGTTGTGCTCAAAATCTATCTTCATAAACAAAAGGCACAGGGCGAACCCCAAGTGCAAAATATAAAGTACTCAGGAAATAGCAGGAGAGATTCCTCTCAGGAAAACAAGTAACATTTGCAATTACCGACAAAGACAAATAGCAGAGGGAGTGTATACAGTATATAGAGTGGGGATTGGAACCAGGTGTGCGTAATGATGACAAGAGACATTGTTAATGAGTGAAGGGCGTTTGCCAGTAGTAGGTTCTGCAGCAGTTAGAAGGCCGGTGACGCTGAACGCCTGAGCTGGACAGGAGGCACAGCCAAAGCGAAGGCTGGTGTGACAAGAATCTTTAAAGTAGCCACCCTTTGCCTTGATGACAGCTTTGCACACTCTTGGCATTTTTTCAACCAGCTTCACCTGGAATGCTTTTCCAACAGTCTTGAAGGAGTTCCCACATATGCTGAGCACTTGTTGGCTGCTTTTCCTTAACTCTGTGGTCCAACTCATCCCAAACCATCTCAATTGTGTTGAGGCTAGGGGATTGCGGAGGTCAGGTCATCTGATGCAGCATTCCATCACTCTCCTTCTTGGTAAAATAGTCCTTACACAGCCTGAAGGTGTGTTTTGGGTCATTGTCCTGTTGAAAAACAAATTATACTCCCACTAAGCGCAAATTAGATGGGATGGCGTATCGCTGCAGAATTCTGTTGTTTTCATGCTGGTTAAGTGTGCCTTGAATTCTAAATAAATCAGACAGTGTTACCAGCAATGCACCCCCACACCATCACACCACCTCCTTCATGCTTCATGGTGGGAACCACATATGCATAGATCATCCGTTCACCTACTCTGTGTCTCACGAAGACACGGCGGTTGGAACCAAAATCTCCCATTTGGACTCATCAGACCAAAGGACAGATTTCCACGTGTCTGTCCATTGCTCGTGTTTCTTGGCCCCAGCAAGTCTCTTCTTATTATTGGTGTCCTTTTAGAGTGGTTTCTTTGCAGCAATTCGACCATGAAGGCCTGATTTCACGTCTCCTTTGATCAGCTGATGTTGAGATGTCTGTTACTTGAACTCTGAAGCATTTATTTGGGCTTTAATATCTGAGGCTGGCAACTCTAATGAACTTATCCTCTACAGCAAGGTAACTAACACTGGGCTTTCCTTTCCTGTGGCTTTTTTGCAACTGCACTTGAAACTTTCAAAGATCTTGACATTTTCTGGATTGACTGGCCTTCATGTTTTAAATTAATGATGGACTGTCATTTCTCTATGCTTATTTGAGATGTTATTGCCATAATATGGACTTGGTCTTTTACCAAATAGGGCTAATTTCTGTGTACCACCCCTACCTTGTCACAACACAACTGATTGGCTCAAACGCATTATGAAAGACATTCCACAAGTTAACTTTTAATAAGGCACAGCTGTTAATTGAAATGCATTCCAGGTGACTACCTCATGAAGCTGGTTGACAGAATGCCAAGAGTGTGCAAAGCTGTCATCAAAGCAAAGGGTGGCTACTTTTGAAGAATGAAAATACTTTTTATATTTAACATATTTTTTGGTTACTACATGATTCCATATGTGTTATTTTATAGTTTTGATGTCTTCACTGTTATTCTACAATGTAGAAAATAGTAAAAAATAAAATATAAACGTGGAACAAGTAGGTGTCCAAACATTTGACTGGTACTGTATGTATACAAACCTTCTGCTGACAGGTCCATGACAATTTGCCAATGTTTTCTCATTCAGAAACTGACACAGTCCTTTTCCAGATACAGCATAAATGACTGATAAAGATGAAAACATTCTGCCAACACCATAAATAGACCAGTAGCTTATGTAAAATCGTTTACCGTAGGGTAGGCTACAGTATTGCTGTGCGATAGGAGCACGATATCATTGCCTATTTTAATCTCAGAGCCTATACCAAGGCAGGGTAAAGAAACCCAATAATCTTTTGATGAACTAAATATTGAACAACAATTCGTCGTTTCTATGCCGTGGCCTAATGCCAATAGTTCCAAATTATACGGCAAATAAAGGGCGTTATTTTCACCATGAAAGGTGCCTGGAAAAATGTCTCCCTTCATTTTAATGCTCATTCATGTCCACACAGTTTTACAACCAGTCTGATTCATAACAGGAAACATGCGTGTGCCAAGTTTATAAATCTCAGAAATGTCTGAAATTTAGGCAACGGTTATAAATGAGGCCCCTGGTCACCTCAGTGGAGCACAGCAGAGACCCCAGCCTCCACCCAGCTCTCTCCCAGGCAGTACCAGCTGCTCTGCCTCCTGTCCATTAAAAGCACATTAGCAGCTCCTTTATTATCATGAACAATGTGCCAAACATGCTGGAGTGGCGGGGACTGGGGAGAGGGGGATGTCGTGTGCACTCACTCACTAGGTGTTGTGGCCAGACCTCGGAGCTTGGAGGCCCCCCCCCCCCCCCCCCACTGGGGAGTGTGAAAGTAATATGTGTGCATTCAAATAATACAATAAAATGTCAGAATGGACCGGGACAATAGGTCAAACCTGTGAGGTGTGTGGGCTTCACAGTGTGTTATTGCTGTGGGCTTCACAGTGTGTTATTGCTGTGGGCTTCACAGTGTGTTATTGCTGTGGGCTTCACAGTGTGTTATTGCTGTGGGCTTCACAGTGTGTTAGTGCTGTGGGCTTCACAGTGTGTTATTGCTGTGGGCTTCACAGTGTGTTATTGCTGTGGGCTTCACGGTGTGTTATTGCTGTGGGCTTCACGGTGTGTTATTGCTGTGGGCTTCACGGTGTGTTATTGCTGTGGGCTTCACGGTGTGTTATTGCTGTGGGCTTCACGGTGTGTTATTGCTGTGGGCTTCACGGTGTGTTATTGCTGTGGGCTTCACGGTGTTATTGCTGTGGGCTTCACAGTGTGTTATTGCTGTGGGCTTCACGGTGCTGTGGGCTTCACGTTGTTATTGCTGTGGGCTTCACAGTGTGTTATTGCTGTGGGCTTCACAGTGTGTTATTGCTGTGGGCTTCACAGTGTGTTATTGCTGTGGGCTTCACGGTGTGTTATTGCTGTGGGCTTCACGGTGTGTTATTGCTGTGAGCTTCACGGTGTGTTATTGCTGTGGGCTTCACGGTGTGTGTATTGCCCTTTGTGTGTGTGTGTGTGTGTGTGTGTGTGTGAGAATGTGCCTGTGTGCCTTTGTGGAGTGATATCAGCGGAGGCGGTCAAAATAATCTCTCATTTTAACCACCTCCGCCATCCATCAGTTCACTCACGCAATAACTCATTTCAAAGTCTTATTTCAAGGCACGCTGGAGAACTGCGGGGGCACACATTTGTGTGGGGGAGATAAAGATGGGGGAGGGGGAGAGAGAGAAAAGGGGAGAAGTGAAGGAGAGCGGGATGAGTCCCATAGGTAAAAATGTGTAGTTGTAGTCTTCAGCTGAATCTCATATTGGATCAAATCAATTCGGTGCATGCACTGCTCATGTTATTATGCTTTCTCCCCCTCTCTCTCTTCTCCCCCCTCTTTCTCTCTCTCTCTCACCCTCCCTCTCTCTTTCTCCTCCCTCTCTGTCTTCCTCCCCCTCTCTCACCCTCCCTCTCCGAGACGCTCCAATTTTAACTACCTTTCGTGTAGGAGTCGCTCTGTGTTTGTGACAGGGCTGAGAGATCAAGCGGAGGAATATTCCAAAGCCACCGCCATCTTTTAAATATGCACACATACCACAGGCCCACGGGACCCCCGCGCCAAGTAGCCCTGCTGAGGTAAAGCTCCTGCATACAGAGTAGGACGTAGAGAACTACTCAGGAAGCCATTTACAGAGAAAGTATGCGGGTAGTGGAGTAGTGAAGGGAAGAAAATGACACTCATATCCATTTTAAGAGCGACCAAGCAGAACAGAAGACATCTCCTGGGAGAGGAGGGAAAGACTTCAATAATGATGTCAGCAGAGATGCAGGGACCAAGGCCTAGAGCAGGAAAGGAAAGGAGAGCTGCAGGGACCAAGGCCTAGAGCAGGAAAGGAAAGGAGAGCTGCAGGGACCAAGGCCTAGAGCAGGAAAGGAGAGCTGCAGGGACCAAGGTCTAGAGCAGGAAAGGAGAGCTGCAGGGACCAAGGCCTAGAGCAGGAAAGGAGAGCTGCAGGGACCAAGGCCTAGAGCAGGAAAGGAGAGCTGCAGGGACCAAGGCCTAGAGCAGGAAAGGAGAGCTGTAGGGACCAAGGCCTAGAGCAGGAAAGGAGAGCTGATAGATCAGAGATGCTTCCTGACAGGAAACACACATGAATGAGTGGATCAAATGTTTATCTGGATGTTCTAAATCTATTATGACATTGTTTTAATACCTCCTCAAATCTGGCCCCTGTGCAGTAGTCTACAATGTCTCTGCCACTCATGCACACCCCCCAAAAAAAAAAAATCCAATCTCACGCATATTCCCTAATCTCCAATAACCTGGGATGAAAAGTGGTCGGTTCCAAAGGCGGATTAATAATTTCACACTGGTAACATACCCAGTTCAAAGCACCGGCTGTCTGTCAGCCAGTTATACGTAGGGCGGCTGATTCACCACGCTCAAATCGAGGAGGAAAGGAGATGCAGCTGCCGTCCCCGTCTTCTCCTGTCTTGTTCTGGCTGTCCTGTCCTGACTGCTGCCCTTTACACCTAGAGGCCTGGCTCTCCTGCTTAGCTGAAGCCCACACTGTATTGGTTCACTATCTATGGATGTATATTTTTGATGTTTCATTTGAATAGGGACAGAACATTAGATTAGTATTAGGCCTATGCTTTATTCATCCCTGTAGGGATATTATTTTGTCACCTTGGCCATGGCATAAAACACACATGCAATAAAATGACAGACAAGCCACTGGGCACACACTGGTTAATCCACAATGTTTCCACGTCGTTTCAATGAAATGAGGTTGAACCAACGTGGAATAGAATTTGAATTAATGTCTCTGGAGAGCTGGAATCAACTTACATGGTATCGTACAAGAATGGTTTCATAATTTAATCTAGCAATTTAAACCATTGACATATTGAGTAAACATACCATCTCTGTTGCACACCAGCTTTTTAGATGAGCTTTTGTGGAGGATAATATTGTTTTTTGAGGCATGTTGAGGCTGCTTTGCATACTGCTCGTCTTTATCTGAGGCAATCAGCCAGTTGCTGAGTGAAGTCTCTAGTGCTCAATCTCTGATTGGGTGGCAGATGAGTTGACAGTTGGGTGTTGCAGTCAGAGAGATCTGTAGTGGAGCTCCAACTAGAGCTAAGCCTTTGATTCCTTAAACCCCTGAGGGTACAGCTGTAGGATCTTAATTTGACCAGATGTATTACATATAGTATGTTATACAATTCTCAGCAACAAAAGAGTGTTAAAATGAAGATCTTACATCTGTAACACTTTAGCTGGGAGGCCTTCATCACATCTGGAAGAGTTACACAACACTTGGCATTAACATGATGACATTACCAGTGTGATGTTCACTGTCATGGACGACCAGTATGTTACATGGAAATTGTATTTCATGGTTTGTATCGATGGACCAGGTTATCTAATGTGAATTTCAGTGGACATGATGTTGAGCTTCTGATGGGTATTGACTGACTGCTGGACTTGCATGTTAGGAAGTCTCCTTTTGAACCACAGGAACATTTTACAGCCTACTAATGCAAAGTTAGACAAGTTCTGTATTCAAAGTCCGTAGTCAGTCAGTAGAGACGTTGGCACAGCAGGACATTCTGGGCAGACCTCCTTATGTTGTTTGAAGATCAGAACAGTTACTGTACTGATACTGTTACTGTAGGTTCCCACTTCTAGTGTGACAAAGGTGCATGACTCAGAGATGGAATGCATCTGTCAAGACGTGGGAGTCAGAGAGGGGGAGAGAGAAATGAGGTGGGGTGGCCTCTAACCAAACACTACATTCTCTAAAGAGAAATCCACACTACAATAGAACCGTCAATATAACAAGTCTGGTAATGAGTGGCTCTCAATAGGAATCATTCCAGAGCAGATTAATCGTTATAGTGTCAATGGGAGTTATTGTTGATTTGAATTGTAAGGTTTTCATTGACTGTTAGGATGACTCATGCTGTGTCTTCAGTCTCTGTTCTATTGTTTAGTAAATGGAGAGAAAGTATTAGGTAAACAAATAGATAACAACAAAAGTGGTGCACTAGTGCTTGTTAAATCCATATTTCAAATGACTAAAGCCTTGCCTCTAATGGAAGAAAACAGCTAGATAAAACCCTTTGTGTATGAATGCATAAACAAACCACTGATAAAGGAGTGGAGAGATGATGTGGACAGAAGACGGATACATTGAATGATTCAAATGTGCTCCTACACTTGATACAAATACTGTGTGTGTGATGAGTCACGGCTGTGAACCCATCTGTGTGAATGTGGGAGTTTTGTGGAGGAGATGCCGGTTGGGTGGAATGCTCCTGGACCTGGACTGGTCTGTGGGAGACAGAACTCTACCTGCCAACCACAGCTCAATGACTTCAGGAGAAGTTTGGGACCTTTGCAGAGGAGAGATGACAACTGTAAGTCACAATTTACCGTGCTGCTTGTTCTCCAAGCGACAGCCTGATAGGTCAGGATGAATTTTTTAAAATCTGTTATTTTACCAGGTAAATTGACTGAGAACACGTTCTCATTTACAGCAACGACCTGGGGAATAGTTACAGGGGAAAGGAGGGGGATGAATGAGACAATTGTAAACTGGGGATTATTAGGTGACCGTGATGGTTTGAGGGCCAGATTGGGAATTTAGCCAGGACACTGGGGTTAACACCCCTACTCTTACGATAAGTGCCATGGGATCTTCAATGACCTCAGAGAATCAGGACACCCGTTTAACGTCCCATCCGAAAGACGGCACCCTACATAGGGCAGTGTCTGCCCTGGGGCATTGGGATATTTTTCAGACCAGAGGAAAGAGTGCCTCTTACTGGCCCTCCAACACCACTTCCAGCAGCATCTGGTCTCCCATCCAAAGACTGACCAGGACCAACCCTGCTTAGCTTCAGAAGCAAGCCAGCAGTGGTATGCAGGGTGGTATACTACTGAGCTCCTGATAAGCAGGAGCTCAGAGAATGGAGCTGTAGGCTTGCAAGTTTTTTTTCTACTAAGTATCTGTGATTCTGTATATGTAGAGACCAGTGCAAATATGACTCTGAAAAATTATACACACTGTAGGTTTACTTCTAAGAGGTATAGCCACCATAGTCATATTTTGGGGATTCTATTTCTATCACCATCATGAACTGGTTTATATAACTACTGACCAATCTCTCCATCTCTGGACTCTCTGATGTTTGTGGCAGCTGATCGCATACACCCCTTATTTTAAGCCACATCTGAAATTAAATTAAATGTTGCTCTGTGGGTTTTGGCTGGTTTCTGGCCGGTGCTGTGGTCCTAAGTGACCTGTGTGGAGCCAGGGTTATTATCGACCATCTGCTCCCAGTGGGCCCAGCTGGACGGGGCACTGCTGTAATCTGGTTGGATGATGTCAGGGTCGCTGAGGGACAATGATGTCACAGCATAACCATAAATAAGACTCCCCACCAGGGTGATCTAAAGCCATGTTTTTTTATTTGATTGTGAAAGGTATCGACTAGTTTCTGGGTTGTTAGAAAAAACAAAAATCCTCCATTACAGGGAGAGAATGTGTTTCACTAGATGTCCAGTTAATTTTGTTTTGTTTTATATACACTACCTGTCAAGTTTTAGAACACCTACTCATTCAACTGTTTTTCTTTATTTGTACTATTTTCGTCATTGTAGAATAATAGTGAATACATCAAAACTATGAAATAACACATATGGAATCATGTAGTAACCATTTTTTTTTGTTAAACCAATCAACATATATTTTGTATTTGAGATTCTTCAAATAGCCACCCTTTGCCTTGATGACCGCTTTGCACACTCTAGGCATTCTCTCAACCAGCTTCACCTGGAATGTTTTTCCAACCATCTTGAAGGAGTTCTCACATATGCTGAGCACATATGCTGAGCACTTGTTGGCTGCTTTTCCTTCACTCTGCGGTTCGACTCATCCCAAACAATCTCAATTTGGTTGAGGTCGGGGGATTGTGGAGGCCAGGTCATCTGACGCAGCACTCCATCACTCTCCTTCTTGGTCAAATAGCCCTTGCACATCCTGGAGGTGTGTTGATTCATTGTCCTGTTGAAAAACAAATGATAGTCCCACTAAGCCCAAACCAGATGGGATGACGTATCGCTGCAGAATGCTGTGGTAGCCATGCTGGTTAAGTGTGCCTTGAATTATAAATAAATCACTGACAGTGTCACCAGCAAAGCACCCCCACACCATAACACCTCCTCCTCCATGCTTCACCTTTGGAAATACACATGAAGAAATCATCCGTTCACCCACACCGCATCTCACAAAGACACGGCGGTTGTAACCAAAAATCTTCAATTTTGTGTCTGTTACTTGAAGTCTGTCAAGCATGTGTTTGGGCTGGAATTTCTGAGGCTGGTAACTCTAATGAACATATCCTCTGCAGCAAAGGTAACTTAGGGTTTTCCTTTCCTGTGCCAGTCCTCATGAGAGCCAGTTTCATCATAGCACTTGATGGTTTTTGCGACTGCACTTAAAGAAACTTTTAAAGTTCTTGAAATCTTCCACATTGACTGACCATGTCTTAACGTAATGATGGACTGTCATTTCTCTGTGCTTATTTGAGCTGTTCTTGCCGTAACCCTATTTGGTAAAAGACCAAATCCATATTATCTTCTGTATGGAAATCATAAGAGTACATGGCCATTAAGGCCAGATAATTTGTCAAGATGTTCATAGATGACCAGCAGGGTCAAATAATAATCACCGTAGTTATAGAGGGTGCAACAGGTCGCACCTTAGGAGAAAGGTCAGTTGCCTTTTCATAGCAGAGGGAGAGGGAGGATCGAAACAATAGGGACAAGGTAGCATGTCCGGTGAACAGGTCAGGATTCCATAGCCGCAGGTGGAAATGCAGAAACTGGATCAGCAGCACAACCAGGTGGACTGGTGACAGCCAGGACTGGTAGTCCTGAGGAATGGTCCTTGGGCTCAGGTTCTCCGGAGGGGAGAGAAAGATGGGCGAATAAGAGGGAGCATTCTTATGATTTCGACATTCCGAAATAACCTTAGGCTTACCCAACCGGACCCGATATGCATACATTTATTTGTTTAATATGGAGACTGCTTCTGAATGGACCCGACGACAACTAGAACCATTCTGTATAGATCTGATCAGATCCCAATCTGAATGAGGGAAGCAGCAGAAATTTTTTTTTTTTTTTTTTTTTTCAGCTACTTTGTTAACCGGAGCTGATAAAGCGCGAGAGGCAAAGAGATGCCACTCTAGCAGGCGTGGGAGGGGCTGTACTGTGAGTGAGTGACACAGGGAGGAGGGAGGGAGAGACGGCTAGCAACCAAGCCGTCTAGCGCTATACAGTGCCTTGCAAAAGTATTCATCCCCCTTGACATTTTTTCCTATTTTGGTGCATTACAACCTTTGATTTAAATAGATTTTTTTTGGACTTCATGTAATGAACATACACAAAATAGTCCAAATTGGTGAAGTGAAGTGAAATGAAACAAATACAAAACAGAAAAGTGGTGCGTGCATATGTATTCACCCCCTTTGCTATGAAGCCACTAAATAAGATCTGGTGCAACAAATTACTTTCAAAAGTTACATAATTAGTTAAATAATGTCCACCTGGGTGCCATATAAGTGTCACATGATCTCAATGTATATATGCACCTATTCTGAAAGGCCCAAGAGTCTGCAACACCACTAAGCAAGGGGCACCACCAAGCAAGCGGCACCATGAAGACCAAGGAGCTCTCCAAACGGGTCAGGGACAAAGTTGTGGAGAAATACAGATCAGGGGAGCACCATTAAATCCATTATTTTTTTAAATGGAAAGAATATGCACCACAACAAACCAGCCAAGAGCAGGCAGCCCACCAAAACTCACGGACCAGGCAATGAGGGCATTTATCAGAGAGGCCGCAAAGAGACCTAAGATAACCCTGAAAGAGCTGCAAAGCTCCACAGCGGAGATTCTCCACAGAGCTGGGCTTTACAGATGTGGCCAGAAAAAAAGCATTGCTTAATGAGAAAAAAAAACACATTTGGTGTTCGCCAAAAGGCATATGGCAGACTCTCCAAACATATGGAAGAAGGTACTCTGGTCAGATGAGACTAAAATTGAGTTTTTTGACCTTCAAGGAAAACTCTATGTCTGGCGCAAACCCAACAACTCATCACCCCGAGAACACCATTTTTCATCGTCAGGGACTGGGAAACTGGTAAGAATTGAAGGAATGATGGATGGTGCTAAATACAGGGAAATTCTTGAGGGAAACCTGTTTGTCTTCCAGAGATTTGGAGACTGGGATGGAGGTTCACCTTCCAGCAGGACAATGACCCTAAGCATGCTGCTATAGCAACACTTGAGTGGTTTAAGGGGAAACATTTAAATGTCTTGGAATGGCCTAGTCAAAGCCCAGACCTCAATCCAATTGAGAATCTGTGGTATAACTTTGCTGTACACCAGCACTACCCATCCAACTTGAAGGAGCTGGAGCAGTTTTGCCTTGAAGAATGTGCAAAAATCCCAGTGGCTATATGTGCCAAGCTTATAGAGAGACAACCTAAGAGACTTGCAGCTGTAATTGCTGCAAAAGGTGTCTCTACAAAGTATTGACTTTAGGGGGGGTGAATATTTATGCAAGCTCAAGTTTTTTCTGATTTTTTGTCATATTTCTTGTTTGTTTCACAATAAAAAATATTATGCATCTTCAAAGTTCTAGGCATGTTGTGTAAATCAAATTATAGAAAACCCCCCAAAATCTATTTAAATTCCAGGTTGTAAGGCAACAAAATATGAAAAATGACAAGGGGGGGGGGGATTCTTTTGCAAGCTGCTGTAGTAGACTAAGTTGCCATAGCTAGGTTATTTATCATCAATGACTACATAGTATCTGTCTTGAATGCATCAAACCGGGATAAACTATTTCAGCTAACATTAGCTAGCTAGGCTATTTGAGGCTGCATGCATTTTCTCATCCTACAAACATCATCATCTGCTTTCAGCATATTAAGTAGCAGCCTACCTATTGGTTATTTGTAGCAGCCTACCTGTTGGTTGTAGCCTATCCTTCTCCTTTAACTTTTTATTTCATAAATGTAATTCCATCTTCCATTGATTAAATATCTCCTAACTTCCGTGACATTATTTAGAATTCTGGATCCAGACGCTCCCGGATCGAGTCTTGGCTATTCAGGCAAAGGTAGATCCATGAAGACAGGACGCCAGATAAGACAGGACTGGAGACTGAGACTGGGGGGGTCGGGTGACACTTGCGCAGTCCGACAATACCCACGGATAGGGCCAACCAGGCAGGATATAACCCCACCCACTTTGTCAAAGCACAGCCCCCACACCACCCAAGGGATATCAACAGACCACGAACCTACTACCCTGAGATAAGGCTGAGTATAGCCCACGAAGATCATAGTAAATATTGTTCTATTGATTGAATGCATCTGAAGTGCGTTCTTGCAGTGCAATAATATTTTGTCATCTTAGCCTGGAACCGGACAGCTTTTATTGAACTGTGGCCTCTTAGCCATATCCCTGGTATGTCTACTTTTATGCATGTCAAATTGGATCTCTTTTGTGCATATCAAATTGCGTATCAGATTGGCCACTCAACAGAGATGGCATACATTGGGGGTTAAGACTAGCAGGTTAAGGGTCTACCAATCCGTCACTAAGCTGGTTTGATAGGTACCCAACACAAAATGGAAACCACAACAATTTAGCAGTGGGGTTTTAATTAGTATGGAGCGATGATGGGGGTCGATGTTGATGGCACGCTATTCCATATATAGTCAAATGTATTTTATATTTATTTTATAAATATAGTGCACTATTTGTGTTCAGGGCCACCATTTTTGGACGCACACCTTAGCTGTCTCCACGCTCCACCAGACCAGACTCTGCATCCCTGTGTGTCTGACGCTCCTCTCTCATTATCATGGGCCCAGCCTGCCTGGCAGATGTGGAAGAGACCCTGGCAAAGCCAATGAATAATTAAACACTGTGATTACGATGATGAATGCTCCCTAATCTATTTCACCATATAGTCTGAGCCCAGCGATGGGATGGAACAACAGCAGAGTGTGAGGCTTTGTGTGAAGGCAGTGAGGGATGGGGAGGTGTGATGAAGGGAGGGTGGGTGGGAAGGTGTGGTTTGGGGAGGGAGGGTGTGGTTTGGGGAGGAAGGTGTGGTTTGGGGAGGGAAGGTGTGGTTTGGGGAGGGAAGGTGTGGTTTGGGGAGGGAAGGTGTGGTGGTGAGGGTAGGGAGGAAAGGGAGGCTGGGTTGGGGTGGGACAGGCTAGCTGTCTGGAGAGTGCCCAGATCAGAAGTCAGTGGGAGGTGTGAGAGAGGGAGGGATAGAAGGGAGATGGGGATAGGAGGGAAGGATAGGACAAAGAGTGGTGGTATTGAGAGGGAGGGAGATTAATAGAAGGGAGAGAGGACAGAGAACAAAGGGAATGTGGGAGGGCTGGAGGGATAGTCTAGGAGGGAAGGATAGGACAGAGAGTGGGGGGTTGGTTAGAGGGAAGGATAGGACAGAGAGTGGGGGGTTGGTTAGAGGGAGGGAGAGGACGGAGATCAAAGGGAATGTGGGAGGCATAGTCTAGGAGGGAAGGATAGGACAGAGTGGAGGGGGGATTGAGAGGGAGGTAAGGTGGGTGGGAGGGAAGGAAGGATGGGAGAGGACAGAGAGTAGAGGTAATGGAAGGAGAGGACAGAGAGTAGAGGTAATGGAGGGAGAGGACAGAGAGTAGAGGGAAGGTGGAAGGGAGGGAGGTGAGCCACACACTCTCTGACCATCTGTGCTGCAGAGGACCACAGAGACCGGCACAGCAATGCTTCTGGCTGTGTGTTTGTAAGTGTGCGTATCAGCGTGTGTGTACGTACGTGCATGCATTTCTGTGCATCTGTTCATGTGCATTAATGTGTTTGAATCCGTGTGTGTGAATACATTTGTGTACAGTGTTTATCCCAGTGTATGTGCTTGTCTGTGTGTGCGGTGTGTGTGCCTCGCCCTAGCGGTGGCACCCGGCCAGCCAGCCTTCAGGGAGGCGGGTTGTAAATAAGCAGGTGAAATAACCCAGATCCCTACTGTCAGGGGATTAACCCCTCAGAGGTCCCATGTTGTCGGTTCAGCACCCGACCCCACTAAACATCCATCAACATCAGTACACCAGTCTGAACATAGACTTAACATGATCCTCTCAACACACAGCCCTTAGCTACAGATCTAGGATCAGCTGACCCTCCCCAAGTCCTAACCTTAACCACTACAGGGAAGAAAACCAAACTGACCTTAGATCAGCGTCATTAGGCTTGGACTCCTCCCCCCCACACACAGGAAGTGATGAGCCAGATGAGTCGGTGTCAGACGTGCAGCTCAGCTAACATTTATGGCAGGGCCATCTGATGGATTAAAGGGGTTGACAGATGATGGAGTGGCTCCTCCCTCTCCGCTGCCTGGCCTTGCCATGTAGGGCTGGGAGGTTTCATCATTACAGAGGATGAAGTCATCCTGCAACAAAAGGCAGGCAGGGGGGGAACAGGTGCTCCATATTTAATTAAACAAGGGGGTGGGACGTGGTGATGCCAGAGGAATATGTAAATTTGATGGCGGCCCTGGCCTGGCACGAGCTCAGCCCAGCTGACAGATATTTATGGGCAAGATTATGTTTTTTGTTTGGTCTCTTTATTTGTCCCCCTGTACTCAGTCACACACATCAGCTTATCACATCTGCATTGCAGCTTAACTTCCTCCTATCAGAGGTGCATCTGAGAAATGAGGATGACTCTCTTCATGCTATGCTAGGATATCCCCAGACCGCTGTGCTTCCCTCTGCCCTTTGCTCTTTGTGTCAGATACTCAATAACTCCTTGTGATGTTTTCTTCCTTGGAGAATAGGGAACATAGGGACTAGGGAGCACTGTTCATGAAAAGAGTAGAGTGCATCCATCCCTAGTTAGTGGATGATGGAGAAAAAAAGAGGGAAATATCAACAGAGAATAAGGAGCAAGAGAGCGGGAAGGAACCAGGAAAAGCAAAAAGGCAATCGATGTCTCTGGGCTTGTGTCAACAGGCAATTATTAATGATGAGGTGTGCTCTGGCTCTTTGCCTCTGCAGCGGTGGAGTCAGGGAGCTCTCCTCTCCTGTCCACTGTGTTTAGCTCCCTCAGCAGGAAGGTGGGAGAGAGAGAGGGCCTTGAAGGAGGTGGAGGGAGAAGGGTGGGGATGGGGCACACACACACACACACACACACACACCTCAGCTCACACTGTACATCTCTGGGAGACATCCAGGCCTTTACCATCCAATTAAGGTTGGCCCAGGGGGGAAAAGAGCAGAACAGAGCAGCTCTCCAGCCTCCACCACTCTCATCTCTCTCTCCGTGGAGGAGCTGGGTAATTGTTAACAGATTGGGAAGTGTTATTGTGGATCAGGACATCGCCCGGCCGGGGTGTCTGTCTGAGAGGCTCACGCCACTGTGGTCACAGCATAGAGGTCTTAGTGGTCTTAAGCCTAATTGACTAAGAAATAGAATGAAAAGCCCCCGTCCTGGCAGACAGAGGAACCCAGGCTGGCTTTTCTACTGAGCAGAGAATGAAGAGACAATTAGAGAGAGAGTTAAGAGGAGTCAAAAACTGACAAAACATACTTTTTGTGTGAGACCAATTCCATTAGGACAAATATTAAGTCTACTGAATATATAGAAAAATAAATTACACCTAGAAATGTTTGATCTGGCGCTCTATTCCTGCTACCCTTTAGCAAGAGCATCTTCTCAGTTGACTGCCTTGTTTAGTGACTGGCTGGCAGATTCCACTAGTGTACCAAGGCAAGCGCCAAGACCACACCAGCACCTTTCATTCAGGTTTTTGGTACTTCCTTCTAAAAGTAATTTAGACCAATTAGCAGAGGGCATGCTATGTTGTCTGACCAACCAATCACAGCCAGATAGGTCCCTATCAGGAGATGGGTTCTAAACGGTTAGGATGTTGATGTTCAAAATGTTCCATATTCTATTGTATAGAATAGATATGACATTATATTATGTGTAATAAGCTGTCATGCCAGGTCTATGCAGTACATTTCTATCTGCAACCCACCAGATTGAACAGGCCCTGGGTGACTGTAGAACAGGCGTGCTAAACAATTGTCATAAGTAAATGAGTGACGGCAGCTAGTTCCTGTTCACACGCAAGTAACTGTACCATACCTTCTGTAAACAACAGTGTTAGTCAGCCTGTCTGATTCACTGACAACTGAGAGACGAGGCTTCTTTAATGAGTCTGTGTTGAGTGGGAGTTTACTTCTCTCCTGGGTCTCTCTATTGAAATAGACTGATTTCATGCAATTATGAATGACACACAAACAGAGATACTGTACCTTTTAATGGAGCTAGGCAGCCTTGATGTAATTCAGAATTTGAATTGTGAGTTTGAAAATGACTATAATGCAAATATGCCAGGGCTTTTATTTACTGAACTGAAGCTCTGATTGAAACATTTAAAATTGGACTATCATAGCCTGCAGTGGTGCCATCAAACCTGTGACTCCCAGTCAGCGCCATGCTGAGACACTGCGTGGTAGGTGGCAGTCACACCACGGAGGAGTAGGAGCGAGTGGGAGGGTGTGATGTCTGTCCTTGCGTGTTGGTTGTCATGGTGGTGAGATGGTGAAATGGAGAGTGATTTTTCCCAAAGTGGGTCAAAGACCACATTTCTATAACTGCTAGCAGGACATGGTAACTTTGAAGAGGAGAGAGCGAGAGAAAGAGAGGAGGACGAGAAGATGGAACCATGTATAAACAAATCCAGGGCTCATTGAGGGAATGCAGGCAGTGTTTGTGATTAGGATTTGTTTTCTCGGCAGCCCCATCTAATCTGGTGGTGAATCAGGGAGAACTGGGATTGGCTGAGGTGCTGCCGAGCATCCTCTCCACGCTGGAGGTCAGGCCCTCTGGCTCCAGATGGGCTTCTATTGATCGGAGAGAGCCTGGCGATCCAGTTGCAGGCGAACATCATTGATTTTCTGCAGGCGTGGAGAGTGCAGGCGTGGAGAGTGCAGGCGTGGAGAGTGCAGGCGTGGAGAGTGCAGGCGTGGAGAGTGCAGGATGAAGGCTGGAGCACAGCAGAGCTGTCAGGTCATCTTCTCAAATATCCAGAATAATTTTTTGTGGCGTTGACCTTCCCTGAGTCAAGAGACATATCTATATCTATTTAACCACTACCTCAGCATTCACAGTGGCTTGTCAGTGTGGGCTGTGTAGCTTAAGCAGGCACTTTTATTCTCACACACACACACACATTCTTTAAAACACACATCAATAACATGCTCCCAGAAAGCTGCCAGTTCAGCAGAAATCAACATCTCTTAGCACCACACTTAATAATATGCAAACAGTTTCTATGTCCACTTACTGTATATAGGAGGTTGAGTCATGTACAGTACCAGTAGTCATAGAGACTTGAATTAATAAAGTCACTACAGTACCAGTAGTCATAAAGACTTGAATTAATGAAGTCACTACAGTACCAGTAGTCATAAAGACTTGAATTAATAAAGTCACTACAGTACCAGTAGTCATAGAGACTTGAATTAATAAAGTCACTACAGTACCAGTAGTCATAGAGACTTGAATTAATAAAGTCACTACAGTACCAGTAGTCATAAAGACTTGAATTAATAAAGTCACTACAGTACCAGTAGTCACTCATGGAGACTTTAACCTTAGCTCTGTGCTTTGTTAATTATCGCTGAACTCCAAATAAATTGGATGTCTCTGCACCATTCTGGATCTCCAAACCCCATTCCTCAAGGCCTCGCTCGGCCACGTCCATACAGCTTTAATTATAATCCAATGAACTCATTATCATAGTTTCCATTCATATCTAGTGGGGCTCTAATGCTCAGACTCCTCCGGTCCTTATTATATTTATTGTATATTTATTCATGGGTTTTGTATATATTTATTTCCGATATAAATTTTAATTAGAACTTCAAACACTTTAGCAGCAGTATGCTGAGGCAGAGCTTCCCTTTGATCAGACGTCACTCGCCCTGCTTTCCTCTCTCTCTCTCTCTCTCCTCTCCCCCTTACCCCTGGGCATCTTGATGCTAATAGGCTGAGTGTTGCTCTTCTTGCCTGTCAGTCCATCTGTCTGTCTATGGAGATTAAAGCAGTCGGGCCAGTCACAAGACGGGTTGAATGGGTTCTGGGTTGCCACTTTCAGTGTGGATAGGGATATTGTTTGAACTTTCTGTCATATCAGTTTTCATAAGTGACTCTTGGCTGTTAAGCCAGAAGAATGGCAAGACTGAGCGAAATGATTTGTTAGGTAGATGTTCAAGCATGTCTTTTGAAATATTCCTCTACTTTTTCCGCACCAAAGAGGAGTCATATCTCTGTGCTATATATACTGTACGTGTGAACACAACACCTGATCACTCCATCCCTCTATGTCCCTTTCTAAAATAATCCTAGTGAGGCATTTACGTCATAATACTCCGTTTGTGTTAGAAAACGAGCATGTTTGGTCTCTACATCTGGGGAGATTATCTCCTGCAGTGTGTACATCATTGTCTCCCCTCCCTTCTCTACTGTACTCTCCTCCTTTCCTCTCCCTTCCTCTCCTACTATCACCCCTCCTCCCTCCCTCTCCTGTGTGTTAATGTACTTGAAGTGGCCCGGCGGTCAATGAGCTTGTATTAACACCTGACTGGGAGCAGCGGGGCTGGGGCCGGCTGGTGTTTGTTCTTCCACGGTGCCTCCCATGGGCCCGACCCCCAGGCTGCAGGCAGATGGAACGGATCCCATGATCAATAACAACATCCTAGCAGGCTGTTGAGAGAGGGTAGGAAGGAGGGGGGAGGAAGAGGCAGAAAGAGCGGGAGAGGAAAAGAGAACAAGAGAGCTAAGGGAGAGAAACGGTAGGCCAGAGATTGAGAGAATAGAGGGAGTGGTAGAAAGAGGATAAAAGAGGGGCAGATGGGAGCAAGCTTTACAGTGTATAGTTGTTGTACATTTCCTATCTTTATATTCTCAACTCTTAACATTGCTAACAAAATCAGGGCGTAGTTTCAGTCGATAAATCAGGCTTATTCATCTGCTTTTGGTGTCACTCAATGCATGATCTGGTATAAATCTTTTCTGAGCTTTGTCTCTGCCAATATTCTCTCACTGTAGCTACAGTGTGTGAGACGAAATGGTATATGCATTAGCTTGAAAGTCCATTTTTCTCTCTCTCTCTCCTCATTTATATATATATATCTCAGTTGAAGTCGGAAGTTTACATAGAGTTAGGTTGGAGTCATTAAAACTTGTTTTTCAACCACTCCACACATTTCTTGTTAACAAACTATAGTTTTGGGCATGTCTGTTAGGCCATCTACTTTGTGCATGACACCTTTCCAACAATTGTTTACAGACAGATTATTTCAATGTATCACAATTCCAGTGGGTCAGAAGTTTACATACACTAAGTTGACTGTGCCTTTAAACAGCTTGGAAAATTCCAGAAAATGACATTATGGCTTTAGAAGCTTCTGATAGGCTAATTGACATCATTTGAGTCAATTGGAGGTGTACCTGTGGATGTATTTCAAGGCCTACCTTCAAACTCAGTGCCTCTTTGCTTGACATCCTGGGAAAATCAAAAGAAGTCAGTCAAGACCTCAGAAATAAAATTGTAGACCACAAGTCTGGTTCATCCTTGGGAGCAATTTCCAAACGCCTGAAGGTACCACGTTCATCTGTACAAACAATAGTATGCAAGTATAAACACCATGGGACCATGCAGCCGTCAAACCGCTCAGGAGGAAAACGTGTTCTGTCTCCTCGAGATGAACGTACTTTGGTGCAAAAAGTGCAAATCAATCCCAGAACAACAGCAAAGGACCTGGTGAAGATGCTGGAGGAAACAGGTACAAAAGTATCTATATCCACAGTACAACGAGTCCTATATCGACTTAACCTGAAAGGCCGCTCAGCAAGGAAGAAGCCACTGCTCCAAAATCGCCATTAAAAAAGCCAGACTACAGTTTGCAACTGCACAAGGGGAAGAAAATCTTACTTTTTGGAGAAATGTCCTCTGGTCTGATGATACAAAAATAGATCTGTTTGGCCATAATGGCCATTGTTATTTTTAGAGGAAAAAGGGGGAGGCTTGCAAGCCGAAGAACACCATTCCAACCATGAAGCACGGGGGTGGCAGCATCATGTTGTGGGGATGATTTGCTGCAGGAGGACTGGTGCACTTCACAAAATAGATAGCTTCATGAGGAAGGAAAATGATGTGGATATATTGAAGCAACATCTCAAGACATCAGTCAGGAAGTTAAAGCTTGGTCGCAGATGTGTCTCCAAATGGACAATCACCCCAAGCATACTTCCAAAGTTGTGGCAAAATGGCTTAAGGACAACAAAGTCAAGGTATTGGAGTGGCCATCACAAAGCCCTGACCTCAATACCATAGAAAATGTGTGGGCAGAACTGAAAAAGCGTGTTCGAGCAAGGAGGTCTACAAACCTGACTCAGTTACACCAGCTCTGTCAGGAGGAATGGGCCACAATTCACCAAACTTATTCTGGGAAGCTTGTGGAAGGCTACCCAAAATGTTTGACCCAAGTTAAACAGTTTAAAGGCAATGCTATCAAATACTAATTGAGTGTATGTAAACTTCTGACCCACTGGGAATGTAATGGGAATGTAATGAAAGAAACTATTCTACTATTATTCTGACATTTCCCATTCTTAAAATAAAGTTGTGATCCTAACTGACCTAAGACAGATAATTTTTACTCTGATTAAATGTCAGGAATTGTGAAAAACTGAGTTTAAATAAGGTGTATGTAAAATCTGACTTCAACTGTATATAAATGCATGCACATACACAGAGAATGGATGCAACGATGTATACACATAGACACACACTCTCTCTCTGCAGCTAAGCCATTGTTTGTGTTGGGAGATAGATCAGAGAGACTGTATCAGCTGGTACATTTAGACTAATCTAAGGTCCTGTCCTTCATTCTCAAACTCAATATTATCCAACCACTTTGTTTGTATTGACAACTCTTTTCTCTCTCACACAATTCAATTCAAGGGCTTTATTGGCATGGGAAACATAAGTTAACATTGCCAAAGCATGTGAAGTAGATAATATACAAAATTGAAATAAACAATACAAATTAACAGTAAACATTACACTCTCTCTCAGGACAATCATAACAAAGTATTTCTCTCCTTTCTCCCTCTCTCCTTCCATCTATTACTATTTCTATTTCTCAACTTCTCTCTTCTCGTTCTACCACACCTCACCTCACCCCCTATCTACCTCCCTCTCTCTAGGCCTTGGCCATGGCTGAGGTGAATGGACCAGGGCCCCTGGTGGCCGAGCCGCAGATTGCCATGTTCTGTGGGCGTCAGCTGCTGCACATGAACCCTGAGACTGGCCAATGGGAGCCTGACCCTCAGGGCCGCCAGGGCTGCTTCACAGAGCCCAACCAGATCCTGTCCTACTGCCAAGAGGTAGGAGCCAACAACACTGCTATGGTTATGAGATCGACCTCCTACTGCACTGCTACTGCACTGTAATGCTCCGCTCATCTCCAATGCTGCTGCAATAGCATACTAGAGAGCAGATACTTTAAATAGGTTTATGGATATAAAGATAGTGGTAGATTCAGGGCCTTCAGAAAGTATTCATACCCCTTGACTTATTGTTACAAACTGAATTCAATATGGAATAAAAAAAAATCATGACAAAAGTTAAAATGTTTTTGCAAACGATTACAAGCATACCCATAACATGATGCAGTCAGAACTATGCTTGAACATATGGAGAGTGGTACTCAGTAGTGTGTTGTGTTGGATTTGCCCCAAACATATTCAGGACAAAAATGTAATTGCTTTGCCACATTTTTTTGCAGTTTTACTTTAGTGCCTTGTTGGAAACAGAATGTATGTTCTGGAATATTTTTATTCTGTACAGACTTCTTTCTTTTCAGTCTGTCAATTAGGTTAGTATTGTGGCATACGGTAACTACAATGTTGTTGATCAGTTTTATCCTCCACAGCCATTAAAACTATGTAACTGTTTTAAAGTCACCATTGGCCTCATGGTGAAATTCCTGAGTGGTTTCTCTCCTCTCCGGCAACTAAGTTAGCAAGGATACCTGTATCTTTGTAGTGACTGGGTGTATTGATACACCATCCAAAGTGTAATTAATAACTTCACCATGCTCCAAGGGATATATATATATATTACCCATCTACCAATTGGTGCCCTTCTTTGCGAGGCATTGGAAAATATCTCTGGTCTTTGTGGTTGAATCTGTGTTTGAAATTCAGTGCTCGACTGAAGGGCGTTACAGATTTTTGTGTGTGTGGGGTACAGAGATGAGGTAGTCATTCAAAAATAATGTTTAACACTATTGCACACAGTGAGTCCATGCAACTTATTATGTGACTTGTTAAGCACATTTTTACTCCTGAACTTACTTAGGCTTGCCATAACAAAGGGTTTGAATACTTATTGACTCAAGACATTTCAGCTTTTAATTTTAAATTGATTTGTAAACATTTAAAAACATCATTCCACTTTGACATTATGGGGAATTGTGTGTAGGCCAGTGACAAAAACATCATTCCACTTTGACATTATGGGGAATTGTGTGTAGGCCAGTGACAAAAACATCATTCCACTTTGACATTATGGGGAATTGTGTGTAGGCCAGTGACAAAAACATCATTCCACTTTGACATTATGGGGAATTGTGTGTAGGCCAGTGACAAAAACATCATTCCACTTTGACATTATGGGGAATTGTGTGTAGGCCAGTGACAAAAACATCATTCCACTTTGACATTATGGGGAATTGTGTGTAGGCCAGTGACAAAAACATCATTCCACTTTGACATTATGGGGAATTGTGTGTAGGCCAGTGACAAAAACATCATTCCACTTTGACATTATGGGGAATTGTGTGTAGGCCAGTGACAAAAACATCATTCCACTTTGACATTATGGGGAATTGTGTGTAGGCCAGTGACAAAAACATCATTCCACTTTGACATTATGGGGAATTGTGTGTAGGCCAGTGACAAAAACATCATTCCACTTTGACATTATGGGGAATTGTGTGTAGGCCAGTGACAAAAACATCATTCCACTTTGACATTATGGGGAATTGTGTGTAGGCCAGTGACAAAAACATCATTCCACTTTGACATTATGGGAATTGTGTGTAGGCCAGTGACAAAAACATCATTCCACTTTGACATTATGGGGAATTGTGTGTAGGCCAGTGACAAAAACATCATTCCACTTTGACATTATGGGGAATTGTGTGTAGGCCAGTGACAAAAACATCATTCCACTTTGACATTATGGGGAATTGTGTGTAGGCCAGTGACAAAAACATCATTCCACTTTGACATTATGGGGAATTGTGTGTAGGCCAGTGACAAAAACATCTACATTTTATCCATTTTAAATTCAGGCTGTAACAACAACATTTGGAAAACGTCAAGGGGTGTGAATACTTTCTGAATGCACTGTAAATGGGTGGACAGGCTGGTATAGATACCCCACACAACATTATGAATAGGAGCAGGAGTAACCAACCCTAATCTTCCAATCTGTTATACTTGGTTTGTCTTGTCCTATCAAATCTATATATTTCTATATATATATAGTAGAGTGATGGTGGTCAGGAGGAAATATTTATTGATATTTCCTGAATATTAATACTACCATCCATCGGTCTTCCTCCTGCCATGTTTATCCCCCTAATTCCTTTAAGTCTCCTGCATGCCAAACTTAAGGGATATCAATGGCCTGACAGGGCTAGCCACAGCCTTGGTTTGATTAGAGACTCGCTGCTCCCCCTCCCCGACAAGAGCAAGGAGACAGTTTTTATAAAAGGACATCATGCGCCACCTGGTGGCTAAATGAAGCACAGTGGGTAAAGAAAACAGCAGTCACACAGTTGAAATGGCTGTAATGTGATTACCCAGCTCATTATGCGTCTGTGATTGCTTTTCCACAAAAGCGTTCCTTTTTCCTCAAAGTCTGTGGATCCGGCTCTCAGACAGCGTGCCAAATACATTTCTCAATCCATTAAACCTCATTATAGAGCTGTGCTTATGCCATTGCCCTACATTTTAATTGAAAGTAGTCAGATGTGAAATTGGGATTATTGAAAGAATTGGAAGTGGGATTGTATAGGTCAACTTTTTTTCAGACTGGAATTTTCCTTACAACTTAAGGAGAATATCAGTGTATGACCTGCATAGTCAGAAAATAGACCCTTAGGGCCAAAGTGTTTCAGACTGTTGCATGAGTCTCTCCTTTTTACCTTTCTCCCTATTGATTGTGCTATCCTCTCTCCTCCTCTCTCCTCCTCTCTCCTCCTCTCTCCTCCCTCTCTCCTCCTCTCTCCTCCTCTCTCCTCCTCTCTCCTCCTCTCTCCTCCTCTCTCCCGCTCCCTCTTGCCCTCCCCTCCTCTCTCCTCCTCTCTCCCGCTCCCTCTTGCCCTCCCCTCCTATTTCCCTCTTGCCCTCTCCTCCTCTCTCCTCCTCTCTCCTCCCCTCTCCCGCTCCCTCTTGCCCTCCCCTCCTATTTCCCTCTTGCCCTCTCCTCCTCTCTCCCTCTCCTCCTCTGTCCCTCTGTCTGTACTGTATGTCTCCTCCCCCCTCAATCCTCCTATCCCCTCTGCATTTGTCTGACCCTGTTGCCTCTCTCCTCCCTGATGTCCTGTCTGTCCATATCATCCATCCATCCATCTGTCCCTCCCTCTGTCTTTCTGTCTGTCTCTCCCGCCATCTGTCTGCCTTTCCATCTGTCCAACCAGATGTACCCAGCCCTACAGATCTCCCATGTGGAGGAGTCCTCCAGCCCCGTCACCATCCCAGCCTGGTGTAAGAAGGGCTGGGGCCACTGCCAGACACGCCCCTTCATCGTCATGCCCTACCGCTGCCAGGGTAAGAACAACACGTCTGCAATGTCTGCACCCTCATCATCATCATCATCATCATCCTTCTAATCTTCAGCATATCCCTACACAAACATCACTCAAAACATTGCACAACTTCCCTATGATCACCCACCCCATATCGGAGGATAACTGTATTATATTAATGAGTAACATCATGTCATCATTATGTTTAATACAAAGCATGTCATTTCAGTTATATGGTTAAGTAGCGTTCACATTCAGCCTCGGGGAAGTAATAATAGAAACGGACATAGTATGTCTAATAGTTCATATGAATGGATTCCATTGTCAAAGCTTTGTCAGCTGCACCAAAGGGCTTCACTCCTTCAAAATGGTGGAAAGGTCTTTCAGTCTGTGTTGAATTTTAACCCACTTGTCCCCACATTTTTCCAAACATGCCACTATGCACATCTTATACCATTAGTAACCCTAACATGTAATCCAAATTGCTTAAAAAAATTACATTAATGGAAATGATGTACAAATAATTGTGAGTGCTGGGAACATACAGTGCTCTGCCTATAATAAAATGAACAGACATTTGCCCCAATATCTACTGTATATACCTCCGCTAATTTACCTACACACCTCATCCCTCTCTCCCCATGCCCTAACCCTAACACCCACATGCCAATACCCTAATATTGATACAATCAAGTACTGATACACCTATATCCTAGCCCTGAATGATACACCCATATCCTAGCCCTGAATGATACACCCATATCCTAGCCCTGAATGATACACCCATAGCCTAGCCCTGAATGATATACCCATATCCTAGCCCTGAATGATACACCCATATCCTAGCCCTGAATGATACACCCATATCCTAGCCCTGAATGATACACCCATAGCCTAGCCCTGAATGATACACCCATATCCTAGCCCTGAATGATACACCCATAGCCTAGCCCTGAATGATATACCCATATCCTAGCCCTGAATGATACACCCATATCCTAGCCCTGAATGATACACCCATATCCTAGCCCTGAATGATACACCCATATCCTAGCCCTGAATGATATACCCATTTTTCTTTTTTTATTTCACCTTTATTTAACCAAGTAGGCTAGTTGAGAACAAGTTCTCATTTGCAACTGCGACCTGGCCAAGAGTTACACATGGAATAAACAAACATGCAGTCAATAATACAGTAGAAAAGTATCTATACAGCATGTGCAAATGAGGTAGGATAAGGGAGGTAAGGCAATAAAAAAGCCATGGTGGCGAAATAATTACAATATAGCAATTAAACACTGGAATGGTAGATGTGCAGAAGATGAATGTGCAATTAGAGATACTGGGGTGCAAAGGAGCAAGATAAATAAATAAATACAGTATGGGGATGAAGTAGTTGGATGGGCTATTTACAGATGGGCTATGTACAGGTGTAATGATCTGTGAGCACGTACACATTCTCATCGACTGGCTTGCAGTGGAGCTGGTTGAGAGCTTCAAGTTCAACAAACCAATATGGTCCGAGCACACCAAGACCGTCATGAAGAGGGCACGACAAAACCTATTTCCCCTCAGGAGACTGAAAAGATTTGGCATGGGTCCTCAGCTCCTCAAAGGGTCCTACAGCTGCACCATCGAAAGCATCACTGGTTGCATCACTGCCTGGTATGGCAACTGCTCGACCTCCGACCGCAAGGCACTACAGAGGGTAGTGCGAACGGCCCAGCTTCCTGCCATCCAGGACCTTTATACCAGGCAGTACCAGGCAGTGTCAGGGGAAAGCCCTAAAAACTGTCATGGACTGTTCTCTCTGCTACCGCACGGCAAGCGGTACTGGAGCGCCAAGTCTAGATCCAAGAGGCTTCTAAACAGCTTCTATCCCCAAGCCATAAAACTCCTGAACACCCAATCAAATGGCTACCCAGACTTTTTGCATTGCCCCCCCCCCCTTCTTTTACACCGCTGCTACTCTCTGTTGTTATCATCTATGCATAGTCACTTTAATAACTTCATGTACATATTACCTCAACTAACTGGTGCCCCCACACATTGACTCTGCACCGGTACCCCCCTGTATATAGTCTTGTTATTTTACGGCTGCTCTTTAATTTCTTGTTACTTTTATTTCTTATTCTTATTTTGTCTGTTAGGGGCTCGTAAGTAAGCATTTCACTGTAAGGTCTCTACAGCTGTTGTATTCGGCGCATGTGACACATTTTTAAAAATTGTTTTTATTTTATCTTTATTTAACTAGGCAAGTCAGTTAAGAACAAATTCTTATTTTCAATGAAGGCCTAGGAACAGTGGGTTAACTGCCTGTTCAGGGGCAGAACAACAGATTTTTACCTTGTCAGCTCGGGATTCCATCTTGCAACCTTTCGGTTACTAGTCCAACGCTCTAACCACTACCTGCCGCCCCTAATAAAATTTTATTTTTAATCATACTCGACACCTTTATAATGCATAATATATTGCTTATTTGTTAATAAATACAACTTTAACTTCTCTAGAGCATGTGAAGTACAAAAGTTATTATTTTCACTATTGTTAACGATGGAATCAAATTACTTAAATTAAAATCTGAAATTAAGCATATTTCACATTTTTCTGTCCTTGACTGACTGCCTGCAACTATTGAAAGTAGAACTGCAGGCAGCAGCACACCATTGTGTTCTGGATCAATCTCCACTCCCCTCCTCAGCCCAGACAGTGCAGAGGCACTGTAATGAGTTGGCATTATATTATTATACTGAACCTTTCTAGTTCAAGTCTCTCTCTCTCGCTCTCTGGTTTATGGATGTTTATCAATGTTTTTTATCAATTAAAAAATGTTACAACCAAGGCAAGTATTAAAATATTCTCCCTCTCATTCCATTTCCCTCCTCTCTCTCTTGCTCTGCAGTGGGTGAGTATGTGAGTGAAGCCCTGTTGGTTCCAGACCGATGCCGTTTCCTGCACCAGGAACAGATGGATGCCTGTGAGAGCTACGTCTACTGGCACAACATAGCTAAGGAGGTGCGGGTGGAGCGACATTATATTAGCTAAGATTATATTAGAGTTAATGAAATTTCAATTAATTTAAGTTTAACTTAACTTAAGTTTGAATTGGGTTTTAACACCACTAGGACTCTTTATAGAGAGTTAGCATAGACTTCTATGAGACATTAAACTTGGACTTAGACTAATTGAGTCAATAACTAAACTACAATGTAGACTACAGTAAAAGACTGGGGCTGGAAGCTAACTGTACCCAGCTGGGTGTAGTGTAACATACAGTATCATACTGTATCTGCAGAGAGAGCAGCTAGAGGAGTTTAATATAGGCCAGGGAGGTGAGGCAGTTTATTGGAGGCCAGGGAGGTGAGGCAGTTTATTGGAGGCCGGGGAGGTGAGGCAGTTTATTGGAGGCCGGGGAGGTGAGGCCGTTGATTGGAGACCGGGGAGGTGAGGCCGTTGATTGGAGGCCGGGGAGGTGAGCCCGTTGATTGGAGGCCGGGGAGGTGAGGCCGTTGATTGGAGGACGGGGAGGTGAGACCGTTGATTGGAGGCCGGGGAGGTGAGACCGTTGATTGGAGGCCGGGGAGGTGAGACCGTTGATTGGAGGCCGGGGAGGTGAGACCGTTGATTGGAGGCCGGGGAGGTGAGACCGTTGATTGGAGGCCGGGGAGGTGAGACCGTTGATTGGAGGCCGGGGAGGTGCGGCCGTTGATTGGAGGCCGGGGAGGTGAGGCCGTTTATTGGAGGCCGGGGAGGTGATGTAGGTTGTAGTTTTTAAAATTCACCTGGTCGTGTTCTATTCCTCCTGCTAGTTAGTTTCCTTTGATCACACTCACATTTCCTCTCTTTTTCTATACACCCCTGATCTCTCTCTAGTTCACCTTGGGTCTTTTCCAATCTTGATCCATGTTGAACAGATTTCTCTCATTTCTCACTCTTTCTGTTTCAGGCCTGCACAGCAGACGGTCTGGAGCTGCATAGTTATGGGATGCTGTTGCCGTGCGGCGAACGTTTCCGTGGGGTGGAGTATGTGTGCTGCCCGGGGAGGGGCGGGTCCAGTGGCAGAGGGGAGACGGAGGGAGGGGATGTTCTCCCAGCAGGACCCCAGGCCCTCACCCCTCAGGTCAAAGTCAACACAGGGTGAGTCCCATTACCCCTGCTGTCTGTGGTGATGATGGGGGAGATGATGATGATCATAATGTTTGACCTTGTACCCCATTCCCAGAGTCAAAGTGACAACACCCTCCCCAAGCCCCTCTCCTGACACCGATGTGGATGAGGCAGACATGGAGGAGGAAGACGATGAGATGGTGGAAGAGAATGAGCAGGTGGTGGAAGAGGATGAGGAAGAGGAGGAGGCAGTAGAGGATGATGAGGAGGAGGAGGAAGAGGAGGAGGAGGAGGAGCAGCAGCAGCATGAGGTTGCAGAAGCAGCAGCAGTGAAAGACCCAGAGGAGTATGAGTACTCCATTGACTCTGGCCCCTACCAGGCTTCTGACTACACAGACTCCTTCTACTATGAGAAAGGCCAGGGTCAGACTGGTCGCAACCCCTCCACATCCCCACCCCAGACCAGGGGAGACAGCCGTGAGTAACCATCTACCTTCTATTTCACAGTTACATCTTCGCCCTGTCCAGAAACAATTCTTAGCCCCTACTTACCACCTCTCAACTAGATCTGAGAGGATTTCATGGGCATAAGCTTTATTGGAATACCACTTTGCCCTAGATGAAATTGTATCCATATTGTCTATATTCTTACCTACAAAAGTGGAGAAGTGGGGTATTAAGTAGTGTCTAGGTTTTGTGTCTAGTCTGGACCTTTCTCTCTAAAGGCCAGTCTCAGTAAGGGAATGGACTGTAGTTGCTACCCTTAGTGGTTAACAAGGCAGTAAAAAGACTGGGTAAATGCTGACATCACTGTCCCATCTCCCACTTACTCTTACTTACTGGGGAATGAACTGTAGTGCCCAGTTAGCATCTCCAATACTTTCTCTCTCTCACGCTATCTTTGTAATAGACTAAGGATGATTACACACACACATGCATGCGCACACACACTCACCATGCCTATCTGTCTGGCTGGATATAGGAGATGGGAGTGGCTGGCTGATGTATTTACAGCACTACTCGTCTCCAACTCAATAATGCTGACCACTCACCATGCCTATCTGTCTGGCTGGATATAGGAGATGGGAGTGGCTGGCTGATGTATTTACAGCACTACTCGTCTCCAAATCAATAATGCTGACCACTCACCATGCCTATCTGTCTGGCTGGATATAGGAGATGGGAGTGGCTGGCTGATGTATTTACAGCACTACTCGTCTCCAAATCAATAATGCTGACCACTCACCCTACTATCTGTCTGGCTGGATATAGGAGATGGGAGTGGCTGGCTGATGTATTTACAGCACTACACGTCTCCAAATCAATAATGCTGACCACTCACCATGCCTATCTGTCTGGCTGGATATAGGAGATGGGAGTGGCTGGCTGATGTATTTACAGCACTACTCGTCTCCAAATCAATAATGCTGACCACTCACCCTACTATCTGTCTGGCTGGATATAGGAGATGGGAGTGGCTGGCTGATGTATTTACAGCACTACTCGTCTCCAAATCAATAATGCTGACTGTTCACCCTACTATCTGGATCAATGGCTGTCTGACTCTCTCTCTCCGGGTAATGGCAATGATTGGGATATCTTTCGGTCTCCCTCATCTTCCCCCTGTCTTTCTTTCTGCTGCACTGCCTGTATCTCTGTCTCGCTCTCTCTTCTCCTTTGTTTTCCATCCTTTATTCTCCCTCCTCTCATTCCCCTTCTCTCCTTATCCCCCTCTCCTCCTTCTCCTCTGCAGTACCCACCCCTCGCCCCACAGATGGCGTGGATGTTTACTTCGAGATGCCAGGGGACGACAGTGAACACGCCAACTTCCTGCGTGCCAAGATGGACCTGGAGGAGCGGCGAATGAAACGTATCAATGAGGTAAGTTGGACAGGGAGGAGGGTTTGGACAGGCAATGAACCAATAAGAAGAGGCCAGGCCTGCTGTGCTGTCTCCATATCTGTGATCTCCTACAGAACCCACTGTTGACAGTCGGGGGCAAATTTCTCTGGGACCTGACGTGAGGTCTTAATGCAATATTAATATATTGGGAGAATCACAATTGAATATTCTTTGTGTCCTTTCTCTCCTCAACTCCTTCTCAAAACCCATTGGAGGAGAAGGTCGGGGGAGGGGGGGATGCTGGCTTTCTCATCCAATCGGTTTTGAGAAGGTGAGGAGAGAGGATGCGAGGAGTATGCAATTGAGATTGTCCCACTGTTCAAGTGAACCAAGCCAAGTGGATACCCATAAACAGACAGACTTTCTTAGTAGCTGGAGATTGAGGCGGATATGGAGCATTTTAAACATCAGAATGGTCCTCAGTGGATTCCTGTCTGCGGAAATCTGTTTGTGTGTGTGTGAAGGACGTTAACGCATCTTGCCTTTTCAGATCATGAAGGAATGGGCTGAGGCTGACAACCAATCCAAGAACCTGCCCAAGTCTGACCGCCAGGCCCTTAATGAGGTAAGAAGATGAAATAGGAAGAGGGGATGGAAGAAAGGAGATGGGGATTAAAGAAGGAAGAAAAGATGGGAGATGGACACTCATACACCTATTAACACAACAATTATCCCCTCTCCTCTCCACCCAGCATTTCCAGTCTGTGTTGCAGACTCTGGAGGAGCAGGTGGCAGGGGAGAGACAGAGGCTGGTGGAGACCCACCTGGCCCGCGTGGTGGCCACCCTCAACAACAACCGCAGACTGGCCTTGGAGAGCTACCTCACCGCCGTGCAGGCCGAGCCCCCACAGGTCCGCAGGCAGCAGGGATATCTACATTTTCTTAGGCAGAGAACATGACTGTACAGAACTGCAATGCTGCTGGGTTTTTCACGCTCAACAATTTCCTGTGTGTATCAAGAATGGTCCACCACCCAAAGGACATCCAGACAACTTGACACAACTGTGGGAAGCATTGGAGTCAACATGGGGCAGCATCCCTGTGGAACGCTTTTGACACCTTGTAGAGTCCATGACCTGAATTGAGGCTGTTCTGAGGGAGGGGTGCAACTCAATATTAGGAAGGTGTTCCTTATGTTTGGTATACTCAGTGTATATTTGTTAGGCAGAGAGTATGAGTGGACTGTAGTGTGTTGTTCATTTCTTCCACACCTTCTCCAACCCCTCCATTCTCTGACTATAATATCCCTCTCCTCTCAACAGCCGGAGCGGGTGCTGCAGTCTCTGAAGCGATACATGGCAGCAGAGCAGAAGGACCGCAGACACACTCTGAGACACTACCAGCACATTGAGGCCGTCGACCCCCAGAAGGCTGAGCAGATGAAGTTCCAGGTGTGAAATGAGAATATACTAGAGTATACTAGGATGAAAAGATACTGTACATCTTCCTTAAGCAGTGATGCTGCTTCATGAAAAATTGATGCTCATGAAATAACTCTTAAAGGGGCAATCAGCTGTTGAAACAATAAATAAAAAAGTGTATCCCCGCCCCTGTTTCGGTAAAAAGCTGAGGGATCGGGCTGGAGAAATGTAACCAGTCTCAAGTTCATAGACAGAGCTATGGATACTGTGACTGACCATTCATGATATCAATGATGTTTTTGAGGCTATTGGAGTAAAACAAGCTTCTAGGTTGGGTTCTAATGGGGTACCACAGTTGAACTAAGCTCATGGGGCATTTATAAATTATATTTGTCAAGAATCAATGGGTACATATCATTTATTTATATGTCCAAAAATGCATGTAGCAACTGCAGATTGCCCCTTTACCAAAATGATCAAAACTGATGTCATAATCATCCTTAACAGCAAAACTCATTTTCACTTGTAAATGTCAATACATTAAACCAACACATGACTCTTTCAGACTCTGTGGGGGCTTTTTCTTGTAATGAACCTAACCAGCATTGATCTCTTGGGGTTGCAGGTCTACACCCACCTCCATGTGATTGAGGAGAGGATGAACCAGAGCTTGGCATTACTCTACAAGGTCCCTGCCTTGGCTGAGGAGCTGCACGATGATATCCGTACGCTACACTCCTCTCTACTCTCCATGTAGACCAGGATGTGGGGTTACTGCCCTTGTCCTAATATTCATGTTTTAGTTCATTCATAAGACATTTAGAAAGAGATAAGCTAGCATTTATCATGATGTCTTTTGTAAGACATTCAAAGTTCCAAATACACATTATCTAATTAGTAGGTTATTATTATCTTGTAATGTCTCTAGGAAACTCTCAAACAGAAAATAAAGGATTGGTGTATATAAGGTGTAAATACGTTTTACCGTAAATACATTATACTTTACTGTATATCAAGCTGGGTAGCACTTTAGTTTATTGTATTTCTCTAAACACCTTTCCTGTGTTTAAAACCTGCTTGTTTCTCCCTCCCTCCCTGTAGAGGAGCTGGTGAAGGCGGAGCGAGGAGACATCAGTGAGCTCATGACCACTTCCTTCTCTGAGACACGCACCACCGAGGAGCTACTTCCTGCTGAGAGTGAGGAGGAGAAGGATGACGAGGAGGAGGAGGAGAGAGCCTTCCAGAACAGGCCCTACCCACCCCACATTGGTATGGACACACCCTCGTGAATGCATGCATACACACAAAATGTTTCCTCTTCAAATAGTTCAGGAATTAATTCATTTATTTGAATACAAGCAGTAGTTAACATTTTTACTTTTCTCTATTGTTTCTGTCCTGTCAAGACCCACAGCCCAACACTAAGAAAGGTGAGTTAAAGGGAAGGGACATGAAGTGTGATATTTGTCTGCCAAAATGTCATTTTTAAAGAAAGAAAAAGTTGAAGTTGATCATGGCTGAATCTGTGTGTTTTCTGCCTCTGCACTCAGCCTCTACAGATGAATATGACTATGCCACATCTGAGAGAAGCCCCACGTATGAATATGAGGAGAAAGTGAGAAACATCTATTTTTTTTATTGCAAACATACACGTCACTTTACAGACATGGCATCCTACTTGCACTTGTGTTTACAGCGCAGCCAAGAGATACGCTTACACACATTATGTCAATCATCTCTCCCTCATCCCTACCCACTTTAAATCTCACCCCCTCAAGTGTATATGGAAAAATGGCTTGTGTCGCACTGCAGCCTCCACATGATAAACTGCTACATTTTTACTCACTTACTATAACATCCTCCCACAGCAGGAAGTCAACTCCCATAGATATGTAGTTAATGTGTTCTATTTAATTCTGTGGTACTTCCTCTGTAATGACCTATTAAATAACCCCCTCTCTCTCTTTCTCTTGCTCTCACTCTCTAGATTAACACCTCTGTGGAGCTCAAGCAGGTGGTCTACAAGTCTCCTGAGATCCAGACCGATGAACTGGTGAGTCTGCTACCTAGATAAGTGTCTGGATGGGCTGGGCGGACCCGTCCCCTCTTGTGGTATTGTAAGTCATTCCCATGATGATATCAACCTCTAATTTCTCCATCTTCCCCTCTTTGTGCCTTCTCTTCACCTTTTCTGTTTCTGTCCTTAGCAACCAGATGCCCTGGAGACGTTCAACCGCGGGGCCATGGTGGGGTTGCTGGTGGTTGCCGTGGCCATCGCCATGGTGATGGTGATTAGTCTGTTGCTGGTGCGCAGGAAGCCGTATGGCACCATCAGCCACGGCATCGTGGAGGTAGGAGGCAGGGAATCCGACAGAACCTGGACACTTTGATGCTTTCAGTAGATCTCGTTATTGCACATAAAATCAAATCAAAGTGTATTTGTCACGTGCGCTGAATACAACCTTACAGTGAAATGCTTACTTATAGGCTCTAACCAATTGTGTGTGTGTGTGTGTGTGTGTGTGTGTGTGAAGAAATAAAACAACAGTGAAAATAAGAGTAGCAAGGCTTCATACAGACACCAGTTAGTCAGGCTTATTGAGGTATTATGTACATGTCGGTATGGTTAAAGTGACTATGCATATATGATGAACAGAGAGTAGCAGTAGCGTAAAAAGAGGGGTTGGTGGGACACAATGCAGATAGCCCAGTTAGCCAATGTGCGGGATAGCCCAGTTAGCCAATCATGATCATCATCCCTTCCAGTTCCATTATTCTCACAATTTGTTGATTAGTTTTTTGTTTGTACAGCTTTTGGCTGTATGCAAAATAAAACTAAGCTAAAACTAAACACAATCAATCAAATGTATTTTATAAAACCTTTTGTTACATCAGCAGTTGTCACAGTGCTTTACAGATGCCCAGCCTAAAACCCCAGAGAGAAAGCAATGCAGATATGGAAGCCTAGAGGCTAGGAAAAACTCCCTAAAAAGCATAAACCTACTATAGGATGAAACCTAGAGCGAGATCAGGCTCTGAGGGGTGGCCAGCCCTCTTCTGGCTGTCCAGGGTGGAGATGCATGTGGCCATTAAGGCCAGATCATTTTTGTTCATAGATGACCAGCAGGTTCAAATCATAACCATGGTGGCTATAGAGGGCGCAACAGAGCAACATCTCAGGAGTAAATGTCAGTTGGCTTGTCGTAGGCAGGTATTCAAAGTGTCTCTCCCTGCAGCGGCAGGTAGGAGAGGCACTTTATGCTTATAGCACAATACAGTGTCTCCTACTTCCTGCTGATAGCACTTCCTTATACCGTAGCATTTACATTTAAGTCATTTAGCAGACGCTCTTATCCAGAGCGACTTACAAATTGGATTGTACTGTATCTGTATCAGTATGACATTTGACCCTCCGTGTCTCATAGCAGGTTGACCCCATGCTGACCCCAGAGGAGCGCCAACTAAACAAGATGCAGAACCACGGCTACGAAAACCCCACCTACAAATTCTTTGAGCAAATGAACTGAGGCGGTGGGTGTGGCCTCCCGGTCATGCCCAATCACACGAGGTGCTCCCTTTCCTTGCTTCCCCTCCTAGAGGTGGTCCCAGTCACACCCCCTATGATGTATTAAGATGTATCATTACGACCAACACTTTAATGTAACTTGACAAGCAAATAGCGGGTATATGCCCCAAACCTCTGACCAACCATGTCCCCACATCAGTTTTTGGAATGTAAACCAGTAACAGAGACGTATTACCAACTGACCCATCCTCTTACTCTTCTGGTCTAGAATAAAGGGGTGGACATTAATGCCACAGTGTAACAATCATCTCCTTTGGAGAGATTCACTCCTGTCTGCTTGGATAGGAATGCCATTGGAATGGCTTGAGTTGACCCCCTTATTCTTAATTAAATGGATTGGTATTTGTCAGAAACTGACTCAATGTTGAACAGTGCATTTTGTTTTGTTGTGTATGTCATCTGTTTATTCTTTGTGTTACAGCTCTGATTCATTATATTCCAGTTCAGATAAATGGTGTAAAATGTGACCAAACAATATAGTCTGATTATAGTATAGCTGATCTAAAACTCCACACAAACTGGTTCTCTATCTAAAGCTACAATGACTCTGACATGATGACCACCAAGCCAGCCCCACCTCCATGAGTCAATGTAGGACATCTTCTTTCAAAGCCAGGCACAGTTGTAAAGGTTAAGCAGAGATGAGGAGGTTGGGAAGCTTGATTAACTTAGTTGTTACTTAGGTATTACTTACACCAACATATATTATCAATCCATAGTAAAAATGGGTTGGTGGTCTTTTGATGTTCAGCCCAACCTCATCCTTCAGTCTGTGACATCTGACACAATCAGCACCCAGAGCCTATTCCATGTCATGTGAACTATATAATTGAACTAATGTACCAAATGTACCATTTAAGTGAATGACTGCTACCTAAAAAAATTGTAACAAAGTAATGAGAAGTCCATTGTTTGAATGAAAGCATGCAGATTTGGTGTATGATGCTACAGTCTTTGTGTTGTTCCTGTTCTTTGCTTTTGATAAGATGGAAATGTAATATCTTTAGAAAAAAATATGACTTCAAAATAGACATTTCTAGAATGAATTTGCATCAGTGTAATGGAATAATAACAAAGAAGAAAAATACCTTGTGCTGTTCAGAGAGAGAACATTTTCCTAACATGGCTGATTGAAAACGGACTGTTGTAAAAAACCAGCACAAGATGACACAATTAACTTCTGACTGAATGTATTTTAGGTAGACGTTGAGACTCCATTTCCTCTTCGATAGTGCATCACTCCCCTAGTAGAATCCCAAGGACAAACCTGTAATCAGTAGACAAGCTACATGTCCGAAACCTTCCTCATTATCTCACTAGTTTAACACTGAATGTCTCTTTTCACTATTTGCAGGTTTGAATGAGAAGAGTGGGATGTCAATCATTGTTGTGGTACAATGGACTTCATCATTATGGAACATAGTGATGTTGGCAAACATGGTGGTATTGGGTAACAGTTGCATGTAAAGGAGGTATGCCGAGGAATGGACTATTGCTCAGATTGGGTGGGACCACAATATTTGCTCTAGCACACCTTAGTGAGTTATTTTCAGTTTATTGCTTCAAATTCAAGTTGAATCTTTATTAGGGACATAGCAGGTTTCAGGCAGGATGAACATATAGACGCTGTATATAAACCAGTTGAATGTTAGTCCACTAGGGAGATGTCGCATCTCACTGATGCATCTGTCACAGTTATTATGATCAATATCATGCACTGTATATAGATAATAAGGGATTGTCCCCTTTTTCAATGGCTGATTGTTGACCTCTTGGATGGCTTTTATATTTAATTTATTTTCCACTACATGATTTTGTTACCAGAGAGAGTTCTTCGTGTTGGATGGTTACATACACAGTAGGAGGTTTCTTCATAATCAACAGTGTCAACTGCAACCACTGTTGGTCTACTGTACTACAGATGATCCTAACCAAAACCAATCATCTTTCACTACTCTCAGAATTCTGAAAATGTTACTTTTTAAAACACCACCAGTCCTGAAGCATCCGGAGAGGTTCATAATTTATTTGTAACTCATGGCTAGGTTGTTCTGCTGTGTACTCCATGAAACCACTGGTGACACGAGGGAGTCAATTATTGATCACATCAGAGGAGAGATGTGGCTGACTCACCATCAAACCATTCTGTTTTTTTATTCAAACACTGCTTTGAATATGGGGAAGATGAGTTCAAATACTTGACCTCAGAGATTTGAATTTTCCATGTATTGCTTTTGGATTGTGGGAATCACAGGTTGTGGTTACTGCATCAAGATAATTAGAGAGCTGAGGTAGTCTTTGTATAATTTGTACAGCTCTGTTTCGTGAAAAACGTATGTTCACAGTTTAAGTCAGTTGAACCTTGTATCGATACTACTGAAACCATAGAAGAGAATAAGCTTGCCTGTGTTTCCCCAAAGACTCAAGGTTTTCCTACCAGCATTTAGCAGATGTAGAATGGTGTATACTGTAGTGACTGAACACACATTTGTATGTCCTCTCTTGATTAAGATACTTCTATGTTGGCCTTCCTCCCCAGCCAATGAAAATGTAAACAATTATATGGAGAGTTTAATTGCTGCATTATTGCCTTTTACAATGCTGTGTTTTGGATGTAATTATGTATTTTTATTTCTAATAATCAATTGGATTGAGGGTCATGTTTTCTCACTGTATGAAAAATGTAGTAGCTTGTATAAGAATACCTATAGGCACCCTAAAGAGGTTATGTGATGTCTAACAGTTCAGATACAGTGGACATACTCTGTCAGTAAGTCTATAACTAAATTGTCCATGGTGTGGCGCCAAGCACAACTGTGAACAAATGATTGCTCTTTGTCAGACACAGATACTGGCTGTATATAATGTGAACTCCCACCATTTTGACTATACTCTGATTGGAATGATACTGATGACATCACTGAGGGAGCTGATCTTCAAATCCCTTCAGAACTTGACCAAACACATGCTTTGCTCTAGAAGAGGTTAGACAACTGACTAATTTGACCAATTGTCCCTGAGCTATGTTGAGTGTAATTCATGTGCAAGAAATCTGAGCAATGGAGATCTGATTAAGCTAATTAAAACTGTAATAAAATTTGAAATAACCCACGAAACACTGTTTCTTGAATCACTGTACTTCACCTCTGAGCACAGGATGGGATAGTTGTCTTGATTCTATAATATCAGCCAGCATGGGGTCACCAAGAGAGACGAATGTGTTCTGTCACAGCTATAACCAGAGAGATATTCTCTGGTTCTAATAACACATTAATAAACACACCACCCACAGGAAGGTGGAGTGTTGTAAAGTATGGCTTATGTTGTGTGGCTGGGTGTAGCCTAATGTATGATCTAGATTGGTGAAGGTATCTATACCGTGTGCAACACTATAAACAGTGTGCTGCCATATTTGGGATTTGAGGTCTTGAGATTGAAACCCACCTTCATATCTGTACAAAACATAGCCAACATAGATAGTTAAGGGTATAAAACCTCAAGTGTTCTGCAATGGTGTTTATGCATTTTTATGTCAGGACAGGGAGTTTAACACTTTCACACATCAACCAAGCACCTATTTAGATTCAATAGAACATGAAGCACAATGACATCCTGTTCTTTCACCTCAAAATGTCCATTCCAGTATTTAAACATCACAGACTGTAACTCAGTATATGCAAGAGCAGGAAGTCCGCATAGACAATGGTTTTGCTTGTCTACTAAGTCAAATTCACTTGTTCCAATTGAATGAGTGGAATTGCTTTCTGTTTTTATCATTTTTAAAAATGTAATAGCTTCAACAGGCTCAGCACATGTTATTTGGTTGGAACGTTATTAGGCATTAATTATGACTTTTGTACTGGTCGATCTCCAATGAATTGCTATTCGATCGTCAAAAATGTCTGTAAAAAAACAACGATAAAGTGTTCCTATTTGTTTTCGTTTTGTGTTGTTCCCATTAGATATACTTGATTCAACATCCCTAGAGACGGGCGGGCAAAGCGTTCCTTGTTTTAACAATTTAATGCGTCTGCGGGTAGAACTCCGTCTTCCCCGCAGGCCCAGAGAGTAAATCAAGTGCACCTGCAAGTTTACCACTGGCCAATCAGATAGCTCAAATCGCATTGTTTGACTTCGAGCCAAAGACAGTAAAAAGAAGCATCGAACGTACAGCAAAGTTGATGCCGGTATATTTCAAAACTTTAAAAACCATGACAAGAGGGAAAGCCAACGAATACAGCAAAGAGCTGTTGTTTTTGAGTGAGTTCATGTTTAAGTTGTTAGTCAGCAATGTCAATACTTTGTTTAACACTTTTATATGCCATAAAATGCACGTGCCGCTGCATGAATGAATATTGGAAAGTGCTTCCGATAAGCTTGCGTGGGTATTATTAGCGGCTTGTGTCTTTTGTAATATCAAGGAATATTTATTTTTCTCTGGTCATAGGAGTAACAACATGAATTGGTGCATGAGGCAGAAATAATTCAGTGCGATTTGAGTTTCGCCATCAGTTGGAAGACGATGTCCCCACAGATAGAACAATGAGAGAGTTTAGTAATAAACATCTTTGGTGTACCCTTTTCTCACGTAATGTTTCCACAACTTCCGTATTCGCCAGACGAAGGTCCTCGCCCATTTATTTTCAACGGGAACATGCTGAGCAATGCGCAGCACGAACCCTGCTAGCAGAGCGATAGAAAAAGTTCAGCTCAACTTTATGCAAATTGAATGCTGACACCGCTGTCGTTAACCAATCAGGTGAGGAGTAGATCTTTGCTTAAAAATCTCCCACCCATGAAACAGTTCCGCCTGTCATTAGTTTCAGACAAGCGCAACCAAAAAAGTTGGAGGATAGCCAATCATCACTGTGTCTGGTTTAACAATTCTATATGATTTTGTTTTGCTACAACACGAGACAAAATCATAAGGTCAATGGCATGGAGGAGGATTTCAGAGATTGTTGGTGTTGATGGCGGGTAAAGAGAGATTTGCACAACAATATTTGGTGTACTGCTAGCTAGCTATAAACATCAAGCAACCTAAACCTCAAAACTGTGATCAAAGCCACCATTTATAAATGAAAATTCAATTGTGAAATTTGCCCACCAAAGGATAGAAATCACCAGTTAACACGCATTATAACATAGGAAATGCATGCTTGGTGTATAATTTACAATGTAATATGCTACCAATTGGATTATGGTATTTTAACATTATGAATCTTATAAATTAAAGCTTAGGGCTCTTTCATTATGTTGTCATGACATTGATGATTATAGCTCACTTCCTGTAAAATACATAGGTCTACATTCACATGAATGGGTACTTTGGGTAAAGGGAATTGTGCCTTTGACTTGCAAAAATGTATGTGCAAATCTCTCTTTACCCATCAACACGTCTGGCACTGCAGGATTTGAGTCCCTGGCGGCGTAGTGTGTTACTGATGGTAGGCTTTGTTACTTTGGTCCCAGCTCTCTGCAGGTCATTCACTAGGTCCCCCCGTGTGGTTCTGGGATTTTTGCTCACCGTTCTTGTGATCATTTTGACCCCACGGGGTGAGATCTTGCGTGGAGCCCCAGATCGAGGGAGATTATCAGTGGTCTTGTATGTCTTCCATTTCCTAATAATTGCTCCCACAGTTGATTTCCTCAAACCAAGCTGCTTACCTATTGCAGATTCAGTCTTCCCAGCCTGGTGCAGTTCTACAATTTTGTTTCTGGTGTCCTTTGATAGCTCTTTGGTCTTGGCCATAGTAGAGTTTGGAGTGTGACTGTTTGAGGTTGTGGACAGGTGTCTTTTATACTGATAACAAGTTCAAACAGGTGCCATTAATACAGGTAACAAGTGGAGGACAGAGGAGCCTCTTAAAGAAGAAGTTACAGGTCTGTCAGAGCCAGAAATCTTGCCTGTTTGTAGGTGACCAAATACTTATTTTCCACCATAATTTGCAAATAAATTCATTAAAAATCCTATAATGGGATTTTCTGGATTTTTTTTCTCATTTTGTCTGTCATAGTTGAGGTGTACCTATGATGACAATTACAGGCCTCATCTTTTTAAGTGGGAGAACTTGCATAATTGGTGGCTGACTAAATACTTTTTTGCCCCACTGTATGTGAAACTATTCTAGCTGAACATTTTCTTTCACAGTGACACTGACTCCAAATGGGAGCCCCCAGTGCCAAGGTGTCCATCCCCCACTGAAGCTGGTTCATCCAGCTCCTGCCACAAGTGGTGTTCATCTGCCCAAATTTATTTCTGCAGGCATGAAGTCCCACATCACCTGCACCACATGCTTGGTGGCCCTCTGCTTGGCCACTTGGGTATATTTGGGCTACTTGTGTGGGACACCTGGGTGACTTCATGATAAATGTCATGTAGCACACTCATTTTGGAAGTTATCATTCTGAAACTTTGCACAAGTACTGTTGCCCTCTTATGTTTTTCACTGAAATTGTCCCCATCATCCTATCTGAATGTTTGTTTTGTCTTGTTCCTTTTGAAGATGATGATACAACAATAAAAAATAAAAAACTTATGGTTTTTTGATTGTATTATCTAAACCAGATCTATTGTGTTATATTATCCTACATTCAATTCACATTTACACAAACTTCAGAGTGTTTTCTTTCAAATGAAATCAATAATATGCATATCCTTGGTTCTGAGCCTGAGCTACAGACAGTTAGATTTGGATATGTCTTCAGGTGGAAATTGAAAAAGGTAGGGGGGTAGCTGTGAAATACTCCATGTCACTGACCTTTTTTTATCTCTGTATTCTAAAATAATTTTCAGCAAATAAACGAGGTAGAATTACAACGCTCCCCACGCTACATCATTTTCCTTTTTGATTTTTCATTAGACTAAAATTGCCAGCTCATTTTCATCTGATTAGTATGCTATATAAACAGTTCAATGTCAATAATATGTTTTAATATGTTTGTTTTGGTTACACTGATAAAATCACCAATGTCTATTAAATTTGTTATATTTCTTTGTGCATTTATTAGGGAAAAACATCTTACAATCAAGAGATGTCCTCTGAAAAAGATTCCAAAGAAAGTTAGATAATGAAAATGGACGTTTCAGGGAAGAATGGACAGAGAAATGGGCATTCTTACCATCTTTCTCCACTGTCAAACCAGAGTGTTTTGTTCGCAACCAAACTGTTGCTGTTTGCAAATAATTTAATATTAGACATCCTTATAAATCTAAGCATGGCACTTTCAAAAGTTACCTTTCCACCCAGACGGTGGCTTGACCGACGCAGAACAACAACGATGTTAGAGAGAATAAATACATTTTTTCTTTTGAGAGAACTTTTTATCTATTTTATCAAATTATTGAAAATAAAGTGAACAATGTAGCGTTCTACACAACACTCAATATCTGGGCTAATGTAGAGTGTGTGCTGAAAATGGAGCGAATCATGTATGACATGCGGGCGAGAGTCTACAATGGACACAACTGGTATCCCATCCCATCTTGTGGAAGATTCTGAAGAACTAGAAACAAATTTGTCTTAAGATTTTACTTTATTTGTTTGAAACGCCATTTCATTGTGACATGTATCATATTTGTTGTTTATATACTTATATAGCGGATGTGTTTGTTTTAAAAATTCAGCGACACAAGCCTGTAAATCTAATACAAATATACAAGGTGTTGCATGCTTGGATCGTTGAGAAAACGGTGACAAGTATCCTGCAACGTATCCTGAATTGTCTGTATACGTAATACTTGATGTTTGCAAAAATAAAAATTCAAAATGAAAATGAAATGTTGTCGTTATTTGAAGTGGCTCATTAACGTTATTGTACCTCAGAGAGGCAAGAAGGATGGCGGAGCAGATGTTGACAACAAAAATTATACTCCTTCTAACCCTGGGTCTTATGGGGGTAAGGAGCGTTTAGAGAGAGCTATAGCCGAAGAAACAGGTAGCCGGTTAAGCGCTGCTCAAGTGAATGAGTGGGATGCTCATACTCTACATAAACCTGTACGAAAACAATTTCCAAGAAATATCGTTTTTTTCTACTCATCCCGGATCTATGTGACATACAGGCCCTTGCAGATAAAAATGATGGAAATCGCTACATGCTAACGGTTATAGATATTTTCTCTGAAATAGCATTTGTAAGGGTCTTAAAAAATAAGAACGCGGCAGAGGTGACCCGGGCCTTTGACTCTATCTTGAAGGAAGGAGGAGCCCCCAAGAAAGTGCAGACTGATGGCGGAAAATATTTTTTAAATAATACTTTTCAGAAACTCATGAAGAAGCACAATATAGTACATTTTGCTACAGGCTCAGATTTAAAAGCTTCAGTTGTTGAACGCTTTAACAGAACTCTGAAGGAGCGGATGTGGCAATATTTTACAGCTCGCAACACGCATACATATATCGATATAGTTCAAGATTTAGTAAAGGGGTACAACAACAGCTACCATAAGAGTATACAGATGAAGCCCTCCGAGGTCTCTTCTGAAAACTCTTTTCAAGTCTTTAAAAACCTGTACAGTTCTCCCTTCGCCGTAAGAAAAAAATTGATTTTAAAATCATAGTGGGGGACTTGGTACGTATATCCAAGTTGAGGGGTTTTTTCGACAAAAAATTTATGAGCAAGGTTACAGCGATGAGGTGTTCGCCGTTACCAAATGTCTACCGCGCCTACCCTCTGTCTACAAGTTAAAAGATTATGACGGGGAGCGTATAGAGGCATCTTTTTATGAGAAGGAATTACAGAAGGTACAGTTGGGTAAAGACAAAGTCTTTCACATGGAGGAGATTCTAGATCAAAAGAGAGAAAAGGGTATAAAAAAAATGGGTGCTGGTCCACTGGAAAAAACTGGCCCCGAAAGTTAAACAATTGGGTATTAGAGCACGTTGTGGTGGAGGCATCAGGGGTTAACTTAAACCCTCATGCATGATAAATACAACATCATTCGTGTGTACACAGGAGTGCATCATGGAACACAGCGGCTTCTACCTGACTCTCCCCAGTAATGCGTCGGCACATATATATCGTAATAACCAAAGTTTGAATTATACAACCAATTTTCCAAAGCCTATAGAGTTATCAGAGGCCTGGGAAGTAGGTCTCAGCGAGATTACATACCCACATAGTTGGTATAATATCAAGGATAAGGACCGTGATTTTTATTGCAAAAGGATATCGGGAACCTGCGAAACGTATTAACCTTAAAAAAGGGTTCTATAGAACCGTCGACAGGATCGTCTCGGAGTTGAATGAACTCCTAACCCTGAACAATATGTAAATAATCTTGATCTACAACCCTATACATAAACAAACGTCTGTATTTTGGGTATAAAAATAATCTTTATGGAACAAAAGGAACATTTGCTGTGTAACTGGGAGTCTCGTGAGTGAAAACCTCAGAAGATCATCAAAGGTAAACGGTTCATTTGATTGCTTTTCTGATTTTCGTGACCAAACTTGCTGATGTTATGTGTACATAATGCTATGCTAGGCTATCGATAAACACTAATGCTTGGATTGCTTTCTCTGTAAAGCATCATTTCAAAATCTGAGACGACAGGGTGATTAACAAAAGGCTAAGCTGTGTTTCCTAATATTGCACTTGTGATTTCATGAATATGAATATTTGTTAGTAATATTATTTGACTGTTGCGCTATGCTATTCAGAGGTTGCTGGCGAAAATGATCCCGCTACAGGGATGGGTAGCGTCAAGAAGTTAGGTTGAGTTATGTGGAGATAGCCCCACTCTCTGCCATTACAGACAACAGTCCTATAAAATTTTTCATACCAGGCCACGGTGACAACTATCTGGACCTCCACAACACCCTGGTGCATTTACATCTAAAAGTGACCAAAAGAGATGGTACTAATATTGCAGACGATGCCAAAGAGAGTCTCATAGGCCCTTGGCCACCATGTTCTCCCAAGTGGATGTGACTTTGGGTGAACGCCTAATCAGTCAAAGCAGTGTCTAATACCCTTATAGGGCCATCATGGAGTGTTTACTCAACTACTCCGAAGACACTCCCAGGACACAATTCAGCACCGGGCTGTTTAGCAAGGATACTGCAGGAGTCTCTATGGCATCGATAGACCCTTCCACCGGTGCAAACAAAGGACATGAGGCACGCGCTCGCTACTGTGCTGAATCTCGAGAGTTTCATCTGCTAGGGCCTATACACTCTGACATTTTCTTTCAAGAACGTTTACTCTTAAATTCGGTTGATTTAAGACAAATATTAACCAGGGCCAAGGATGAGTTTTGTCTGATGTCTGCCCAGGACGGTGACTTTAGTTTAAAAGTGTTGGAGGCAACGCGTTTTATTAAAGTGTCTCCGGCAGTTCGTCTGGGTCACTCACAGGCTTTGATCAAAGGAAATGCCCTTTACCCTCTCCAAAGAATTACCATGAAAACCTTTAGCATACCTGGGGGCAGTAGAATCTGCAGTCAAGAAAACCTTTTTCTAGGCCCTTCACCCCGATACATTGTTATAGGTTTGGTTGATCACGCCTCTAATACGGGCAGCTTACATAAAAAAACATTTAATTTTCAACACTTCAATGCAGAGTATGTAGCTCTCGGTCAGGACTGACGTCAGGTCCCTGCTAAGGCTTTCCAACCACAATTTAATAACAACATATCTGTGTGAGAATTTTACAATCTATTCCTGGCTACCGGGAGGCATCTAAAAGATCTCTCTTTACCTATTGACAAAAATGATTTTGCAGAGGGTTATACATTGTATGCTTTCAATTTATCACCTGATGATGACACCTCAGGAAATCTGTCTGTGGTGTCCCAAGGTAACCTCAGGCTGGAAATGTGTTTCTGTACACCTTTAGCCTGTACAGTTAGCATGATTGTTTATGCATGCTCTGATTCAATCTTGGAAGTGAATGCCCGAAGACAGGTCTTAGTGGATTATTTATTAAGGATCGTTGAGCAAAGACATGAATACCCAAGAGTTGGAAGGGCTGATGAGCCGATTGATTGGAAAACAATTTTGTGGAGTGTTGGCTTGTGATGAATTACCTATTGAGAAATGGCTGGAGCGGCCGGCCATGTTTATTGTCAATAAATCCTAAACACATGCCGGGTGAACATTGGCTAGCTGTGACGTTAGAAGAGGAAGGAGGAAGAAGAATCTCAACTTTTCCCCCCTGGTTTTTCACATTTCCCCAAATCTATGAAAGAGTTTTTGACCAAAAACGGATCCGTACTACAGCATGAAACAAGTGCAAGATAACCTTTCCACTACATGCAATCAACACTGTGTATTCTACCTATGCCAAAGAGCCCGGGGAGTTACTTTTGAAGATGTTATGTCTCTTTTTAATGATGATTTAAGAAGTAATGATAACGTTGTAGCTTGTTTTGTTAGAAAATATCAAGAGTGTTCAAATCTGTGTCCTTTAAGACCATGTAATCCAGGCTTATGTTCACGTCAAATGTTTCAAGAATGCCACAAATGTTAAATTGCTTAATTTTTCAAATAAAATGTATTGAATTTAATCAGTCATTCAAAAGTCTAACCACCCTGAGAGATCGGGATTAGGAAAAGGTCCGGAGACGTTCAGGGGGGTAAATGAGTTATCATCATCCCTTTCATAGGGGGAGGGGGTGTTGGGACATATTTAGGGGTGCTGTAGCTTGTTGAAGGTTTTTGTTTTAAAGCTTGAATCTGTTGACGAAGCTTATAGTTGGGTACACCCGAGAGGGGAATGTTGAGGATTGCCAGGGCCTTAAGAAACTTACGCCACCCGGGAGGTCTTCTGTCATCAGCAACCTTGTGGGCAGCCGTGGTACTTTTAAGCAAGTCAAGCATATGTGAACCCTTGACAACAGCGCCCTGAAAGATAAACTCTCCTTTGTCATTCCAAGTAGCGGTCCCCTTTGAGTCCTTTATCTTGTTCATAATGTATCTGACATTTTTCCTGTTACGTGCCGGAACATGTGTCAACATGTCATGCATAACTTTATCTTCAACATTTGATCTTCAGCCGATGAGATCGCAGGTACAGGCATTACAGCGGCTTGGCTCTCGCTAGGCGCATCATCTTTTAAAGGGTCCGGTAGGGAAAGCGTTAAATGGTTGGTCTCTCACCTTGTTTTACCAAGGCCAAATACCTTTGCAAGAGGTTTGTGTATTTATGGACCTTATCATAGGGGTTCAATCCTTTTTGGTTCAAAATATCCTTCATGGCCGTATCCAAATCATTTTCCGCTGTTTGTCTGATATTTTCAGGACCCTGCATTTGTTTTTTTAAGTCTATCCAACTCTTGTTGAGGCACCAAGTACATTTTATTGGCCTTCACACTCTGTGTTCAACCCCCACGTCTGGCAGCAATAAGGCTGGTGATGTGAAGGGCACGGCTATACTTAGTAAAGGTAGAAGAAAACCCCCAGACTGTTGTATGCTATGTCTTTTTTCTTTCGAAGACTGGCCCTTTCATTGGAAAAGAGTTTGATCGCAGTCTTTTGTCTCTTTAATTTTTTTAATTGGGTCAGGGTGAGTGGAATGCATCCTTTGAGAAGATTCAAAGCAATCTCACATAGGGATAATATGAGATCTGAAGAACAGTGACCCAAGATGGCCTTCCGTTCTTTAGCTGTAGCCCCAACTAGGCTTCTCAAGAGGGGCAGGTTTCTTTTTAAACGCAGAGACATAGCGGTTACTTTTTAGGAATGTACACAGCCGGCACTCACATGAGAACAGACCGGTTCGTAGCCTCAGGTGTTCTGGAATATTTGCTTTTAAATCCACGATTAAATGTGAAAATGGTGCTTTCGTAGCGTCCTCATAGATCTCCATGAAGTAGGATTTCCTTCCCGGGTACATCTGCTGAGCTAGAGTGTTAATTTGTAGTTTGTCTCTAGGGTTTTTGAACAAAACCATGTAATTGGCGTTCAAACTAATGGTACGGCTATTTTTACCTTGGTGAAACACATTCTGCACCAAGTAAAGCACGGACAGGTTTCTATGATGAGTATATTGGGTAAAAGCTTGTGCAATTTCAGGATGTTCGCTACCTGCAAATGGCATATCGTCCAAAACCAGCAGAAAACCAAACAGTTTTTATGAGGAGGGAGAAGTTCATCATCAGACAGGGATTCAGGTATTCCTTCAACAAACTTGATTTTTATTTTCTTCAACAATTCATCATACAAAGGTTGATAACACAAATAACACCACACAATATTGACAGGCTTTTGAGATAACACATGTCCAGAATTCTCTAAAATACTTTTTACAAAACAAGTTTTACCACTATTGAAGGGGCCTGTGATTAATGTCGAAAATGGTACTTGCAACCGGGGGTCAAAACCTTCTACAGCAGCCATTATATCTTAAGCTTTAGGACACACTGTGGCTTATAGCATAAGTCAATAGCCAAAGGGCAATGTGGTCCCGTCAGGCAAAAGCAGTCTCTTGTCATAGACTACCCTGAATCTTTTAGTAAGTGGGGCGTTCCTTAGATGGAAGCCCTTTTTATCCCTAACAATCTTTTTGTAGGAGGCCAAAATCTCCAAGTCACTATTCCGGTTGTTTATGAACCCCTCGACCAAGTGTGTGATTTACACGCGGGGCATTTTCATAGTTTTGAGTCACGCCTTTGGCTTTCAACACCACGTGATTGTCTTTAGTCCTAAAAGCATAGCTTTTGGGACCACAGGAGGACCATTCTGTGATATGGTCACCATCTTCGAGTTCACTCGTTAAACCACCCAGATAGTTGCTAAGTGGGGGGTTCCAATCACCCTGTTTGCTTACATAGACCACAGAGTCTGTGTCGTGGTAAAGAAGGTGCGACAAAGGGGAAAGAAACATATCGCATCTCTGAAGCTGCTCCATGAGGGTGTACAGTTCAAGTCGGCCATAGGCCGTGGTAAATGCTGCAAGGAACACATCTGCATGACCCGGGGGTAGAACCCACTTCTTGTTACTTCGTGAAGTTTCTGTACTGGGGTTTTCTAAAGTGTTTTGGAAAGAGGAGTGCACAATTGGGCCTCTCTGCCGACCACTTATCACCCTTGAAAGTCATGGTAGATACAAAAATAGGCAAATGAACCCCTGACTGCTGATTTGTCTCAAAATCATAGAACACATATTTCTCTGAATGTTCATCTTCACCCAAGGGCTGAATTTAACACTCGTGTGGCACTTCTTGAACCACTTCAGCATCTCTGCTTTTCAAAGTCCCATATTGTGCACCTCAGCCACGCTCAAGGTTCTAAACGACATCATAACCGCCATCGATAAGAGACATTACTATGCAGCCATATTCATCGACCTGGCCAAGGCTTTCAACTCTGTCAATCACAACATTCTTATTGGCAGACTCGACAGCCTTGGTTTCTCAAATGATTGCCTCGCCTGGTTTACCAACTACTTCTCTGATAGAGTTCAGTGTGTAAAATCGGAGGGTCTGTTGTCTGGACCTCTGACAGTCTCTATGGGTGTGCCACAAGGTTCAATTCTCGGGCCGACTCTCTTTTCTGTATACATGAATGATGTTGCTCTTGCTGCTGGTGATTCTCTGATCCACCTCTACGCAGACGACACCATTCTGTATACTTCTGGCTCTTCTTTGGACACTGTGTTTATAACCCTCCAGACGAGCTTCAATGCCATACAACTCTCCTTCCGTGGCCTCCAATTGCTCTTAAATACAAGTAAAACTAAATGCATGCTCTTCAACCGATCGCTGCCTGCACCTGCCCACACGTCCAACATCACTACTCTGGACGGTTCTGACTTAGAATACGTGGACAACTACAAATATCTGGGTGTCTGGTTAGACTGTAAACTCTCCTTCCAGACTCACATCAAGCATCTCCAATCCAAAGTTAAATCTAGAATTGGCTTCCTATTTCGCAAAAAAGCATCCTTCACTCATGCTGCCAAACATACCCTTGTAAAACTGACCATCCTACCGATCCTCGACTTCGGCGATGTCATTTACAAAATAGCCTCCAATACCCTACTCAATAAATTGGATGCAGTCTATCACAGTGCCATCCGTTTTGTCACCAAAGCCCCATATACTACCCACCACTGTGACCTGTACGCTCTCGTTGGCTGGCCCTCGCTTCATACTTGTCGCCAAACCCACTGGCTCCAGGTCATGTACAAGACCCTGCTAGGTTATGTCCCCCCTTATCTCATATCGCTGGTCATCATAGCAGCACCCAGCTGTAGCATGCGCTCCAGCAGGTATATCTCTCTGGTCACCCCCAAAACCAATTCTTCCAGTTCTCTGCTTCCAATGACTGGATGAACTACAAAAATCTCTGAAACTGGAAACACTTATCTCCCTCACTAGCTTTAAGCACCAGCTGTCAGAGCAGCTATTACTGCACCTGTACATAGCCCATCTATAATTTAGCCTAAACAACTACCCTTCCCCTACTGTATTTATTTATTTAGCTCCTTTGCACCCCATTATTTCTATCTCTACCTTGCACATTCTTCCACTGCAAATCTACCATTCCAGTGTTTTACTTGCTATATCGTATTTACTTCACCACCATGGCCTTTTTTTTGCCTTTACTTCCCTTATCTCACCTCATTTGCTCACATTGTATATAGACTTATTTTTCGACTGTATTATTGACTGTATGTTTGTTTTACTCCATGTGTAAGTCTGGTTGTTGTATGTGTCGAACTGCTTTGCTTTATCTTGGCCAGAACTTGTTCTCAACTTGCCTACCTGGTTAAATAAAGGTAAAATAAAAAAATATATTGGAAAAACACATGATTTCAAAACTGGAAAATCACATGATTTCACATGTGAAATTCCCACGTTTCGCAAATACTGACCAGTAACTAGTATGGATAATAGAAAGTTCAGTCTACCATTCTAGTGACATGGACAATAGAGACTTTTCTCTCCTATAAATTGAGTAGCTAATTATCCACAACCTTTCCCTTTCTCTGTAACCACAATTAGTATTTAACAGTAACTACAGAAAAAACAGTAACTACACTTTATGGACAACAGAAAGGTCATTCTACCATTCCTGTGACATGGACAATAAAGACTAATTTTCTCTCTCCTATAAATTGAGTAGCTAATCATGTCTTAAAAACAAAATACAATAATATTTGTTTATCTTGAAAGAATAATTGTGATTGAAGGTTGAATCATGGGGAGTAGATTGGTGACTTGATGTTAGAATGTACCACCCGAGTCACGTTTTACATATTATCTTATGGAAAAACATATACAGCAGGTATGTCCAAAATTAAATTAAGATAACAGCCTTGATCAATTATGTGAAAACTGTGAGAGAAAAAAACAAGCTTCAGTCTAATATGGATATGGAATTATATTGGTGCAGGCACCTGATTTGACCATATACCTCCTACAGTAGCAACGCCCTTAAACTGTGACTGTTCATGATGTAACATGACCTCATATGCCATAATGCTCAGGGAGATTAACAGACACTAAACCATGTGAATAAGGCTGGGATTCAATCATTGCAGATTTTCTGCTACTTCTCTCCGGTTGTTTATGCTGTATCAGAGGTGCCTGATTATTATGGCTGATAACCTTGACTGCTTCCTGTCACAACCCTGTGCACTCAAATAATGACATTTTATTGACATTGTCATTGGATATTGATATAGTATGAAGCCACTCCCATCCTAACCTTCCTTGGGTGAATAATAACAGTAGTTGCCAATATGAATTGTTTGCTATTTTGTGGACTTGTCCATGATGAATTATTCACATTGATTCAATTCTGCCTAAATGAGCTTTGTTGATATACTTACAGTATATCCATACATTTGGCACAAGAGGGCAGTGTTTTGCTTTAGAAAGAGCGATAGAGAGACAGAGACAGGGGTTAAGGGAGATATCAGGCATATCTACATGGATTTTATGGCAAAATATGACACTTTTGATTGATATCAATATCAATGAAGAATAAAGTCACACACTCCATCGTACTCTATTGTAGGCCAATTCAATGTTTGTTTGAAAATAGTGCCTCATCATTTGTTTTCCTTTTGCATGATAAATATCCCACCCTTCATCTCCCTAAGGCCTACTTTTATTGTATTGTGTTTACTTATTTTGATGGAATGTGCATCTTGTCAAATGTGTCTTCAGTTGCAATACTTCTAATAAATATGCCAGTATCTAAGTATCATTAAATTGCATGAAAACTACATTTGCACTCGTCTTTATAATTGAATTATATGAATTTGACTTCACTGAAAGTTGAATGCTTCTGTGTGAAAGGGGAACTGAGAGGGAACACCCTGTATGAAGGACCTGATTTGATGTACATAGAGTGGGTTCCCCCTCTTTAACATTGGGGAAGACCCCCCTCCCACACACTACACCATATGCGGTTCTCTATCCCTACACAGCACGGTACAGGTTGAATCACACACCCTTTCATATAGTATATCTTAAGATACTACTTTATAGTGCATAGCAGTGAGCTACTGACTCAGTAGCTAAGGGCTCGATTCAATCCATAGTACTGAAGACCTTTGCTACATCGCAATATACATTTAAAAGCAATGTTCCCGCGTTTGTGGAGACTAAAAACTGCATATGTTGGCTCATTTGGAAAAAAAATTTAAAGTTACAAAATTTAACCAGGCAAGTCAGTTAAGAACAAATTCTTATTTACAATGATGGCCTACCCCGGCCAAACCCGGGCGACGCTGGGACAATTGCGCACTGCCCTATGGGACTCCCAATTATGGCCAAAAGTGGTGCAGCCAGGATTCAAACCAGGTAGTGCAGTGACGCCTCTTGCACTGAGGTGGCTTAGATCACTGCACCACTCGGGAGCTCCATTACATGATCTTCCGTGTTACGGATTGAATCGAGCCCAAGAACCTTGAACTGAACAGAAACACTAACTTAGAAATGACCCAGAACTACTCAGGACTAGACAAAAGTTTTATATTCCCTTTGTTTTTAACTTTTCTACCATGAATTATGTGCACTGTATTTACTGTATGTATAGGTTATGCAAGTATAAAGATGTATATTCATGTGTACCTTTGACGCTGTAATAATCTGAACTAAATCAATTTCCTAACAGCTTCGGTTGGTACGGCAATAAAGTCTTGAATCTTGAAGGTTCCCTTCCTTCCTTCCTTGAAAAGTTAATCATGGCAGAGATGTTGCAATACATGATAAGCATCTGTAGGCTATATATAGAAGGGGTAAGTAATTGGAGCTGTTATTGTGCTACCTGTGTAGTGTAGAAGTTGTCATTGAATGGTTCATGTTGGGTAGGGGGAAGGCTCTCTGACTCAAACCAGTGCACATTCAAGTTGGAAAAATTGCTTTTCTTAGGAAATAGAAACTTACACAAGAGTTTATACAGAAATATAGTAGTGTACATGTGCACACAACCAACAAACACACACATTTAAGGCTTCATTCATTTGAATCCAGATTTGTTTGAGTGAATCAGGCTATGTCATACTGTATGATCTTCCAGGGGAGATATGGCTTTAAATGGATAGCTCTGGATAGCTCGAGATTTTGGAAATGAAGCACTTTATCTACAGTGCACTCCATAATTATTGGGACAGTTTTTTTGGGCTCTACACTCCAACAAAAGTTTGGATTTCAAATCAAACAATTACTATGAGGTTAAAGTATAGATTATCAGCTTTTATTTGAGGGTATTTGTGTACATATTGGTTGTACCATTTAGAAATGACAATACTTTTTATACATAGTCCCCCTATTTCACGGCACCAAAAGTATTGGGACAATTGGCTTGACAGGTGTTTCTGGTTAGTCAGGAGTGTTCCGTCACATGATTTGTGCAGGCATAAGAAAGCTGTCAATGTGTAGTCTTGATTCTAGGCTTTGAGTTTGCCTTTGAAGTCTGCTATTGGTGTCTGTCAACATGAGGACAAAAGAGGTGTCAATAAAAGTCAGGGAAGCCATTACGAGGCTGAAAAATCCAGCTGAAAAAATATATCAGAAACATAACCAAAACTTTAGGCTTACTAAAAACAAAATGTTGGAACATTAAACATAATTAAAAAGTAAGAAAGCACTGGTGAGCTCAGCAATCGCAAACAGCCTGGTAGGCCATGGAAGACCCAAAAGTGGATGACATGGAAAGGGTCTTGTGGACAGATGAGACAAAGACCAACATGTACCAGAGTGATAGCAAGAGGAAAGTGTGGAGAAAAAAAGGAACTTCCCAAGATCCATACCACCTCATCTGTGAAATGTGGCGGAGAGGGTGTAATGGCTTGGGCCTGTATGGCTGCCACTGGAACTGGCTCACTTGTCTTCATTGATGATATAACTGCTGACGGCAGCAGCCGAATGAATTCTGAAGTGTACAGAAACATCTTGTCTGCTAAAGCAGTAGTTCCCAAACTGTGGGTCGGGACCCACTTGTGGTTTCGCGGCAGGGGTCCAGATGGGTCGCGGGATGACATAGAAAAAAAATTCTGTGTAAACTTAAATGACTAAAACCAAATAGAAAGTACGTAGAAAAGATAATGAACCAATTCATTTTTCAATAATAGCCTATAATCTTTCAGAATTTACAATCGACAAAATAAAAGCTAGACACCCGCCATGTCAAAATGCATAGAATTGTAGGACATTAGCTTAAAAACTTAAAACAATTATCTCAACTCATTTTTTACATTTACATTTAAGTCATTTAGCAGACGCTCTTATCCAGAGCGACTTACAAATTGGTGCGTTCACCTTAAGACATCCAGTGGAACAGCCACTTTACAATAGTGCATCTAAATCTTTTAAGGGGGGTGAGAAGGATTACTTTATCCTATCCTAGGTATTCCTGAAAGAGGTGGGGTTTCAGGTGTCTCCGGAAGGTGGTGATTGACTCCGCTGTCCTGGCGTCGTGAGGGAGTTTGTTCCACCATTGGGGGGCCAGAGCAGCGAACAGTTTTGACTGGGCTGCGCGGGAACTGTACTTCCTCAGTGGTAGGGAGGCGAGCAGGCCAGAGGTGGATGAACGCAGTGCCCTTGTTTGGGTGTAGGGCCTGATCAGAGCCTGGAGGTACTGAGGTGCCGTTCCCCTCACAGCTCCGTAGGCAAGCACCATGGTCTTGTAGCGGATGCGAGCTTCAACTGGAAGCCAGTGGAGAGAGCGGAGGAGCGGGGTGACGTGAGAGAACTTGGGAAGGTTGAACACCAGACGGGCTGCGGCGTTCTGGATGAGTTGTAGGGTTTAATGGCACAGGCAGGGAGCCCAGCCAACAGCGAGTTGCAGTAATCCAGACGGGAGATGACAAGTGCCTGGATTAGGACCTGCGCTGCTTCCTGTGTGAGGCAGGGTCGTACTCTGCGGATGTTGTAGAGCATGAACCTACAAGAACGGGCCACCGCCTTGATGTTAGTTGAGAACGACAGGGTGTTGTCCAGGATCACGCCAAGGTTCTTAGCGCTCTGGGAGGAGGACACAATGGAGTTGTCAACCGTGATGGCGAGATCATGGAACGGGCAGTCCTTCCCGGGAGGAAGAGCAGCTCCGTCTTGCCGAGGTTCAGCTTGAGGTGGTGATCCGTCATCCACCCTGATATGTCTGCCAGACATGCAGAGATGCGATTCGCCACCTGGTCATCAGAAGGGGGAAAGGAGAAGATTAATTGTGTGTCGTCTGCATAGCAATGATAGGAGAGACCATGTGAGGTTATGACAGAGCCAAGTGACTTGGTGTATAGCGAGAATAGGAGAGGGCCTAGAACAGAGCCCTGGGGGACGCCAGTGGTGAGAGCGCGTGGTGAGGAGACAGATTCTCGCCACGCCACCTGGTAGGAGCGACCTGTCAGGTAGGACGCAATCCAAGCGTGGGCCGCGCCGGAGATGCCCAACTCGGAGAGGGTGGAGAGGAGGATCTGATGGTTCACAGTATCGAAGGCAGCCGATAGGTCTAGAAGACTAAACTCCATGGTAAAATGAATAGAATTGCAGGAAATGGACTTGAAAATTGCTAAATGTTCTTTCAGCTCGATGGCAGGATGTGTGGAATTGCAGGAGATTAGCTTTGAAACTGCAAAATGTTCTGTCCGCAGCCAAGATAATATACTTGGTCTGTGTATGTTTTTTTTACCGCTCAACTCTTATGGTGGGTCATGACCCCCTAATTGGTGGGTCAGGCAAAAACGTTTGGGAACCCCTGTCCTAAAGTACAAGCAAATGCCTCCAAACTCATAGGATGGCGCTTCTTCATACAGCAAGACAATGACCCCAAACATACGGCCATAGCAACTAGGGAGTTTTTCAGGGCCAAAAAGTGGAAAGTTATCAAGTGCATTTAATTGATTGAAGATGAGACTTAAGGGAAAAAGACATTAAAACAAACAACAGCTGAAGATGGCTGCAGTACAGGCCTGGCAGAGCATCACCAGAGAAGATACCCAGAGAAGATACAGTGGGGCAAAAAAGTATTTAGTCAGCCACCAATTGTGCAAGTTCTCCCACTTAAAAAGATGAGGCCTGTAATTTTCATCATAGGTACACTTCAACTATGACAGACAAAATGAGAAAAAAAATCCAGAAAATCCCATTGTAGGATTTTTAATGAATTTATTTGCAAATTATGGTGGAAAATAAGTATTTGGTCACCTACAAACAAGCAAGATTTCTGGCTCTCACAGACCTGTAACTTCTTCTTTAAGAAAAGATGAAAGGCCTGTAATTTTCATCATAGGTACACTTCAACTATGACAAAAAATGAGGAAAAAAATCCAGAAAATCACATTGTAGGATTTTTTATGAATTTATTTGCAAATAAATTCATTAAAAGAATATTGCTTGTTTGTAGGTGACCAAATACTTATTTTCCACCAAAATGTGTAAATCAATTCATTAAAAATCCTGCAATGTGATTTTCTGGATTTTTTTTCCCTCATTTTTCTGTCATAGTTGAAGTGTACCTATGATGACAATTACAGGCCTCTCTCATCCTTTTAAGTGGGAGAACTTGCACAATTGGTGGCTGACAAAATACTTTTTTGCCCCACTGTATATCACTCAGAAATAGGACAGACACTTCAGAGCAAACTTCCTTTTGATGTATTTTTAATCTGTTGTTATATCTGTTGTTCCATGTAGTCAATCTCTCATCCAATGCGTTTCTATGGGATAATAGCAGTAAGAGCCAAAATAATTTTTCATAAAATATATATTTTTATTACATAAGGGGGTCTTAAAATTCTAAATCAAATAGCAAAATGATCCTTGGTATGACCTTCTTAAAACAATTCCACATAGCTTAGTAGATTCCCCCCCCCCCCCCCCCCCGTACTTATAAGCCCTTAACTAACAATGCGGTTTTAAGAAACATAAGTGTTAAGAAAGTATTTAGTAAATAAACTGAAGTCAAAAATACATATAAAAATAGAAGCCTAGAATGCTAGTACCATGCTAAAATCTTGAACTATCACTTTAAGACTGTAAGGAGACGAGCTTTAGCTGAAAGTAGATATCATCAGTTCTCTTGTACAATAAGGACTACTAACTCAGACTGGCTGCCTGCTATCTCAAGGATTCCATACTTACTCAAACATTGACTACAGAAACAAGCTAGGGTTCCACTGTAAAGATTTTCACTGAACACCAGATTTGACCAAAGGCTGGGGATCTCTGGCCTATTGGGTTCAGACAGCTAGACTGAAAAAAAAGAGGTGTCATGGAAAATGTGTTTTCTGTATTCAGGCTTGTGTCATGAATTGTGGTTATGGTACATGCACATTAGCCAGCTACATGGTGAAATGTTCTCTACCTCCTTGTCAGGAACCACACCACCTCTTGGTTCCATTGAAACCTTTGCACATGATGCTATTGTCCCTGTCTGAACCCACACCTAATGTGGTGTTAGTTACACCCAGTCTGTCTTGGTTGAGATTCTCATTAAGCAGACGTGCTTATCCAGACTTAAGGAGAAATTGGGGTTAAGTGCCTTGCTCAAGGGAACATTAGCATATTTGTTTTGCACTAACTTCTTTGACTCATCACATACGCTGCTGCTACTGTTGACCATCTGTCACTTTATTCCTAGTTATATGTACATCAATCATCAATCTCCACACAATACCCCTACCTCAATTACCTCGTATCCCTGCACATCCACTCAGTACTGGTACCTCTGGTATATAGGCAAGTTATCGTTACTCATTGTCTATCTTTTATTATTACGTGTTTTACTTCTATTTCTCTATTGTCTTTCTCTCTGCATTGTTGGGAAGGGCCCATAATTCTCGGTTAGTCCACACCTGTTGTTTACGAAGCATTTGACAAATAACATTCTATTTTAGTTGAACCAGTGCTATTATTGGCAAGAGATTATTGACCAGGGCTATACAAGGTATGGTCCCTATACAAATGATCCTGTGCAAATGGGTCAATGTCTGTCTGTACCAACTTTCCCTGCCCAATGATCAATACAACACTACAGTTACAACATTTAAAACAATCATACATCTACAGTGCATTCAGAAAGTATTCAGACCTTATTCTAAAATCGATTAAATTGTTAGTTTTTTCTTCATCAATCTCCACACAATACCCCATAATGACAAAGCAAAAACAGGTTTATTTGTTATTTAAAATAAAAACTGAAATATTACATTTACATAAGTATTCAGACCCATTACTCAATACTTTGATGATGCACCATTGGCAGTGATGACAGCTTCAAGGCTTCTTGGGAAGCTTGGCAGACCTGTATTTGGGGAATTTCTCCCATTATTGTCTGCAGATCCTCTCAAGCTCTTCAGGTTGGATGGGGAGCGTTGCTGCACAGCCATTTTCAGATCTCTCCAGAGATGATCGATCGGTTTCAAGTCCGGGCTCTGGCTGGGCCACTTAAGGACATTTAAAGACTTGTCCCGAAGCCACTCCTGCATTGTCTTAGCTGTGTGCTTAGGGTCTTTGTCCTGTTGGAAGATGAACCTTTCGACCCAGTCTGAGATCCTGAGCTCTCTGGTGCATGTTTTCATTAAGGATTTCTCTGTACCTTTCTCCGTTCATCTTTCCCTCGATCCTGACTTGTCTCACAGTCCCTGCCGCTGAAAAACATCCCCACAGCGTGATGCTGCCACCACCATGCTTCACCGTAGGGACGGTGCCAGGTGTCCTCCAGACGTGACGCTTGGCATTCAGGCCAAAGAGTTATATAATTGTTTCATCATATAAGAGAATCTTGTTTCTCATGGTCTGAGCGTCCTTTAGGTGCCTTTTGACAAACTCCAAGCGGGCTGTCATGTGCCTTTAACTGAGGAGTGGCTTCTGTCTGACCACTCTACCATAAAGGCCTGATTGGTGGAGTGCTGCAGAGATGGTTGTCCTTCTGGAAGGTTCTCCCTTCTCCACAATGGGACTCTGTCAGTCACCATCGGGTTCTTGGTCACCTCCCTGATCAAGGCAGGTCTAGGAACTTCTTCCATTTAAGAATGATGGAGGCCACTGTTCTTGGGGACCTTCAATGCTGCAGAATGCTGCAGAATTGTTTTGGTACCCTTCCCCAGATCTGTGCCTCAACACAATCCTGTCTCTGAGCTCTACAGATAATTATTTCGACCTCATGGCTTGGTTTTTGCTCTGACATGTACTGTCAACTGTGGGACCTTATATAGACAGGTGTGTGCCTTTCCAAATCATGTCCAATCAATTGAATTTTCCACAGGTGGACTCCAATCAAGTTGTAAAAACATCTCAAGGATGATCAATGGAAATATGATGCACCTGAGTTCAATTTTGAGTCTCATAGCAAAAGGTCTGAATACTTAAGTAAATCATTTGTTTTATATTTGTAATAAATTTGCACCAAAAAATGTGCTCTGTCATTATGGAGTATTATGTGTAGACTGATGAGGGAAAAATGATTTAATAGATTTTAGATTAAGGCTGTAATGTAATAAAATGTGGAAAAAGTCAAGGAGTCTGAATACTTTCCAAATGCACTGTAATTGCAGTAGTTGCATTAGTATACATTAGACACAAGACCAAATACCTTCAGCAGTCTCTAACGTAGTTCCCAGGCTATGATCCACCTGATAGTCAATGTGTACAGGCTCTCATTGTCATCTCCACCATCACCCACAAATTAGAGAGAATTTCACCGACCTGTCCCCTTTATTTCTCACTGCAGCTTCACCTCTACTACATCACAACTTTTAGGCGCCTCTGCTCTACTAACAGTAAGACCTGTATACACAGATTACTCTGAACAGGGTCTGTGGCCGTACACTGACGGTTTGCCATTCATGCGTTTTGTGTAAGTCACAGTCATCTTGGTAGTTGTTCCTCTGAAGTACTCAGACTCAGGCGTTTACCGTGTTGTGTTGTAGTGTAACAACGTAGCATCACATTCAGTGGTGGCGACTCCTGCTTTTCATTCATGGACTATTTGATTCATTCAGAGACAATATAAAACTGTCTCTAACAGAAACAAATGTGTGTCAAGAGACTCAGATCAAAGAAGGGAGAATTAACAGTGAGTTTGTCTCATCTGAATGATGACTGAAATATAGGTGTTGTCATCCAGGTCACCTGGGACTAAGAGAACTGGAATAAACATCTGTAGCAAAGTGGCAGATGTCCTGAATGGACGACCATGTCAGCAACCATACAGACATTCCACTTCCATTGGTTTGGTTTATAAAGGCTAGACACACACACTCCAGTGACACATACCAGTGAGTCAGCATAGACGCGGAGCAGAGTGAGTGAAGTGAACGTTAAACTGGCAGTAGAGGACTAGCAGGTGTTAGGGGGTGGGATGTGGGGGAGAGGTACTCTTGCTATTACTGTATAAGAGACCGTAAAGAACAGCCTCATACACCATCTCTCGCTGTCTCTGCCCGGTATCTGAAAGGGTGACATTTCTGTGTTTGGTTAGAGGGACCACTCATAATCACTTACAGCCACATAGAGTAGACGAGACAGTCCGGTGGTTTGAGTTCAAGTCATTTCAACACCAAACAGTGAAGTAGTCTCAGAGCATGACACAGGAGCTCTAACGCTAACTCTCTCTCTCTCTCAACTAAATTCAAAGGGCTTTAGTGGCATGGGAAACATATATTTACATTGCCAAAGCAACTGAAATAGATAATAAACAAAAGTGAAATAAACAATATAAAATGAACAGTAAACATTACACTCACAAAAGTTCCAAAGGAAGAGAGACATTTGAAATGTTATATTATAGCTATATAGAGTGTTGTAATGATGTGCAAATAGTTAAAGAAGAAAATGGAAAATAAATAAACATAAATATGAGTTGTATTTACAATGGTGTTTGTTCTTCACTGGTTGCCCTTTTCTTGTGGCAACAGGTCACACATCTTGCTGCTGTGATTGTACTGTGGTATTTTACCCAATACATACAGTTGAAGTCGGAAGTTTACATACACTTAGGTTGGAGTCATTAAAACTCATTTTTCAAACACTTCACAAATTTCTCGTTCACAAACTATGGTTTTGACAAGTCGGTTAGGACATCTACTTTGTGCATGACACAAGTAATTTTTCCAACAATTGTTTACAGACAGATTACTTCACTTATAATTCAGTGTATCACAATTCCAGTGAGTCAGAAGTTTACATACACTAAGTTGACTGTGCCTTTAAAACGCTTGGGAAATTCCAGAAAATTATGTCATGGCTTTAGAAGCTTCTGATAGGCTAAGTGACATCATTTGAATCAATTGGAGGTGTACCTGTGGATGTATTTCAAGGCCTACCTTCAAACTCAGTGCCTCTTTGCTTGAAATCATGGGAAAATAAAAAGAAATCAGCCAAGACCTCAGAAAAAAAATTGTAGACCACAAGTCTGGTTCATCCTTGGGAGCAATTTCCAAATGCCTGAAGGTACCATATTCATCTGCACAAACAATAGTACGCAAGTATAAACACCATGGGACCATGCAGCCGTCATACCGCTCAGGAAGGAGACGCGTTCTGTCTCCTAGAGATGAACGTACTTTGGTGCAAATCAATCCCAGAACAACAACAAAGGACCTTGTGAAGATGCTGGAGGAAAGTATCTATATCCACAATAAAACGAGTCCTATATCGACATAACCTGAAAGGCCGCTCAGCAAGGAAGAAGCCACTGCTCCAAAACCGCCATAAAAAAAGCAGACTACGGTTTGCAACTGCACACGGGGACAAAGATAGTACTTTTTGGAGAAATGTCCTCTGGTCTGATGAAACAAAAATAGAACTGTTTGGCCATAATGACCATCATTATGCTTGGAGGAAAAAGGGGGAAGCTTGCAAGCCGAAGAACACCATCCCAACCATGAAGCATGGGGTGGCAGCATCATGTTGTGGGGGTGCTTTGCTGCAGGAGGGACTGGTGCACTTCACAAAATAGATGGTGCCATGAGGAAGGAAAATTATGTGGACATATTGAAGCAACATCTCAAGACATCAGTCAGGAAGTTAAAGCTTGGTTACAAATGGGTCTTCGAAATGGACAATGATCCCAAGCATACTTTGTTTGGCAAAATGGCTTAGGGACAACAAAGTCAAAGTATTGGAGTGGCCATCACAAAGCCCTGACCTCAATCCTATAGAAAATTTGTGGGCAGAACTGAAAAGGAGTGTGAGCAAGGAGGCCCACAAACCTGACTCAGTTACACCAGCTCTGTCAGGAGGAATGGACCAAAATTCACCCAACTTATTGTGGGAAGCTTGTGGAAGGCTACCCGAAACATTTGACCCAAGTTAAACAATTTAAAGACAATGCTACCAAACACTAATTGAGTGTATGTAAAATTCTAATCCACTGGGAATGTGGTGAAAGAAATAAAAGCTGAAATAAATCATTCCCTACTATTATTCTGACATTTCCCATTCTTAAAATAAAGTAGTGATCCTAACTGACCTAAGACAGGGGATTTCTACAGGGATTAAATGTCAGGAATTGTGAAAAACTGAGTTGAAATGTATTTGGGTAAGGGGTATGTAAACTTCCGACTTCAACTGTATGTGAGTTCATCAAAATGTGATATGTTTTCGAATTCTTTGTGGGTCTGTGTAATCTGAGGAAAATATGTGTCTTTAATATGGTCATAAATCTCGTAGGAGGTTAGGAAGTGCAGCTCAGTTTCCACCTCATTTTGTGGACAGTGTGCACATAGCCTGTCTTCTCTTGAGAGCCAGGTCTGCCTATGAGGACCTTTCTCAATAGCAAGGCCATGCTCACTGATTCTGTACATTGTTAAAGCTTTCCTTAAGTTTGAGTCAGTCACAGTAGTCAGGTATTCTGACACTGTGTACTCTCTGTTTAGGGACAAATAGCATTCCAGTTTGCTCTGTTTTTGTGTTAATTATTTCCAATCTGTCAAGTAATTCTCTCTCTCTCTCACTCACACTCACTCACTCAGTTAACTCTCTCACTCAGTTAACTCACTCACTCAGTTAACTCTCTCACTCAGTTAACTCTCTCGCACAATGTGAATAGTTTTCTTCTGGAAAGGTTTTTCCTTCCTGTGAGAAAGATGTGTAGGTGTGTTTCTTGACAGCTACCCGTAGACCTTCTATTATCTGTGATCTAAATCATGTGATGAACAGACCACCTTGTGGTTAACCCCAACAACAGGAGTGCTTGATGATGACTAACTAAGGGAGATGCAAGGTGGCCACCAACACCTCCATCACTTCAAATAGAATGCCTACTGCACTTCATCGTGGTATTTGTGTTACTTCTGTTTACATTTTTACATTTAAGTCATTTAGCAGACGCTCCATGCACATCCAGAAAGGCTTTTCAGAAAGTTACATTTTGGATCAATCGGATCAATCAAATCACATGATCAGTTATCTTCTCTGCTGAAAAAAAGTTGTCCTGTAAAAAAAAAACATTTATAAATGCAGCTTATCTTTGTGTGGACCTATAGAGGAGGATTAGGGAGGGAACATAAGGCTTTGATACTAAAGTTGACATGGTTTCCCCCCGTGTGTGTCATCGTTGCTCTTTCTGTCTCGGAAAGCAGTTGAGCTGATATGCAAAAACAGGCGTTAGGGGTGAAGGAGTAGGGGTGAAAGGGAAACCACTGGACCATTCAGATGGTTGAGTGTCCCTCTCACCCCCCCACCCACTCTCTTAGTAAAATTGAAGAAATATCCGGCATAGTCCAGAACGAATGATTGGTCAAGACTCTCCATACTACAGTATGTCTTCTCAACACAATGGAGGTTAATTTATAGGGCCAATGCAGATGTTTTTATATCAATATCAAATCCTTTCTGGGTAACAATTAAGTACCTTACTGTAATAGTTTTCAATTAAAATGGTCAAAAAGAATATACAAGATTTCTCAAACAAAATTTAGCTAAGACTGTCTGGGAGTGGTCTGAGTAGGGAGAGGAAAAATAGCTGTTATTGGCAGAGAAGTTTGGAACTCTCGTTGTGATTGATCTATTAAGTAATTTACCACCTGGTGATGTCACCAGCCAAGCCGAAACTCCACCCATGCAAAACCTGCCTTTTAGGTCCTGTGTAGATTGTATTTTCAACCAGCAAATATCAGGAAATAACACTGATCAAATTTATTCACACTTTTACAGTGTTAGTTTCATCAGCTATATAATATGATACAAAATATAGGAAAACTAAATTGTGACTGAAATGGTCCTTTAATCAACATAAATATATTTGAAAAACAGAGCCTTAAATTTCCACGCTTCACTACTGTATAACGTACTACTAAAGATGCTGCATGCATTGTAAAGAGTGCAAGGTCGGACCATTGACCCCACAGTAGAAGCCTACACGCCTATATCATTAATGATAATAGTTTTCACATTATCCATCTCACACGCACATGAAATGCTGCACCATCAGGCTAATGCATGTGCTATTTCAGGTAGACAGGTTGTAGTTGGGTTCTATGTTGTTACAGCATCTCCGGCCTCTCTGGCGTTCAACATCCTGTCAAAGCTAAACAAAGTGCAAATGGTTCTCTGAGCACTGTACTTCAGCCCATTACAACATTTTAGTAACCTGCGACTGTGATGTGGGTGGGAAAAAATGAATAAATGTTTGTGCCTTTTAGGATAAGATCAAAAATATGATTAAAGAGATTACTCTGGCATAACCTGTGCCTAGCTACATTTCAAACTGTCAGTCTCAGCCTAACACATTATTTTGAAATGAGATAATCAACCAAGATCAATAGTATAGCCAGTTCAACTCTGTATACTGTAGTAACCAATCATATCTCACGGGTGCTCCCATGACAGACCAATCAGGGCCAGATGAGGTTAAGAGGAGGGACTGAGAAGAGAGAAGAGGTAACCACCCTTTCCCTTACCTAAACGGACACCCAGCCAACCCTGTCATTCAACAGCCAGGCCACAATGCGTGTAGGGTCGACACTCTCCACAGTGGGTGGGTTGAGTCACTCGTGAACTGGTGAGTCTCTCCATCACACTGAACACCTCTGCTTTACTACACTTTCCGTCCCTGCATGGTCTCCCAAGCCAATTTTAAAAAAAATCTCTCTCTCTCTTTCTCTAACTCTTTCTCTTCACTATCTCCTCTCTGTTGATCCTGTCATCTAGCTGGTGTCTCTGTGGTTTTTAGCTTCAAAAGGTTCCTCACATGCAACTCCAGCCTTTACATGTGAATAGAGGAGAGGCCCTCTGGTTTTTCATGTGTTGTCAGCGGATGTTGAAGGTATGTCAGTGCACACTAGGTTTTCCCCTTAGCTTTATGGGCTATTGAGGACATGTAGATTTGCTTGTGGTAATATTGAGGCCTGCATACTGAGGGCCTAATGTCTGTCTGTAGCCCGCTACTGTATGTGTGATATTCAGTAATCATATCGCCATCAGTACCTGATTTCTGATGGTACTGTCCTGTATGCGTATAACCAGGGAAGATCTACTCATTCAACTTTGTGGATCGATTAGTTTGTATGGATGGTTGCATTGATGGTGGATCAAGCTGTTGTTAAAGGTTCTGCATGTAACATTTCTACCTGCAATAGTCCTAGATGTCAATAATAATAATAATGCATTTTACTTCTATAAACGCATGTCAGTATCAGTAAAGGAACATACAGTCGTGATTCAAATTATTGGCACCCTGATAAAGATTAGCAAAAAAGACTGAATAAAATAAATACAAGCTATGCTGCAAAGATTTTAAAATGTTAGTATTTTTACTAATACAATTGCTCAGAAAAATATATTTTGTTTAACAACTAATATTTTCTTTCTCAAAAAGATAGGGGTCATAATGATTGGCACCCCTGTTTTCAATACTCCGGTACCCTCCCTTTGTGAGGATAATGGCTCTGAGTGTTTTTCTCAAATGTTAGAAGAGATTGGAGAACACATTGGGAGGGATCTTAGACTACTCCTCCATACGGAATCTTTCCAGATAATTGACATCCTTTGTCTGTACTTATGGCCCTCTTCAATTCAAACCACAAGTCCGGAGACAGAGATGGTCATTGCAATATGTTGATTTTGTGGTCAATGAACCATTTCTATGTGGAATGTTATGTGTGCTTGGAGTTACCGTGCCATGGCCAGATGACATGAAAGTAGACGTGTCTGGCCACGCAAGAAGGATGTGATAAACAGAAAAGAACTGCATACCTACTGTAAAATATGGTGGTGGATCTTTAATGTTATGGGGCTATTTTGCTTCCACTGGTCCTGGGGCCCTTGTTAAGGTCAATGGCATCATGACATTTACCCAGTACCAGGACATTTTAGACTAAATCCAGGTTGCATCTGACAGGAGGTTGAAACCTGGCCAGAAGTGGATCTTCCAGCAAGACAATAACTCCCATCGCACATCAAATTCCACAAAGAAATCAGCATTTTTCAATGGCTCTCTCAGTCTCTGGACTTGAACCCCATTGAAAACCTGTGGTTTGAATTGAAGAGGGCACTCACTCCATTAGCACAGATGGAAGGATATCAATGATCTGGAAAGATTCTGTATGTAGGAGTTGTCTAAGATTCATCCCAATGTGTTCTCCAATCTCATAAAACATTTCAGAAAGAGGCTCAGTGCCGTTATCCTCACAAAGGCAGGGTGCACAAAGGGAGGGTGCTGGATTATTGAAAACCGAGGTGTCAATAATTGTGACCCCTATCTTTTTAAGAAGAAAAAAAGTATTGTTAAACAAAATCTCTTTCTGTGAGCAAAATTGTATTAGTAGAAAAAAATTGGATTTCCCCTTTTTTCAGCATACAATATAGCTTAGTATTTGTATTATGTATTTTATACAGTATTTTCTGCTCATCTTTATCAATAATTTCTGTCGTGACTTGATGTCCTACTGGTGGAAATAATATAATATAATTTTTTTAAATGCACTCATACAATTCTCTAATATACAGTGAATAGTCAAATTAATGTCAGTAAAGACGTTCTACAAATGTTCACCCTATAAAGTATTACTGTACCAATACAAATAGGGATGAAATGATGCTGGAATACATTGTACGATAACTGCTAATCTGCAGTTTCACTTACGCATGAACTTCATTGTCATTTTCGAGAAGGGTGTTCAATGTAATTTAATTCAATGAACTTAAAGCAGTTTCTTCTCAACAATAAGAAATTCAAACATGTGATTGTGGGATCCCTCATGTTGCATACAGAAAGTTTAGCAACAACATTTAAATCCGAATATGATGATTTCTATGATCTGTTGTGTCCCCACCACCAATAACCAGCGTTATTGAGCCTTGAATGATTGGCCTTTGTATGTTTGTGTCTTGGCAAGGATAATGTATTGCACATTTGTGGACAATGTGAATCCATCATCTGGTGCATAAATACGATATAGGGGGGTGGTATATGGTCAATATACCACAGCTAAGGGCTGTTCTTAGGCACGACGCAACACCGAGCCGTGGTATATGGCAACCCCCCGCACCTTTCTGATTCAGAGGTTGGGTTAAATGTGAAAGACACATTTCAGTTGAATGCATTCAGTTGTACAACTGACTAGGTATCCCCCTTTCTCTTTATTGGCCATACACCATAAACCCCTGAGGTGCCTTATTGCTATTATAAACTGGTTACAAACATAATTAGAACAGTCAAAATAAATGTTTTGTCATACCTGTGGTATACGGTCTCATATACCATGGCTTTCAGCCAATCAGCATTCAGGGCTCGAACTACCCAGTTTATAATATGATATAATCTATAATAATACAGAGGCCATTACAGAGGCATCATATAACAGTTGTCCATGGCCATCAGTATACTCTAGTTGTTAGTTTTAGTTTTTGTATTTTCACTCTGGGGTCTATAGACCCATTCAGCAAACAAATCACATTTTGTGTGTTTAGTAAGCAAATAAAGGAATGTATTACTTAAAATATTGAGTTCATACTTTTGAGAGTGGAACTGGCACTTTGTTTGACTATGTGTGTGTTGGAAAGAGATTAAGCATCCATTACAGTAACAATTATATTAAATTGCTGCCATTTCAGTACCGGTATGTCTACTTTCGATCTTATCGACTGTCGCCGTCGGCGGATAGAAATGGAGTTACTGTACTGAGCAGAGGTTACTGTGCCAAAGTGCTCCATGGGAAAGTTCTCTGGAGACAGGTCAGCTGGAGGAGCAGAATAGAGGATACACAACCACACATCACACACATAACTGACAACTTGGATTTTTTAAGGAAGGGGGTTTTAATGAGTTCAAAAATAAAGTAAGTTTTAACCTGTTTTGCGGTGGTTTAAGTAAAAATACCTTAAGGTACTACTTGAGGAGATTTTTTCAGTATCTGTACTTTACTATTTATATTTATTACTTTTACTTTTACTCCACTACATTCCTTAAGACAATATGTACATTTTACTCCCATACATTTTCTCTGACACAGAAAAGTACTCATTATATTTCGAATGCTCAGGCAGGACAGCTACAGTGGGGCAAAAAAGTATTTAGTCAGCCACCAATTGTGCAAGTTCTCCCACTTAAAAAGATGAGAGAGGCCTGTAATTTTCATCATAGGTACACTTCAACATTGTAGAATTTTTAATGAATTTATTTGCAAATTATGGTGGAAAATAAGTATATGTCATAGTTGAAGTGTACCTATGATGGAAATTACAGGCCTCTCTCATATTTTTACGTGGGAGAACTTGCACAATTGGTGGCTGACTAAATACTTTTTTGCCCACTGTATATGGTCCAATTCACGCATCTATTAATATAACATGTTGTCATCCCTACTGCCTCTGATCTGGCTGACTAAATGCAACTACTGCATTTGTAAATGATGTCTGCGTGTTGGAGAGTGCCGCTGGCTGTCCATAAATAAGAAAACCAAGAAATTCTTGCCACCTGGTTTGCTTTGTATAAGGAATTTGATGTAAAGCATTTTGTTGTACTTTTTACGTATAACAATTTAGTACTTTTTCCACCATTGTAATTAAGTACATTTAATACCAGATACTTTTAGACTTTTACTCAAGTAGTATTTTACTGGATGACTTTCACGTTTACTTTAGTCATATTCTATTAAGGTATCTTTACTTTTACCAAAGTATGACAATTGAGTACTTTTTCCACCACTGCTGTTTAGTAGGATTGTGCACAATATAGCACAGAACTGCGGTTAATCCACTTTTGTAAATTGACGTGACCCATTTCTTTTCGACTCAATCCTGTCATATCAAGACTCACTACTGCATGTTCCAATAGCACAATTTGATTTATACCTCATACAGCACACTGTTACAACTGTAGATGCCTATCTAAACCAAATTACAGTACACTATAGGTTGTTGTTGATCAAACAAACTTGCCGTCTGTCTGTGAAGCCTGTGTGTACTGGCATTAGTCATAGTGTCATATTCTGAGGAGGTTTGTGGCTTCTGAGCGTATAACTGAGAGATTCATTTCGAAGCTGACATGAAACATAACATTTCCACACGTCAACCAGACATACAGCCTCCGCCACTTATTTTTACTACAGAGGTCAGATATAAGATTTGCTAAAAACATCTGTGAAATATGCTGTACTTCATCAACCACAGAATTGAAATAGACATTTTAAGCCACAGATTGCCACACAAGGATTTCAGGGGAAATGGACTTAAAGATAATATCATAAATGGATATAATTTATTACGACATGTTCTTGAGATTAATTTCACTTCATGCTGCAGACTATCAATATTTATTGATATGTAACATGGTCGACATATCAATTGCTCCTGTAATGTTGAACTTTTTAAGTCATTCTTGCATTGTGTCAGTCCCTTTCGGGCTATGAATTTCCAAAACCCTAGTAACCAACAGCACGTTATCAACCGAACCTACGTCAGCAGGTGATATGATCTGCCCTCTGAGTTTCCATCCCCCTCTTCTCTCACCCCTGATAGCTTGAAAACATCCTAAACGTCTGGCATCGATGGAAAAACACTAAGAACCAGGCGTGGGATATAATCTATTTATCACAACCGCAATCTCTGCAATTTACCTATTTATACAAATACATTTTCCAACTTGCTATCTGCTATTTTTATTTCTCAGAAACATTACAAAAATGATCATGGTCTCCTTTTTCCTATAGGTTGAATGGCGTTGTCTCAAACAGTTTCCAAACCATCTCCTATCCACCTGCCCATCTTCTCTTCCCATCACTCCTCCCTTCCTCCTCCATACCTCTAAGATGATCCGAGTTCACAACACCCAGTACTCCCTCTTCCTGCGCCAGGCAGATGTCCTGCGTCGCTCGGGGACGCTGTGTGATGCTGTCATCTCAGTGGAGAGCCATGTGTTCAAGGCCCATCGGCTGGTGCTGGCCTGCGCTAGCAAAACCCTGGAGCATCAGCTCACCCTGCAGGCTGCATACTCAGACCAGCCTGATCGCCTCAACCAACCTCACCACTGTAGTCTGGAGCTCCTCTCTCCACACACCTTCCAGCAGGTCCTGGACTTTGCCTACACCGAGACCCTGGAGGTCCCTGTGGATGATCTGCCCCAGCTTCTGAGGGCCGCCAAGCTCCTGGAGATGCATTCCCTGGAGGAGCAGTGTCGCAGCCAGCTGAAGAGAAATCGGGGGTGCCTGAAGAGAGAGAGAAGAGAGTTGAGAGAAATAAGAGAAGTGAGAGGAACGAAAGAAACTGGAGAAATGACAGAAACAAGACTTCAGATAACAGAGGAGAGAGATGAGAAAGAATCCCTGAAAGGAAGTCCCATTCCAGAAGATGGGGATCCCCAGACAATTCCTTCCATTGATCTGGAGCCCCAGAGCAGCCCATTCACTGAGGATCCCACTCTTCCTGACACTAGGGATAACTCCTCTGGTTCATCACCACCACAGAGAAAAAGGCCAAAGCCACTCACACCCACACTAGTGGCCACCACACCGCCTCCATCCAGAGACAGTGTCATCGCCACCACTGCTGCCACCATCCAACCCCCTCCTCCTCCTCCTCCCCCAGCGTCGAGGGTCATGTGGCACCAAGTCAACACCCTGAGGAGGATGGCCTTGAACTATAACGACATCCTAGCAGCCAGTTCCTCTTCCCTTCACCCCTCACAGCACCTGGTGACATACCCCTTCCACCTCCCCTCTCTCCACATGTACCCCCTGCTAACGTCCTCATGCCCGCCCCAGGTCCACAGCGCCGTCCTGGGCTACCCGGGCATCCTGCATCCATACCACCACCCCCTGCTCTCTGGGTCTCGGGAGCTGGGAGACATCCTGAAGCAAGGTCTGCTGGGAAAAAGAGACTCGATGGATAAAGTGTTGATAGGTGGAGCACCAGGGGAAGGGCAAAGGTAAGACCTCTCTGGAGGGGTTTTATACTACAGACGTTTTGGTCTTCATTCTTCTCCTTCTTTCCCTGTTCTCATTTCTACAATATAGTTCAGAATCCCCCTAATTTGCTTACATTAAGTAGCACATATTGACACAGCTATCTGACTCATTGTCGTTTGGGTGGATCTGAGTGAAAATTCTTTCCTACAAGCAGAGTTTCCGCTGTCTCCAGTTAACCCTCTCCTGTCTGTCATATTCACATGATGTATATTATGGATGTAGATGGTCATTCATATTAGCTGTGTCCAAACCACAGAACAGCTGCTGAAGTCATGTTACGTGGTCTGTCCCTTGATGGTGGCATTACACACTGTCTCGTTTCTGGTTTTACAGTGAAGCTACTTCCTCTTTTCTAATGCAGAGACATGATGTACAGTATGGTGTAATTGAAAGGCTCTACAAAGCAGTTTTCTGCATAGTATCTAAAGGGGAGCCCCCTTAATTACTCTCCTCCCTTGCAAATATCAACCATGAAAGACATTCAGATCCACTACGGATCAGTTACAAGCTGTTTCAGTCCTGTTCTTAAACCATGTCTGCCTATTTTTTATTTATTTAACTTTTATTTAATCAGGGGAGTCCATTGAGTCCTGAGGACAACCAATTTAACACGAACATTCCAATAAAACAATATATATAAAGAAATGCAGTTCACAATTTGGTATAAGGTCCCCGTAATACACATTGCACACACACACACGCATAACATGATACATACTGCACTCCCTCAGATACCACCTTGACGCCCAGGTCAGAAATAACATGTGGCTCAGATCAGAGTACTACAAAGTACTACAGAATGAGTGTAAGCAGTCTTAAAACTGTGTTTATGTGATCCTGTTTCAGTGTTGAAACTATCGGTCGTCAACATCTTTCTGACTTCCTCCTCCCTCCCGTTGTTGATCTCTGAGGTTTATCTGATATCTGTGTCCATTTCATTTAGGTAGCGTAGGAAACCATCTAGCAGACTTTGTAGCAGATTTGTCACTTTTGTTTATTTGGGGGATTTTAGGGCCACAAAGAGCGTTACCACTCCTCCTTTAATCTCTGAAAAATCATTCACCTATGGTTTTTCAGTCGAGCTAACAAAGTGCGTCAGATGCTGTGGAAAGTCCCTTTTCTATGTGACACTAAACATATAGTATATTTGTAACGCCTGGCCTCTTCCTCAGAACCCCAGCCTACGACAGTTGGGTACTCACATTTGACATCAATAGACAGGTACATATAGCCTGGAGTTGGAGAGGCCGGGGAGAAGGACAGGATGTCTAAAGGTGGTGTGCAAATCAATCTGCTTTGGCATGACACTCATTGCAACACATCAACTGGGTTATCTAATAGTGGCTCGGTGACCACCATGCTCGCGTGTTTGCCTTACAACAGTTACGTTGACTCTTGTCCTTGAAATAAGGTTTTATTTTGAACCTGTCTTCTATGGGGCCAGATACTCCCAGGAGCGTCCAGGAAGAACCCAGGACTGTCAGCACTGCAGCAAGGTCCCCCTGGGCAGCTCATGGCTGCAGGCCTCAACCACCAACCCCTCAGGTACTGTAATGTCACAACATTCACTCAGTGCTTTTTCACTAGACCTCTAACTGGGGTACATTGCAAAAAGCATCATCTCAAATTTGAATATTGTATTGGAGCTGTACAGAACTAAGACGTGACTGTATTCTTAATATTCTAATGGATACATGGCAGTGACATTTCTAACAAAGTGTGACCCTTAACCTCTATCGTCACAGGGACAGAGCATATAGGAAACATGAGAGAGAGAGAGAGAGAGAGAGAGAGAGAGAGAGAGAGAGAGAGAGAGAGAGAGTGCCTGAGGGAGAATGAGAGAGAAAGAGAGTAAGAGAGTGAGAGAGAAAGAGTGGGGGAGAGAGAAAGAGTAAGAGAGAGTGAGAGCAAGAGCGTGTGAGAGAGAGAGAGAGAGAGAGAGAGATACAGAAAGACAGACAGAATGAGTGAGTGAGTTGTGGCTTTGTGCTGGCGGTGCAGCAGTGCGGTAAGCTGGCAGAACAAACAGTACGTTCTGCAATGTTCTGGTGGTTTTGATACAGTGCCAAAGGGAGAAAAAAAGCTTACATCTTTTTTTCACTCTATGTAGGGTGGTCAAATCAGCCTCACATCTTTACAGTCTGTGTTTGTGTGATGGGGTTAGCACTGTCACTCGCTCGTTACAGTACGACTGAGAGACGGTATTCATGTGACTCAAGATTATCTCCACTGATTGTCTCCACCAAATTGAATGGACAGCCAAGAGTAACACATTTAGTTGAATAATGAGTGTTTCACTGACTTCAACTGGTCACTTTTATCAGACTTGATCATTTTAGTCCCTATAAGTGAGATACTTATCAAGCTTAGACGTCAGAGGTTTGTGCGTTCTAAGTGAGAGGCCAAGGAAGATTTGGACAGGAAGCTAATTGAGAACAGGCTGAATTGTAGTGAGAGAGGAGTAAACACTTTATTGTGGTCTTGGTCCTTGCTCTCCCCCACGTCTCTCGCTCCCTCTCTCATCACCCCCCCAACCCCCAGCCCTATTCAGCATCCTGTATGTCTTCAACAGAGCCCCATAGTAACTGTGTAAAACAGTATCACTAACTGACACCAAAGGGCTAGAGAGCTGACAGCTCTACTTCAGAATCACACCTCGGTCAGATTATAGAGAAATGCAAAGGTACACAATGAGAGGAAACCAAGGTTCTTCTTGTCAATTTGAACCTCGTGAAAGGATGTGGTGTATTTATAGAACTATCTCTGGTAAAAGGAGGTCTTAGTTATCATTATCTAGGTGTGTGACAAATATAATTATGCTTCATAACAGTTGTATAATACCATTTCATACAATACCCCCTGTAATATAAAAAAAAAGTAATCTTTGAATTTATCTTCACAAATGATGACAACAAAAAATGTTGAGTGAAGAAGGTTGCTGCTATGACAACAGTGAGCCTTTACAGTCATGAGTGTGACCCCTGTCCTACAGAAAATCCATCTGCATGCAATGTGGCTGAGCTCACATCACCCTTTAGTGCTATTAGTAGGTCATCACTCTGGCCTGACACTATTGTTTAACCGGGTAATGGCCACCAATGATTGTGCTGATAAATATAGACGTGTGAGAAAACAATTAACCCATACGCTCAATTATACAGGCTGCAATGGGGAGCACAGGGGGAACGTCAGGGGAAGAAACACATTACAGAATAGAAATGGAGCTAAGCTAGGTTTATTAATACTGATGTTCATTGGACGGTTCTGTCTGTATACACAATGTACATTCATGTAAAGTTAACTATAACTAATTATAAGTTACTCATCACAAGATACTAAATGAAAAAAGGAATTTATATGACATGGAATGATTACAATTCTACCCCCACCCCCTCTTGTTGCTCTCTCCTCCCCAGGCTCAGATGAGACTTCTCTGGGGTGTAAGTACTGTGATCATAGCTTCAGGGTGGAGAGGTCACTGCCGTCCCACCGGCGAGATCAGGGAGGAGAGAAGCCCTACCAGTGTAAACGCTGCTCCAAGAGGTTCAGTCTCAAACACCAACTGGATACACACCATCGGGTACACACAGGTATTATATCCCCCTGTGTTTGTGTGTGTGTGTGTGTGGGGGGGGGGGTGTAGGCGTGGGTGTGTGTTTCAATTTGTCAGTCATTGTGTATGTGCTTGCCTGCTCACTCTCAATGTCAACCCCAGGAGAGAAGCCGTTTGAGTGCCGTCTGTGTGGCCAGCGGTCAAGGGACTACTCAGCCATGATCAAGCACCTGCGGACCCACGGCGGGGCCACACCCTACCAGTGTACTGTCTGCCTGGAGTTCTGTAGCAGCCTTGCTGCCATGCAGAAACACCTGAAGACCCACCCGCTGCAGGACTTCCCCCCAGACTGGACCATCAGCAGCACCTACCTGTACACATGCCATACCTGAGCTAGCTTGAAGGCAAATGTAATGTCAACAGAGAATCGTTTTACTGCCAAACATCTCAGGGAAACTAACTCATAGCATGTAATGTACATACATGGTAACAAGACACCAGTTACCGTAGCATTTATCCATGTACTCCAAAAGTGCATGGAGTACATCAATGCATATTTCCACCACTAGAAGGACACTGGGTCTCAGAAAAGAATGTAAAACATGTCTTCCATCAACAGCATTATCATTATCAAGCACAGTATTATTACCATTCTATCGTGGCTGTAGCTGAAGAGTCAGTCACTTCCAAGAGACAAGGAAAGGAAACATCAAGACTATTTAGAGGCAGCAAAAAATGTGTCCTTGTTTCATATGAATGTTTCCATCCATGTTTGGCCGTTATCTCTCTCAGGACGACTTGGAGCAATTGTTTTGTTCTCAAGTTCTTGATTTTCATTTAGCCATATGTGTTTAGTACATTTAGATCTTGTTCGATTCATATTTACAGTGCCTATAGAGTCTGCACCTCCTGGAATTGTGCATTACAAAGTGGGATAGAAAAATATTTTATAAATTTGTTAAAATCATTAATCTACCCAAAATACTCCCTAATATCAAAGTGAAAAGACAATTCTACACATTTTTACAAATGAATAACAATTAAATAACTAAAACATAGTAGCTGCAGAAGTAATAGCCTAAATGAAGTCAAATTTGTCTTAACAAATCACATAAGTTATATGGACTCCCTCTGTGTGAAATAATAGGGCTTGACATGATTTTTTGAACGACTACCCCTTGCTCTGTCCTCCATACATACAACATATGTAAGGTCCCTCAGCCAAGTATTGAATTTGAAGCACAGATTAAACTACAAAGACCAGGGAGATTTTTGAAAGCCTCATAAAGATGACCAGTGATTGGAAGATGGGTAACAATAACAAATCAGACATTGAATATATCTTTAAGCTTAAGGTCAGATGAATAATTATGCTGTGGATTACGTATTAAACCACCCAGACACATCAAAGATGCAGTCGTCCTTCTGAGCTGCAGGACGTTAAGGAAACTGCTTAGGGATGTTATTGTGAGGCCATTGGGGATTTTAAAACAACTACAGAGTTCAATGGCTGTGATGGGAGAAAACTGAGGATGGATCAACAACATTGTAGTGACTCCACAATAATGACCTAAATGACAGAGTGAAAAGAAGTATACAAATATACAAAAAATCCAAAAAGGCACTAAAGTAATACTGCAACAACAACTAAAACATGGCAAAGGAATACACTTTTTTGGCCTAAATGCAAAGCCTTATGTACTTATCTAATCAAGGTATATTAGTGTCTTCCACTTTGATATTACAGAGTATTTTGTGGAGGCCGTTGACCAAAAAATACAATTAAATCCATTTTCATCCCACTTTGTAACACAATATAATGTGAATTTGTAAGTCGCTCTGGATAAGAGCGTCTGCTAAATGACTTAAATGTAAATGTAAATGTAAAATAATGTGAATAAATCCAAGGGGTGTGTAGCCGTTCTATAGGCACTGTCTATTTGCTTTAGCCCGTTGCTATTTTAATGATAGTATTGATATAATAAATGTACTCATTTGGCAGATGGCCTGTTTTTGTATTGAATGTAGATCCTCACACAGTCACACCCAACAACAACCAAAAAACAGTAGCCTGTCAAACCTTTATGACGATTGATTTGTTTTGGCATTACATTACACAGCAGCTGGCATGCAGAGTCGATTTGTAATTATTATCTCTTCAGAGAATAAATGTTTTAAATAAATATTTATTTATTTTTGACAAGTTGTCTGTGTCAGTGTTCTACCATTTTACTTATAGTACTTTTTAGATACAACTATAATCTCATTATTAAACAATATCTAACATCTTATTCATCTGGTCCAAACAATCCTCGTAATTTATCTGAACTATTTACCTGAAAAGATATCTGAAAAGCAGTATTCACTAATGCAGCACTCAACAATCAATCAACGCGGTCAGTCTTAAATAAACAAATGTTCTACATTTAAAATTACAGTTGCTTATTATTTTAAATTACAATATCTTAGGCGAATATAATCAGTTAATGTGGAGGCCTGAGAGCATCTGATATTACAGAGTAGTGATCTGATCCTGACTCCCATCACACTGGTTCACTTCACCCGTTTCTCTTGGATGTTGTCTATAGTGAAGCCCCCACGGTGTGACGGCCGCTTCTCCTTCTCCTCCCTTTGCCCTCTTCTCCGTCTCTCTCTCTCGCCGCCCCGTCAACACAGTTCTCCGAGTCGTCGCTGGCCTTGGAGGGTGCGAAGAGCGTACACTCCACCAGGACGTTAAGCTGCTTGGTCTCGCGGGCGCTGCAGTGTGGTCGAGTGGAACCGACGCAGGTCCACCCGGAATGAGCCCTTCTCTAGGGTCATGCATGGCTCACATCGAGCCCCCCACTCTATCAATTCAATTTAAGGGCTTTATTGGCATGGGAAACATATGTTAACATTTGCATAGAGAGTGAAATATATAAACAAAAATCTATGTCTCTATGCAGGAGATATTCGCTGAGCACATCATACCTGGTAGAGGAATACAGTCAGTCAATCCAGTCACTGCATCTGGAAATGTTTAGCAAACAAGCTACTGAATAATTTCTGCTGCATAGCCCTCCAAGGCAATGCTTTGCAAATGATCTTAAAATAAAGTTATACATAATTTTAACTACATTTTTCCAATTACCCTATTCTGCCACAAGAGGACACTATGAGCCAAAACCTGCATATGTTACGGTTGTTCATAATAACCAGTCTCTTTGTAACCACTGCTCCTTAAATTCTACTGTATGTTCTAAACCGCGCTCCCTTTCCGACGCATAGAGCAAAAACCTGAAATTATTAATTGCCCATCTGATTGACCTAATTAAATTAGACACGCATGGTAAATTGTTGTATGGTTACTTCGTGAATATTTACTCATCATAGCCATAAACGGTGAGGAATGTATTATAAAATGGTTATCATAACAATTGCAGAATAAATAATACACAATACATATCATAATATGACAAATGTATTATGTTTATAAATGAAATATTGTCTACTCGAGAAAATGTTAAATTACAGACGTAGCCTACAAATGGCAATGGAAAAGGTGAACCTCTGTTCTACTGTTAAACTGTGCTTCGGAATGGATCGCATAGAGCAACATACTTCAACTAGCTTATCTATTTACTACTGTGAAGTGGATACAATTAAATAAGAGATGAAGCCTATCCTTACTTGTTGTAGGCTTATAAAGTTTTCAGGCAGAACATTTGAGGAATTTATTCTGCAACATCATGGAAATCAAATAATAGGCAATATATGCCCATTTCTAATTATTTTAGAATGGAAAGATAAAATACATAGAATTTCGCTGTTCTCACGAACGGCAGATGATTTCATCTTGTTATTAAAGCGTATTTAGCTTCATGTTCTTTTTAGGAATAAGAGCGTCATTATATTTTCCCCATTTCACAAGGCTCGGCTATTGCATTTGGCTTCTTGCAATGCAATACTTCAACCACTAGAAACTGCTTACACATGGTCTAAAGTTTGCGATAAGCACATTCTCACATCAAGTTGAGTTTTTATAAATGGCAACTTTTGCGTGAAAACTGTTGCATGGCATATTTTGTGGCATATTTTGTGCATATGCAATGTTTATAAATGAGGCCCCTGGTCACTTCAACACTGTGTTAAGGACAATACTCCCACAGTGCTCACTCAACACATCAGCCACAATTAAAAGGGAAAGACACCCATATCTCTGTTGCCTGCAGTTATGCCAAATGTCTCCATTTTTTTATTGGTTGCATTTTGGGCATTTCCTGATCCAGAGACTCTCTTTGGAAGGCTTCTACCTAAAAATAAAACCTGCCTGAATAATTTATAAATCTTGGTGTGTGTTTAGTCACTGCCACTTGCATAGTCAGGGACATCACATGAAGTACTTTCCTACAAACATGTTCCTAGACTACTCCCTAGTCTAACTGGCAGCAACCCACCAATCAAGAACCATATAAAACTATGTGCAACAGAACCACTGCTGAGATCAGATATACAGTCTGGAGTTGTGAACAGTGTTTACAGCAGTAGAAGGATTTAGTAGACAGATAAAGACAGAGTAGGGTGGGGGAGAGATTTTGGCTCTTAACCTGTCCACTCAAACAGGGCCTGTTGCTCTAAGCCCCTTCATCCTCTGTCTCAGCAGAATTGTGATGGTGTCCCAACCTAGCACCACACTGACTGGGACAATAATAATATAACGTTTTTTTTTTTTTATCCAGAGAGCAACTTACTGTTAACACACATATGAGGTGAATGCAGGATTTGAACCCACAGTCATGCTATAGTGTCCGCACCTATGTGTCCATGCTCCGACTTATCTTCTCTAAACCAGTGCACATAAAAACACATGGAAAAACAATGGAGTCCACCTGGAAAGCATCTTGTCTTTATTTGGTGACACGAAATACCTCACTGGGGGGGATTAATGAGGTTGTTCTTCCAAAGATTATTTAACTCCTTCAGCACAAGGAAACACAAACAACATTTGGGAATTACATTTACATTACATTTAAGTCATTTAGCAGACGCTCTTATCCAGAGCGACTTACAAATTGGTGCGTTCACCTTAAGACATCCAGTGGAACAGCCACTTTACAATAGTGCATCTAAATATTTTAAGGGGGGGGGGGTGAGAAGGATTACTTTATCCTATCCTAGGTATTCCTGAAAGAGGTGGGGTTTCAGGTGTCTCCGGAAGGTGGTGATTGACTCCGCTGTCCTGGCGTCGTGAGGGAGTTTGTTCCACCATTGGGGGCCAGAGCAGCGAACAGTTTTGACTGGGCTGCGCAGGAACTGTACTACCTCAGTGGTAGGGAGGCGAGCAGGCCAGAGGTGGATGAACGCAGTGCCCTTGTTTGGGTGTAGGGCCTGATCAGAGCCTGGAGGTACTGAGGTGCCGTTCCCCTCACAGCTCCGTAGGCAAGCACCATGGTCTTGTAGGGAATACACTACAAAATTTGAACAAAAAAATGTAATGTAATCTGTTAAGAAATACATATTATATATGAATTTGCCTAGTAAAATGGTAAAAGGTAGCCAGGTCGGCCTACACTCCATCCCTACAGTCTAGGCATCGACCATTGGTCAATGCGTATGTCTGTCTGTCGAAGAAAAAAATACTTGCTTATAATATCCTTTAGTCTGGTTACACACATTTAGCTTTAAAACAGTGGCTGTCTGTGACGTTTATACAATTATATTTTTTTATGAACATGGCCTTATTTCTACTAAAGCATATTGGATAACAGTCATTCATATTCCATTCACCCAGTTCAATGTAACATCGATAGGTTAAGGCTAGTGCATGATACTCAAATTGATTCCATACCCATAATGAGGTTGATACAACCTAGCCTATGAATGAAAGTTTACAACATACAGTAGGTGCACAGGTCAAGAGAAATCTGAGTAATCAAGGTGACAGACATTAACACATTCAATACCGCTTTGCACACTATTGCCTGTATCTAGCTGATCTAGGGTGTAATCATTAGTTCAACAGTTGCAAACGAGAGTTTATTGGACAAATTCAGGTATGTTCATACCAATTTCATTCTGTTTGCTTCCGTTTAAGAAATGTTTTTCAACAGAATTAGTGGAATTTATACACCCCTGATCACACGCAAATACAGTTCACTTTCATAGCAGCCACATACAAACAGCATGATCTCTTTGTTGTATAATTCCTTCTTGCATCTACGTGCTCTCCTCCTCTCACCTTTTTCCCTTCGCTTATGGACTTCAGTCCACAACACCATCAGCTTTCTCTGACCTAATGAAAAAACTTTCCAAGCCAAACCTTCATAACATAACTGTTAAAACTTCTTAGGGTTAGCCCCCTTTTTTCATTTTTCACCTAAAATGACATACCCAAATCTAACTGCCTGTAGCTCAGGCCCTAAAGCAAGGAAATGCATATTATTGGTACCATTTGAAAGGAAACAATTTGACGTTTGTGGAAATGTGAATTGAATGTAGGAGAATTTAACACAATAGATCTGGTAGAAGAAAAAAACAACCGTTTACCACCATATTTGAAATTCAACAGAAAGGTCCCAAATCTAGCCATCTCTATGGTTGTAAATCCGATGGTGTCCTAGAGAGGGCAGCAGTGTATGTGCAAAGACTCAGATAACTTGAAGTATGAGCAAGCTACATGACATTTAGTGTGAAGTCACCCAGCAACATTTGGGCAAATCGTGAAGGACACATTTACATGACATTTTTCTGCAAGAATATCGTCAAATCTGTATACTTGCACTTTGATTTAGCTTTTCCAGTATTAGTAGCCATATTGTAAGTTCAACATTTGTAAAACACCCAGGTTTCATAACTCTCCATATTCTTGCAATTTTGTCCAAAGGAAAAGGCTTGCTGTCGCACAAGGTTAGCAGAATAATTGTGCGACAGATATAGGGTTATCGCATACTCCTGTAAAGCCCAGCTCATTGGCTATCTACAGTTGAAGTCGGAAGTTTACATACACTTAGGTTGGACACATTAAAACTCGTTTTTCAACCACTTCACAAATATCTTGTTAACTAACTATAGCTTTGGCAAGTCGGTTAGGACATATACTTTGTGCATGACACAATTCATTTTTACAACAATTATCTACAGACAGATTACTTCACTTTTAACTCACTGTATCACAATTCCAGTGAGTCAGAAGTTTACATACACTAAGTTTAAACAGCTTTAAACAGCTTGGAAAATTCCAGAAAATGATGTCATGGCTTTAGAAACTAGGCTAATTTACATAATTTGAGTCAATTGGAGGTGTACCTGTGGATGTATTTCAAGGCCTACCTTCAAACACAGTGCCTCTTTGCTTGAAATCAAGGGAAAATCAAAAGAAATCAGCCAAAACCTCAGATTGTAGACTTCTACAAGTCTGGTTCATCCTTGGGAGCAATTTCCAAATGCCTGAAGGTACCACGTTCATCTGTACAAACAATAGTACGCAAGTATAAACACCATGGGACCACGCAGCTGTCATACCGCTCAGGAAGGAGATGCATTCTGTCTCCTAGAGATGAATGTACTTTGGTGCGAAAAGTGCAAATCAATTCCAGAACAACAGCAAAGGACCTTGTGAAGATGCTGGAGGAAACAGGTACAAAAGTATCTATAACCACAGTAAAACGAGTCCTATATCGACATAACCTAAAAGGCCGCTCAACAAGGAAAAAGTCACTCTAAAACCGCCATAAAAAATTCAGACTACAGTTTGCAACTGCACATGGGGACAAAGATCGTACTTTTTGGAGAAATGTCCTCTGGTCTGAATAAACAAAAATAGAACTGTTTGGCCATAATGACCATTGTTATGTTTGGAGGGAAAAGGGGTGGCTGGCAAGCCGAAGAACACCATCCCAACCATGAAGCACAGGGGTGGCAGCATCATGTTGTGGGGGTGGTATGCTGCAGGAGGGACTGGTGCACTTCACAAAATAGATGGCATCATGGGGTGGGGAAATTATGTGGATATATTGAAGCAACATCTCAATACATCAGTCAGGAAGTTAAAGCTTGGTCGCAAATGGGTCTTCCAAGTGGACAATGACCACAAGCATACTTCCAAAGTTGTGGGAAAATGGCTTAAGGACAACAAAGTCAAGTTATTGGAGTGGCCATCACAAAGCCCTGACCTCAATCCTATAGAAAATGTGTGGGCAGAACTGAAAAAGCGTGTGCAAGCAAGGAGGCCTACCAACCTGACTCAGTTACACCAGCTCTGTCAGGAGGAATGGGCCAAAATCCACTCAACTTATTGTGGGAAACTTGTGATAGGCTACCCAAATCGTTTGACCTAAGTTTAAATTGTTTAAGGCAATGCTACCAAACACTAATTGAGTGTATGTAAACTTCTGACCCACTGGGAATGTGATGAAAGAAATAAAAGCTGAAATAAATAATTCTCTCTACTATTTCACATTCTCAAAATAAAGTGGTGATCCTAACTGACCTAAGAAAGGTAATTTTTACTCTGATTAAATGTCAGGAATTGTGAAAAGCTGAGTTTAAATGTACTTGGCTAAGGTGTATGTAAACTTCCAACATAAACTGTAGCTAGCTTTGTTTGACAAAGTTACAGTCAATCAAGTGTAGACTGCCCGTGTCATCGGCACGCCATTAAGGCGTCGCTCTCTGACCAATTTTGGTGTCTTGTAGGATATACTACACTCCTAATGATATAGTGAAGTATGGTTCTGTTCTAGGATCTCTAAGGAATAAATACGAACATAATTTGACTGGTTGAAACAACGTTTAGGGTTAGATTTTCCTAGATTCCTTTCTTTGCAAGTTTTATTTTATTTTTTATTTCACCTTTATTTAAGGTAGGCTAGTTGAGAACAAGTTCTCAATTACAACTGCAACCTGGCCAAGATAAAACAAAGCAGTGTGACAGACAACAACAGAGTTACACATGGAGTAAACAATTTACGAGCCAATAACACAATAAACAAGTCAATGATGCAGTAGAAAAAAAGAAAGTCTATATACAGTGTGTGCAAAAGGCATGAGGAGGTAGGCAATAAATAGGCCATAGGAGCAAATAATTACAATTTAGCAGATTAACACTGGAGTGATAAATTAGCAGATGATGATGTGCAAGTAGAGATACTGGTGTGCAAAAGTAAATAAAATAAAAACAATATGGGGATGAGGTAGGTACATTGGGTGGGCTATTTACAGATGGACTATGTAGAGCTGCAGCGATCGGTTAGCTGCTCAGATAGCTGATGTTTAAAGTTGGTGAGGGAAATAAAAGTCTCCAACTTCAGCGATTTTTGCAATTCGTTCCAGTCACTGGCAGCAGAGAACTGGAAGGAAAGGCGGCCAAATGAGGTGTTGGCTTTGGGGATGATCAGTGAGATATACCTGCTGGAACGTGTGCTACGGGTGGGTGTTGTTATCGTGACCAGTGAACTGAGATAAGGCGGAGCTTTACCTAGCATAGACTTATAGATGACCTGGAGCCAGTGAGTCTGGTGATGAATATGTAGCGAGGGCCAGCCGACTAGAACATACAGGTCGCAGTGGTGGGTGGTATAAGGTGATTTGGTAACAAAACGGATGGCACTGTGATAGACTGCGTCCAGTTTGCTGAGTAGAGTATTGGAGGCTATTTTGTAGATGATATCGCCAAAGTCGAGGATCGGTAGGATAGTCAGTTTTACGAGGGTAAGTTTGGCGGCGTGAGTGAAGGAGGCTTTGTTGCGAAATAGAAAGCTGATTCTAGATAGATGTTTAATATGAGTCTGGAAGGACTGGAGTCTGGAAGGAGAGTTTACAGTCTAACCAGACACCTAGGTTACTGTGTAACTCTATGGAAGGAAGTGAGACCCACAAGCCTACTAGGTTTTGTATTGAAGTCAATGTGCCCAGAGGATGGAAACTAAATTTGCCCTGGCTACACCATGGTGCTACACCAGAGGGTGCTGTTGAGGCTACTGTTTTTATTTTTATGAAATTCACTGAAGAGGATGGTCCTCCACTTCCTCCTCTGAGGATCCTCAACTGCCTTTAACTAATGAATAAGATGACAAATAACTTAGACTGCATTTACACAGGCAGCCCAATTCTGATCTTTTTTATTTTTTATTAATTGGTCTTAATTGGCTCAGCTGTTTTGCCCATAATTGAGCAAAAGATCAGATTTGGGCTGCTTGAGTATGTATCTCATATCTAATAAATAAGCAGAGGCCTAATGTAGTTGAGCTCTATCTACTGCCACGTAGCCACCTCCCACAAGCCAACCCTCCTACCCTTTTCCAGGGCTGGCAGCAGAACGAATCAGTTGGACGGGCCTTTGATTTCCATACAGGGACACGTTTTTTTCAGTGGACCTCCTGCAAAGAAAATCTAAAAACCTATTTTTGCTTTTTCTTTATGGGGTATTGTGTGTTGATTGATGGGGGGGAGAAATGATTCAACCCATTTTAGAATAAGGCTGTAATGGAACAAAATGTGGAAAAAGTCAAGGGGTCTGAATACTTTCCGAATGCACTGTGGTGTACCTGGTGAGTTAAGACAATAAGAAATAAGCCATTGCCAAATGGGCACTTTCCTTCATATGAATGCATTCTGGAGAGAGAAGCACCATATCTTCGCCACACAACCCTCTCCTTCTTCTTGTTGCAACATTTTAAATTACACTCAAGGCACATTATGTTCAGAAGTTTTAGACACTTTTCACTGACAGTTGTAACTCAATCAGCTAGACCTACTGCCACACATGCACTACCCAAATTGGGGCTTTCCAAACACACTTGTGATATGAAGCAATCCACAGATAAAAAATAAACAAATGATCCTCCGTGGCAATGTCATGCTCTCTGGTGAAGTATTTTAATGATATTATTTAGACAGGAGTATTATATAATTTTGGTGTAACATCAATTTACTTTAGGGCAATCAAGCATCCTAACAGTGCACTTTTCACCCACCAACTTTCCTTTACAATTTGCAAGGTGCTGAAACCAGAGATCTGTATATAATGATGAGATGTTCATGTCTCCACCCTTAAAATGGGAGTCTTTGTTCCAAAGGCGGGAAAGCAGGCGACAAGTTTAGGTCTGCATATTATTCCCATAGAAACTAATTGGGCTTATTCTGGACAGATTTTGGTGAGAGTGAGCACTCTTGCTTCATCTGTGCTGAAACGATATCAAAGAAAGCACAAACACAAACAGACCCCACAGACCCCCAGGACAGCAACACAATTAGACACAACCAAATCATGAAAAAACAAAAATATAATTACTTGACACATTGGAAATAATTTTTTAAAAACGGAGCAAACTAGAACGTTATTTGGCCCTAAATAGAGAGTATACAGTGGCAGAATATCTGACCATTGTGACTGACCCAAACTTAAGGAAAGCTTTGACAATGTACAGAAAACAGGCTATGTGCACACAAAATGAGGTGGAAACTGAGCTGCACTTCCTAATCTCCTGCCAAATGTATGACCATATTAGAGAGACATATTTCCCTCAGATTACAATGATCCAAAGAATTAAAAAACAAACCCAATTTTGATAAACTCCCATATCTATTGGGTGAAATTACCACAGTGTGCCATCACAGCAGCAAGATGTGTGACCTGTTGCCACAAGAAAAGGGAAACCAGTGAAGAACAAACACCATCGTAAATACAAGCCATATTTATGTTTTTTTTATTTTCCCTTTTGTAATTTAACTAATTTGCACATCGTTAGCACACTGTATATAGACACAATGTGACATTTGAAATGTCTTTATTCTTTTGGAACTTCTCTTGTTTATTATCTACTTCACTTGCTTTGGCAATGTTAACATGTTTCCAATGCCAATAAAGCCCTTAAAGCCTGAATAAAATGTAAAGCATCCGAGCGAGAGAAACACCGCCCTCTATATGTAGCCCATATAGGCCTATCTGATGCTGTCTGGACAGAAATAGGATGACATGCCATACACTTTCGGTCCAGACAGAATCCGATACAAGGTCGAAACATACTGAGCAGTGTTGCCAACTTATCGACTCGGTCGCTATATTTAACGAGTATTCAGACCCCTCTAGCAACACATTTTCAAAAAAGCGACTAGGGACAAATCTAGCGACTTTGGAGAATTGGAGACTTTTGGAGACTCTGATGTGAAAGCAGGTATCGTTCTTACTCTTCTCAAAGAGCAGCGGGTGCAGCAGCGGGTGCAGCAGCGGGTCCCACCCCCATCCCAAAGCACTGACAGGCGGCCCAGTTCTCGCGCAGTAGTCCCTCCCAGCTGCAGTCAGAGCAGGAGGTGTTCACCCCTCCGAGTCCAGACTGCAAATGAATAGCACATGCGGGAAGCCGCCGCTGGCTGATCCCGTCCTGGCATACATTCAGGGAGGGAATATAAAAAAAAAAAAAAAAAAAAAATAAAATAAGTAACTCGGTCAGAGTGTCTCTTTTGCAGGTCCCAAGCCCAGATAAAGGACGAGGGTTGGAATTGTGACATAATTTTTTTTTAAAGAATCGAAAGAAGAAAGTTCATTTGTAGATCAAAACATATTTAGGGTGTTTTTTACTCACTTTTTGTCTCTCCCCACGACATTATTTATTCCTCTCCTCTACAGCGTCCATCACAATTACATGCACATGGTCAATTATGCAAATCAGGCAATGCCGTCATTTGGCGACTTTTAGGACAGCCAATAGCTACTTTCCTTACTGAGGAGTTGGCATTACTGAGACAGAGGGTTGCTGTTTCGCTTCCACTAACAGAGCCTAGTCTATTCCTTTACGTCTTCTCTGAACGAAATGGACCACTATTCTCATAATTGCTCTGATGACTTGGATACATTTTGGGATGAGTTGAGTAATACATGTGTGCCATGTCATCAACATAATCCGATCCGACCAGGTAAACTCGACATACTGCAAAGATAACTTGATTTAAAATAAAGATTTCGATGTTGCTACGTTTTGATGTTTTTCTGTGCACAGCGGACACTTGTAGTCTACAAACAATGATACATTTTTTTGACCAGGGTACGAATTTAGTCCAAACTGTGGCAGGCATGATGATGGGGGAAGATCGGAAATACCGTATCGACCATGTGTCGCCGCCCAGAGCTTCAATAACGGGAGCTTCGTGAAATGCCAACCCTGTTCTCGCTGCACTCCAAATCATCAAAAGCTGTCCGAATGCAACGAAACGACAGACACGCAATGCTGCGTAGCGAGGTGAGCGCAAATTCTCTCTGGGTTGGCTTCAAATCTTCATAGGAAAAGAAAGGATGGCCATTTTTTTTCAATCTGGTGCTGAAACTATGGGTGCTTGGTTGTTTGAGTAAAATGTTTAACTGTAGACCCTATGTCTAGGGACCAGACACGGTGTTGGAAAGGAGCCCTGAGTACCACGGTGAGTTTCACCTATGACGATGAAGCTGATGAGCGTTTGTGTGTTAGACTTTGAAGACCACTCTAAAATGTATCATGGCTGTTAATAATCTGTGGACTAAATACATCAACAACAGTGCCTCAGGGAGCATATTTATTCACAAATTTTCAATTTTGGTCAATGTCTTCTCAATAGGGCAATGAGCAAACAAAACAAATGTATTACATTAGGAATGACAAAGTTAATGTTGATTTCACATCAATTTCAGACTCAACAGGTCCAACGGTCAACAACATTAAGGTTCCAAGTGTCAACATCAAATCCCACCATAGCCAAACACTTTGATCCAATATTACAAAGTGATTCTGCAACTTCACATGTCAACCATCAGACTGCATGTAAGTTCCAACCCCCAAATATGAGCCATTTTATAAGTAATTTAAAAGGTACTGAGTTTGATAATACCAGTCCTTCACCATTCAAAAAGATGACTAAACTGTTTTGTTAGGCTACTGCTGAACATGTCTAACTGCTCATTGTCACGCTCCTCTGTGTTCTTTCAGGGATAGTGCTTACCCTCATCTTGGTTTTCTCTGTACTTGCATTTCTCTTATTCATCTATATTAAGACGAGAAGGAGAAGATCAAGACCTTTTTGCTTCAGAGGTGAGCAGGATGATGAACATTAGGGAGAATTAAAAAATGAAAACTATCAGGCTGCTTAAAACTGCTCTAGCTCTTCCATTTGCCGTACTCTGTGTAAAAAGCACTTTTTTCCCGTCCTGTTTGAATGGTTGTGGTTTGACACAGATAAGGAGAATACCCACCAACGGTCACGGAGCAATAAGACAACAGCAGCTGTCAATGAAGAGGTTGCTCTGCTACAGTCAGAGACCAGGAGCCTAGAGGACATTTTGAGTGAGTTATCAAGTCCTATTACTAATAGAGCTACTACCAGTCTGTTATTCATTGGTATTACCAGTACCTCTACATCACTACTCTTCCATAAGTTGCAAAAAGGCTGGAGGTTTCAGTGTGCCACCTGAATTTCAGCACAAATTTCCCATGATATGTGGGTGGTTCCACGAAATGGGTCCCTTTTTGTGTCTTTTTTTAATATTTTAAGTAGAAATTGTGGCCCATATTTAATTTTAAAAGTCTGTTATATTAAATGAAGTGCCCTTTAATGTAGACCACATGGATAATTCAATGAAGACTGAAAAGATGTTCAATGTTTCTTTTGAAGCAATTACTTAAAGGAACAGTTTAACATCTAATAGTCAAATCATAGTGTAAAAGCAGGTGAGCTGGTTCTACTGTCAATTTTATGGTGTTTTGTGGTGGAAAACTGAGTGGCTCGAGCAGAACACGTCAACCCTATTACCCAACTATTTACATTGTGAAGCTTGCATTCAATTGCCCCTCCCTGTTACACACAAGCTTCCATTCACCCTGTCAAAAGGGGATTTATGGCTGATTTAAGACAAAATCGTCAATCATGTTACATTATTTGGCACTTAATATAGTCATTATTTTATTTAACCTCGTGATGGGAAAACGTGTTTTTGATTAAGTTGACAGTGTGCTTTTCATGACAGAATGTTATAATCAGATTTTTTTTAAACCAAGTTACACTACCCAAAAGGGACTCATTTAGTGGAACAACCCATTAATACTTGATTTACATATTTGGCTCTGGATTGACAGAAGTCAGCATTCCAGACACATCACTCACCCGTAGTGATATTTCCCCATGTCTTACCAGGTTCTGACCTCCAGTCTGCGCCACTGCAGACGGTTCTGGACAACCTGGATGTTCTAGAGGAGCTTGTGATCCTGCTGGACCCGGAGAGCCCTGGGGTGAAGAACACCAGCCACCTAGCATCTCGCTGCTCCTTCCCCGCCACCTGGATTACCTACACCTACTCCCTGAGGGAGAGCAAGAGCCCCCTGAGGGCCGTGCTGGAGGGGGTCACCACCAAACACCCAGAGTGGACTGTAGGACACCTGGCCAGGTTGCTGAGAGAGATGGACCGGAACGACGCAGTGGTGGTGCTCAGCTTGCTTAAGGTTGTCTAGTCTGGATGTGTTGGGTCCGGAAGAGATGGCTCCATCCAGATACAACTGCGAGTCTTTACCCCCTGCCAAGGCACTGAGATATAACAGGAGGGCCAGTAGGAGGCATGCTTTTCTTGGGGGGGATATGTGACTCGTTTCAGGAAACTAGGCGTATGTCACGACTTCACAGGAGAGGCATTTTCCTGGGGGACACCGAAGTCCCAAGGCAGTGAATGGGAACACTGCTCCTTTGCATTAAGGTTCAAAAAATATATTTATCTTCGATAACATGGCACTTAAAGCAAGGATGGTAAACCCTGTGTCCAGGCCAAGTTCCCAACCGTGGCCAACTAATCATTATCATCTTATGTCAAATGTATTATCACCAACCAATGATATTGCTTTATTTATACATTGCATGTTATATAAATGACATTTCAGCATTTATTTGTTTCAAACTCTTTTTGAATGACCAAGTCTGATTTTTAGGCATATAAAATAAAAGTGCATAGAAAAATTTTACGGGTTTAGAAATATGTATACAATTATTTACAAACTCAGGGTTTATTTGTACAAGGTAACAAAGACAAGTTCACACATATTTTCATGTCTTTAACACTTTGTTATACTTTAAAATAACCCTACCATATAGAACATACAGCTTTCTGAACCAGTTCTGGGAGAGATCGTCATGGTAACTTCAGGTTTCCAACTAGTGCTTTGCATGTTTCATCGAACACACAGGCCAGCTCTGCAGGACATTAAAACCAAGTTACTCTTATATTGTCATTTTTTTTGCATTGTTATTCTTTCTGTCAGAACAACTGAGGTAGAGTCCTGGCAAGAGGTTAGGGAGTGGAGTGGGCATAGAGAAACCTGCTCTAAGCATTGTTACAACATCAGGTTTTCAGCGAAAAAGGAAGCTAGGTTAAGGATAGCCGTATCCCTGAAAAACAGATGCATCCTGTTATTGGCAAACTCTGCTAAGGGTGTTAGATGATTGACAAATGGGAATACAGGCTCCATCTCACTGATTGGTCAGGCAGGCTGGATGGGCTTAAGCTCTTCCTATTCCAAAAGGACAGTGCTCATTTCCTTTAGAATATTTTCTGTACCTTGAAGGGTTCTCTGTAGCACGCAGATGGGAAGAACAGCATGACTCGAATGCTTGATATTCTTCTGTTATAAGGCCTGCCGTACTTTCTCCATGAAAATTATACCAGAACAAAGAAATACAATCTAGAACAATGTCTTGTAAAGGATGAAATGTAATACACAACTGTCCTCAAACATCAAGATTCTAATAAGAAAAAAGTAACAAAGTAAACAAAAAGAGGAAACGAGGGGAGGAAGATTTCCCACTAGACCACCATTTATACAAAGCACAGCTAGTTTCACCAGTCCAAAATCTGAACAGAAACATGAATAAATACAACTATTCTAGAGCTCAAGCAATCTCTTATTGTAAAGATGTGAACAACAGGGTGTACATTTGATGACTGAACTGACTGACAGCGTTGACTAAAGTTGTACGACAGCAAACGTTAAGGTGCTGAGTGCATTCTCTCCCTATCTTGGTTTTACACCAAGACATGATTCTCTCTTAAAGACATCCTACGGAGCAACATACAGTACAGTACTGGCCTAATGCTATGCTTGAGATCTCCAGTGCACAGGGGTGCAGTCAGTCCACAGTCGGGTATATATAGAGTTTATAACACATCTCTTAGTGGTGTAACATGGACAGTGTTCCACCCTTTGTGGATGGCAGAGAATGTCAGAAGGAGAAGTCAGTACTTTGTTAACTCCACTGACTGTTGAGAAATATGGAGTCTGGATTTTGTTCATTCACTAAAGATGTGCAACTGTAGCGCAGCAAAGAAGTAGGCCTAATATTATTGCAAAAGGTCATCAGCATTTGCCAGGATAGTAATAAAATATATTTTTAAATAAAAAAGAGCTACACTCGTCACTCTTGGATTGGGTAGTGTTTGCTACATGCAAAAATGGTGAAGGGAAAGTTCTTAAAGATATGATTTAGCTGCAGCAAACTCTTTAAGGGTAACACTGTTATCGAACCGTTTAATTGAACATAATGGAGGTCTCTTCCCCGGTCTGTGTGACAAGGAAGTGGAGAATGGATAGAAAAATAGTGATTCATTTGCTGGGTCTCTGACCTAGGAGCCACAAATTCTATGGCCCATCATATCTAGCACCATGGTTCTCTGAACAGTCAACGGAAAGTAAATATGTACAACCTGACGCATGATGAGTTCTGTGAAAAATAATTTCAAATAAATAAAACAATGATTAAAGTAAAGATAGCTATATCTCTAAGGGATCAACTAGAAAGGATGGAGCCAACATGATTATGGGTGTCGAAAAAATAAAAAATACCCCTTCTCCTGACAAAAAAAGATAAGGAATCTCTCCAAGTCTAGCTTTTCTGGTCCACCCTTATTTCAACAGAAAGGGATTGACGTTATACATAATGGGAAATACCTTCATGCAACATAGAACCAGCATAACCACAATATGTCTGCAGCGTTCAGTTTCCTGTTCTCAAGAAAAAACCCATGTCATAACAGTAGCTTCTTCCACTCTTTCCTGTGGCGAACTTGCCCAACCTCTGGCAGGTGCATATCGGTTAGGAGCCAATGTGAGCTTATTGATGCATGTTCCTGTGTGGCGGTCCTCTTCCCTCTTGCTCCCCATCTCCTGGCCCTGGTTCCTCTCCCAGTCTCTTCGTAGTGGCTCATCTTCCCCTGTATCATCTCCTCCTCCAGAGCCTATTAACCTCTGTTGTCTTCCCATGTTGCCTCTGCTCTCTTACCCCTCCCCTAGCACCTTGCTCACCCTGCTGGGACTGAGGCAGTCCCACGTCGTCCTGCCCCTAGTTGAGGAAGCATCTACATTTCTGGGCTCCGTAGTTGCAGTTGAGCTTGCTTGCTGGGTCTTTGATGGGGAACTTGTTTCATTAATCTAATGACTGTTATTTATTTAATCTGTTAACTATGTTTAATTGTTACCCGATTAAATCATTCTGTAACAATGAACTCATTAGGATTTGGGCCACCATGGAAGAGGTTGTTTAAAGTGTTACCATCATGAAAACTGAACTCATATAAGGTATACATCTATTTCAACGATAAACAGTCCTCTTATTAATCATTACCTCATCATATTATCATTCTGAACAGTTGAAACCTCATGCATCTGCAAAAACCCCAGCCTTACTTCAGTACTACACAAATGGGTTTAATTGTCTATTTACTAGCTAACTAAATAATAACAGGATAACATACACACTTAATACGTGAGACAAAGGTCCCTAGCGGACTTCTACAATATACTGGCTTTTTACACAACAACATGGAGAGAAAGACAAAAAGATACTTATCTTCGATACATTTTAGAACTTTTCTGACATTAATCATATACAGTTGAAGTCGGAAGTTTACATACACCTTAGCCAAATACATCTAAACTCAGATTTTCACAATTCCTGACATTTAATCTTAGTACAAATTCCATGTCTTAGGTCAGTTAGAATCACCACTTTATTTTAAGAATGTGAAATGTCAGAATAATAGTAGAGGGAATGTTTTATTTCAGCTTTTATTTTTTTCATCACATCCCCAGATGGTCAGATGTTTACATACACTCAATTAGTATTTGGTAGCATTGCCTTTAAATTGTTTAACGTGGGTCAAACATTTCGGGTAGCCTTCCAAAAGCTTCCCACACTAAGTTGGGTGAATTGTGGCCCATTCCTCCTGACAGAGCTGGTGTAACTGAGTCAGGTTTGTAGGCCTCAAGGCTCGCACACGCTTTTTCAGTTCTGCCCACAAAATTTATATAGGATTGAGGTCAGGGCTTTGTGATGGCCACTCCAATACCTTGACTTTGTTGTCCTTAAGCTATTTTGCCAAACTTTGGAAGTATGCTTGGGGTCATTGTCCATTTGTAAGACCCATTTGCGACCAAGCTTTAACTTCCTGACTGATGTCTTGAGATGTTGCTTCAATATATCAACATAATATTCCTCCCTCATGATGCCATCTATTTTGTGAAGTGCACCAGTCCCTCTAGCAGCAAAGCACCCCCACAACATGATGCTGCCACCCCATGCTTCAAGGTTGGGATGGTGTTCTTCGGCTTGCAAGCCTCCCCCTTTTTCCTCCAAACATAACGATAGTCATTATGGCCAAACAGTTCTATTTTTGTTTCACCAGACCATAGGACATTTCTCCAAAAAGTACAATCTTTGTCCCCATGTGCAGTTGCAAACCGTAGTCTGGCTTTTTTATGGCAGTTTTGGAGCAGTGGCTTCTTCCTTGCTGAGCGGCCTTTCGGATTATGTCGATATAGGACTCGTTTTACTGTGGATATAGATACTTTTGTGTCCATTTCCTCCAGCATCTTCACAAGGTCCTTTGCTGTTGTTCTGGGATTGATTTGCACTTTTTGCACCAAAGTACGTTCATCTCTAGGAGACAGAATGCGTCTTCTTCCTGAGTGGTATGACGGCAGCGTGGTCCCATGGTGTTTATATTACGTACTATTGTTGGTCAGATGAACGTGGTACCTTCAGGCGTTTGGGAATTGCTCCCAATAATGAATCAGACTTGTGGAGGTCTACTATTTTTTCTCTGAAACTGATTTCTTTTGATTTTCCCATGATGTCAAGCAAAGAGGCAATGAGTTTGAAGGTAGGCCTTGAAATACATCCACAGGTGATCTTCCAATTGACTCACAATTATGTCAGAAACTTCTAAAGCCATGACATCATTTTCTGGAATTTTCCAAGCGGTTTAAAGGCACAGACAACTTAGTCTATGTAAACTTCTGACCCACTGGAATTGTGCTACAGTGGATCAGTGAAATAATCTGTCTGTAAACAATTGTTGGAAAATTACTTGTGTCATGCACAAAGTAGATGTCCTAACCGACTTGCCAAAGCTATAGTTAGAACTTGTTGAGGATAGGGGGTAGTATTTTCACTTTGGATGAATTGCGTGCCCATAGTGAACTGCATCCTACTCTGTCCTACATTGCTAATATATGCATATTATTATTACTATTGGATAGAAAACATTCTGAAGTTTCTAAAACTGTTTGAATTATGTCTGTGAGTATAACAGAACTCATAGGGCAGGCAATCTTCCAAACAAGAAGTGAAATTCTGAATGTGGGTCAACTTTGACGTCATCGCCCCCTCCTTTCCCAACAAGATATGGATCTGGTAGCACTTCCTACGCCTTCCACTAGATGTCCCCATTCAGTAGAAAGTGGAATGGAGCATTTGCTGTGAACTTTGACCGAATTGGAGTGGAAATAGTCACTATCCCGACAGAATGCCATTTTTCTGTGGCGCATTTCTCTGTGGGTGCTACTGCCGTTCCATTTGGCTGCAGCTGAAAACGTATGATCCGGTTGGAACGTTATTGGATATATATGGAAATAACATCCTGTAGATTGATTCTCTACTTAGTTTGACCAGTTTATTCGACCTGGAATATATCTTTCTGAAGTTTTCGTGCGAGTTGTCCTGGACCAGCAGTCAGTTTTTGGGCACGTGAGCTGAAAGTGGTAGCATATGCAGCTAATTGGACACTAGTATTGGACATTATGGAACAAAACAACAATTTATTGTGGAACTAGGACTCCTTGCACTACATTCTGATGAAAGATCATCAAAGGTAAGGGAATATTTATGATGTAATTTCGTATTTCTGTTGACTCCAACATGGCGGAGAAATACTTTTACATCTGAGCGCTGTCTCAGATTATTGCATGGTAGGCTTTTTCTGTAACGTTTTTAAAAAATCTGACAGAGCAGTTGCATTAAGAACCAGTGTATCTTTGATTATATGTAGAACATGTATCTTTAGTCAAAGTTTATGATGAGTATTTCTGTTATCTGGCATAGCTTTCTATAATTCCTCCGGATATTTTGGAGGCAGTTCTGAACATGGCGTCAATGTAAACCGAGATTTGTGGATATAAATATGCATATTATCGAGCACAACATAAATGTATTGTGTAACATGTCATATGAGTGTCATCAGATGAAGATTTTCAAAAGGTTAGTGATTCATTTTTATCTCTAATCCTACTTTTGTGACTATCTTTGGCTGGAAAAAATGGCTGCATTTTCCCTTTGATTTGGTGGTGGTCTAACATAAATACATGTTGTGTTGTCGCTGTAAAACATTTTAAAAATCAGACATGATGGGTAGATGAACAAGATGTTTATCTTTCATTTGAGGTATTGGACATGTTAATGTGTGAAAGTTAAATATTTCTAAAGAATATTTTTGAATTCCCTGTGCCACCTTTTCAGCTGAATGGGAGGGTGGAGTTCCCCTTGGCCATAACAGGTTTAACCAGCAATTTGTGGTGTGGTTGAAAAAATTTGTTTCAATGACTCCAACTTAAGTGTATGTAAACTTCCAACTTCAACTGTAGTTTGAACACGAATCGCTGCACCTTTGAAATAAGAAATCATTAATATATTTACGTGCATGTTCCTTTATTCGGTCGGAACCAGCCCTCGTTAGGAAGGTTGTTGGCCTTTCAGTGGAAAACTGTATGGCTCTGATTGCCCAAAAGGGGTATCCCTTTTCTCGTCTTCTACTGTTGTTCACTCTGGAAGATAACTAATCAGCCGTGTCGACGGTTCCCATTGGTGATGAGCTTAGTAGAAAAGTCTAATTTAGATTCCCTTTCTAGATATTTGACTCGATAGCTGTCTCAGTGGTTGTCTGGGAGGTGAGCTTCTCGTCTACACCTTGTGTTGATTATTCAGGATTCATACTACTATGGTCTTGAGATGCAGCTTGCCGTCTCTCTGGTCTAAAGGAAGGTGAGTTTATTTCTTCACCTCGTGTTGAGGTTCAAAGTTCCAACCATTTCAAACATGTAGCTACTGCCTCACATTTTCTGGTCTAATGTTAATTTCGTTACCAAGCTTTTTCATGCACTCTGGCCGAAAGGGACGGTTCCATCAGTCTGACATGCTCTCCGACCTCACTCGGGGCTTGGCTACTTACTTATGCACAGTTTATAGGAGATAGATTATCTTATACCTCCTAAAACCACATTAATATCTTAACAACAATACTTTAATCATTTTTCATATTATATGCGCAACGTATTAGATGGAAACTTGACAGATAACGGGGATTTACTTTGCAAGTTACAGTTTTTTGTCCATAGAGTTTAATGACATCACAAAATGAAAACCAATGTTACATTAATTTTCCATAGCTCTCCACTGACCATTCGCCACATTCTTATGTTAGAATTATTGTTCCATTAGACCGTGTTAGAGTTTCGGGGGGAAAAGTTAACAAAGATCATTACTTGGGTTAAATACTGGAGGGGGAGAGAAAGTCTACTTACATTTACGACAGGGCTCCCTCCTCCCCTCTTTAGTGGGTGAGAGAAGGTCTGGTTATTGTCAACCATTGCCAGGCTGATCTGACCCATTGTAATCCTCACAGGACAGTCATGACAGTAACCTCCTTGCCCTGGTAGATCTTGCACAGGGCAAAGATGACGATGTGCTTCTGGCCCTCCACGTAGATGCCGCGTGAGTAGCAGTTGAGCTCGCACAAGTGGTTGATGAAGCGCCCCGCATTGCTGCGATCGTGGCGTCCACCACGTCAAAGTCATCGATACGGAACATGTAGCAGCTGATACCCTGTGGAGGAAGGAGAGAAAAGAGACAGGGGACTTAGTTTTAGTTTAAGGATCATGTATTATGTTGGTATCAATAACATGTATTTATTCAAACCCACAATTAGTGGATCCACCAATTAAGGTCTCGTTGGGATGAACCATAGGATTTATGTCGTCTCCGCAAACACACTCTGGACTGATTGAACACCAGTTTCCATAGCTAATCTCCTTGACTATTCAATTTATTTATTTAAATCTATTTTTATGTATTTATTATCTGACGCTGAGTCAATGGGAATTCATGTCACTCATTTTGCAGCATAATAACAGCCTTCACTATGACACTTCTTGAGGAAGACTTAAAAAGGGAGAAGCAGGAAATATAAACCATGACTCTGTCCGTAGTTTGCTGTGACAGCTGTAGAAAACCACAGTGACTGCTTCCTCTCCAGACAGACCACAAATTATCTATTGTGGGGTCAGTTGGCCACGTCACTGAGAAACACATGAGCTCTTTAGCCCAGAATCATGATCATAGTCACAGGCTCTGGGGACCAGGACTAGTTGTGTGCTGACCTGTACACGCCTACAGCCTCCTTAGATGTCCTCTCCAGATATCTGAAGTGCATGGCCATGGGGAGGTCCAAGCTAGTGGCACGTCTAGGAGAAAAGGGATAAGCAGAGAAGATGACGATGTGCTTCTGACCTTTCACATTGAACTCTGAGAAAAGAGTCACTAGAGACTAAGACACAAGGGTAGAACACATTTGTAACGTTGCTTGTTTGGGGGAGGTAGTTGCAGAAATGACGGAATGGTTTAGTCCAACCACAAAGATCACTTTAGGGGAGTTACAAATACAGGAATGGACAACATTTCAATAGTGAATTAGTCACAGCTATAAAATCGATTGTGTAAACCTGTAGCTGTACCGCTGGCTCCTTTGTTACTCATCAGGCTGAAGGAATACATTGATATGTCTACCCATTTATAAATGGATCAGTTGTTGATGTGAAAGTTGTTTTTCAAAGGAACAACATTTGCGGCCATGTAAAACTAGTTCTAAGAATGTTCCGTTAGACAAGGTCTTTTATAGACTAGCTACTGCAGTATTTAAGCCAAAGTTTCCTTTTTTAAGATATTAGCTAGCTTCCTTTGCGATGGCCAGCATACAATAACTCTGTAATCTGACCTTGTGGATTTGAGTGGGACTTCATCCTCCTCCTCATCGTAGTGGTTGATGTCAGGGAGCTGGCGGTGCTGGGAAGCCAGGAAGTTGAACATGTCGAAGGTGGACTTCCTGTAAGAGAAGACAGGAACAAGGTGTTACGTTACATTTTACAGTATGCAGACTTTCTTTATCATAGTTATTTTGCCCAGCACTGGTGTAGAATTTGGGATGTGGACGTCACCCACACACTCTTAATATGTTAATGAAAGGAGCAGCATAGACGTCATACAGGTCTTATTTCCAGCTTGTCTCAGACTGTGGAGGTGGAGATGACGCTCACATAGAAACACAACAACCACAGCCCTTGTTCCTCTAAACCTGACAGCTGTCTACATTCAAAACAGACATTTCACCAATACTCCACACAGAGACTAGCTTCCACTTTGAAGTTGAAAACCACCTACAGAGGGGAAAACCCAGATTCTCTAGACATTTGCTAGACAGTGGTATGGGTTGACCAACTGCAAGGTGAGGACAAAGTAATACCTGTTTCCACCATTACAGTTGTGGTGATTCACCAATTCTCTGAAATTTCGACTAAGACTCATGATACCTAGGAAGTGTTGGTTGAAATATTAACAAGATATGTAAGATGAGTATGTAAGACAACTTGGACTCAATTTCTGATTTACATTCCAAAATAAACTTCCCTTGTAATTTCTATATTTAACTTCCAGGGCACCTGTAGTGGACAGAACACAGGGACACTGACCTGAGGTAGACCTCAGAGCGGGCACATCCAGAGGGGTTGACAGGCAGGTCCTCCTCTTGGCTGATCTGTTTAAAGAAGCGGAAGGTGTGGCTATGGCAGCGGCGGGCCCCCTGGAGCTGCTCCACCAAGAAGACCACCGTGTCGTGGAGCAGGCCCAGCATACGGACACCTGTCATCCTAGAGAAGGACAGCTTCCTCAGCCTGGCCCCAGCCAGCGCCCCTGGACACAGTCTATCACTACCCTCCAGGCCACTGAGGGAAAGGAGGGGGAAGAAGAATGGAGAGAGAGAGAGTAAGGTGTGAGTAACACAGGATAACACAAAAATGTAATTCATATGGAAATTAGCCTACATTTTGTGCTAGATGGTTTATTACACAAGTTCATTCTAGCCAAGTACGAGAACAAGTATTTTTCATAATCTTATATTTAGTCACATGTAGAAATAGTGGGTATTTGTGCAGAAATCATTGCCTTGAGTGTTGGGAAATGTAATAATTTCTAAACGAACACTCCACAGATAAGACACATGTAGTCTATTCATTTGCCCTTTCCTCCCTGAAACCTCACCTTCTATGCTGTGCAAGTTCTCCCACTTAAAAAGATGAGACCTGTCATTTTCATCATAGGTACACTTCAACTATGACAGAAAAAAAAATGCAGAAAATCACATTGTAGAATTTTTTATGAATTTATTAGCAAATTATGGTGGAAAATAAGTATTTGGTCAATAACAAAAGTTTCTCAATACTTTGTTATATACCCTTTGTTGGCAATGACAGAGGTCAAACGTTTTCCGTAAGTCTTCACAAGGTTTTCACACACTGTTGCTGGTATTTTGGCCCATTCCTCCATGAAGATCTCCTCTAGAGCAGTGCTATTTTGGGGCTGTTGCTGGGCAACACGGACTTTCAACTCCCTCCAAAGATTTTCTATGGGGTTGAGATCTGGAGACTGGCTAGGCCACTCTAGGACCTTGAAATGCTTCTTACGAAGCCACTCCTTCGTTGCCCGGGCGGTGTGTTTGGGATCATTGTCATCCTGAAAGACCCAGCTACGTTTCCTCTTCAATGCCCTTGCTGATGGAAGGAGGTTTTCACTCAAAATCTCACGATACATGGCCCCATTCATTCTTTCCTTTACACGGATCAGTCATCCTGGTCCCTTTGCAGAAAAACAGACCCAAAGCATGATGTTTCCACCCCCATGCTTCACAGTAGGTATGGTGTTCTTTGGATGCAACTCAGCATTCTTTGTCCTCCAAACATGACGAGTTGAGTTTTTACCAAAAAGTTATATTTTGGTTTCATCTGACCATATGATATTCTCCCAATCTTCTTCTGGATCATCCAAATGCTCTCTAGCATACTTCAGACGGGCCTGGACATGTACTGGCTTAAGCAGGGGGACACGTCTGGCACTGCAGGATTTGAGTCCCTGGCGGCGTAGTGTGTTACTGATGGTAGGCTTTGTTACTTTGGTCCCAGCACTCTGCAGGTCATTCACTGGGTCCCCCTGTGTGGTTCTGGGATTTTTGCTCACCGTTCTTGTGATCATTTTGACCCCACGGGGTGAGATCTTGCGTGGAGCCCCAGATCGAGGGAGATTATCAGTGGTCTTGTATGTCTTCCATTTCCTAATAATTGCTCCCACAGTTGATTTCTTCAAACCAAGCTGCTTACCTATGGCAGATTCAGTCTTCCCAGCCTGGTGCAGGTCTACAATTTTGTTTCTGGTGTCCTTTGACAGCTCTTTGGTCTTGGCCATGGTGAAGTTTGGATTGTGACTGAGGTTGTGGACAGGTGTCTTTTATACTGATAACAAGTTCAAACAGGTGCCATTAATACAGGTAACGAGTGGAGGACAGAGGAGCATCTTAAAGAAGAAGTTACAGGTCTGTGAGAGCCAGAAATCTTGCTTGTTTGTAGGTGACCAAATACTTATTTTCCACCATAATTTGCAAATAAATTCATTAAAAATCCTACAATGTGATTTTCTGTATTTTTAAGTATTTGATCACCTACCAACCAGTCAGAATTCCGGCTCTCACAGACCTGTTAGTTTTTCTTTAAGAAGCCCTGCTGTTCTCCACTCATTACCTGTATTAACTGCACCTGTTTGAACTCGCCAAGACCAGAGAGCTGTGTAAGGACATCAGGCATAAAATTGTAGACCTGGACAAGGCTGGGATGGGTTACAGGACAATATGCAAGCAGCTTGGTGAGAAGGCAACAACTGTTGGTGCAATTATTAGAAAATGGAAGAAGTTCAAGATAACGGTCAATCACCCTCGGTCTGGGTCTCCATGCAAGATCTCACCTCGTGGGGCATCAATGATCATGAGGAAGGTGAGGGATCAGCCCAGAACTACACGGCAGGACCTGATCAATGACCTGAAGAGAGCTGGGGCCACAGTCTCAAAGAAAACCATTAGTAACACACTATGCCGTCATGGATTAAAATGCAAGGTCCTCCTGCTCAAGCCAGCGCATGTCCAGGCCCGTCTGAAGTTTGCCAATGACCATCTGGAAGATCCAGAGGAGGCATGGGAGAAGGTCATGTGGTCTGATGAGACAAAAATAGAGCTTTTTGGTCTAAACTCCACGTGCCGTGTTTGGAGGAAGAAGAAGGATGAGTACAACCCCAAGAACACCATCCCAACCATGAAGCATGGAGGTGGAAACATCATTCTTTGGGGATGCTTTTCTGCAAAGGGGACAGGACAACTGCACCGTATTGAGGGGAAGATGGATGGGGCCATGTATCGCGAGATCTTGGCCAACAACCTCCTTCCCTCAGTAAGAGCATTGAAGATGGGTCGTGGCTGGGTCTTCCAGCATGACAACGACCCGAAACACACAGCCAAGGCAACTAAGGTGTGGCTCCGTAAGGACCATCTCAAGGTCCTGGAGTGGCCTAGCCAGTCTCCAGACCTGAACCCAATAGAAAATCTTTGGAGGGAGCTGAAAGTCTGTATTGCCCAGCGACAGCCCCGAAACCTGAAGGATCTGGGGAGAAGGTCTGCATGGAGGAGTGGGCCAAAATCGCTGCTGCAGTGTGTGCAAACCTGGTCAAGAGGTACAGGAAACGTGTGATCTCTGTAATTGCAAACAAAGGTTTCTGTACCAAATATTAAGTTCTGCTTTTCTGATGTATCAAATACTTATGTCATGCAATAAAATGCAAATTAATTACTTAAAAATCATGCATTGTGATTTTCTGGATTTTTGTTTTAGGTTCCACCTCTCACAGTTGAAGTGTACCTATGATTTAAAAAATACAGACCTCTACATGCTTTGTAAATAGGAAAACCTGCAAAATTGGCAGTGTATCAAATACTTGTTCTCCCCACTGTAAGTACCTGAGTATTTGTTCCAGTCAGTCAGGGCACTGCGACACAGTTCTGTTGTTTACTCGTGTTCCCCCCTAGTCGAGGTATAGACAGGCATTCCTAAAGGCCCTGGCCTGTGAGGAATACAAGAGAAACACTGAAATCGACTGAATACAGGCTGAATATCACTCACTGTGTTAGATACACACTTTAGGGAAGAAATGCAGTGATGACAATTGGAGAGCATCGTGCAAACTAGGAGCTGTATTGTAGATTGGTAAATGAGTGGTGACAATGACAATCTCAGTTATGACTTCAAAAAAGGTTTCTATGCATGACCTGCTCTTTATAGTTACTGACCTCTACATATCCTATCGACAGTTCTATTTCAGGAGTAAAACGCCTTGTTCCATTTGTCATATCATACTGTAGGTTACTAGTAGGGAGAGGAAGAGTTAAGAGTAAGGTTAAAAATAGCCAGACATGATCTTATCAACACTAAAGAGAAGAGGCCCACACTGGAAACATGAGTGACGTGCCAATTGTGGAAAAAAATATTTCAATATGAATCTGACTTTGAGCATAGTTGCAGATGTAGCTTAATCACTTTAAATTAAAATGGAACTCTACAGGAGACTCACTGGCCATTAAACATAAAGGCATGACTATTCTTCTATTATTCATTGAAGATACTTGTACATTTTGTCTCATTACTCACTTCATTAGATCACTGCCCTGATAAGTTCCAAAAGACTAACCTTGTGCTTTCAGAGTCACTCAAGTGCTCCTCCTTTAGCCTGTCCAGGTCCAGCACACTTTTCACCATTGAGGTTTTAATGCGAACACCCCTGACTAGGGCTGGACGATATGGCAAAAATCTCATATCCCGATATAGGTAATTTCATATCCCGATAACGATACATATCACGATACACACATTTTCTGTAAATTCAATGACTAGTTTATATAAAATGACCACATGTAAAGGCCTATTTCTTATTACATTTGGAATTATACGTTTACAAATAAAAGGTATTTGTATTGGGTCGGGTGTCAGCACCAACTCACGAAACCCCCATTTCTCGACCGTGTAAATTGGGGCCATGTCTTTGCAGATGTAAGTTGTAACGGTAGCTGTTATAATCTTCCATCTTCATGATTTTTTGCCATATGGACAGAGCGACGTCCAAATATTGCCGCAAAGAGAGTGATTTGCGACACAATGAAATAAACGATAGAGCATAATATGAAACGATATAAGTTTTTCTATTGTCACACGATATATATCGTCATATCGCTCAGCCCTACCCCCAGCCCTGCTGGAGACAGCAGCAAAGCTGTCTTTGGGTACCGACAGGTCCTCCTTAGCACTAGGGGGCTCTGGCTCTAGGAAGTCTGTCTTGGACTTCTTTGTGGCACCAATGCGATCTGAAATGGAGGACACCCTCTTCATACGGACATGGGCGCGAGAAGGGCGGGGTGTTGAAACACGTGGTGTGGTGCGGGCTCAGTGAGTAGTCCTGGGGGCAGGACCACAGATTTCAGGGAAGATGGGAGACTGGCGCTTGATGTTGCAAACAAAATGGGATCAATTTGAGAGGAAAAATGTAAGGACAAAATGTGGAAGTGCACTGTCTGGAATAGGTGCTGATAATTTGGTACAAAAGGTCTCTATGGGTGGCAAGACTGTTGACCCTTGGGAGGATGTCAGGGGTTGTAGTGAGATGCTACGGAGCGGTGGCCTTGAAGGGTTAAAGCCAGGCAAAGAGGACTGCACAGAGGGACTCATTTGTAAAGGATTAATCGGGGCTACGCTGGGGTTCGGGAAGTCCGAGGAGATAAGAAGAGGGTTGAAGAAGCTCCAACAGGGTGCCCTGACTACTGCTCAACGAGGGATCTCGTGAACTCTCTGTCAAGTGGTTCATGTAAATGGCAGATCCATCTGTGGGCGATACAAAGTGGCCGCTGTTAGAATCCAAGAAGAGGTCTTTTGGGTCTTGAGGCTGATGGGTTTCCATGGGAGCGTCAACCTGGACAGGGACCAGCTCAGTGAAACAAGTGCTGGGGGAGGGAGGATCGCACCTTTCAAGAACAAGTGGAGCCCCAGGGACAAAGTCCAGACCGGAAACTTGAAATAAATCCTATAGGTAGACCGTATCAGGCACCTTAGTTAGGACAAAGTCCAGCAGAGTTCCTTGAAGGGGTGCAATCAGCACTGGTTCGTGGGAGTCTAAGGAGGGGACTGAGTTATTTTGCTCTACAGGAGTTGGGAAGGTGTATAACTGCAGGGGAGTAGTATTCACATCAGCAGGGCTGTATGTTGTGGATGGGTCCACTGCAGCTGGTCTTCGAGCTTCTGGTAAGATCTCAGTTGGTGCAAGGGTCACACTGTCCAATTCAGTCCCAGCTAGTTGTGTGGAATTGAAGGCTTGGATGGATCCTGGGGTATACACTACTGGTCAAAAGTTTTTATTTATTTTTACTATTTTCTACATTGTAGAATAATAGTGAAGAAATCAAAACTATGAAATACCACATATGGTTCATGTAGTAACCAAGAAAGTGTTAAACAAATCTAAACATATTTTATATTTGAGATTCTTCAAATAGCCACCCTTTGCCTTGATGACAGCTGTGCACACTCTTGGCACTCTCTCAACCAGCTTCACCTGGAATCCTTTTCCAACAGTCTTGAAGGAGTTCCCATATATGCTGAGCACTTGTTGGCTGCTTTTCCTTCACTCTGGCGGTCCAACTCATCCCAAACCATCTCAATTTGGTTGAGGTCGGGAGATTGTGGAGGCCAGTCATCTGATGCAGCAATCCATAACTCTCCTTCTTGGTAAAATAGCCCTTACACAGCCTGGAGGTGTGTTGGGTCATTGTCCTATTGAAAAACTAATGATAATCCCACTAAGCGCAAACCAGATGGGATGGCGTATCACTGCAGAATGCTGTGCTAGCCATACTGGTTAAGTGTGCCTTGAAGTCTAAATAAATCACAGACAGTGTCACCATAAAAGCACCCCCACACCACCAGCAAAGCACTCTCACCTCCTCCATGATTTACGGTGGGAAATACACATGCAGAGATCATCCATTCACCCACACGCGTCGCACAAAGACATGACGGTTGGAACCAAAAATATCCAATTTGGACTCCAGACCTAAGAACAAATTTTCACCAGTCAAGTGTCCATTGCTCGTGTTTCTTGGCCCAAGCAAGTGTCTTCTTATTAGTCTCTTCTTATTATTGGTGTCCTTTAGTAGTGGTTTCTTTGCAGGAATTCGACCAAGGCCTGATTCACCGTCCCCTCTGAACAGTTGATGTTGAGATGTGTCTGTTGCTTGAAGGATGTGAAGCATTTATTTGAGATGCAGTTTCTGAGGCTGGTAACTCTAATGAACTTATCTTCTGCAGCAGAGGTAACTCTGGGTCTTCCTTTCCTGTGGCGGTCCTCATGAGAGCCAGTTTCATCATAGCACTTGGTGGTTTTTGCGACTGCACTTGAAGAAACATTCAAATTCTTGAAATGTTCTGTATTGACTGACCTTCATGTCTTAAAGTAATGATGGGCTTTCTTTTCTATTTGCTTATTTGACCTGTTCTTGCCATAATATGGACTTGGTCTTTTACCAAATAGGACTATCTTCTGTATACCACCCTTACCTTGTCAAAATCCAACTGATTGGCTCAAACTCATTAAGGAAGAAAGTCAACAAATGAACTTTTAGGGCACACCTGTTAATTGAAATGCATTCCAGGTGACTACCTCATGAAGCTGGTTGAGAGAATGAAAAGAGTGTGCAAAGATGTCATCAAGGCCAAGGGTGGCTATCAAAATATATTTTGAATTGTTTAACACTTTTTTGGTTACTACATGATTCCATATGTGTTATTTCATAGTTTTTGATGTCTTCACTATTATTCTACAATGTAGAAAATAGTAAAAATAAAGAAATACCCTTGAATGAGTAGGTGTTCTAAAACTTTTGAACGGTAGTGTATACAGTGGGGGAGGTTTGGTAGCAGGGAGGACAACTCCGGTTGTAGACTCGGGAGGGTTGCCAAAGGGTGACCGATCTGGGACAGGGCTTCGAGAGTCTGCACTTAGACCATTTGTTGTCGTTTCAACATCAGGCCGAACATCTTCCGTTTGAGCTGGGTTCTGGACTTGACTGGCGCTCTTCAGTTTCTGAGCCCCGTCCATGGTTGTCATGCTGACATCACTCTCCATCCCATTGTCTATGCCGTCCAGCTGAGGGATAGATCTTGAAGAGGGAGAGGCAGGAGCCTGGGGCGGGTCCCTGGAGCCTGTGCGACTGACCACAGCGCGCGTGGAGTCAAAAATAGTGCTCCATGTCCTCATCAGAGGAAGTGTTCCCCAGTCTTGCCTGGTGGATGCAGCTGAGCGGGTCAGGGCTATACGTGTTTTCCCCTTGCAAACCTCTGGCTCCCAGAACTCCTCTTGATTGTCGTCGCCCTCCACGTCTATCTGGGCACCACAGTTCATGGCCACTCCCTCATTCACTAGCGTCTCCTCAATCTCAAGCTCAGTCTTCAACTCGGAGACCATGGCCACGTCAGAGTCCCCGTGGAATTGTGTGAAAGAGCCCCTAAGTGGTGAGGCGCTGTTAGGTGCAGGGTTATCCTCCGGTTCTGGGGAAGCCAGGAAGTTGTGTGGTACCTCCACTGAGTCTGACTGGTTCAGGTCAAAAGAGAGCCTGGGTCTAGGGGAGTGCTGGACGGTTGGGGAAAGGGACAGGCAAGGGAAGCTGCCCACACTGTCTTCCCACGGTGGCTGGGGAAAGAGTCCTGAGGCAGAGTGGGTAATATTTTTGGGGCATCGGGCAGAGGAAGCACTTCGACCTCCAACAGGGCAGGCAGAGGGAGAGGTCAGGAGGATATCAGTAGCACCGATTGGAAACAGCGGAGATGTGGGTACGGAGGCCTTGGGATGCATGGAGCCCCCAGTGCAGAGGACAATAGTCCAGGTGCAGTGGGAGAGCCCAGGGGTGGGGAGGACATGTCCCTGCGGGTTTGGGAGTGGGGGCTGTGGCGACGTGGGTCACTGATGGTCAGCATGTGGTGGGGTTTGGACTCGGTAGCTCCTGCGGAGGAAAATCAGATAGCAGATAGCAGTAAGGCACACAAACAATCAATGCTTTATGGGTAATATCTATAAATCACTCAAAACCTGACAATTAAGAGTCCTAACAAAGTTTATTTTTTCAAACCCAGATATGTTTTAGAAAACAACATCAGCCAACCACAGAACAGATGTCAGTCCCCGGGAACAGTCCTCCAGTTGGTCTCCTGATTTTGGGCCTTGCCCCTTGGTCAGGTTTAGGAAGTGGAGCCGAGAAGCTGGGAGTAGTGGGTCGGGAATGTGCCACATCAAACTCTCATTAATGTTTATTTTCTTGCTCACATTTAGTTTCCCTTTTTGTGTCTCATGCTGCTCTGCTGAACTTACACTTTAAAACTTTCCACACCTTCTCAGGGGATGCCTTTTTCATCTGGAAAACTGCAATATAGAACATGTAATAAAATAAAATCCCTGTTATCTTTTCTGTTTTCCTTTTAGAGCAAACAAATCATTGGAATTACTTTTTCAGAAAATATATAAGAAACTATTAACAAATCATGTTAAAATAACGTTCATCAATATTTAATAAACATCCACGTAAACATTGATTCCCTCACGTTGATGAGGTGAGTGATCGTGAACGTTCTCCCCTTGAGCTCTGGTCTGGGCCATCATGGTGGCTTTGGGCTGGTTAGTGATGGATGTCTGCCGGCCCCGTGGACCCTCCTGTATGGTCCCTGTGGAACCCCTGGCCTCAGCACTAGGGGCCTCTTTAGCCCTTGTCAACATACTATAGCTGAAGGTGAGGTGCCAGATATGGGAACAAGGTTGATGGCAGGGGAGTGACTCCCAGTCATTCAATACCTAAATAAACACAAGAGCATGTCAACAAAAATTATAAACTGGTTGGTTTGAGCCCTGAAAGCTGATTGGCTGACAGCCATGGTATATCAGACCGTATTCCATGAGTATGACAAAACATTTATTTTGAATGCTCTAATTACGTTGGTAACCAGTTTATAATAGCAATAAGGCACCTCAGGGGTTGTTGATATAATGTAGAACACAGGAACCTTTGAGTACTTGGTCTTGAAATAACCAGCAGGTGATGAGATCCCAGGTATCATTACATGTCCTACCCGAAACGAAGCATGTCTGGACCTCTGTTATGGTAAGATCCCAGGTGCATATTTTTCCAAAGCACCACCCAATCTTGGGGGTTCGGATCATAATATGGTTCAGCTCATCCCAATCTACAATGCGAGAGAAGGCTAAAAAGGTGGAAATTAAAACCTGGACTCCTACAGCCCTCCAGGACTGACTGGGCGGGACTGATGGACAGTGCCGATGACCTGGAAGAGGCAGCGGATACCGTCTCGGATTACCTCTGTTTGTGTGAGGATCTCGTTATTCCCAAAAAGAAAGTCAACATCTTCCCCAATAATAAACCATGGGTAACTCAGGAATTAAAATAGCTCCTCAACCAGAAAAAACAAGTGTTTAAATTGGGTGGCAGTAAAGAGGAAAGGAAAAATATTTAGAGGCAACGCAAAAGCAAAATCATGAAGTGCAAGACAGCATACAAAGACAAATTAGAAAATCTTTTCAAGGACAAGGACAGTAGGAAAACCATCACAGGCTTCAAACTAAACAGACAATGTAGGACTGTTGAAAATGACCTTGCTTTTGCAAATGATTGTAGGTTTGACTTGTGATTTTGCATCGCAGCAGAAGGTGGCCTTGGACAGTATAGACGGCATACCAGTTGTTGATATACAGATCTCTGTGAATGAGGTCAAGCAATAGTTTCAACGTGTCAACCCATGAAAATCATATGGTCCAGACGGTCAGCAGCAAGGCACTTCAGTCATGCGCAGACCAACTCGCATTACCGTTCCAGAAGCTGTTCCAGCTGTCACTGAATAGTGGGATAGTTCCAGACTTATGGAAGAAGTCACTGACTGTCCCAATACCTAAAAACAACAGGCCAAAAGAAAAAAATGATTTACGCCCTGTAGCCCTAACATCTGTAAATATGAAATGTATTGAAAAAAATATTCAAAAACAAATTATGGTCTCTCATTCCAATTAGACTCAAACCATTTTGCCTACCCTGCTTCCAGGGGTGTTGTTGATGTGTTATTGGTCATGTTGAACAATATCAACGAACATTTAGAAAAGGCAAATAGCCTAGTGAAAATTGTATTCATTGACTTAAGTAGAATGTTTAACACCATCCAACCCCACCTACTGATGGATAAGCTGGTGAATGTAGGTGTCAAATCTCTACTGATCAGGTGGATAATTAGTTTCCTTGTGAACCGTACTCAACAAGTGAAGTTTAACTCTGCCATCTCTACATCTAGAATGGTGAATACGGGAGCCCCTCAAGGTTGCGTACTTTCACAGATACTGCACACGATTGTCAAGCCTCTGATGCAGCCCACACAGTTTACGCAAACTGAACCATTTTTAATGTTGACCGCCATAAATTGCAAATGTTCTATAATTCTATCCTGCAGAGTGTGCTGTCCTTTGGTCTGATGTGCATTTTCGGTAACATGCAAGACCAAGTCAAGCTTCAGCGCTTAATTAAGGTGGCGGGAAGGATAATTGGTATAGATCAAGAATCAGCCTACAACCTGTACAAAAATCTCATCCTCATTCAACTTTAAAGCATTTTACAGGACAGTACTCATCCCCTTCACTCAATTCAGTCACAGCACCAGCCGGACAAAGGGAAAGACTTCTTCAAAAGAAAATGAAAAACAGATAGATATGGGGACTCTTTTATTCCAACAGCCATTAACTGTTGGTCCTCGAGTATACAGCATATTGCACTTTCACTTTAAATGTGTAGCTATAGCACTTTGAATGAATTCAATTGTGTAGTTTCTGTTTTAAATATATTAACAAATACATTTTTCCCTGATGGGATATTAAAGTTGATCTGAATCTGAATCTCCAGAGCAGCTGGTTATAGCTCACTGGGCACTGCTGTCTATTCCACGTTGGGTCAACGTAATTTAATTGAAACAACCAGTATGCCCAGTGGGTGGTCATTTAACCAGGCAGTCTGAGCTCATTAAAAGCTGCTTACATATTACTGGTACACCCATGATGACCAGAGAGAGGAGATACAGTACACTTCCATAACTATTTTGTGACTCGAGCAAACAAAAAATTGTTGGCAGAGTCAAGGGGCATGGTCATACAGTTGGAAGTCGGAAGTTTCAATGAACTCATTAGGATTTGGGCCACCATGGAAGAGGTTGTTTAAAGTGTTACCATCTTGAAAACTGAACTCATATAAGGTATACATCTATTTCAACGATAAACAGTCCTCTTATTAATCATTACCTCATCATATTATCATTCTGAACAGTTGAAACCTCATGCATCTGCAAAAACCCCAGCCTTACTTCAGTACTACACAAATGGGTTTAATTGTCTATTTACTAGCTAACTAAATAATAACAGGATAACATACACACTTAATACGTGAGACAAAGGTCCCTAGCGGACTTCTACAATATACTGGCTTTTTACACAACAACATGGAGAGAAAGAGAAAAAGATACTTATCTTCGATACATTTTAGAACTTTTCTGACATTAATCATATACAGTTGAAGTCGGAAGTTTGCATACACCTTAGCCAAATACATTTAAACTCAGTTTTTAACAATTCCTGACATTTAATCTCAGTAAAAATTCCATGTCTTATGTCAGTTAGGATCACCACTTTATTTTAAGAATGGGAAATGTCAGAATAATAGTAGAGAGAATGATTTATTTCAGCTTTTATTTCTTTCATCACATTCCCAGTGGGTCAACCATTTACATACACTCAATTAGAATTTGGTAGCATTGCATTTAAGTTGTATTACTTGGCCCAAAAGTTTCGGGAAGCCTTCCAGAAGCTTCCCACATTAAGTTGGGTGAATATTGGCCCATTCCTCCTGACCGAGCTGGTGTAACTGAGTCAGGATGGTAGGCCTCCTTGCTCGCACACACTTTTTCAGTTCTGCCCACACATTTTCTATGGGATTGAGGTCAGGGCTTTGTGATGGCCACTCCAATACCTTGACTTTGTTGTCCTTAAGCCATTTTGCCACAACTTTGGAAGTATGCTTGGGATCATTGTCCATTTGGAAGACCCATTTGCGACCAAGCTTTAACTTCCTGACTGATGTCTTGATGTTGCTTCAATATATCCACATAATTTTCCTCCCTCGTGATGCCATCTATTTTGTGAAGTGCACCAGTCCCTCCTGCAGCAAAGCACCCCCACAACATGATGCTGCCACCTCTGTGCTTCACAGTTGGGATGGTGTTCTTCGGCTTGCAAGCCTCCCCCTTTTTCCTCCAAATATAACGATGGTCATTATGGCCAAACAGTTCTATTTTTGTTTCATCAGACCAGAGGACATTTCTCCAGAAAGTAAAATCTTTATCCCCATGTGCAGTTGCAAACCGTAGTCTGGCTTTTTTATGGCGGTTTTGAAGCAGTGGCTTCTTCCTTGCCGATCGGCCTTTCAGGTTACGTCGATATAGGACTCGTTTTACTGTGGATATAGATACTTTTGCACCTGTTTCCTCCAGCATCTTCACAAGGTCCTTTGCTGTTGTTCTGGGATTGATTTGTACTTTTCGCACCAAAGTACGTTAATCTCTAGGAGAGAGCGGTATGATGGCTGGCTGCATGGTCCCATGGTGTTTATACTTGCGTACTATTGTTTGTATAGATGAACGTAGTACTTTCAGGCATTTGGACATTGCTCCCAAGGATGAATCCGACTTGTGGAGGTCTACTATTTTTTTTCCTGAGGTCTTGGCGGATTTCTTTTGATTTGTCCATGATCTCAAGCAAAGAGGCACTGAGTTTGAAGATAGGCCTTGAAATACATCCACTGGTACACCTCCAATTGACTCAAATGATGTCAATTAGCCTATCAGAAGCTTCTAAAGCCATGGCATTTTCTGCAATTTCCCAAGCTGTTTAAAGGCATAGTCAACTTAGCATATGTACATTTCTGACCCACTGGAATTGTGATACAGTGAATTAATTATAAGTGAAACAATCTGTCTGTAAACAATTGTTTGAAAAATTGTTAACAAGAGATTTGTGGTGTGGTTGAAAAACAAGTTTTAATGACTCCAACCTAAGTGTATGTAAACTTCCGACTTCAACTGTATATATGACTTGCCTCGTGAAATATTGATAATCCGAAATCAAAGTAAAGGTAGCCAGGTCAGCCTGCACTCCATCCCTACAGTCCAGGTGTCAACCATCAGTATGTGAGTCTGTCAAGGCAGACGTGCTTGCTTCTACTCTCCTTTTGTCTGGTTGGTCACAGGCTGAGCAGTACATCATACCTGGGATTCATGCGAACCCAGTACACACATTTGCCATTACACAACTTTTAAACAGTGGCTGTCAGTGAACATGGCCGTATTTCTATTACAGCATATTGGATGACGGTCATTCATATTCCATTCACCCAGCTCAATGTAACATCGATTGTTTTAGGTTAATGCAAGATACTAAAATGTTCTCTATACCCATAATGAGGTTGATACAACCTAGCCTATGAATGGAAGTTTACAACTTACAGTAGGTGTACAGGTTAAGAGAAAATTGAGTAATCAAGGTGACAGACATTGACACATTCACTACTGCTAGCTGATCTAGCTGATCAAAGCTGTAATCATTAGTCCAACAGTTGCAAATGAGAGTTTAAATTGGACAAATTCAGGTATGTTTATCCCTGTTTTGTTCTGTTTTTCCATTTAAGAATCGTTTTTCAACAGAATCAGTGGAATGAATGCACCCCTGATCACACGCAAATACAGTTCACTTTCATAGCAGCCACATACAAACAGCACAATCCCTTTGATTGTTGTATAATTCCTTCTCGCATCTACGCGCTCTCCTCCTCTCACCTTTTTCCCTTCGTTTATGGACTTCAGTGCACAACACATCAGCTTTCTGTGATCAGGTGAAAAAAACTTTCCAAGCCAAACCTTCATATCATAACCGCTACACACAGCCTACATCATTGTCACCATATTAACGTCATAGTCAACATAGCTACTAGTGTACAACAAGCAGTTTAGCAGTTACACCGGCGGGCCCCGGTGACAATACATTTATAAAACCAAAAGCTTAACATGACTTCCAGTGTCGGATAACCATAGCCAGCTAGCTGACATAGCATCCCTATCTGTTTGACCTGGGTGTTTGAGTAGGCTAAACTAGTTAGCTGCATTTGCTAGCTAAGTGAAAGTAAAAGTTTTTAAAAATACAACCAACTATAGCTAGCTCTGTATCGCTCTCTCTCTTGCTTGTCCTTAATTTAGGAAAAAAACATGTTTTTTCAAAACTGTTCAACTATTGTCTTTCTCTTTTGAGTCGACTACTCACCACATTTTATGCACTGCAGTGCTATCTAGCTGTAGTTTATGGTTTCAGTACTAGATTAATTCTCCTTTGATTGGGTGGACAACATGTCAGTTCATGCTGCAAGAGCTCTGCTAGGTTGGGGGACGTCTTCCAGAAGTTGTCATCATTACTCTTCTGACTCTTCCGTGCCATCTTCGACCACCCAACAGAGGGCCAAGAGGAAGGTGAGCATCTCCTCCGTCTATGCCATGGGGTCCAGGACAGCGTCTGAGTATGCTCTGGATTTCCGGACAGTGGCTGCGTCCACTGGCTGGAACGACCAGGCCCTGTTGACGGTTTTCTGCTGCGGGCTACAGGTGGAAGTCCAGACCGAGCTGGCCTGTCGCGATGAGGACCTCACGCTGGACCAGCTGATCGCCATGGCCAGCTGCCTGGATAATCTACTGAGTGCCTGTCGTCACCCATCCCAGGGTTTCGGTTCTCTCCCAGGAACCTACAGTGAGACTGAGCCCATGGAGGTGGGCACGACACTCCTTCCCACAGAGGAACGTCAACACCGCAGTCAACAGGGTCTCTGCTCCTACTGTGAGGAGTCGGACCACCCCTGGAAAACCTGTCCCAAAAGGAGAACCAGGCGAGGAAGCGACAGGCCGAGGAGCGCTCCTGCACCTTTCCAGGTAGGCGTGGATGTGCCTTGCTCCTCTCTGTTCACCCAGCCTGTCCTCCTTCCTGTCACCTTCCCGGACTATCCTAGTCCCTCGTGCCTGCCCCCTCATTGCCCATGGGACTGCACTATCAACCTACTGCCTGGTTCTAACCTCCCACGGGGGCAAATCTACCCTCTCTCGCATGCAGAGACCGAAGCCATGGTGGTCTCCGTCCAGGAGGCGCTGGCTCAATGATTCCTCCGTCCGTCCACCTCTCCGGCCTCCTTCAGCTCCTTTTTCGTGAAGAAGGACGGAGGTCTCCTCCCCTGTATTGATTACTGGACACTGAATAAGGCAACAGTTAAATTCAGTTATCCCTTGCCTCTCCTACCCACTGTGATCGAACAGATGTACGGTGTTCAATACTTTACCAAATTGGATTTACGCAGTGCCTACAACCTGGTGCGCATCAGAGAGGGGGATGAATGGAAGACCGCCTTCAGCACCATCACCGGGCATTATGAATACAGGGTAATACCCTACGGCCTGACAAATGCCCCCTCTGTGTTTAAATCCTTGATTAACGAGGTGTTTAGAAACTTGTTGGTTTGCTGTGTAGTGGTGTACATAGACCACATCTTGGTGTACTCCACTACATGCGAGCAACATGTCTCTTATGTCAAGTCCATTTTGGAGAGGCTGATAGGGCATCACCTGTGGAGAAGTGAATGTTCTTTCAACAAGCAGTCTCCTTCCTGGGCTATCGGATATGCACCGTGGGAGTGGAGATGGAGGAGCATAGAGTCAGTGCAGTATGGTCGTAGCCTGTTCCATCCAACATAAAGGCTGTGCAGCGCTTCCTAGGTTTTTCCAACTATTTCAGGCACTTCATTAGGGGTTTCAGCACAATGGTGGACCCTCTGACCTCCCTCCTGAAGGGAGGTCCTCGACAGCTGCTCTGGACTGAGGAGGCCAAAAAAGCTTCCCGTGTGCTCAAGGAACGTTTTACGAATGCACCTGTTCTGGCTCATCCTGACCCGTCTCTGCCCTTTGTGGTGGAGGTGGATGCCTCCGAGGTTGGAGTAGAGGCTGTTCTCTCCCAATGCACTGGATCGCCGCCTTAACTCCATCTGTGTGCCTTCTACTCACGGAAGCTGTCTCCCGCGGAGCAGAACCACGATGTGGGGAATCGTGAGTTGTTGGTTGTCAAAAAGGCACTGAAAACATAGCAGCACTGGCTGGCGAGTGCTCAACACCCATTCCTTGTTTGAATGGACCACTGGAACCTAGAGTATATTCGAGCAGCGAAGAGGCTGAACCAGCCAGGATCTAAGAACGTCAAGGCCGATGCATTGTCCCACAGAGGATCGGAGGGAGAGCGTGACACCCATTATTCCCATGTCCTCACCTGCCCACTGTTCTGAGGGCGTATCTACATCACCTCTGATGTGCGGGACCGTCTCCTCGCATGGGCACACAAAGCACCTGTGTCTGGGTATAGCCTGTACTATCGACTGTCTCTCCGCCAAGTTTTGGTGACCCACCTTGGCCCAGGATGTCCGGGAATATATCTCTTCCTGCACCACCTCCTTATGGAGCAAGACACCGAGACACCTCCCCTATGGCAAACTCCACCCGCTGCCGGGTTCCCCATGACCCTGGTCCCATCTCTCCATGGACTTTGTCACAGACCTCCCCCCACCATCCTAGTCCCCCTCCTGTCCAGCTCAGGTGTTCGGCGTCGCCTGCCTTCTAGCTGCTGCCAAACCTGCTGCTGGAAAACTCCCTTCACTCATTAACCCCGGACTTGTCTTGTCATCATTACACACACCTGGTTCCAATCCCCACTCTATCACTGTATATGTATTTCCCCTGTCATTTGTCTTTGTTGGTCATTGTATATGTTGCTTGTTTTCCTGAGAGGAATCTCTAGTTTATTTTCCTGAATACTTTATTATTTTGCACTTTGGGTTTCGTCCAGCTTTCATCTATGGTGCTTTAATAAATTCAGTAGTTCTAAACCTGTGGCTGCCTTCTCCCTACTCCTCTCTACACTTGTGAAATTAGCTCTGTGTACTTTCAAGGGCCAGCTGTGCTGCCCTGTTCTGAGCAAATTGCAATTTTCCTAAGTCCTTTTTTGTAGTACCTGACCACATGACTGAACAGTAGTCAAGGTGTGACAAAACTAGGGCCTGTAAGACCTGCCTTGTTGATAATGTTGTTAAGAGGGCAGAGCAGCGCTTTATTATGGACATCTCCCCATCTTAGCTACTATTGTATCAATATGTTTTGACCACGACAGTTTACAATCCAGGGTTACTCCAAGCTGTTCATGCATCTCAACTTACACAATTTCCACATTATTTATTACAAGATTTAGTTGAGGTTTAGGGTTTAGTGAATGTTTTGTCCCAAATACAATGCTTTAAGTTTTATACATATTTGGGCTAATTTATTCCTTTTTTTCACCTTTATTTAACCAGGTAGGCTAGTTGAGAACAAGTTCTCATTTCCAACTGCGATCTGGCCAAGATAAAGCATAGCAGTGTGAACAGACAACACAGAGTTACACATGGAGTAAACAATTAACAAGTCAATAACACAGTAGAAAAAAAATGGGCAGTCTATATACAATGTGTGCAAAAGGCATGAGGAGGTAGGCGAATAATACAATTTTGCAGATGAACACTGGGGTGATAAATGATCAGATGGTCATGTACAGGTAGTGATATTGGTGTGCAAAAGAGCAGAAAAGTAAATAAATAAATAAAAAAACAGTATAAAAACAGTATGGGAATGAGGTAGGTGAAAATGGGTGGGCTATTTACCAATAGACTATGTACAGCTGCAGCGATCGGTTAGCTGCTCGGATAGCTGATGTTTGAAGTTGGTGAGGGAGATAAAAGTCTCCAACTTCAGCGATTTTTGCAGTTCGTTCCAGTCACAGGCAGCAGAGTACTGGAACGAAAGGCGGCCAAATGAGGTGTTGGCTTTAGGGATGATCAGTGAGATACACCTGCTGGAGCGTGTGCTATGGATGGGTGTTGCCATCGTGACCAGTGAACTGAGATAAGGCGGAGCTTTACCTAGCATGGACTTGTAGATGACCTGTAGCCAGTGGGTCTGGCGACGAATATGTAGTGAGGGCCAGCCGACTAGAGCATACAAGTCGCAGTGGTGGGTGGTGTAAGGTGCTTTGGTGACAAAACGGATGGCACTGTGATAGACTGCATCCAGTTTGCTGAGTAGAGTGTTGGAAGCCATTTTGTAGATGACATCGCCGAAATCGAGGATCGGTAGGATAGTCAGTTTTACTAGGGTAAGCTTGGCGGCGTGAGTGAAGGAGGCTTTGTTGCGGAATTGAAAGCCGACTCTTGATTTGATTTTCGATTGGAGATGTTTGATGTGAGTCTGGAAGGAGAGTTTGCAGTCTAGCCAGACACCTAGGTACTTATAGATGTCCACATATTCAAGGTCGGAACCATCCAGGGTGGTGATGCTAGTCGGGCATGCGGGTGCAGGCAGCGATCGGTTGAAAAGCATGCATTTGGTTTTATTCGCGTTTAAGAGCAGTTGGAGGCCACGGAAGGAGTGCTGTATGGCATTGAAGCTCGTTTGGAGGTTAGATAGCACAGTGTCCAATGACGGGCTGAAAGTATATAGAATGGTGTCGTCTGCGTAGAGGTGGATCAGGGAATCGCCCGCAGCAAGAGCAACATCATTGATATATACAGAGAAAAGAGTCGGCCCGAGAATTGAACCCTGTGGCACCCCCATAGAGACTGCCAGAGGACCGGACAGCATGCCCTCCGATTTGACACACTGAACTCTGTCTGCAAAGTAATTGGTGAACCAGGCAAGGCAGTCATCCGAGAAACCGAGGCTATTGAGTCTGCCGATAAGAATATGGTGATTGACAGAGTCGAAAGCCTTGGCGAGGTCGATGAAGACGGCTGCACAGTACTGTCTTTTATCGATGGCAGTTATGATATCGTTTAGTACCTTGAGCGTGGCTGAGGTGCACCCGTGACCGGCTCGAAACCAGATTGCACAGCGGAGAAGGTACGGTGGGATTCGAGATGGTCAGTGACCTGTTTGTTGACTTGGCTTTCAAGACCTTAGATAGGCAGGGCAGGATGGATATAGGTCTATAGCAGTTTGGGTCCAGGGTGTCTCCCCCTTTGAAGAGGGGGATGACTGCGGCAGCTTTCAATCCTTGGGGATCTCAGACGATATGAAAGAGAGGTTGAACAGGCTGGTAATAGGGGTTGCGACAATGGCGGCAGATAGTTTCAGAAATAGAGGGTCCAGATTGTCAAGCCCAGCTGATTTGTACGGGTCTAGGTTTTGCAGCTCTTTCAGAACATCTGCTATCTGGATTTGGGTAAAGGAGAACCTGGAGAGGCTTGGGCGAGGAGCTGCGGGGGGCGGAGCTGTTGGCCGAGGTTGGAGTAGCCAGGCGGAAGGCATGGCCAGCCGTTGAGAAGTGCTTATTGAAGCTTTCGATAATCGTGGATTTATCGGTGGAGACCGTGTTACCTAGCCTCAGTGCAGTGGGCAGCTGGGAGGAGGTGCTCTTGTTCTCCATGGACTTCACAGTGTCCCAGAACTTTTTGGAGTTGGAGCTACAGGATGCAAACTTCTGCCTGAAGAAGCTGGCCTTAGCTTTCCTGACTGACTGCGTGTATTGGTTCCTGACTTCCCTGAACAGTTGCATATCACGGGGGCTAATCGATGCTATTGCAGTCCGCCACAGGATGTTTTTGTGCTGGTCGAGGGCAGTCAGGTCTGGAGTGAACCAAGGGCTGTATCTGTTCTTGGTTCTGCATTTTTTGAACGGAGCATGCTTATCTAAAATGGTGAGGAAGTTACTTTTAAAGAATGACCAGGCATCCTCAACTGACGGGATGAGGTCAATGTCCTTCCAGGATACCCGGGCCAGGTCGATTAGAAAGGCCTGCTCACAGAAGTGTTTTAGGAGCGTTTGACAGTGATGAGGGGTGGTCGTTTGACTGCGGCTCCGTGGCGGATACAGGCAATGAGGCAGTGATCGCTGAGATCCTGGTTGAAGACAGCGGAGGTGTATTTGGAGGGCCAGTTGGTCAGGATGACGTCTATGAGGGTGCCCTTGTTTACAGAGTTAGGGTTGTACCTGGTGGGTTCCTTGATGATTTGAGTGAGATTGAGGGCATCTAGCTTACATTGTAGGACTGCCGGGGTGTTAAGCATATCCCAGTTTAGGTCACCTAACAGAACAAACTCTGAAGCTAGATGGGGGCGATCAATTCACAAATGGTGTCCAGGGCACAGCTGGGAGCTGAGGGTGGTCGGTAGCAGGCGGCAACAGTGAGAGACTTATTTCTGGAGAGGGTAATTTTCAAAATTAGTAGTTCGAACTGTTTGGGTATGGACCTGGAAAGTATGACATTACTTTGCAGGCTATCTCTGCAGTAGACTGCAACTCCGCCCCTTTGGTAGTTCTATCTTGACGGAAGATGTTATAGTTGGGTATGGAAATCTCTGAATTTTTGGTGGCCTTCCTGAGCCAGGATTCAGACACGGCAAGGACATCAGGGTTAGCAGAGTGTGCTAAAGCAGTGAGTAAAACAAACTTAGGGAGGAGGCTTCTGATGTTGACATGCATAAAACCAAGGCTTTTTCGATCACAGAAGTCAACAAATGAGGGTACCTGGGGACATGCAGGGCCTGGGTTTACCTCCACATCACCCGCGGAACAGAGAAGGAGTAGTATGAGGGTGCGGCTAAAGGCTATCAAAACTGGTCGCCTAGAGCGTTGGGGGCAGAGGATAAGAGGAGCAGGTTTCTGGGCATGGTAGAATATATTCAGGGCATAATGCGCAGACAGGGGTATGGTGGGGTGCGGGTACAGCGGAGGTAGGCCCAGGCACTGGGTGATGATGAGAGAGGTTGTATCTCTGGACATGCTGGTTGTAATGGGTGAGGTCACCGCATGTGTGGGAGGTGGGACAAAGGAGGTAACAGGGGTATGCAGAGTGGGTCTAGGGGCTCCATTGTGAACTAAAACAATGATAACTAACCTGAACAACAGTATACAAGGCATATTGACATCTGAGAGAGACATACAGCGAGGCATACAGTAATCACAGGTGTTGAATTTGGAAAGCTAGCTAAAAACAGTAGGCGAGGCTAATCCGCTAGCACAACAAACAGCAGGTAAAATGGCGTTGACTAGGCAACGGGGCCGACAGGTAAGACAAACAAGCAGAAAGGAGTACCGTGATTAATGGACAGTCCAGCGTGCGTCAGCTATGTAGCCAAGAGATCAGTGTCCAGGGGGCAGCGGTGGATGGGCAGGGGGGCTGGGCTGCCGAGTGTTATCCAGGTTTTTAAAAAACTAACAATGACTAACTAGCTTGTAGCTAGTTAGCTGGTTAGCGTCTGGAGGTTCTTGAGTGTGTCATAAAAATAAAAATAAGAGTAAAAGTAATAGCGATTCCGTATCACATTGGGTGAGGCAGGTTTCCGGAAGGTATAAACAAATTAAAAATCAAAAAGAAATAGAAAGTAAATGGGGTCAGAGAGTGATTGGGACGCGGTGGTTCAGACGGTTAGCAGGCCTGTGCTAACAAGCTAACAGTTCGTAGGCCCGAGCTAGACAAGGTAGCAGTTAGCGGACCGGAGCTTGACAAGCTAGCCGTTAGCAGGCCGAATTAGCAAGCAGGGAGATAGCGAGGGCTAGAGAGTTAACCTTTGGGGGACGTCGCGATGGGGTGAGTCTGTTTATTCCTCTTCATGCGGTGAGCTGGAGATACAGCGATTCAGAAAGCTCGCGGGCCTTGGCCAGCAGATGGATCTTTGGCGATGTCGCAGCGGAAAAGCCTGTTGAAACCCCCTCGGACGATTATGTCGGCGGACCAGTCGTGATGGATCGGCGGGGCTCCGTGTCGGCAGTAGAGGGTCCAGGCCAATTGGCAAATTAGGTATTTTTGGACCTCTTCGGCTAGTCGGGAGATGGGCTTAGCTCGAGGCTAGCTCCAGGCTAACTGGTGCTTGCTCTGGGACAGAGACGTTAGCCAGGAGTAGCCACGGATTGCAGCTAGCTATTTACGATGATCTGGTATAAAGGTTCAGAGCTTGCGGTAGGAATCCGGAGATGTGGTAGAGAAAAAGAAAAAGCAGTCTGATATGCTTTGGGTAGATGTCGCGCTGGTGTCCTAGTTAGCGTTGAAGACCGCTAGCAGTGGCTAGCTACTAGCTAGTAGCTAGTTAGCTGGCTAGCTTCTGATGAGGGTTCCGATTCTAAAGTATAGAAAAAGCAGATCCGTACCACATTGGGTGATGCGGGTTGCAGGAGAGTATATTCAGCCTGTAGTTGGAAAGTGAGATTAAAATATGTACGAAATATATACAGAAAAAAACGAGGAAAAACTATATTTACACTATACAGGACGGGACAAGACAAAACACACGTCCGACTGCTACGCCATCTTGGAATTTTGCCACCCACTCTGAAACTAACTGAAGCCCTTTGTGTGTTGCAGTCACTTCAATCACTGTAGCAGCTGACTAGTATAGTGATGAGTAATCTGCATACATAGACACTATGGCTTTACTCAAAGTCAGTGGCATGTCGGTAGTAAACATTTTAAGAAGCAAGGGGCCTAAACAGCTACCCTGGGGAATTCCTGATTCTACCTGGATTATGTTTGAAAGGCTTCGATTAAAGAATACCCTCTGTGTTCTGTTAGTCAAGTAACTCTTTATCCACATTATAGCAGGGGGTGTAAAGCAATAACACATATGTTTTTCCAGCAGAAGACTATGGTCAATAATGTCAAAACAAGATAGCCCCCCCAATCATTTTCTCATCAATTTCTCTCCGCCAATAATCAGTCATTTGTGTAAGTGCTGTGCTTGTTGAGTGTCCTTCCCTATAAGCATGCTGAAAGGGTGTTGTCAATTTGTTTACTGTGAAATAGCATTGTATCTTGTCAAACACCCTTTTTTCCAGAAGTTTATTAAGGGTTGGTAACAGGTTGATTGGTCAGCTATTTTTCAAATCAAATCAAATTGTATTGGTCACATACACATGGTAGCAGATGTTAATGCGAGTGTAACGAAATGCTTGTGCTTCTAGTTCCGACAGTGCAGTAATATCTAACAAGTAACCTAACAATTTCCCAACAACTACCTAATACACACAAATCTGAGCCAGTAAAGGGGACTTAACTATTTTTGGGTAGCGGAATGACTTTAGCTTCCCTCCAGGCCTGAGGGCACACACCTTCTATCAGGCTTAAGGTGAACATGTGGCAAATAGAAGTGGAAATTCTGTCTGCTATTATCCTCAGTAATTTTCCATCCAGACTGTCAGACCCCAGTGGCTTGTCATTGTTGATCGACAACAGTATTTTCTTCACACGGACTTCCACACGGACTTCACAGAATTCAAAAGTACAATTGTCTTTCATAATTTGGTCTGATATACTTGGATGTGGTGTCAGCATTTGTTACTGGAATGTCATCCCTAAGTTTTCTTATCTTGCCAATTAAGTAATTCAAGTAGTTGGCAATATCAGTGGGCTTTATGATGAATGAGCCATCTGATTCAATGAATGATGGCACCGAGTTGGCTTTTTTTCCACAAAAATGTAATTTAAGGTTCCCCAAAGCTTTTTACTATCATTATTTTGGATAATTGATCTTTGTTTCATAGTATAGTTAATTTGTATTTAGTTTTTTAATTTGTAGTATGTTTGCCAATCACTAGGGCTGCAAGAATGATTTGCCATACCTTTTGCCTCATCCCTCTCAATTCCTCATCAATCCAAGGAGATTTGACAGTTTTTACAGTCATTTTCTTAATGGGTGTGTGCTTATTAAGAACAAGCAATTTCATAAATGTGTCAAGTGCAGCGTCTGGTTGCTCCTCATTACACACCATAAACCAGCAAATATTCTTTACATCATCAACATATGATTCACTACACAACTTCTTGTATCACTACACAACTTCTTGTATGACCTCTTATATACTATATTAGGCCCTATATTGGTTTTCCTAGATATGGCTATTATATTGTGATCACTACATCCTATGGATTTGGACACTGCTTTAAAGCAAATTTCTGCAGTATTAGTAAATATATGATCAATACATGTTGATGATTTAATTCGTGTGCTGTTTATAACTACCCTGGTAGGTTGACTGACAACCTGAACCAGATTGCAGGCACTGGTTACAGTTTTTCTTGAGTGGGCAGCCTGATGATACTCTGCTTTCAACAACTTTTATTTTACTAGCAAACAGCACTGTAGCCTACTCTATTCTACACGTTTCTCTTAACGAAATGGGCCACAATTCTGAGAATTGCTCTGATGACTTGGATACATTTTGGGATGAGTAAAACATGTGTGCCGTGTTTTACATTCACAGCATCGACCAGGTAAACTCGACATGCTGCAACGATTGTCTTTATTTTAAATCTAGTTTCGATGTTGCTACGTTTTTATCAGTGCACAGCGCGCACTTGTGGTCTACAAACAAATCTTATTTTCGATCAGGGTACGAATTTAGTCCAAACTGTGGCAGGTATGACAATGGGGGAGCAGCGGAAAGACCGTATGCCGCCCAGAGCTTCAATAACGGGAGCTTCATGAAATGCCAACCCTGTTCTCGCTGCACTCCAAATCATCAAAAGCTGTCCGAATGCAACGAAACGACAGACACGCAATGCTGCGTAGCGAGGTGAGCGCAAATTTTCTCTGGGTTGGCTTCAAATCTTCATAGGAAAAGGATGGCCATTTGTTTTCTATCTGGTGCTGAAACTATGGGTGCTTGGTTGTTTGAGTAACACTGTAAAACCCTATGTCTAGGGACCAGACAGGCTGTTGGAAAGGTGCCCTGAATACCACGGTGAGTTTCATCTATGATGATGAAGCTGATGATGCTATTTAATTAAGGGCGTTTATGTGGTAGTTTTGTGAAGACCACTCTCAAATTTATCATGGCTGTTATTCTAATATTGACCTAAAATACATCAATAACAGTGTCACAGTTAGGCAATTTATTCGCAAATGTTTTCAATTTTGGTCAATAGGGCACTGAGCAAACAAAACAAAGTTATTCAATCAGGAATAACAGAGTTAATGTTGACTTCACATCAATTTCAAACTCAACAGGTCCAATGGTCAACAACATTAAGGGTCCAAGTGTCAACATCAAATCCCACCCCAGCCAAACACATTGATCCAAGATTACATGGTGATTCTGCAACTTCACATGTCAACCATCAGACTGCATGTAAGTTCCAACCCCCAAATATGAGCCATTTTAGAAGTAATTTAAAAGGTACTGAGTTTGATAATACCAGTCCTTCACAATTCAAAAAGATGACTAAACTGTTTTGTTAGGATACTGCTGAACATGTCTAACTGCTCATTGTCACGCTCCTCTGTGTTCTTTCAGGGATAGTGCTTACCCTCATCTTGGTTCTCTCTGTACTTGCATTTCTCTTATTCATCTATATTAAGAAGAGAAGGAGAGGATCAGAGTTGAGCATGATGATGAGCATTAGGGAGATTAAAAACTGTCAAACTGTCAATGCATAACACAGAACATCTGGTTTGACATGTTTGCTTAAAACCGCATTAACTCTTCCACTTAGCTTACTTTCCTGTCCTGTTTTTGAATGGTTGTGGTTTGACACAGATAAGGAACATAAGCCATGCTTCATGGTCAGCCTTAAAGACTGCCTCCCATCAGACAATATCCTGTATACCAACCAACATTCACGGAGCAATAAGACAACAGCAGCTGTCAATGAAGAGGTTGCTCTGCTACAGTCAGAGACCAGGAGCCTAGAGGACATTTTAAGTGAGTTATCAAGTGCTATTACTAATAGAGCTACTACCAGTCTGTTATTCATTGGTATTACCAGTACCTCTACATCACTACTCTTCCATAAGTTGCAAAAATGCTCGAGGTTTTAGCGCGCAACTTGGATTTCAGCACAAATCTCCCATGATATGTGGGTGGTTCCACGAAATTGGTCCCTTTTGTGTCTTTCATATTTTAAGTAGAAATTGTGCCCCATATTTAATTTTAAAAGTCTGTTATATTAAATGAAGTGCCCTTTAATGTAGACCACATGGATAATTCAATGAAGACTGAAAAGACGTTAAACTGTTCCTTTTAAAATAATTGTTTAAAAATAAACATTGAACATTTAACAGTCAAATCATAGTGTAAAAGCAGGTGAGCTGGTTCTACTGTCAATTTTATGGTGTTTTGTGGTGGGAAACTGAGTTGGTCGAGTAGAACACATCAACCCTGTTACCCAACAATTTACATTGTGAAGCTTGCATTCAATTGCCCCTCCCTGTTACACACAAGCTTCCATTCACCCTGTCAAAAGGGGATTTATGGCTGATTTAAGATGAAATTGTCAACCCTGTTACTTTATTAGTCACTTAATATAGTAGTTATTTTATTTAACCTCTTGAGATGGGAAATCATGTATTTTATTAAGTTGACCGTGTGCACTTGACAGAATGTTAAAATGAGGGGAAATCAGGTTTTTCTTGACCAAGTTACACTACCCAAAAGGGACTCATTTAGTGGAACAACCCATTAATACTTGATTTACGTATTTGGCTCTGGATTGACAGAAGTCAGCATTCCAGACACATCACTCACCCGTAGTGATATTTCCTCATGTCTTACCAGGTCCTGACCTCCAGTCTGCGCCACTGCAGACGGTTCTGGACAACCTGGATGTTCTAGAGGAGCTTGTGATCCTGCTGGACCCGGAGAGCCCTGGGGTGAAGAACACCAGCCACCTAGCATCTCGCTGCTCCTTCCCCGCCACCTGGATTACCTACACCTACTCCCTGAGGGAGAGCAAGAGCCCCCTGAGGGCCGTGCTGGAGGGGGTCACCACCAAACACCCAGAGTGGACTGTAGGACACCTGGCCAGGTTGCTGAGAGAGATGGACCGGAACGACACAGTGGTGGTGCTCACCAAGCTCAGCTTGCTTAAGGTGTTCTAGTCTGGGTGTGTTCTGTGTTGGGTCCGGAAAAGATGGCTCCATCCTGATACAACCGCGAGTCTCTACCCCCTGCCAAGGCACTGAGATATAACAGGAGGGCCAGTAGGAGGCATGCTTTTCTTGGGGACCCCAAAGCAGTGATTGGGAACACTTGCATTAGGGTTCAAGTAAGATATTTAACTGCGATAACATGGCACTTATCACTTAAAGCAGGGATGTTAATCCCGGTATCCTGAAAAAAAATGGAGCTACACACTCTAGGTTAGTATATTATTGCATCTGAGCTCCTAATAACCAACGTTTCGACAGACAAGCTGTCTTCATCAGGGTATAATGACAAACACTGTGGGGTGACTAGTTTATATTGTGTCGAAGGACACACACACACAAGTGTCTGTAATCATGACCGGGTGTGGCTTGATATCATTGGTTAATTTTCAGATATAAATAGAACATACATGAATGGATAGCATACAATCATAGATAACATTTTGCTACATAGGCCTACAAACATTTATAATGAATAGCAAGATCACAGTAATGGCTTCAGATCAAAGTCTACGTTGAGACCGAGGGGAGCAAGGGTCTTTAAAGTAAAGATCCAGGCAGCCTCTCGTTTTAACAAATTGTCGAGGTCACCCCCTCTCCTTGGGAGAGGTGCCGATATAACGTAGGGACGAAATCGAGTGTTCATTTTTACCACAAGGACAAGTTGTAAGATAAATAACTGCTTTAGCAGAGCACGTGATAACACCTTTGATCGGGATCGGTTTCCCTGTTTGGGGGTGTTTAAATGATCTACATTTGTAAGTGACATTGTATTGAGTGCAGCTGTTACACTTGTAGTCTCCATCCGGTAGAGGTGCTAATAGACATTGTGCAGGAGTATTTTGGGGTGGTAAATAAGTTCACCAATTGATCAGATTTCTGCCCCGTGAAAATATGACCAAGGGAGGGTCCGAAAACACATTACCGATAGTGTCATCGGATCGTAGAATGTGGCAATGTTTGTGAACGATTTCCATAATTTGTTCAGAGCACTTTAAATGAGGGGTAGTGAGGATGCAAGAATGCTTCTTTTTGCGAGACTGTCCTTGAAAGAGATTAAGGGACATTTTGTTTTTGCCATTCTTATCTAATTTCTGTGTTCATGCAAGTGGCTGACTGGACAAATCACACCTATGAGTAGCTGCAATTTGGCAGTAGGCCCAGACCGTGTTTTGAGAACAAACAAAAGATCTGTTTCAAGGTATCAGCTTAGAGAAAGAATCCTTGTGATGTGTTGGTCTGTCACATTATGAAACCGTATTGGTGGGTAACATGGATGAAACAAAACGGTAATGATGAATGAATTATGCCAAATCATGCAAATATAACCTGTCTTATATACGGCTATACACAGACAACGGTTGGGACTGCCAAGTGTCTCTGAGACATGTGTACTATGCTGCATTGAGTTGGTTGGAACCTCTCCAGCACGCTGACAAATAAACAATCATTCAGTTAAGATTGAGTGTCCCGGTGTAAGAATTAGTTATGGATTTTTGTACCCCCTCTCCTAGAATTTTTTTTGCATCTCAGCCATATCTGTCAATCTGTTTTTTATTCGACAGAATTGGCTGTAGGGCAAACTGTATTTCATGGGAAGCGGGTGACAGCTATCAGCCCTCAAACTGTTATGATCAATAGGTTTCCTGTAAAGATCAGTATATAGAACATTATCCTCACACAAAATCAGAAGATCAGGGAAACTGATATGATGTGCGTGACAGATATGTGTCAGATCTCAGGCGCTCAGAACAAGTGTTAAGTTCCCAACCTGGCCCTCACAATCATTTTCATCTTATGTCAAACGTAATATCACCAACCAATGATATTGCTGTATTTATACATTGCTTGTTATATAAATGTCATATTAGCATTTGTTTAATTCAATTTTCAAATGATCAACTCCAATTTGTTCAAACATCTTAACATCTTTATTAAGCAAATAACATTATAAATAAAAAAAGTGCATAGAAAAATTAAACGGGTTTAGAAATATGTATACAATTATTTACAAACTCAGGGTTTATTTGTACAAGGTAACAAAGACAAGTTCACACATATTTTCATGTCTTTAACACTTTGTTATACTTTAAAATAACCCTACCATATAGAACATACAGCTTTCTGAACCAGTTCTGGGAGAGATCGTCATGGTAACTTCAGGTTTCCAACTAGTGCTTTGCATGTTTCATCGAACACACAGGCCAGCTCTGCAGGACATTAAAACCAAGTTACTCTTATTATATTGTCATCATCCTTTTTTTTGCATTAGTATTCTTTAACATCTGTCAGAGCAACTGAGGTAGAATCCTGGCAAGAGGTTAGGGAGTGGAGTGGGCATAGAGAAACCTGCTCTGAGCATTGTTACAACATCAGGTTTTCAGCGAAAAAGGAAGCTAGGTTAAGGATAGCCGTATCCCTGAAAAAGATGCATCCTGTTATTGGCAAACTCTGCTAAGGGTGTTAGATGATTGACAAATGGGAATACAGGCTCCATCTCACTGATTGGTCGCGCAGGCTGGTGGGCTTAAGCTCTTCCTTACTGGGTATTATATTTCAAAAGGACAGTGCTCATTTCCTTTAGATTATTATCTCTAGCTTGAAAGGTTCTCTGTGGCACGCAGATGGGAAGAACAGCATGACTCGAATGCTTGATATTCTTCTGTTATAAGGCCTGCCGATACTAAGGCCTGCTGTACTTTCTCCATGAAAATTATACCAGAACAAAGAAATACAATCAAAAACAATTAAAAAATACCTGCTTTAGAACAATGTCTTGTGTAAAGGCTGAAATGTAATACACAACTGTCCTCAAACATCAAGGTTCAAATAAGAAAAAGAAGTAACAAAGTAAACAAAAAGAGGAAACGAGGGGAGGAGGATTTCCCACTAGACCACCATTTATACAAAGCACAGCTAGTTTCACCAGTCCAAAATCTGAACAGAAACATGAATAAATACAACTATTCTAGAGCTCAAGCAATCTCTTATTGTAAAGATGTGAACAACAGGGTGTACATTTGATTTCCTAATATGTCTGACTGAACTGACAGCGTTGACTAAAGTTGTACGACAGCAAACGTTAAGGTGCTGAGTGCATTCTCTCCCTATCTTGGTTTTACACCAAGACATGATTCTCTCTTAAAGCCATCCTACGGAGCAACATACAGTACAGTACTGGCCTAATGCTATGCTTGAGATCTCCAGTGCACAGGGGTGCAGTCAGTCCACAGTCGGGTATATATAGAGTTTATAACACATCTCTTAGTGGTGTAACATGGACAGTGTTCCACCCTTTGTGGATGGCAGAGAATGTCAGAAGGAGAAGTCAGTACTTTGTTAACTCCACTGACTGTTGAGAAATATGGAGTCTGGATTTTGTTCATTCACTAAAGATGTGCAACTGTAGCGCAGCAAAGAAGTAGGCCTAATATTATTGCAAAAAGTAATCAGCATTTGCCATGATAGTAATAAAATATATTTTTAAATAAAAAAAGAGCTACACTCGTCACTCTTGGATTGGGTAGTGTTTGCTACATGCAAAAATGGTGAAGGGAAAGTTCTTAAAGATATGATTTAGCTGCAGCAAACTCTTTAAGGGTGACACTGTTATCGAACCGTTTAATTGAACATAATTGAGGTCTCTTCCCCGGTCTGTGTAACAGGGAAGTGGAGAATGGATAGAAAAATAGGTATTATTTGCTGGGTCTCTGACCTAGGAGCCACAAAGTCTATGGCCCATCATATCTAGCACCATGGTTCTATGAACAGTCAATGGAAAGCAAATATGTACAACCTGACGCATGATGAGCACTGTGAAATATAATTTCAAATAAATAAAACGATGATGAATAAATCAAGTAAAGATGGAGATATGGCTAAGGGCTATCTCTAAGGGATCAACTAGAGAGGATGGAGCCAACATGATTATGGGTGTCGAAATTAAAAATCTCCCCCTGCCCCCCGACAAAAAAAGATGAGGAATCTCTCCAAGTCTAGCTTTTCTGGTCCACCCTCATTTCAACAGAAAGTGCTTGACGTTATGGCGTCAAGGAAAATACCTTCATGCAACATAGAACCAGCATAACCACAATATGTCTGCAGCGTTCAGTATCCTGTTCTCAAGAAAAAAAACACACGCTATAACGGTAGCTACTTCCGCTCTCTTGTGGCAAACTTGCCCAACCTCTGGCAGATGCATATCGGTTAGGAGCCAATGTGAGCTTATTGATGCATGTCCCTGTGTGGCGGTCCTCTTCCCTCTTGCTCCCCATCTCCTGGCCCTGGTTCCTCTCCCAGTCTCTTCGTAGTGGCTCATCCTTTCCTGTATTTTCTCCTCCCCCACCTCCCAACCCAGTAAAACCTTAATTTAAGGCTTTTAAACTCTTCCTCTGTTGCCTCTGCTCTCACCCCCTTCCCTTGTGCCTTGTTCCCCCTGCAGAGACTGTGGCAGTACCAAGTCCTCCTCCTGCCCCTAGTTGAGGAAGCGTCTGCATTTCCGGGCCCCGCAGTTGCAGTTGAGCTTGCTTGCTGGGTCTTCGATGGGGAACTTGTAGTCGTAGGTGAGCTCCTCGCCCCGGTAGATCTTGCGCAAGGCGAAGATGACGATGTGCTTCTGGCCCTCCACGTTGATGACGCGCGAGTAGCAGTTGGGCTCGCACGAGTGGTTGATGAAGCGTGCCGCATTGCCGTGCATTGTGGCGTCCACCACGTCAAAGTCATCGATACGGAACATGTAGCAGCCGATACCCTGTGGAGGAAGGAGGGAAAAGAGACAGGGCACTTAGTTTTAGTTTAACATGTATTATGTTGGCCTCCTGGGTGGCGCAGTGGTTAAGGGTGCCAGCTGTGCGACCAGAGACCCTGGGTTCGCGCCCAGGCTCTGTCGTAACCGGCCGCGACCGGGAGGTCCGTGGGGCGATGCACAATTGGCCTAGCATCGTCCGGGTTAGGGAGGGGTTGGCCGGTAGGGATATCCTCGTCTCATCGCGCACCAGCGACTCCTGTGGCGGGCCGGGTGCAGTGCGCGCTAACCAAGGTTGCCAGGTGCACGGTGTTTCCTCCGACACATTGGTGCGGCTGGCTTCCGGGTTGGATGCGCGCTGTGTTAAGAAGCAGTGCGGCTTGGTTGGGCTGTGTATCGGAGGACGCATGACTTTCAACCTTCGTCTCTCCCGAGCCCGTATGGGAGTTGTAGAGATGAGACAAGATAGTAGCTACTAAAAACAATTGGATACCACGAAATTGGGGAGAAAACGGGGTAAAAAAAAAAAAAAACAAAAAAACATGTATTATGTTGGTATCAATAACATGTATTTATTCAAGCCCACAATTAGTGGACTTAAAAAAATCCACCAACTAAGGTCTCGTTGGGACAAACCATAGGGATTTATGTCGTCTCAAACACACTCTGGACTGATTGATCTCACCTTGCCATCGTAGTACTTCTCCCGCTTGTCTGTGAGCACTGAGCGAATGACGATGCCGGCATACTCGATGACCATCTCCTGAGCATCGATGTTCCTCTTGCAGAACAGACCTCGGCCGTGGATAGCAGACCTACACCAGAGAGATGTCAGAAGAGGTTCAAGTATGAACAACAGTTCCATAGCTAATCCCCTTGGCTATTAAAAGGATGCAATGGATCACATTTTTATTATCTGAGTCAATGGAAATTCATGTTACTCATTTTGCAGCAGAATAACAGAATAGCAGAAAAGGGAGAGGCAGGAAATATAAAGCATGTCTCAGTCCCTAGTTTGCTGTGATAGCTGTAGAACAGTGGTTCCCAAACTTTCTATAGTCCCGTACCCCTCCAAACATTCAACATCCAGCTGCGTACCCCATCTAGCATCAGGGTCAAGCGCACTCCGATGTTTTTTGCAATCATTGTAAAGCCTGCCACACACAAACACACTATACAATACATTTCTTAAACATAAGAATGAGTGTGAGTTTTTGTCACACCCCAGCTCGTGGTAAGTGACAAAAAGCTCTTATAGGACCATGGCACAAATAATAATAATAATCAATATTTCTCTCTTTATTTAACCATCTTACATATAAAACCTTATTTGTTCATCGAAAATTGTCAATACCTCACCACAGGTTGAGAAGGGTGTGCTTGAAAGGCTGCACATAACTCTGCAATGTTGGGTTGTATTGGAGTCTGTCTTAAATCATTTCACACAGTCTCTGCCTGTATTTTGTTTTCATGCTAGTGAGGGCCGAGAATCCACTCTCACATAGGTACGTGGTTGCAAAGGGCATCAGTGTCTTAACAGCGTGGTTTGCCAAGGCAGGATACTCTGAGCGCAGCCCAATCCAGAAATCTGGCAGTGGCTTCTAATTAAATTCGATTTACACAGAACCGCTTGTTGCAATTTCAATTTCTCTTGTTCAGATATCAGTAAGTGGACTGGAGGCAGGGCATGAAAGGGATAACAAATCCAGTTATTTGTGTCATCTGTTTCAGGAAAGTACTTGCGTAATTGCACACCCAACTCACTCAGGTGCTTCACTATATCACATTTGACATTGTCCGTAAGCTTGAGTTCTTTCGCACAAAAATAAAAATCATACCATGATGGAAAGACCTGTGTGTTTTCCTTGTTAATGCAGACAGAGAAGAGCTCCAACTTCTTAATCATAGCCTCAATTTTGTCCCGCACATTGAATATAGTTGCAGAGAGTCCCTGTAATCCTAGATTCGGATCATTCAGGCGAGAAAAAACATCACCCAGATAGGCAAGTCGTGTGCGAAACTCGTCATCGTGCAAGCGGTCAGACAAGTGAAAATTATGGTCAGCAAAGAAAACATTAAGCTCGTGTCAATACTTTGCCCCATGCATATAATTGGTAGATTTAGATAGTGTTCTCTAAAGTTTCTAAAACTGTTAAAATGATGTCTGTGAGTATAACAGAACTGATATGGCAGGCGAAACCCCGAGGACAACCCCCCAAAAAAAATCTGTTTACCACTGTTTTCAATGGCAAGTACAATAATTATAAGCCCAAGTCCTCCCAAATTGCAGTTCCTAGGGCTTCCACTAGATGTCAACAGTCTTTAGTTATAGTTTCCGGATGGTTTTTGGAAAAAAATGAGTGTTTCTAGGTGGCTCCCATTTTGGCTGTAGTGTTTCCAAGTGGGTGGAGGAAAGCGCGTTTTCTTATTTATCTCCGGTAATGAACATACTATTTGTCAGGACAAGACTATTCTCGGTCTTAAATTGTATAGTTTATTTGCGTATTAGGATACCTAAGGTTTGATTATAAACATTGTTTGACTTGTTTGGAAAAGTTTATTAGTAACGTTTGGGATTCATTTTGTATAGGGAAACTGGATGGATTATTGACTGAAGCACGCCAGCTAAACTGAGTTTTTATGGATAAAAAGGACATTATCGAACAAAAGGACCATTTGTGATCTTCTAGAGTGCCAACAGAAGATCAAATGTAAGGCATTTTTTATATCGCTATTTCTGACTTTCATGTCGCACCTGCCTGGTTGAAATATGTTTTTCATGTGTTGGTATGCAGGGAGCTGTCCTCAGATAATCGCATGGTTTGCTTTCACCATAAAGCCTTATTGAAATCTTACACGGCGGCTGGATTAACAACAAGTTAGGCTTTATTTTGATGTACTACACTTGTATTTTCATGAATATGAAATATTTATGGTAATTTAATTTGAATTTGGCGCTCTGCAATTTCACAGGATGTTGTCGAGGTGTCCTGCTAGCAGCACGCCTTTCCCAAATTAACAAAGTTAACCATTTTCACTGTAGTGTCCAAAACGTCTTCAAGCTGTCAGGCATTCCCTTGGCAGCAAGAGCCTCTCAGTGGATGCTGCAGTGAGCAACTGTTTGCATGCGTTATCACTCCACTGTGTCTCCCTGTCATGGCTTTTGCACCATCAGTACAGATACCAGTTAACCTGTTGAATCTAGGGGGCACTATTTTCATTTTTGGAAAAATAACGTTCCCAAAGTAAACAGGCTATTTTGTCAGGACAAGATGCTAGAATATGCATATAATTGACAGCTTAGGATATAAAACACTCTAAAGTTTCCAAAACTGTAAAAATATTGTCTGTGAGTATAACAGAACTGATATTACAGGCGAAAGCCTGAGAAAATCCAATCAGGAAGGGACTCTTATTTAGAAAGCTCTGCGTTCTATGGCTTCCCTAATGTGTCTAGTGTCACAATACATAGATTCAGGCTTTTATTTTGAAAAATGAAAAAATGAGCCTGAACGTGAACATTGCATCAGTGGTCAGCTGGAGTCTCTCAGAGTGTTTTGTGCGTAAGAGACAAATGCGGCCATTGTTTCTCTCTTTCCTACTAAGAAGCCACCTGTCCCAGTTTATATATTATCGAATAGATATTTGAAAAACACCTTGAGGATTGATTATAAACAACGTTTGCCATGTTTCTGTCGATATTACGGAGCTAATTTGAAATATTTCTCAGCCAAACGTGAAGAACTAACGGAGTTATTTCGGCTACAAAAACAATATTCTTGGAAAAAAATAACATTTGCTATCTAACTGGGAGTCTTGTGAGTGAAAACATCCGCAGCTCATCAAAGGTAAACACAAATGCTTGTCTTGCTTTGGCTGTAAAGCATATTTTCAAAATCTGAGATGACGGGGTGATTAACAAAAGGCTAAACTGTGTTTCAATATATTTCACTTGTGATTTCACGAATATGAATATTTTCTAGTAATATTTATGTCCGTTGCGTTATGCTAATTAGTGTCAGTTGATGACAACGCTCCTGGATCCGGGATGGGTAGTTACAATTAATTAACAAACAGATTACCGACCATTTCGTATCCCACCGTACCTTCTCCGCTATGCAATCTGGTTTCAGAGTTGGTCATGGGTGCACCTCAGCCACGCTCAAGGTCCTAAACGACATCATAACCGCCATCGATACGAGACATTACTATGCAGCCGTATTCATCGACCTGGCCAAGGCTTTCGACTCTGTCAATCACCACATTCTTATTGGCAGACTCGACAGCCTTGGTTTCTCAAATCATTTACATTACATTTACATTTAAGTCATTTAGCAGACGCTCTTATCCAGAGCGACTTACAAATTGGTGCATTCACCTTATGACCTCCAGTGGAACAGTAGTGCATCTAAATCTTTTCAGGGGGGGGTGAGAGGGATTACTTTATCCTATCCTAGGTATTCCTTAAAGAGGTGGGGTTTCAGGTGTCTCCGGAAGGTGGTGATTGACTCCGCTGTCCTGGCGTCGTGAGGGAGTTTGTTCCACCATTGGGGGGCCAGAGCAGCGAACAGTTTTGACTGGGCTGAGCGGGAACTGTACTTCCTCAGTGGTAGGGAGGCGAGCAGGCCAGAGGTGGATGAACGCAGTGCCCTTGTTTGGGTGTAGGGCCTGATCAGAGCCTGGAGGTACTGAGGTGCCGTTCCCCTCACAGCTCCGTAGGCAAGCACCATGGTCTTGTAGCGGATGCGAGCTTCAACTGGAAGCCAGTGGAGGGAGCGGAGGAGCGGGGTGACGTGAGAGAACTTGGGAAGGTTGAACACCAGACGGGCTGCGGCGTTCTGGATGAGGATTGATTGCCTCGCCTGGTTTACCAACTACTTCTCTGATAGAGTTCAGTGTGTCAAACCGGAGGGCTTGTTGTCCGGACCTCTGGCTGTCTCTATGGGGGTGCCACAGGGTTCAATCCTCGGGCCGACTCTCTTCTCTGTAAACATCAATGATGTTGCTCTTGCTGCTGGTGATTCTCTGGTACACCTCTACGCAGACGACACCATTCTGTATACTTCTGGCCCCTCTTTGGACACTGTGTTAACCTCTCTGGGATATGTGGGACGGTAGCGTCCCACCTGGCCAAAAGCCAGAGAAAATGCAGAGCGCCAAATTCAAATAAATTCCTATAAAATCAAACTTTCATGAAATCACACATGTAAGATAACAAATTAAAGCTACACGTGTTGTGAATCCAGCCAACATGTCAGATTTCAAAAATGCTTTTCGGCGAAAGCAAACGATGCTATTATCTTTTAACCTCTTCAGTCGACCCTCTACTTTTTTGAACATTCTGTTAAAAATCGCGCAACATTTCAGCGCCCTGCTACTCATGCCAGGAATATAGTATATGCATTTGCTTAGTCTGTGTGGATAGAAAACACTCAGACGTTTAAAAAACTGGTTAAATCACTGCTGTGGCTTTACCAGAACGGCATTTACATCGAAAAGCACAGGAAAAACTGATCACTGAAAATGGGGAAAATATATCCATGCGCTACTTGAACCCATTGATAAACGTGAACCACAATTAATTGACTGAGGTTGCAGTACCTACAGCTTCCACAGGGTGTCTAGAGTCTTGTCATTTCCCTTCGAGTTTTTTCTTGGTCAAACACATACAGGACACCGTATCTAATCCGGTCTAGGACCGGATATTTTCGTTGAGTTTCTAGCCGGACATTTTTCCAGACGGACAGCTAATGATCTTTACATCGCTCCTGATGAATTTTATCGCTTATTAACGTTTACTAATACCTAAAGTTGCATTACAAACGTATTTCGAAGTGTTTTGTGAAAGTTTATCGTCAACTTTTTGAATTTTAAAAAATGACGTTACGTTTTGAAACTATGTTTTTTTCGTTTATCACACAGTCTACATATAACGATAGCTAGGCTTTATATGGACCGATTTAATCGAAATAAAGACCCAAATAGTGTTTATGGGACATCTAGGAGTGCCAACAAAGAAGATGGTGAAAGGTAATGAATGTTTTCTATTTTATTGTGCGGTTTGTGTAACGCCGAAATGCTAATTATTTTGTTTACGTCCCCTGTGGGTCTTTTGGGGTGTTGCATGCTATCAGATAATAGCTTCTCATGCTTTCGCCGAAAAGCATTTTAAAAATCTGACTTGTTGCCTGGATTCACAACGAGTGTAGCTTTAATTCGATACCCTGCATGTGTATTTTAATGAACTTTTGAGTTTTAACTAATACTATTAGCATTTAGCTCCTTTGCACCCCAGTATCTCTACTTGCACATTCATCTTCTGCACATCTACCACTCCAGTGTTTAATTGCTATATTGTAATTACTTCACCACCATGGCCTATTTATAGCCTTAACTCTATTATCTTACCTCATTTGCACTCACTGTATATAGACTTTTTGTTTTCTTTTGTTCTACTATGTTTTGTTTATTCCATGTGTAACTCTGTGTTGTTGTATGTGTCGAATTGCTATGCTTTATCTTGGCCAGGTCGCAGTTGCAAATGAGAACTTTTTCTCAACTAGCCTACCTGGTTAAATAAAGAAAAAATGAAAAATAAAACCTACATGAGCAGCAGAATTCCCATGAGAGAGTAACGGTTAATGTGGATGTGAATTTTTGACATTGTGTTGTTATTTTACTTAACACTAGATGGTTTTTAATTTTATTTTTGGCAGTGAAACGAAAAAAACCTCACCCAAATGTATAGCCTCGTTGGAAAATATAAATGGACTGTTTGAAAATGTGAAGAAAAAAAGGTGAACCCACATTTTTATTTAGCATACCCCCGACGGCATTGCGCGTACCCCAGTTTGGGAAAATCTGCTGTAGAGAACCACAGTGACTGCTTCCTGTCAAGACAGGCCGCAAATTACCTTTGGGGGGTCAGTTTCCACCCCACTGAGAAACGCATGAGCTCTTTAGCCCAGAATCATGATCATAGTCACAGGCTCTGGGGACCAGGACTAGTTGTGTGCTGACCTGTACACGCCTACAGCCTCCTTCGATGTCCTCTCCAGATGTCTGAAGCGCATGGCCATGGGGAGCTCCAAGCTCGTGGCACGTCTAGGAGAAAAGGGATAAGCAGAGAAGATGATGTGCTTCTGACCTTTCACGTTGAACTCTGAGAAAAGAGTCACTAGAGACTAAGACAAGAGGGTAGAACACATTTGTAACGTTGCTTGATTGGGAGAGGTAGTTGCAGAAATGACAGAATGGTTTAGTCCAACCACAAAGATCACTTTAGGGGAGTTACAAATACAGGAATGGACAACATTTCAATAGTGAATTAGTCACAGCTTTAAAAACGATTGTGTAAACATGTAGCTGTACAGCTGGCTCCTTTGTTACTCATCAGGCTGAAGGAATACATTGATATGTCTACCAACTAAAAATTGATCATTTGTTGATGTGAAAGTTGTTTTTCAAAGGAACAACATTTGCGGCAATGTTCAACAAGTTCTAAGAATGTTCCGCTAGACAAGATCTTTCATGGACTAGCTACTGCAGTATTTAAGCCAAAGGTTCCTTTTTTAAGATATTAGCTAGCTTCCTTTGCGATGGCCAGCATACAATAACTGTAATCTGACCTTGTGGATTTGAGTGGGACTTCATCCTCCTCCTCGTCGTAGGGGTTGATGTCAGGGAGCTGGCGGTGCTGGGAAGCCAGGAAGTTGAACATGTCGAAGGTGGACTTCCTGTAAGAGAAGACAGGAACAAGGTGTTACGTTAAATTTTACAGTATGCAGACTTTCTTTATCATAGTTATTTTGCCCAGCACTGGTGTAGAATTTGGGATGTGGACGTCACCCACACACTCTTCATATGTTAATGGAAGGAGCAGCATAGACGTAATACAGGTCTTATTTCCAGCTTACTCAGACTGTGGAGTTGGAGTTCACACTCACATCGAAACACAACAACCACAGACATCCTTTGTTCCTCTAAACCTGACAGCTGTCTACATTCAAAACAGACATTTCACCAATACTCCACACAGAGACTAGCTTCCACTTTGAAGTTGAAAACCACCTACAGAGGGGAAAACCCAGATTCTTTAAACATTTGCTAGACTTTAGTGCTATGGGTTGACCAACTGCAAGGTGAGGACAAAATAATACCGGTTCCCACCATTACACTTGTGGTGATTTACCAATTCTCAGAAACTTCCAAATGAATACATTTGTATTTATTAAACTTCTTCCAAACTATGACTCATGATTAGGGTTGCACATTTTGGGGAATATTCAGAGGTGGAAACTTTCCGTGGGAATTAACGGGAATATACGGGCATTAACGGAAATACACTACCGTTCAAACGTTTGGGGTCACTTAGAAATGTCCTTGCTTTTGAAAGAAAAGCAAATTTTTTGTCCATTAAAATAACATCAAATTGATTAGAAATACAGTGTAGACATTGTTAATGTTGTAAATACTATTGTAGGTGGAAACGGCTGATATTTTATGGAATATCTACATAGGCGTACAGAGGCCCATTATCAGCAACCATCACTCCTGTGTTCCAATGGCACGCTGTGTTAGCTAATCCAAGTTCATCATTTTAAAAGGCTAATTGATCATTAGAAAACCCTTTAGCAATTATGTTAGCACAGCTGAGAATTGTTGTTCTGATTAAAGAAGCAATAAAAATGGCCTTCTTTAGACTAGTTGAGTATCTGGACCATCAGCATTTGTGGGTTCGATTACAGGCTCAAAACGGCCAGAAACAAATAACTTTCTTCTGAAACTCGTCAGTCTATTATTGTTCGGAGAAATTATGGCTATTCCATGCGCGAAATTGCCAAGAAACTGAAGATCTGGTACAAGCCGTGTACTACTCCCTTTACAGAACAGCACAAACTGGCTCTAACCAGAAAAGAAAGAGGAGTGGGAGGCCCCGGTGCACAACAGAGCAAGAGGACAAGTACATTAGTGTCTCTAGTTTGAGAAACAGACACCTCACAAGTCCTCAACTGGCAGCTTCAATAAACAGTACCCGAAAAACACCAGTCTCAACGTCAGCAGTGAAGTGGCGACTCCGGGACGCTGGCCTTCTCGGCAGAGGACCTCTTGCTCAGTTGTGCACCGGGGCCTCCCACTCTCCCGCAGACTCAATAGCCTTGGCTTCTCAAATGACTGCCTCGCCTGGTTCACCAACTACTTCTCAGATTGAGTTCAGTGTGTCAAATCAGAGGGCCTGTTGTCCAGACCTCAGGCAGTCTATGTGGGTGCTATAGGGTTCAATTCTCGGGCCGACTCTTTTCTCTGTATACATCAATGATGTTGCTCTTGTTGTTGGTGATTCTCTGATCCACCTCTATGCAGACGACATCATTCTGTATACATCTGGCCCTTTTTTGGGCACTGTGTTAACAAACCTCCAGAAGAGCTTCAATGTCATACAAACACTCCTTCCGTGGCCCCCAACTGCTCTTAAATGCAAGTAAAACTAAATGCATGCTTTTCAAACGATCGCTGCCCGCACCTGCCTGCCCGTCTAGCATTACTACTCTGGACGGTTCTGACTTAGAATATGTTTTACATTTGCACACACTGTATTTAGATTTGTCTATTGTGTTATTGACAGTAGTGTTGTTTGTGTCGCACTGCTTTGCATTTATCTTGGCCAGGTCGCAGATGTAAATGAGAACTTGTTCTCAACTGGCCTACTTGGTTAATTAAAGGTGAAATATATATATTTTTAAAGGTAGTTGTTTTTTGCATACATCATCCAGGAGGATCCTCTTGATGGGGCTGTCCATATCGGCAGACTGTGATATGGCCATTTCTTGGAGAGACTCCTTCCCCTCCAGGAGACTGTCAAATATGACAACACCACCCACAACAGGTGTTGCTGTGCAGCTTCCATGTGGGACTCTTATGCTTCTCACTTTGCTTGGTGAGGTAGATTGCTGCTATAACTTGATGACACCTCACATACCTAACCATTTCCTTGGCTCTCTTGTAGAGTGTATCCATTGTTTTCAGTGCCATGATGTCCTTGAGGAGCAGATTCAACGCATGAGCAGCACAGCCTATGGGTGTGATGTGAGGGTAGGACTCCTCCCCTTTAATTATTCCTTGCCCACGAACATTCAACCACCCATCAGAGATGACTGCAATACAGTCTGCTTTCTCTATGATTTGCTTGACCTTCACTTGAACTCTGTTGAACTCCGTATCCAGCAAATTAGTAGATAAAGCATGTCTGGTTGGAGGGGTGTATGCTGTGCGAAGAACATTCAGAAATCTCTTCCAATACACATTGCCTGTGACCAGAGGTGAACCAGTTGCATACACAGCTCGAGCAAGACATTCATCAGTATTTCTCTGACTACGTTCCTCCATTGAGTCAAAAAAACTTCCAGGAGGACCATGAGCTGTTGCTATGGATAAGGTGTCTCATCATTTTCACCTCGAATAGGAGTAGAGGGACTTTTGTCAAAGGTTGCTTGTTGTGAGCACAGAGGGAACGTTATTCACTTTGCCAGATGATTTTTCATGTTTGTTGTATTCCTCACATACAGTGGGGCAAACAAGTATTTAGTCAGCCACCAATTGTGCAAGTTCTCCCACTTAAAAAGATGAGAGGCCTGTAATTTTCATCATAGGTACACTTCAACTATGACAGACAAAATGATTAAAAAAATTATCCAGAAAATCACATTGTAGGATTTTTTATGAATTTATTTGCAAATTATGGTGGAAAATAAGTATTTGGTCAATAACAAAAGTTTCTCAATACTTTGTTATATACCCTTTGTTGGCAATGACAGAGGTCAAACGTTTTCTGTAAGTCTTCACAAGGTTTTCACCCACTGTTGCTAGTATTTTGGCCCATTCCTCCATGCAGATCTCCTCTAGAGCAGTGATGTTTTGGGGCTGTTGCTGGGCAATACGGACTTTCAACTCCCTCCTAAGATTTTCTATGGGGTTGAGATCTGGAGACTGGCTAGGCCACTCCATGACCTTGAAATGCTTCTTACGAAGCCACTCCTTCGTTGTCCAGGCGGTGTGTTTGGGATCATTGTCATGCTAAAAGACCCAGCCACGTTTTCATCTTCAATGCCCTTACATGGCCCCATTCATTCTTTCCTTTACACGGATCAGTCGTCCTGGTCCCTTTGCAGAAAAACAGCCCCAGAGCATGATGTTTCCACCCCCATGCTTCACAGTAGGTATGGTGTTCTTTGGATGCAACTCAGCATTCTTTGTCCTCCAAACACGACAAGTTGAGTTTTTACCAAAAAGTAATATTTTGGTTTCATCTGACAATATGACATTCTCCCAATCTTCTTCTGGATCATCCAAATGCTCTCTAGCAAACTTCAGATGGGCCTGGACATGTACTGAATTAAGCAGGGGGACACGTCTGGCACTGCAGGATTTGAGTCCCTGGCGGCGTAGTTTGTTACTGATGGTAGGCTTTGTTACTTTGGTCCCAGCTCTCTGCAGGTCATTCACTAGGTCCCCCCCGTGTGGTTCTGGGATTTTTGCTCACCGTTCTTGTGATCATTTTGACCCCACGGGGTGAGATCTTGCGTGGAGCCCCAGATCGAGGGAGATTATCAGTGGTCTTGTATGTCTTCCATTACCTAATAATTGCTCCCACAGTTGATTTCTTCAAACCAAGCTGCTTACCTATTGCAGATTCAGTCTTCCCAGCCTGGTGCAGGTCTACAATTTTGTTTCTGGTGTCCTTTGACAGCTCTTTGGTCTTGGCCATAGTGGAGTTTGGAGTGTGACTGAGGTTGTGGACAGGTGTCTTTTATACTGATAACAAGTTCAAACTGGTGCCATTAATACAGGTAACGAGTGGAGGACAGAGGAGCCTCTTAAAGAAGAAGTTACAGGTCTGTGAGAGCCAGAAATCTTGCTTGTTTGTAGATGACCAAATACTTATGTTCCACCATAATTTGCAAATAAATTCATAAAAAATCCTACAATGTGATTTTCTGGATTTCTTTTCTGATTTTGTCTGTCATAGTTGAAGTGTACCTATGATGAAAATTACAGGCCTCTCTCATCTTAAGTGGGAGAACTTGCACAATTGGTGGCTGACTAAATACTTTTTTGCCCCACTGTATGATTTGGCACAGTATTTGCAAATGTACACAGCTTTTCCTTCTACATTAGCTGCAGTGAAATGTCTCCACACGTCAGATATTGCATGTGGCAATATCCTGTAAAGATTAGAAACAAACGAGTAAAAATAAAATAAAAATACAATTCCATGTAGAGAAAAATAGTTAACCTCTTTGGGTTGGGGGGGCAGTATTGAGTAGCTTGGATGAATAAGGTGCCCAGAGTAAACTGCCTGCTACTCAGGGCCAGAAGCTAAGATATGCATATTATTAGTAGATTTGAATAGAAAACACCGAAGTTTCTAAAACTGTTTGAATCATGTCTGTGAGTATAACATAACTTATGTAGCAGGCAAAACCCAGAGGACTAACCGTTCACTAACCGTTCTCTGTCTGTTCAGTGAGTTCTCATTGGCAAACGATATTTCTTAGGCACTAGTTTTCAGTTCCTACCGCTTCCACTGGATGTCACCAATCTTTGGAGTTTGGTTGAGGTTATTCCTTTGTGCAATGAAGAAGTACGGCCATCTAGGAAATGGGTAACACTGTTGAGAGTTGCGCAAGACTTGAAAAGTAGCGTTAGTTTCCTCTCGTTCTCTATTGAAAACAGATAGACCAGTCTTCAATTAGATCGATTATTAACGTTTAAAAATATCTAAAGTTGTATTACAAAAGTAGTTTGAAATGTTTCGGCAAAGTTTGCAACTTTTGAGATATTATGTAGTGACGTTGCGCAATTTGGAAGCTGTTTTTTTCTGGATCAAACACGCCAAGTAAATGGACATTTTGGATATATATGGATGGAATTAATCGAACAAAAGGACCAAATGTGATGTTTATGGGACATATTGGAGTGCCAACAAAAGAAGCTCGTCAAAGGTAAGGCATGTTTTATATTTTATTTATGAGTTTTGTGTAGCGCCTGCAGGGTTGAAATATGCTACTCTTTGTTTACTGTTGTGCTATCATAAGATAATAGCTTCTTATGCTTTCGCCAAAAAGCCTTTTAAAAATCTGACATGTTGCCTGGATTCACAACGAGTGTAGCTTTAATTTAGTATCTTACATGTGTGATTTAATGAAAGTTTGATTTTTATATAATTTAATTTGAATTTGCCGCTCTGCATTTTCCCTGGCTTTTGGCCAAGTGGGACGCAAGCATCCCCTATACCATAAGAAGTTAAACTGTTTGAATGATGTCTGTGAGAGTAACAGAACTCATATGGCAGGCAAAAACCTGAGAAAAAAATCCAACCAGTGGGAAATCTGGGGTTCGGAGATTTTTAAGTCTTTGCCTATCCAATATAGTGTAAATTTGGTCCGATTGCACTTCCCAAGGCTTCCACTAGATGTCAACAGTCTTTAGAACCTTGTTTCAGGCTTCTACTGTGTAGGGGGAGCGAATAAGAGCTGTTTGACTCAGGGGTCTGGCAGAATGCCATGAACTATGTCACACGCGCAGCCGTGAGAGCGAACTGCATTCCCTTTCATTTCTAAAGACAAAGGAATTGTCCGGTTAGAATATTATTGAACATTTATGATAAAAACATCCTAAAGATTGATTCTATACATCGTTTGACGTGTTTCTACGAACTGTAATGGAACTGTTTTGACTTTTCACAAGTGCCTGCACCTTGTAAATTTGGATTTGTGAACTAAACACGCGAACAAAAAGGAGGTATTTGGACATAAATTATGGACTTTATCAAACAAAAACAAACAATTATTGTGGAGCTGGGATTCCTGGGAGTGCATTCCAATGAAGATCAAAGGTAAGTGAATATTATAATGCTATTTCTGACTTCTGTTGACTCCACAACATGGCGGGTATGTGTATGCCTTGTTTTGGTGGCTGAGCGCTGTATTCAGATTATTCCATGGTGTGCTTTCGCTGTAAAGCTTTTTTGAAATCGGACAATTGCAAGCTGAGATTTTTGGATATAAATATGAACTTTATCGAACAAAACATACATGTATTGTGTAACATGAAGTCCTATGAACGCCATATGATGAAGATCAAAGGTTTGTGATTAGTTCTCTCTCTATTTCTGCGTTTTGTGACTCCTCTCTTTGGCTGGAAAAATGGCTGTGTTTTTCCCGTTAACGGGATCTCAGGCGTAAGAAGTTAATCTAACTGCTTAAACAACTCCTTTGTAAGATAAATGTTTTAAAATGAACCATGTATGGAAACGGGTGAATTAACACTCAGTTAGCAGGCTCAAGCAAGCTAAAACCCACATGGTAGCAAAAACTAACTAGCAGAAACTGTTAACAAGTTAGAAATTATTTAAACACACTTTGCTGTAGGCTACTAAACTCAGCTAAAAAAAGAAACATCCCTTTTCCAGGGCCCTGTCTTAAAACTTCTTAGAGATTTGGTTCCTGTGGCGGGATCAAATCAGCAGAAATTTTAGAGCGCCACCTATAGTTTTCGATAAAACTCAAACTTTCATTAAAACACGCAAGGTACTGAATTAAAGCTAAACTCGTTGTGAATCTAGCCACCAAGTCAGATTTGTAAAATGCTTTTCGGCGAAAGCATGAGAAGCTATTATCTGATAGCATGCACCCCCCAAAATACTGGAATGTCACCTAAAACAACAGATTTTGCGGTAGCCGGCGCTACCCAAAACGCAGAAATAAAATATAAAACATTCATTACCTTTGACGAGCTTCTTTCTTGGCACTCCTATATATCCCATAAACATCACAATTGGGTCTTTTTCCCGATTAAATCCGTCATTGTATAGCCAAAATGTTGTTTTCCTTAGACCGGTCTGATCCAGGAATATTCCATTTTACAAGACGCAATGTCACTTTTTAAAATTACAAAAGTTGCCTATAAACTTTTACAAATCACTTCAAACTACTTTTCTAAACCAACTTTAGGTATTAATAAACGTTAATAATCTATCAAATTGATCACGGGGCGATCTGTATTCAATAGCAGCAAGTCTTGAAATCATCGTCCATGTTTTCAATTTCACAACATCCTGTGGTGAGCCTAAAACAGGAAGGGCCAAAACATCATCATACCAAGGATAAAGCAGACTGGAAATGCCAGTACTGGCGACATCGTGTGGAAGCTGTAGGCGTTTACAGGGCATCCTCATTTATTTTCTTTTGCCTTAGACAATACATTGACTGGCGGATTCATATTTTTTTTGTGTTTTTGGTGAACAGTTTTTCGAGGGATTTTTACTCCTAAACACGTTATGTTATAGCCACAGACACGATTTAACCAGTTTTAGAGACTTCAGAGTGTTTTCTATACACACATACTTATCATTTGCATATACTATATTCCTGGCATGAGTAGCAGGACTTTGAAATGTTGCGCGATTTTTAACAAAAAGCTGCGAAAATTCGCATGATCCCTAACAGGTTTTAAAGATGATTAATACAAATCCAAATAACTTCACAGATCTTCATTGTAAAGGGTTTAAACACTGTTTCCCATGCTTGTTCAATGAACCATAAACAATTAATGAACATGCACCTGTGGAAAGGTCATTAAGACGATAACAGCTTACAGACGATAGGCAATTAAGGTCACAGTTATGAAAACTTAGGACACTAAAGAGGCCTTTCTACTGACTCTGAAAAACAAAAAAAAGATGCCCAGGGTCCCATGCCTTAGGCATGCTGCAAGGAGGCATGAGGACTGCAGATGTGGCCAGGGCAATAAAATGCAATGTCCGTAGTGTGAGACGCCTAAGACAGCACTATAGGGAGACAGGACGGCTGACCATCCACGCAGTGGCAAGCCACGTGTAACAACACCTGCACAGTATTGGTACATCTGAACATCACACCTGCGGGACAGGTACAGGATGGCAACAACAACTGCCCGAGTTACACCAGGAAGGCACAATCCCTCCATCAGTGCTCAGAGTGTCCGCAATAGGCTGAGAGAGGCTGGACTGAGGGCTTGTAGGCCTGTTGTAAGGCAGGTCCTCACCAGACATCACCAACAACAACGTTTCCTATGGGCACAAACCCACCATCGCTGGCCCAGATGGGACTGGCAAAAAGTGCTCTTCACTGACGAGTCGCGGTTTTGTCTCACTCGGGGTGATGGTTGGATTCGCGTTTATTGTCGAAGGAATGAGTGTTACACCGAGGCCTGTACTCTGGAGCGGGATCGATTTGGAGGTGGAAGGTCTGTCATGGTGTCACAGGATCATCGGACTGAGCATGCTGTCATTGCAGGCAAACGCTGCGCGTTAAAGGGAAGATATCCTCCTCCCTCATGTGGTACCCTTCCTGCAGGCTCATCCTGACATGACCCTCCAGCATGACAATTCCACCAGCCATACTGCTCGTTCTGTGCGTGATTTCCTGCAAGACAGGAATGTCAGTGTTCTGCCATGGCCAGCGAAGAGCCCGGATCTCAATCCCATTGAGCACATCTGGGACCTGTTGGATCGGAGGGTGAGGCCCAGGGACATTCCCCAAGAAATGTCTTGCAGGTGCCTTGGTGGAAGAGTGGGGAAACATCTCACAGCAAGAATAAGGGCAATCTGGTGCAGTCCATGAGGAGATGCACTGCATTACTTAATGCAGCTGGTGGCCACACCAGATACTGACTGTTACTTTTGATTTTGACCCCATCTATGTTCAGGGACACTTTATTCCATTTCTGTTAGGCACATGTCTGTGGAACTTGTTCAGTTTATGTCTGTTGTTGAATCTTGTTATGTTAATACAAATATTTACACGTTAAGTTTGCTGAAAATAAACGCAGTTGACAGTGAGCGGACGTTTCTTTTATTGCTGAGTTTATTTACTAGTTAATAAAATATTTTCACCCCACCCAGTATTGTAATCAAAACTTACTAGAAAGCATGTTGTCCTTGACTCAGACAGTGTAGTAGTGTGGGCACAATAGCATCTCATTAGTGTGCAAGATCTTGAGAATCAGCTGTACATGTAATGGAAGAGTGGACTGCACGTGATGGTAGAATGCACTGTGCATGCAGAGATTTGCAATTCCATTGAATTGGAGATAGTTTAACCAAAATATGTCACAAAACCTAGAATTGCCTTGTGTATCCCACAAAAAATGTTCCCCAAAAAAATTCCCATGGGCAATTTCCAGAAATCTACCGGAATGTTTCCGACCCTTTGCAACCCTACTCATGATACCGAGGAAGTGTTGGTGAAATGTTGACAATATATGTAAGATGAATCTGTAAGACAACTCAGACCCAATTTACACTCCAAAATAATGACTTCCCTTATAATTTCTATATTTAACTTCCAGGGCCCCTGAAGTGAACAGAACACAGGGACACTGACCTGAGGTAGACCTCAGAGCGGGCACATCCAGAGGGGTTGACAGGCAGGTCCTCCTCTTGGCTGATCTGTTTAAAGAAGCGGAAGGCGTGGCTATGGCAGCGGCGGGCCCCCTGGAGCTGCTCCACCAAGAAGACCACTGTGTCGTGGAGCAGGCCCAGCATACGGACACCTGTCATCCCAGAGAATGACAGCTGCCTAAGCCTTGCCCCTGCCCGCGCCTCCTGGACACAGTCTATCACTGCCCTCCAGGCAACTGAGGAGGGAAAGGAGGGGGCAAAGAAATAGAGAGAGAAGAGTAAGACGTGAGTAACACAGGATAACACACAAATGTAATACATATGGAAATTAGCCTACATTTTGTGCTAGATGGTTTATTACACAAGTTCATTCTAGCCAAGTACGAGAACAAGTATTTTTCATAATCTTATATTTAGTCACATGTAGAAATAGTGGGTATTTGTACAGAAATCATTGCCTTGAGTGTTGGGAAATGTAATAATTTCTAAACGAACACTCCACACACGCAGTCTATTCATTTGCCCTTTCCTTCCTGAAACCTCACCCTCTATGCTGTCTGCCTCCACACTGAAGCCGTCATCGCTTTTGATTTCGAAGCGAAGGTGGGGCTGGTCTCGGCTGGGGGGACACTCATCGTCCTCGTCTGATGGCAGCAGCTCATCATCTGAGCACGATACAGCACCTGGCAAGATGGAAATACCACAGGGTATTTTCAAATCAGGCACACTTGTTTACAGGTATAAGAAGTATCATCAGTCATCATCATCCAAGTCGTCATACAGACATACTGTTCATACGGTACCATTACACATAAGTACCTGAGTATTTGTTCCAGTCAGTCAGGGCACTGCGGCCCACTGTGTCCCAGTTCTGTTTACCCATGTCCCCCCCAAATCGAGGTATAGACAGGCGGTCCCAAGGCCCTGGCCTGTGAGGAATATAACAAGAGAAACACTGAAATCGACTGGATACAGGCTGAATATCACTCACTGTATTAGATACACACTTTAGGGCAGAAATGCAGTGATGACAATTGGAGAGCATCGTGCAAACTAGGAGCTGTATTGTAGATTGGTAAATGAGTGGTGACAATGACAATCTCAGTTATGACTTCAAAAAAGGTTTCTATGCATGACCTGCTCTTTATAGTTACTGACCTCTACATAGCCTATCGACAGTTCTATTTCAGGAGTAAAACGCCTTGTTCCATTTGTCATATCATACTGTAGGTTACTAGTAGGGAGAGGAAGAGTTAAGAATAAGGTAAAAAATAGCCAGACATGATCTTATCGACACTAAAGAGAAGAGGCCCACACTGGAAACATGAGCGACGTGCCAATTTGAAAAGAAATAATATTTCAATATGAATCTGACTTTTGAGCATAAGTTCCAAAAGACGAACCTTGTGCATTCAGAGTCACTCAAGTGCTCCTCCTTTAGCTTGTCCAGGTCCAACACACCTTTCACCGTTGGGGTTTTAATGCGAACACCCCCAGCCCTGCTGGAGACAGCAGCAAAGCTGTCTTTGGGTACCGACAGGTCCTCCTTAGCACTAGGGGGCTCTGGCTCTAGGAAGTCTGTCTTGGACTTCTTTGTGGCACCAATGCGATCTGAAAGGGAGGACACCCTCTTCATACGGACATGGGCGCGAGAAGGGCGGGGTGTTGAAACAGACAGTGTGGGGGCTGCGAGCTCGGGTTCGATGAGTAGTCCTGGGGGCAGGACCACAGATTTCAGGGAAGGGTTGTTACGGAATGTGGAGGGACTCAGTATGCGCGGACCGGTCCGGTTGGGGGTGTAGTTACTGGCCATGGCTTGGTTGATGATGGCTTGGGCGCTCTCAGTCTTGGTCATGGAGGAACTCCCGTCCTGACCAGCAAACTCAAACAGGTCTGCAGCTTTGTCAGACTTCTCTCTCTTAGAAGTTGTGGAAGGTTCTTTCTTCTTTCTGGGTTTCTTCATCCCTGGTATAGCTCCATCTGCAGATACGCTTGCGTTCTTCCTGGGTTTCTTGACCGCAGTTGCTGCCACTGTCCCATTGCTGTTATGAGTGAGCAGTTGAGTGATGGTACCTGGGTTCTGAACCACAGGCGTGGCCATCCTAGGGACATGGGTTGGCATGGCAGTCCCTGTAACTGGGGTGGACATTGTACCAGCTGCTGCCAAGGTGGCAGACAGGGCATTGCTCTGAAGGAGGCTGGCTATCTGAGTGACACAATTATAGGAGGGACAGCTCTGACTGGGAAGCTGGAAGGTGTTGCTCTCTGGGTTCTTCACAAAGATCTGGCCCAGGCGGTTGACCAGTAGAACGTGAGGTGTAGGGTCCACGTTAGGACCACCCACTTCCTTCACAGTAAGGATAGCGTGGCCAGGTAGTCCCTGAGTTAACACCGGCTGTTGGGGCTCCAGTGGCGGCCTGGGGGTGGAGAAGTTGATGGAGATGGTGTGTCCCATGGCAGCTTCCTTCTGCAGAGACGTGGAGCTGTATCCGTTAATCATCACAGGGGCAGAGGAGTGCTGAAGCGAAGAGAGCATGGGGTGACACTGGGTGGAAAGGGCATCGGAGAGAGAGGATACGGAGGGAGAGGAGGATACAATGGTAATTGCTGTGGAGACCATGGCCTGGGATTGTGTGGAGAATATAGGCAGAGAGACAGATCCATAAGATGGGAGCCTGACGCTTGATGTTGCAGATAAAATGGGATCAATTTGAGAGGACAAATGTGGAAGTGCACTGTCTGGAATAGGTGCTGATAATTTGGTACAAAAGGTCTCCATGGGCGGCAAGACTGTTGACCCTTGGGAGGATGTCAGGGGTTGTAGCGAGATGCTACTGAGAGGTGGCCTTGAAGTGTTAAAGCCAGGCAAAGAGGACTGCACAGAGGGACTCATTTGTAAAGGGTTCATCTGTGCTACGCTGGGGTTAGGGAAGTCCGAGGAGATAAGAGAAGAGGGTTGAAGAAGCTCCAACAGGGTGCCCTGACTACTGCTCAACGAGGGATCTCGTGAACTCTCTGTCAAGTGGTTCATGTAAATGGCAGATCCATCTGTGGGCGATACAAAGTGGCCGCTGTTAGAATCCAAGAAGAGGTCTTTTGGGTCTTGCGGCTGATGGGTTTCCATGGGAGCATCAACCTGGACAGGGAGCAGCTCAGTGAAACAAGTGCTGGGGGAGGGAGGATCACAACTTTCAAGAACAAGTGGAGCCCCAGGGACAAAGTCCAGACCAGAAACTTGAAATAAATCCTCTGGGTAGACCGTATCAGGGACCTTAGTATGGACAAAGTCCAGCAGAGTTCCTTGAAGGGGTGCAATCAGCACTGGTTTGTGGGAGTCTAAGGAGGGGACTGAGTTCTTTTGCTCTACAGGAGTTGGGAAGGTGTATAACTGCAGGGGAGTAGTATTCACATCAGCAGGGCTGTATGTTGTGGAAGGGTCCACTGCAGCTGGTCTTCGAGCTTCTGGTAAGATCTCAGTTGGCGCAAGGGTCACACTGTCCAATTCAGTCCTAGCTAGTTGTGTGGCATTAAAGGCTTTGGATGGATCATGGGGTCTATACGCTGGGGGAGGTTTTGTAGCGGGGAGGAAAACTCTGGTTGTAGACTTGAAAGGGTTGCTAAGGGGTGACTGATCTGGGACAGGGCTTCCAGGGTCTGCACTTAGACCATTTGTTGTAATTTTTACTTCAGGCGGAGCATGTGTTTGAGCTGGGTTCTGAACTTGACTGGCACTCTTCAGTTTCTGAGCCCCATCTGTGGTTGTCACGCTGGCATCACTCTCAGTCCCATCGTCCACACCGTCCAGCTGAGGGATAGATCTTGAAGAGGGAGAGGCAGGGGCCTGGGGTGGGTCCCTGGCACCTGTGCGACTGACCACAGTGTGCGAGAAGTCAAAATAGTGCTCCATGTCCTCATCAGAGGAAGTGTTCCCCCAGTCTTGCCTGGTGGATGCAGCTGAGCGGGTCAGGGCTGTACGGGTCTTCCTCTTGCGAACCTCGGGCTCCCAGAACTCCTCTTGATTGTCGTCGCCCTCCACGTCTATCTGGGCACCACAGTTCATGGCCACTCCCTCATTCACTAGCGTCTCCTCAATCTCAAGCTCAGTCTTCAACTCGGAGACCAGGGCCACGTCAGAGTCCTCGTGGAATTGTGTGAAAGAGCCCCTAAGTGGTGAGGCGCTGTTAGGTGCAGGGTTATCCTCCGGTTCTGGGGAAGCCAGGAAGTTGTGTGGTACCTCCACTGAGTCTGACTGGTTCAGGTCAAAAGACAGCCTGGGTCTAGGGGAGTGCTGGACGGTTGGGGAAAGGGACAGGCAAGGGAAGCTGCCCACACTGTCTTCCCACGGTGGCTGGGGAAAAAGTCCTGAGGTAGAGTGAGTCATGTTCCCGGGGCATCGGGCAGAGGAAGCACTTCGACCTCCGACAGGGCGGGCAGAGGGAGAGGTCAGCAGGATATCAGTAGCGCCGAGGGGAAACAGCGGAGAGGTGGGCACGGAGGCCTTGGGATGCATGGAGCCCCCAGTGCGGAGGGTGATTAGTCCCGATCCAGTTGGAGAGCCCAGGGGTGGGGAGGACATGTCCCTGCGGGTTTGGGAATGGGGGCTGTGGCGACGAGGCCTGCGTGTCTCCTCCAGGTCACTGATGGTCAGGATGTGGTGGGGTTTGGACTTGGTAGCTCCTGCAGAGGAAAATCAGATAGCAGTGAGACAACTGATTTCTGGGTAATATCTAGAAATCACTCAAAACCTGACAATTGTCTTTTTTTTATTAGAAAACAACATTAGCCAACCACGGAACAGTTACCTGGGGAGGGCAGAGGCCGGAACAGTCCTCCAGCTGGTCTCCTGATTTTGGGCCTTGCCCCTTGGTCAGGTTTAGGGAGTGGAGCTGAGAAGCTGGGAGTAGTGGGTCGGGAATGTGCCACGTCAACCTCTTGGGCATCAGATTCTAGAGGTGAAACAACAACAACAACTCTGTTTCCTATGCCACGTCTAAGTCTTGCTAATATCCACGTTGCAGTGTAAGAAAGCCAACAGTCACATTAATATTTATACTGAACATAAATAGCAACGCAACATTCAACAATATCAAAAATTTCATTGAATGACAGTTCATAAGTAAATCTGGCTATTTAAATGCATTAGGCCCTAATCTATGGATTCCACATGACTGGGAATACAGATATGCATATTTTGGTCACAGATGCTTTAAAAAACAAAAGGTAGGGGCGTGGATCAGAAAAGTATCGGGTGTGAGCACTATTTTTGCCTCATGAAGCGCAATATCTACTTCACATAGAGTTCATCAAGCTGTTGATTGTGGCTTGTGGAATGTGGTCCCCTCTCCACTTAAACGTCTGCATGAAGTTGCTGGATAGTGGCAGGAACTGGAACACACGGTTGTACACGTCGATCCAGAGCTTCCCAAACATGCTCACGGAGTGACATGCCTGGTGAGTACGAAGGCCATGGAATAACTGGAACATTTTCAGCTTCCAGGAATTGTGTACAGATCCTTGCGACATGGGGCAGTGCATTATCATGGTGAAACATGAGGTGATGGCGGTGGGTGAATGGCACGACAATGGCACGACGGGATCGTGTCATGGTATCTCTGTGCATTCAAATTGCCATCAATAAAATGCAATTGTGTTCGATGTCCGTAGCTTATGCCTGCCCATACCCGCATGCCACGATGGGGCACTCGGTTCACAACATCAGCAAAACGCTCACCCACACGTGGCCATACAACGTGATCTGCAGTTGTGAGGTCGGTTGGGCATACTGCCAAATTCTCTAAAACAACTTTGGAGGCAGCTTATGGTAGAGAACTAAACATTCAATTTTCTGGCAACATGTCTGGTGGACATTCCTGCAGTGAGCATGCAAATTGCACGCTCCCTCAAAACTTGAGACATTTGTAGTATTGTGTTGTGTGATAAAAATGCACATTTTAGAGTGGCCTTTTATTGTTCCCAGCACAAGGTGCACCTGTGTAATGGTCATGCTGTTTAATCAGCTTCTTGATATGCCACACCTGTCAGGTGAATGGATTATACATTATTAGTAAACAAATTAGTGCACAAAATTTGAGCTAAATAAGCTTTTGTATGTATAGAAATGGATATAATATTTAATTTCAGCTCATGAAACATGGCACAAACACTTTACATGTTGCGCTTATATTTTTGTTCAATGTAGTAGTGAGGGTTTGATGCAGTGTTGTGTTACCAAGACTCTCACCTGACTGCGCGCAGGGGCTGTGTGCTATAGTGCTATTCTCTCCCTTGTCAGGCATCTCTTCAGCAGGTTTCTCAGGGACCGGCGGTCGGACCTCACGGATCGTACACGTGTATTTGCATCGCCGCAGTGGGTTCACCGTGCTCCAGTACCAGCGAGAACACCTGCAGAGAGGAGGAGTTGAAAGCAAGTCAGAAAAAAAACAAGTCTAAACATGCCAATTTCTCATTCATTATTAATTGCTGCTACTTACCGGTAACCCACTGGGAAGAGTTTTCCTTGCTTTGCAGACAGCTCAGTCAGCATACCTAGCTTTTCAATCTGCAAAGAGCCTGAATTCAGAAAATAACTATGATTAGATGAGCAAAACCCATGACCAGTCCTGTTATACTTATACTCAAGTGAGCTAAAAATATACCAATCATCAAATTGATGTTTTCTGGCTCGAGTCCAGTCAAGAACTTCCTGCGAAGACTGATCCCGTCAAAGTCCACGTACATCCTCCGATTCACCTCAAACCCTTGGCCGGTGATGATCTGCAATGGAACAAGAACAATGTGCACATGCGTGAGGAAACTCATTCAAATATTTAAAAAAACAACAGTCCCACTGCTGAGTAGTCCCAGGACTTTACCTTGTCACTGATGAGGTCTCTGTGTTTGTAGCAGTACACCTTCTTGTCGTCCTGGAATACACAGTTGCGGGAGCGGGCACACATGAAGTGGTAGTTGCTCTGGCAGGAGGTCAGACAGCAGCCCACTGTGGCACCTGTATGGTTACAGCGCTCACAGCGCTGCGGAAACAAGGAGACAGGTTAGATCAGTCCAGGAGGAGAGAATAAGGGTGGATAATGAGTTTGAGAGAGATGATGGACAGTGGACAAAGATACACAAATTACAGCTGCTGGAAAAACAAGAACGTCACTGCACAAATAAAGTGAAGCCTCACCATGAAGCGCCCCCTAGCGACGGCACTGTGCACGTGCATCAGAGAGCCATTGTCCTCCTCGAACACCTCGGCGGACCACATGGAGCAGTTGATGTGAGCCCATTCGTTCTGGCCCAGGTACAGCAGCCTGCCCGCCTCCTGAAGGACACACGGAGGAGGTTAGAAATACAGTACTGATGGGTTACCTACTGTGTGGTTTTGGTTGACTTAATTCAAGGGCTGTTATGTTGAAAAAGGGTTTGAAGGCTCAGTGCTCTGAAGTCAGAGTGCGGTTTGTGTTTCTTCCACCATGCTGCTCAGAAGTGTTCTGAAACCTAGTTTCATTCAGTCTTACTCACATTGGACTTAGCATCTCCATACTTTTGGCACAGTGAGCATTGCCTCCCGTCGTCCTTGGACCACCCTGTGTCTAGGTCAGCCTTGGACAACCGTCCCTCAGACTTGAATGGACGTCCCTCAGACATGGATTGCCGTCCGGCTCTTCCCCTTTTCCCTGAGGGACAAATGCCAAACATCAAACCAAAACAATTCCCTTAGGAAATTGGTTGATTCAATATTTTCGTTCTCATAGTTTTTCCTCCCCTCAGTTGTGTAAAGTACCTTTGAGTTTATTAAGCCTGAAAGCCCTGTTTTTCCTAAAGTGGAGACCCCTGGTTGGCTCTGAGATCAGTGGGGTGGTGGGGTGAGGCACCTCTTCTTGTTTCACCTCCAGGCGTGGTACATTCTCCGTCTGCAGGCTCCCTAGAGGGGCCCTGGACCTTAGCTCCTCCCTCTCACGCCACTGGGCATACACATGCTCAGTGGTGGGGGGCTGAACCGCATGGGACAGCATCCCACTGCAATGGGAAAGAGAATGGATGAAGAAATGGAGAGGTGAGGAGATGAAAGAAGAGGAAGTCAAGTTCTGTGTTAGACACCAGCACAAAACTCAAATTTGGATGGTTTAGGCAAACATCTGAGTTACATGGGCACACAGTTACTCAAGTTGGGATTTGACTTTGGGAATACAACTGCGACAGTGGCTCACAACTAGCTAACTTTAATGATGACACTCATTTACATTAAGAAACCATTCATGTTTATTAATCAATCTTTCCCCCAGAAGATAAGGTGACAGACAGGTCAAGTCCTGAGCTTACCACTCTACCTTTACCACTCTACCTTTACCACTCTACCTTTACCACTCTACCTTTACCACTCTACCTTTACCACTCTACCTTTACCACTCTGTGCATCACCCTGCAATGAGTTAAATGAAGTCACTACTCTGTGTCCTCCGTCGCAGGGAAGGAAAGATGTGAACTGGGAATGTATGGGAGAGGAAGGGGACTGTCCTGGCTTTAACATACAGAAGAAGAAAATAATTATAAGACTAACTTCTGTAACTTCCTGTCACATTGGATTTTAATGACTTTTCCCCCACTTTAAGGTCATTGTTGACAGTACAATTCAAATCAACTTCTCATTTCCCATCAGGATGTGAACAACAGGAGTGTCATACAAATGTGTGGCAAACCAGAAAACATAATCAGTTGCGCCAATGTAGGCTTATGCTGCTTCATGGGAAAATGCATAAATCACTGCAGGGATGTAGTGAAGCAATATGTCACAACCCAACGTTAAACTGGAATTTCATTGAAATCTTCCCATATGAGTCAATATCTAAGTGTTAAATCCCCAAATCCCAATGTCTGAGAAATAACTCCCAGACAGATAACCTTCTAAGAGCCTTGGTAAATCATACGCCGAGTTCACAAGCATAACAAAAACTAGGTTTAACAGACTAGGACAGGGATCATCAACTAGATTCAGATGCGGGTCGATTTTCTCTTGAGAAGATGGTCAGGGGGCCGGAACATAATTACACATCATTTGTTGACTGTAAAATGATCGCAAGATCCCCAAACAGATATAATAATTTGACTAAAACAATAATTTCAAGACCTGCTTAAATTGGTATAAAACCACATTTCTCTATTATGCGTGGGAAATAAAATCACTGTGGGCCACCAGTTGAGATACCCTGAACTAGGAGATTTAAGGAGAGGATTGCTACTCACATAGGCAGGTCTTTGGATCGGGGGTCCCACACTTTGGGGTCCTGGCTGTTGAACCAGTTGAAGACCTCCTCCAGAAGCTACAGAGAGAACAGTGAGGAGGGGGTGAATCTACACTCCTCTGTTGGCCATTTTACAACATGTCGTTCATTTTTCTTTCCAATAAACATTGCAAATGTTATTGGATTGAACCATCTTCTATGACTTTAGTTTGAACCACCAGGGGAGTCATGACCACCAGAACCACAGCCCTACAGAGCCCCATAACTCATTCCCAATCACATACTGTTCTGCAAACTAGACAGCCATTTGGAACAGCAGACACTGTAACTGACAAGTCTATGTCGTTTTTTGTTTGAATTGTTTACGTGTTCGCTATGCGGGGGGAAATGATAAAAACAAGCGGAACTACGTAGCTAATAACTGTTGTAACGGGGACAGTATTGTAGCAACACACCTTTGGAGGGAAGGCAATCCCGCGCTGTGTTAGCTAAGTTTTCATGTCATCAGGTGTAGTTCGTAAAAGTTGAAGCGTGTACGTTATGATGGTAACCTTATAATAATTAAGGATGAAGTGTGAATTCATGCCAGGAATAATAAGTGTGAAGTTTGATTTCCTCCCTTCTGTAATAAGCAGCCAATGAGGTATTTGTTCCTTTATTCATGTCTTTAATCTGAACCCGTTATAACGCCGGTTAAACTGTTATGTATGTAAGCACTTCAGAGTTATACCAAGCTAATAGGTCACTCGTAAGATAAGAAGGCTGTAAGAGTGTGCTTTAACTTTTCATTTACTTTATAGTTCTCACGGAAGGTGATAATTCTGACTAAAACTACAGAATAAAGCCGCCAGTTAAAATCAAGGAACGGTTGTGCTCGTGGTTACTGAAGGGAGCTACAGACACCACAAGACATATACTGAGGACTGATATCACTGACTGAGTACAGACCATGTATTGTGTTAGGATGAGGGTATTCAAGTGTCTGTTGTTTAACTTCTGATATTGAATTTTATGAAACATTTAAACTAGTGTGTACAGTCTATACACATAACTTCAAAATAAGTTGAGAATGTTTCAAGCAAGATGAGCGTAAACAGCTGTGTTCAAAGTGCAGCCAAGTGTATATCCGTTTACTATCGTGTGTGTGTGTGCTTTGAACAAAAAGGTTATGGTCATGCAACTAAAGTACAGTAAAAACGTGATAACATTGCAGACGACTTATAGTTCATCCAACTGTTTTCTGTCATACTGAAAGTACTGTGCTTGTAGCTACATGGTCAAGTAAATACTTCTGATTTGTACTGTACAATTGCCTATGTAAAGAGTTTTCCTCCCAGAGTGTTGCTGTCTGAGTACTCCGCATTACCTTCAAGTAGTAGGAGCGGGCCACGGCTGTGGGCCTTTCATCCTCCGGGAGAGACTCCTCCTGGTCCAGACGCCTCCGCACCACTTGCACCACATCTTCATGGAACGATTTCTACAACATCAACAGACATAGCTAAATAACTATGTTTGTATATTTCTGACACTACTCATTCATCTTCCTTTGAAAATGTTCCTTCAAATGAGAGTTTCAATGTAGAAGAGATCCTGTCCTGCCAATTCAGATGCTATATAGACAGACACTGACCAGGGTGGTGTAGAGGCCTTTGTCAAACTTCTTGCCCACAGCACGGAGGTCACAGGCTGGCTGGCCCTCCGCTCCACTGTCAGGGTCAACCAGGGTCACACACTACAGGAGGGGAATAGGGACAAATTTAGTATGTTAGAGAGAAACAACACTGAACATATAGCCACACAAGCACTTATGTGCAACAGTTCAAGATTAACAGGCAAATAGTCCCAGCAGAACAGGACCATATCAGCTAATAAACTTTTAAAAAGAGAGGAGAGAGTCGTTGCACTCGTTCTGTGAAATTATTTCTTCAGAAAAGCCACATCAAAACTTGAGTCATGATAGGTGTTAAAGCCTGCTGCTATTTTCAGCTTGCGCATCTGGTCTCATTTAGCATCCTGTGACAAGAAATCAAATCAAATCAAATCTTATTTGTCACATACACATGGTTAGCAGATGTTAATGCGAGTGTAGCGAAATGCTTGTGTGTAGCGAAATGCTTTGTACGGCCTGGTATCTCCCACCTGTGAGCAGGTGATGAGGTGCTGGGTGAGAGTGGAGGTGAGCAGGCAGGCCAGCACCTTCTCTACCCCGGCTCTTAGCTCCATGTGGAGCAGCTCCCTCCAGGGGCTGGGCTGGGACTGGCTGCAGGGCCGGCAGGAATACGCCACACTCTCTGGCAGGCTGGACAGAATCTCATACAGGTCACCTGGAGGGGAGGAGAGGGAGAGGGACAGACAACCATCAGAACCATTCCACTACATCAAAATCATGGGAGATAACAGCATGTGATAAACTCAGATTTGGGCTGTCCCAGATAGTCGTCGTCTGTTCTTTAGACCAATCAAAATTGTAAAACACATTTTTCAAATATAGACACCCTATAATTTGAATAAAATCAACTATATGCACTGAGCTTGTCTGACGCTTTAAGCGCAGTTTGATTAAATAATTAAGACAAATTACTCATGAGGGAGGGAGCCCATTGGCCACACTGAGTAAAAACATTTATAACAAATGACAGCAAGTCTCTCCTCCCTGGTGCAGCAAACAGACACATTTACATTTACATTTAAGTCATTTAGCAGACGCTCTTATCCAGAGCGACTTACAAATTGGGACACCACAGCAAGTGTTTATTGCGCTGTCTGTGCCAAAGCTGCAACATAATAACAGCGATTTAATTTCTTACTTGTTTCTAAACTGAAAAGTTCTGTTACCGAAATATCTACATTTGTTAAGGAAAAACATTCCCTAGACCCTTGCTCTCTTTAAGTGAAACATGTATGCATGTGACCAATAGGGCCTGGCCTATAGCCTATCATAATCACATCAATAAATTGGTTCTAAAACGCCGAACACATGACAGCAAAATGGATGTGAAAAAGAAACTTGAAAGTGCCAAGAGTGAGCAAAGCTGTCATCAAGGCAAAGGGTGGCTACTTTGAAGAATCTCAAATATATTTTCATTTGTATGTTTACTACATGATTCCATGTGTTATTTAATAGTTTTGACATCTTCACTATTATTTTTACAATCTAGAAAATAGGAAAAATAAAATAAAAACCCTTGAATGAGTCGGTGTTATAAAACTTGACTGGTACTGTATATGGATAATTTATAAAACCAGGCATGTTTAACAGTTAGGCTATTCATAAATTAAGTTGGTGTTTCCCCTCAATTTTCTTATGACAATTAAGGCAAGACCTGTTTCCTCGTCTCCTCATTCAGCTGCTGCCTCCTCCGCATTGTTCTCAACAACAACATGCTGGTTAACTTTGCTATTATGCACATAGCAACATATAGGGGGAAAGGCGCCAATTCAACGGCGCACTGAAGATTATGTATCAGAACCACTATCCATCGCATTTGTTATATAATATTCTATTTATTAGCGTTGCACCATTATTGTTACATAATATAACCATTTATAATTTCAGTAGCACGTTTTGGAGTTATGGGCTGTGCCATCCTCATGGCCTCGGCAATGGAGCAGTCCACTGAGATAGGCGCGAATTAAACAGCCGGCTTGTGCACCATGAAGAAATACATACATGTGGGACTGTTCGACTAAAGAATGCTCAGTCGACCAACAACCCATTGACAAAACAATCAACCAGTCCATTTAATGGGGTTAGCCTTAATAGAGATACAGTGCCTTCAGAAAATATTTACACCCCTGGACTTTCTCCACATTTTGTTGTGTTACAACCTGAATTTAAAATGGATTAAATTTGTCACTGGCCTACAAACAATACTCCTTAATGTAAAAGGGAAATTGTGTATTTCTAAATTTTTACTAATTGAAAATGAAAAGCTGACATTTCTTTAGTCAATAAGTATTCAACCCCATTGTTATGGCAAGCCTAAATAGGTTCAGGAGTAAACATTTGCTCAACCGTTGACTGCAGTGGGCTAAATCAGTTTCACACAGCGTTTCTTGGTAATCTTTTATTTATTTATACTTTTAAACCCTTTTTTTCTCCCCCTTTTCATGATATCCAAATTGGTAGTTACAACTCTCGTATGGACTCGGGAGAGGCAAAGGACGAGAGTCATACATTCTCCGACACACGACCGTGCCAAGCTGCACTGCTTCTTGACACAATGCTCGCTTAACCCAGAAGCCAGCTGCATCAATGTGTCAGAGGAAACACCGTACAACTGGCGACCGAAGTCAGCATGCATGTGCCTGGCCCGCCACAAGGAGTCGCTAGAGCGTGATGGGACAAGGACATCCCGCTCGGCAAACCCTCCCCTGGGCCTGGGATCGAACCCGGGTCTGTAGTGACGCCTCAATTAGTTCTTCCATGGCCTGCATACTCACCAGACATGTCGCCCATTAAATATGTTTGGAATGCTCTGGATTGACGTGTACGTGACGTGCGTTCCAGTACCGCCAAGATCTAGCAGGTTTGCACAGACATTGAAGTGTGGGACAACAATCCACAGACTGAACTCTATACGAAGGAGATGTGTCGCACTGCATGAGGCAAATGGTGGTCACACCAGACACTAACTGGTTTTCTGATCCACGCCCCTATAATTTTATTTAAGGCATCAGTGACCAACAGATGCATATATGTATCCCCAGTCATGTGAAATCCAAAGATTAGGGCCTCATTTCTTTTCAATTGACTGATTTCCTTATATGAACTGTAACTCACGTTTACATTTTTTCCCCAGTTTACTTTTAAACAAAAGTCTACACCTCACACACATAGTCATGGGCTTAAAAAAATACAAATAAACCAGTACCATGTCAGAGAGTTGAAATGTATTAAATTGAGTTTGATTCCAAATACTACACTTTATATACACATCATAAAATACTAAAATAACGAAAGACATAGAAACGCCGCATTTTCGGCGGGCTTTTTTAAATAATGTTTATTCATTTAAATATTATTAACGTTCGACCATGAGGCCACAAGACAGTGATTTGGTCATTTGGCTGCAGGAAAGAGTTAACATGTCACATAATAAGTTGTATGGACTAACATTGTGCAATAATAGTGTTTAACATGATTCTTTAATAAAATCTCTGTACCACACACACACACAAATTATCTGTAAGGTCGCTCAGTTGAGCAGTGAATTTCAAACACAGAATCAGCTACAAAGACCAGGGAGGTTTTCCAATGCCTCACAAAAGGTGGTCACCTATTGCTAGATGGGTTAAAAAAAAAAAGAAGCATAAATTGAATATCCCTTTGTGCATGGTGAAGTTATTAATTACAGTTTGGCTGGTGTACCAATACACCCAGTCACTACAATGTTGCCAGAGAGGAAGGAAACCGCTCAGGAATTTCACCATGATGCCAATCGTGACTTTTTAAAAACAGTTAAAGACTTTAATGGCTGTGATAGAAGAAAACTGAGGATGGATCAATATTGTAGTCCCTCCACAATATTAACCTAATTGACAGAGTGAAAAGTAGTAGGCTAAAAATACTCCAAAACATACATCCTGTTTGCAGTAAGGCACTAAAGTAAAACTGCAAATAATTTGACTAAGAAATTAACTTTATGTCTTGAATACCAGTGGTGTAAAGTACTTTTGTAAAAAATACTTTAAAGTACTACTTAAATAGTTTTTTTTTCAGTATCTGCACTTCACTATTAATATTTTTGACAACTTTTACTTCACTACATTCCTAAAGATGTACTTTTTACTCCAAACTTTCCCCCTGACAACCCAAAATACAAACATCTTGATGCTTAGTAGGACAGGAAAATTATCCAACTCAAGTACTTATTAAGAGAACATCCCTGGTCATCACTACGGTCTCTGGCGGACTCACTAAACACAAATCCTTTGTTTGTAAATTATATCTGAGGGAGAGAGTGTGCCCCTGGCTATCCGTAAATACATTTTTTTTTTTAACAAGAAAATTGTACTGTCTGGTTTGCTTAATATAAGGAATTTGCAATGATTTAAACTTTTACTTTTGATACCTAACTATATTTAAAACCAAATACTTTTAGACTATTACTCAATTAGTCGGGGGCGGCAGAGTAGCCTAGTGGTTAGAGCGTTGGACTAGTAACCTTGCAAGTTCAAACCCCCGAGCTGACAATGTACAAATCTGTCGTTCTGCCCCTGAACAAGCAGTTGTTCCTAGGCCGTCATTGTAAATAAGAATTTGTTCTTAACTGACTTGCCTGGTTAAATAAAGGTTAAAAAAAATATATATATATATTACTTTCACTTGAGTAATTTTCTATTAAGGTTTTTTTTACTTTATCTCAAGTATAACAATTGAGTACTTGTTCCACCATCGCTGAATACAAAGCATTATGTTTGTGGCAAATCTAACAACACAGAGTACCACTTTTCATATTTTCAAGCATGGTGGTGGCTGCAACATGCTATGGGTATGCTTGTCATCTGCAAGGACTAGGGAGTTCAGGTCTGCATTCTAACAGATACTGGGAGACAAATTCATCTTTCAGCAGGACAATAATCGAAAACACAAGGCGAAATATACACGAGTTGCTTACCAAGACGACGTTGAATGTTTGAGTGACCTAGTTAGCTTTGACTTAAATCTATGCAAGACTTGAATGGCTGTCTAGCATTGATCAACAACGAACTTGGCAGAGCTTGAAGAATTTAAAGAATAATGTGCAAATACTGTACAATCCAGGTGTTAAAAAACTCTTAGTTGGAGATTTACTCAGAAAGACTCACAGCTGTAATCACTGCCAAAAGGTGATTATAAACATGTATTGACTAAGGGGGTTGAATACTTAATCAAGATAATTTAATTACCAAGATGTTATTATTTTTTATAATAAAAAAAAAAGTTCAAATACTCTTTCAAAGTAGAATAGATTCTGAGTAGGCGACAACTAAATCCATTGTAATCCCACCTTGTAACAACAAAATGTAGAAGTGAAGGGGTGTTCCCCCCCTTTGAATTGTCTTTTCAATGTCCATGTGGCCCATTGGCATCGGTTACTTCTATCGTTACTTCATATAGAAGAAGAATTACTTGGGAAGGTAGTGTATAGATTGTATTGGGGGGGGGATAATAATGTCTCAATTTACGATGTGCTGGTCCTAGACATCCTTGTATGTAGCCTACTGTTTAACACCTTTTCCCGCTTCTTCCTTTACTCAGACAAGGGGTCTCTCCAACAGGAAGGGATTCTTCCAGCGTGTCCAGGGCCTCATCTGCACTTGTGAATTCCATTCTTTGTGACTCGAGTCACAAATCTGACGACTTGCAACTCTACTTTGACACCAATGACTCGTGACTTAACTTGGACTTGAGCCTTTTGACTGGAACTGACTTGATATCCTCCCCAAGCCCAAATATAAAAAATGATGCTATTAAAAGAGTGCAGCACGTCAACTCTTCATTTTACGGATTACAGTTTGAATCTGACACCAGCCAATCAATCAAATTGTGCCAGCTGAGAAAAAGTTGTGCGTGGCAGTGCAGAGGAACGTTGGCGGGTGAATTCAGATGGAGCCCTTGGAAAGATGATACCCCAAATGATTATCGGATATAAAGACTACGCTGTATCAACAAAAAACGGATTGCAACTTGCAAAACATGCAGGAAGAAAATTACAGACGGAGGCGCAACAACTTCAACTTTGTTCGACATTTGAAGCTGCACAAAGAACGGTAAGTCTTAGCTAATATAGCCGACAGCTACATTATTTATAACTTTCTCATGGCTACCCATGTATTTGCATGGAAATATAAAGTTTATTTGCAAAGTAATAAATGTATATATTTGTTAAAAGCATTCATGATTTGCGTAAATGTAATATACTATTACTCTTGTTAAAAATATGAAATGGTATTACATTTGGTGAAGAGCACATTATCACTTTTTTCGGACTCGAAACTCAAAGTATAGGACTTGAGACTTGCCTGTCTTGACTTGGGACTTGAGTGCTAAGACTTGAGACTTACTTGCGACTTACTTGACTTGGTCCCACCTCTGGTATTTAGCGTTCTTCTATTTCACGCCGATCCAATGGCATCATTCCAGATCCAGTGGTGATATACCCTTAACAAGTTCCTCTGAAATCAGTTTGACCACGTAGCTGGAAAGGTCTTCTTTTTCCTCGTCTTCCGGTATAGACAATAATCGTTCTACAGTATTTTCAATTCCTCTTCCAAAGTTAGCAGCTTTGTTTCCAAAAGGCACATTTTGTCGTCTTGTTCGCTCACACACATGCCTTGTTGGTACGTATCTGACACGATAGACTACTTCCTTTTCGAACAAATCTACTTTTTTCAGCACAGATTGTAACTGTTAGTTTTGGTGAGCATCAAGAGCCTTTCAGCTACACTTTCCTGGATATCCTTTAGACGTTCATTACTCTCATTTGCATCTCCAAGTTGTTCCTGGTCTTTTCCTCTGAGGGAAGCCATGGTTGTGTCGCTGTACCAACTAATTGGTTCGCTGATATTCACAGATTACCACTCACTCTCTCCCAGGTACTTGAGGATATATTGATCTATCGATTTTACAGGCTTAATTTAAACTGTTGTCTGGCTTCTACATATAACAGTTGTGTTGAAAAAAAAAAAAAAAGAGCTACTCACTCCCCATGCTTCCTAAACAGAGCTACTCTCTCCCCATGCTTCCTAAACAGAGCTACTCTCCCCATGCTTCCTAAACAGAGCTACTCTCTCCCCATGCTTCCTAAACAGAGCTACTCTCTCCCCATGCTTCCTAAACAGAGCTACTCTCTCCCCATGCTTCCTAAACAGAGCTACTCACTCCCCATGCTTCCTAAACAGAGCTACTCACTCCCCATGCTTCCTAAACAGAGCTACTCACTCCCCATGCTTCCTAAACAGAGCTACTCACTCCCCATGCTTCCTAAACAGAGCTACTCACTCCCCATGCTTCCTAAACAGAGCTACTCACTCCCCATGCTTCCTAAACAGAGCTACTCACTCCCCATGCTTCCTAAACAGAGCTTCCTCCCCATGCTTCCTAAACAGAGCTACTCACTCCCCATGCTTCCTAAACAGAGCTACTCACTCCCCATGCTTCCTAAACAGAGCTACTCACTCCCCATGCTTCCTAAACAGAGCTACTCACTCCCCATGCTTCCTAAACAGAGCTACTCACTCCCCATGCTTCCTAAACAGAGCTATGCTTCCTAAACAGAGCTACTCACTCCCCATGCTTCCTAAACAGAGCTACTCACTCCCCATGCTTCCTAAACAGAGCTACTCACTCCCCATGCTTCCTAAACAGAGCTACTCTCTCCCCTTGCATCCTATCGGCACCCACATGCCCCTCTCATATGGCGCCAATTCCAAGGAAAACAAACTAGACAAACAAAAAATGTGAGAAACATTTTCCTGAGAGCAAAGGTCAACCTCTTCATACCTGGAGAAATAAACCCAAATATAAAACAAAAGATGGGAAACTTTGTTATTATATTATGTGTTTCTGGGTAACCCTGACAGCAAAAGGACAAAGCAAGGAAGCAGAACTCCTTTAGGCAGAAAATTACATCAGGCCATTACGTTAAATAACTATTTTTAGAATCACCCACGTAATTCATTCGACCTTTCATACTAGTTCTCTATTGGAATCTCCTGTGCTTACTGTGATGATACCAGGCGAAGTATCACAATACCGAGATTCAATGGCCTAGCATCTCCTGGAAGCTTTTCTAAACTTTCTCCAAAAACATGTCACTGAAATTCACACTTTCACTTAATACAACAAATTGAACTAATAGAATACTGCATAGAATGGCTGATTTGCTCATATTGGCAAAGCTCTACCTGTGATATGGCTGGAGGAATGGGAGGAAGGAATATACATCAGTGGAGGATGCTGAAGGGAGGACGGCTCATAATAATGTCTGGAACATCACAAATGGAATGGCATCAAACACATAGAAACCATGTGTTCGATACCATTCCACTAATTCTGCTCCAGCCATTACCACAAGCCCATTCTCCACAATTAAGGTGCCACCAACCTCCTGTACTCTACATGCATGTCATTGTGTCAGTAAGGAGGGCATGAAACCTTTACTCTTCAGTTGACACACACACACAATCTCCCTCACTCTCATAAACACTCTCTCCCACAAACACACACACTGAGACCAACTTAAAAAACATTAGGCACCAAACAGAATTTAAGGAGCACCAGAAAGAAAGATGTTTGATATAGTTTAGGTTTACATTAGACCTATATGAAACACATCTCATGAGTAGGAGACCCATTTCCTTTCTTTGTGTATCAATCAAATTTGCCAACACCTACTGTCAAGTTACCAGGTTGTTAGCTAGCTAGGTAACATGACTGAACAACGTTAGTTGATGTCAAATCAATAATTAGCAACCCTGGGTTTGTTCAAAACGGCCCGTGTCATGGTTTGTGATATATAAAATGCGCGAATCCTGATACAAATAAAAAAGGCATCTCTGGTAATATGGGTCATATTTTTGTAACCGTTTGGGCTAGAGACAAGCCAGAGGCAAGCATGCCTGTCCATTTTCCCTCTCCGACAATAAGAGGCTGCATGACAGTGAACTGATCTGTGCTCTTGGTTATAACAGGCGATGAAATTATACAATGTATCAACATTGCTCGTGTTGCTCCAACATAACACAAGTACAAATCTAAACAGAAGACTAAGGGTCTGCATCCCCACTTGCCATCACAAATATATCATTTATTTTCAAACTGACGGAGGAATAGACGCGCGTGAAGAGCGGACGGAGAGAAGCAGGTGAGGACTGGCAGGGGATGAGGATGGCTGATTACATCTTCCACACGTGATATGCAAATTAATTTAATCTCAGCAAAAAAAGAAATGTCCTCGCACTGTCAACTGCGTTTATTTTCAGCAAACAAACTGTAAATATTTGTATGAACATAACATTTGTATCAACAGCTGAGACAAACTGAACAAGTTCCATAGGCATGTTAATAACAGAAATGGAATAATGTGTCCCTGAACAAAGGGGGGTAACAGTCAGTATCTGGTGTGGCCACCAGCTGTATTTAAGTACTGCAGTGTACCTCCTCCTCATGGACTGCACCAGATTTGCCAGTTCTTGCTGTGAGATGTTAACCCAATCTTCCACCAAGGCACCTGCAAGACATTTCTGGGGGGAATGGCCCTAGCCCTCACCCTCCGATCCAACAGGTCCCAGACGTGCTCAAAGAGATTGAGATCCGGGCTCTTCGCTGGCCATGGCAGAACACTGACATTCCTGTCTTGCAGGAAATCACTCACAGAACGAGCAGTATGGCTGGTGGCATAGTCATGCTGGAGGGACAATGTCAGGATGAGCCTGCAGGAAGGGTACCACGAGGGAGGAGGATGTCTTCCCTGTAACGCACAGCGTTGAGATTGCATGCAATGACAAGCTCAGTCCGATGAGACACCCTGCTCCAGACCATGACGGACCTTCCACCTCCAAATCAATCCCGCTCCAGAGTACAGGCCTCGGTGTAAAACTCATTCCTTCGACTATAAACGTGAATCCGACCATCATCTCCCGGTAAGACAAAACCGTGACTCATCAGTGAAGAGCACTTTTTGCCAGTCCTGTCTGGTCCTGCGATGGTGGGTTTGTGCCCATAGGCAACGTTGTTGCCGGTGATATCTGGTGATACCTGCCTTACAGCAGGCCTCCAAGCCCTCAGTCCAGCCTCTCACAGCCTATTGCGGACAGTCTGAGCACTGATGGAGGGATTGTGCGCTCCTGGTGTAACTCGGGCAGTTGTTGTTGCCATCCTGTACCTGTCCCGCAGGTGTGATGTTCGGATGTACCAATTCTGTGCAGGTGTTGTTACACGTGGTCTGCCACTGCGAGGAAAATCAGCTGGCCGCTCTGTCTCCTTGTAGCGCTGTCTTCGGCGTGTCACAGTACGGACATTGCAATTTATTGCCCTAGCCACATATACAGTCCTCATTGCAGCTCCTTGCAGCTTGCCTAAGGCACGTTCACGCAGATGAGCAGGGACCCTGGGCATCTTGCTTTTGGTGTTTTTCAGAGTCAGTAGAAAGGCCTCTTTAGTGTCCTATGTTTTCATAACTGTGACCTTAATTGCCTACCGTCTGTAAGCTGTTAGTGTCTTAACTATAAAATGAATGAGAAATACCAGTTTCTATTCTATTTTACCATTGGTTTATGACATACTATTATTTCCTTATTGAGTTATAATTCTAAGTTGATTGGTTATTCTTGATTTAACATGTTTTTGAGTCACGATGCGAATCATGGGTTCGAAGGAAAAATAATCGGTTCCCTCGGGTTCCTGGTTTTTGGGTAAATATACAAATATACTTTGTTCAGTCTGCATACAGACTAAAAATACAGTGGGGGAAAAAAGTATTTAGTCAGCCACCAATTGTGCAAGTTCTCCCACTTAAAAAGATGAGAGAGGCCTGTAATTTTCATCATATGTACACTTCAACTAAGACAGACAAAAAGACAAAAAAAATCCAGACAATCACATTGTAGGATTTTTTATGAATTTATTTGCAAATTATGGTGGAAAATAAGTATTTGGTCAATAACAAAAGTTTCTCAATACTTTGTCATTGCCAACAAAGGGTATATAACAGAGGTCAAACGTTTTCTGTAAGTCTTCACAAGGTTTTCACACACTGTTGCTGGTATTTTGGTCCATTCCTCCATGCAGATCTCCTCTAGAGCAGTGATGTTTTGGGGCTGTTGCTGGGCTACACGGACTTTCAACTCCCTCCAAAGATTTTCTATGGGGTTGAGATCTGGAGACTGGCTAGGCCACTCCAGGACCTCGAAATGCTTCTTACGAAGCCACTCCTTCGTTGCCCGGGCGGTGTGTTTGGGATCATTGTCATGCTGAAAGACCCAGCGACGTTTCATCTTCAATGACCTTGCTGATGGAAGGAGGTTTTCACTCAAAATCTCACGATACATGGCCCCATTCATTCTTTCCTTTACACGGATCAGTCGTCCTGGTCCCTTTGCAGAAAAACAGACCCAAAGCATGATGTTTCCACCCCCATGCTTCACAGTAGGTATGGTGTTCTTTGGATGCAACTCAGCATTCTTTGTCCTCCAAACACGACGAGTTTAGTTTTTACCAAAAAGTTATATTTTGGTTTCATCTGACCATATGACATTCTCCCAATCTTCTTCTGGATCATCCAAATGCTCTCTAGCAAACTTCAGACGGGCCTGGACATGTACTGGCTTAAGCAGGGGGACACGTCTGGCACTGCAGGATTTGAGTCCCTGGCGGCGTAGTGTGTTACTGATGGTAGGCTTTGTTACTTTGGTCCCAGCTCTCTGCAGGTCATTCACTAGGTCCCCCCGTGTGGTTCTGGGATTTTTGCTCACCGTTCTTGTGATCATTTTGACCCCACGGGGTGAGATCTTGCGTGGAGCCCCAGATCAAGGGAGATTATCAGTGGTCTTGTATGTCTTCCATTTCCTAATAATTGCTCCCACAGTTGATTTCTTCAAACCAAGCTGCTTACCTATTGCAGATTCAGTATTCCCAGCCTGGTGCTAGTCTACAATTTTGTTCATGGAGTCCTTTGACAGCTCTTTGGTCTTGGCCATAGTGGAGTTTGGAGTGTGACTGAGGTTGTGGACAGGTGTCTTTTATACTGATAACAAGTTCAAACCATTGCCATTAATACAGGTAACGAGTGGAGGACAGAGGAGCCTCTAAAAGAAGAAGTTACAGGTCTGTGAGAGCCAGAAATCTTGCTTGTTTGTAGGTGACCAAATACTTATTTTCCACCATAATTTGCAAATAAATTCATTATAAAATCCTACTATGTGATTTTCTGGATTTCTTTTTCTAATTTTGTCTGTCATAGTTGAAGTGTACCTATGATGAAAATTACAGGCCTCATCTTTTTAAGTGGGAGAATTTGCACAATTTGTGGCTGACTAAATACTTTTTTGCCCCACTGTATATGTTAAATAGGGATGACAGTTACTCCAAATGGATTTTGATATGTGATTTGCTGAATTAATTTTTTCGATACAAATTTCACCAGATTGGGACTGCTGGATTGTTGGTGGGATTCTCCGATGGATTAGGGTGCCAACTCCCTGATCGGGTAACTCTTCCGAGAGGTCGCCAGTAAAACAAGGGAGTATGAACTAATGTTGAAAATGGTTTCAACAGTAACAGTATGTTATGCTCTTTGACCTTTGTCGTAGAGATGGTGTTAAGAAAATTGGGAATGTAATAATTTATATAGTATAGTTATATAGTCAACGCTTGTCTGAATTTCCTGAAACAGGAAGGAATTTAACTAAACTGTTGTTCTGGTCTGTGCTTTTTTGAGGTTATCATGGAAGGTGACGTCAGATCGTGTCTTAATGCATTGTATGAATCATTTGGACACAAACTTTGTGTGTGAACCTCAAAACTCTCCCAAACTGGTTGAAGAACGAGCGACAAAGGCGTTCAATGTGACAGTGACTTTTAACACTTCAATATGAGTCAGAGCCATTAACCTGGGTATGGGCGGCAGGAGTGCACTAGAGTCCTGAGATCGCGCATGTGGAGTGAGCGTTGAGAGAGATAACATACACATTTCTCTCATGGTGCTGGTGGGAGGAATAGGCCAGACAGGATGGTGATAGCAGCACAGGTGAGAGGCTCGTGTACGTGGGAAAATCGGACGTATCCATTTGGATATTGAAATTGGGACATTATCAAGGACCATCAAATGTGACAGACAAGAGTTACATGTGCCGTTAGGAAGATGAACTGCACCGCTATCTGAAGACACGCTAGAATGATAAGTGCAGGGAGGGGGGGCATTTAGGCTAAGTATGCATTGAGATACTGATCTTTCTGGCTGTTGCGAGAGTGCGCTTGCAGGCTGGGTGTGAGTCAGACCGAAACTAGATAAAGAGAAGTAACCACTGTCTGGTTTTGACATGTTGATCTTGTGTGACCATAAACAATGCTAATACATTCAGAGAAGCTACTGTACTAGGTTGCCTTATAAGGTAACCTCAGCTTATTGATACACACATACATTAGGGATGTACCATACCGTACCATACCACTAGGGAGTGATCACATGTATAAAATCAGCTGTGCACTTAGGTGGGGTGCAGAACTTATCGGAAACATGCGTTCTATGTTCCCGTTGTCAACTTCTGTCTGCAATTGCATTAATAAAGGTTTAATTGATTTACTTAAAGAAGATATTGTCTGATTGCTGATTTCACCAATAAGCCAATGATTGACAAGGAACCTACCACGATAAATTTTAGTCAGACTCAAAGTAAGCACTAAGGACTGTCACTCTATATTTGAGTTGGATCATTTACAAAATGTTTTAGTTATGATTCGGATAGAGAGAGAGGGGCTCTAAAACGCTGAGGGGTGAGGGCACTGCTAAAATGTATAATTCCTAGGGAGGCTCTAGAAAACTCATCTCTAAGTATCCACTGACAAGGAGGTTGTTAGAGAACTCACTGGATGGTAGCTTGGGTCAACCATTAAGGTTAATTTAGTTCTCTTTTGTCATCAGAATTTTAATGTTAAACCGCATTGATACATAGAGATTGCTGGATGATACGATACAATTAATTGCATACAAGGCTCAGTCTGTTTTGCGATAACACACAAGGATGAAAATGAAGGAGATGGCATTGAGACCAGCATCACATGGGTATAGAACGTAATGGAGTTTTAGTCGCATCAAAGGTGGTGTGAAGTTATTAAACGTGTACCTTTTCACTCTTTCCTTTGCAAGTCAATATGTTTTTAGGTTTCAGGAACCATAAGAGTGATCATTGTTCCAGAGGGACTGATGTATATTGACTAATTGATTTGAGAATGTTTTAGTACGTCTATTACTGTAGAAGTGCATTAGTAGTGACTAGTGTGTTATGGGTTAGATGGAATGATATATGTACAAATGTATCTGTAGGAGGAGGCGAGGTACACATGAGGTGTGTTTGAGACAGAATGATTACATAGGGCTGTTAAGTGGGATGTGACTGCTGCGGTGGAGATCTGTGGGGGCTCATAAATTAAGGTTGTGGTGATAGAGGGGTATTATTCCCAGAGACTATGTATATTGTTACAGGAGATGGCTCATAGGAGAGGGAGGACAGCTAACTGTGCACAATACAGGGACTATTATGAGGTTAAACTACAGCTAAACATTACACATACCCAGATCATGGTGAGAGTAGAAAAGATAGTGGTGGCATTTCAGACAATAAGGTAAACTTTCAGGAAACACGTGATTCAGTTTTGTTAGGTTGGATATTTTTCCAACTCATTAATCTCTTTCCCAATTTCTAATTGCCGGCGAACACTTGACAGATTACATGCAGTAGTTATTCTCACGGCAGTCGCTGTAGGGACAGTAATTGAAGGAGGCTATAGTCATGGACCATGTTAGTAGTAGCAGGGGTTACTTTAGTAGCATTGTTGGGATATCAGTTTATGAGGACTCATGCCAAATGGCTGGGTAGCTGGTAACTGGGAGACTGATGGGCGTACCGGGGGCTGTTAGTCAAATGGCACAAATTAGTGATCTTGCCATAAGGGGGAGTCTATGTTGTCAGGAAATAACCAATGTGTTGCAGTGTGTATATCCTCAGGAGAAAGCAGCACATGAGAAGCAGGAGATAACCAAGGGCACGGGCTGAATTCTGGAGATTGAGTGTACATCAAGATACACCAGGCAGGGGTGTTGGGACAGTGTTGGTCTGGTCTACGCACAGTACTCCTTACAGCACATGTAGCGGTAAAGATCGGCATGTCTCTCCTCGGTAGGTTCACAGATCTCACAGGAAGTGAGGTCCAACTGCATAATGGGTGAACTTGAAGACGCCATGACAGAGGAAGCAGAGCTAAAGAGAGAAAGAGAGAGAGAGACTAGATTCCACTGTAGACATGTAGATGGGTTGGGTCAGGGAGCTACTTTAAACATCATAGTTGGGTTGGGTTAGCTGCTTTATTGGTTAATGCATCATATGAAAGGATAGATGGTGGGGTAATTGTACTCTAAACAACATTTTGAAGGCATTGATGTAAAAGTCTATACAGTGCTGAGTTACCTCAAGAGGATGTAGCGTTGATTTGTTCCCCAATGGAGGAGATGGGGAACAAAGTGAAAATGACATGGCTTGGGAACACCTCTCAGAACCTAGGGCCGGGAAAGGGGAAGACTGGGCGAAAGCATGAGGAGGCTTTTTAGGGCTTTCAATTTTGTGGAATCCAGCAGAAAAGTATCCTAGAGGCATAGAGTCAGGTGAAGAGAGAGAGTGGGAATTGTCATGGCCTCAGACTTTGTTTTAATGCATATATAATTATGCATAGCTTAACACATTGTTAATGCTGTTGTTTTGTGTTTATTTTCGGCTTTCCAAGTCTTGTGCTATCACTCTCTTAAGAACCAGAAAGAGAAAGTGGAAAAGCAGCTCCAGCTGAAGTGGAGAAAGCCAACAGCTTCAGCTGGAATGGAATTCTGTTGTGTGATGAGACAGAAATAAGAGTGTGCATATAGAACAGAGGCCATAAGCCTAACTGTGAATGTTAATCGTGTTTTATTTTTTATTGTTTGTCCATTTAAAAGTAATTTCCAAGTGTATGTATTGTTGAACAGTATGGAGTAATATGTTCGATACAAGGGACTGTTAGATTCTGGGTTCTGACTTCTTAACTTCTTTGGGATAGGAGGCAGTATTTGACTAGCTTGGATGAAAAACATGCCCAAATTAAGCTGCCTGCTACTCAGCCATAAAAGCTAGAATATGCATATGATTAGTAGATTTGGATAGAAAACACTGAAGTTTCTAAAACTGTTTGAATGATGTCTGTGAGTATAACAGAACTCATATGGCAGGCAAAAACCTGAGAAAAAATCCAACAAGGAAGTGGGAAATCTGAGGTTTGTAGTTTTTCAACTCAGCCCCCATTGAAGACACAGTGGGATATTAGTTATGTTTCACTTCCCAAGACTTCCACTAGATGTCAACAGTATTTACAAACTGCTTTGAGGATTCTACTCTAAAGGAGGGGCTCATAAGAGCTATTTGAGTGAGTGGTCTGTGGCAGAGTGCCACAGCCTCGGTCTGGCGCTCACGTGAAAGGTAGCTACGTTCCACTTCATTTGTACAGACAAAGGAATTGTCCGGTTGGAACATTAATGAAGTTTTATGTTAAAGACATCCTAAAGATTGATTCCATACTTAGTTTGGCATGTTTCTACGGGCTGTAACATAACTTTTTGTCCGACGTTCGGCTCGACCTGAACGCGCTTTTGGATTTGTTTACCAAACGCCCTAACAAAAGAAGATATTTGGACATAACTGATGGACATTATCGAACAAATCAAACATTTATGGTGGAACTGGGATTCCTGGGAGTGCATTCTGATGAAGATCATCAAAGGTAAGTGAATAAATAAAATGCTATTTCTGACTAATGTTGACTACCCAATATGGCAGGTATCTTTTTGGCTGCTTTGTTGTCTAAAGGCTGTACTCAGATTATTGCATGGTTTGCTTTCTCCGTAAAGTTTTTTAAAAATCTGACACAGCGGTTGCATTAAGTTGAATGTTTATTATGAGTATTTCTGTAATTTGATGTGGCTCTCTGCACAATCACCGCATGTTTTAGAACTACTGAACGTAACGTGCCAATGTAAACTCCGATTTTTTATTTAAATATGAACTTTATCAAACAAAACATACATGTATTGTGTAACATGAAGTCCTATGAGTGTCATCTGATGAAGATCATCGAAGGTTAGTGATTCATTTTATCTCTATCTCTGCTTTTTCTCCTCTCTTTGGCTGGAAAAATGGCTGTGCTTTTCTGCGGCTTGGTGGTGACCTAACATAATCGTTTGTGGTGCTTTCGCTGTAAATCCTTTTTGAAATCAGACATTGTGGCTGGATTAACGAGAATTATATTTTTATGAATGGTGTAAAATACTTGTATGCTTGAGGAAGTTTAATTATGAGATTTTTGTTATTTTGAATTTGGCGCCCTGCACTTTCACTGGCTGTTGCGGGGGGGGGTTCCGCTAGCGGAACCTAGGCAGGTTAACCTTGGAACATTGTCCTAGACAGGTTAAACTTGGAACATTGTTATACTAGAGACATGATGGAACAAAAGTAATACGATAGTATCTGAGGATTGATAGAGACTGGTTTTTATATCAGAAGTTAATGGTTATCTGTAGTAGCCAGATGGCTTTGGAATATGCTGTGTAGAAGGAGGCAATCACGATTGCTATAGGTGATACGGGTGGAGAGCTTTGGAATAGGCATCAAGGGGGTTGAGGTCAGGTCACCTTAAGGGAGAAGGAACAGTTTATTACCCCATCACTTCGTCTTCATGTCGAAACATAACAGATGTAAGGGTTGGAGAGAAGGAGGATTGCAGAGAAGGAGGATTGCATCTAAATTGGAGCATATATACTTGTGTTGGTGGAGACATGTTTTGTCTGAATGCAGCTGTATTGACCCTCTGGGAAGAATAAAATTGTTTAAGCTCTCATAGTATCCATTGAGTTTGACTCTGAGAATTAGAACCTAACAACACACACAGGAAACTTGTGAAAAGCCCAGCAGCTTTGCAGTTCTTGACACTCAAATCCGGTGTGCCTGGTACCTACTACTAAAACCCATTCAAAGGCACTGAAATATTTTGTCTTGCCCATTCACCCTCTGAATAGCACACATGCACAATCCATGTCTCAAGGATAAAAAAAAAATCCTTCTTTAACTTGTCTCCTCCCCTTCATCTACACTGATTGAAGGTAACATTCATACAGGCTCATAGCTCTCAACTGGATTCACCTGGTCAAGCTGTCAAGGAAAGAGCAGGTGTTTCCAATGTGTTGTACCCTCAGTGTATGTTCTCTATTGTGAAAGCAGGGATGCAAACTGGTGAGTGCCTAAATAAAGTGACAGAAATTCTTCATACAGAAACACACAAAAAAGCTACGTAAACTGCAAGAAAATGTGCCTATTTTCAGAGTGGGGTTGTCACCACACCAACACTTTACTAAGGCTACCAGACCAAGTATCCTAATACAGAGTAATATGTATCTACTTCCCTTGCACTGCGAGCAGCTCCAATTAATTATTTAACAAATGTAACACAAACCACATCACTATCTGCACACGCCAGCTGGCCATCACGACTAAATAGCATATTAAAAGTGATAGAGATGTGCAGAAAAAAACAGATGGAGAGATGCCGCTGAGTAGGCTAATGGCTTGTTAGTGGGACGCAGCTAACTGCTCACAGCTGTCATACGTGATATTGGATGAAGCACTCGTTCTGATATGACATATCTGACATCACGATCTAAACCCTGGTATTCTATTTGTAGGACGCAGAGGGTAGGGATGCATTCTGTACAGTCGGTAGTGATCACACAGGGAGAAGATCTGTTGGGGCCTCGACGTTATAACTCAATGAGTGATACACTACATCTACGCACTTTTTGTCAGATCTACATGACTCACATGGATGACCTTCTGTATTCTGAGATCAAAAGGCAAATATCACGGAAAAGTGACGAGTTGGCATCCCTGTGAAAGGTACGGCTGAGCATGGGAGCCCGTTACACAGCAGAAGTTGGGCGTAACACTGGAAGACCCACCTGTCAGGTCCTCACACTTGGCATGGACCCAGTGGTTACAGGTGGCACACTGCATCATCTGACTGTCGTAGTCACTGTCCTCATAGCACTTGAAGCAGATCGGACAGTAGTTGCCTTTAGAAAGTGATATCGTCAATATCCTGCCATTCCCATATGAATAGTGAAATCAAATAAATGAGCTGGTCTTTTATCATGTTTTAACATTTGTGTTTGCAGATCGACTTCCCCAAAGCGTTCACTTCATCTTACCTTGGTCGTGGAGCTTGGTGCAGTCTGGACAGAGTCCTTTATCGTGGTTCCACTCGGTGTCCCAACTCTTCCCTGGTGTAACCCCACAGCTTTTACACCTGATGCACGTCATACACACCCAGGCCTTCCTCCTCCTGTTGGGTTTGGGGTAGTTAGGCCCCAGGCATGAAGGGTGATAACAGTTCTGACATCTGTCACACTCCAGCAGAGGCTGAGGAACACCAGAGAGATACAGTATTACAGTTACACATAGATTGGTGGCAACACTAATGTCACAGTCAAAGATGGTGGATATATGAAGATTGTTAACGGCCTGAGTGTGAATTATTGAACAAAATGTCAGTTCTAATGTAATAAAGTAAGTTCCTCTCCTATAGGCATCAATGCAATATCAGCTAGATCTGGTCTACTTAGTTCATTGACTCTCATTGAAGCAGAAAACTATAGACCCTGGATATAGCCTTAAAACTAGTGACCAGGTGGTTCAGTCCTCAGGTGAGACAAGTGACTGGGGCCTTGCGTGGACCCATACCTTGGAGTGCTTGTTTTTTCTGCCACATATATGGCAGCACTTGCAGCGGCGACAGCACCAGTTCTCCTCAGAGGGCCGATCCGTTGCCTCAAGGCAAAACCGGTGGAAGGGATCACAGCACACCTGGCAGTACAGCATTTGCTAGGATAGGAAGAGGCAACGGTCTGCAGTTTTAAGACTTTCCAATGCAGATTCAAAAGATCCATCATGGCCATACATTGACAAAAACATTATAAATGTCAAAACATCATACAGCAAATAGCAGTTTTGAAAAAGACATTCCTCCAATGGACATTGTAATAACAGAGCCATGTTGTGAGCCTTTACTTCTTGTTGTCCTTTACTGGCACACAGCAGGCAGACACAGGGGGGCATGATGGGTACAGAGGTCAGGATACTCAGGCCTCCCATCATCCACACATTCTGGAGGTCACAGTCCTCCTGCATGGCAGACAGGGGAGGCTTAGACACAGCTTTCACCTCTCATACTGAGGCCCGCAGGACAGAGTCAGACACAGGAGTGGGAGATACAGAGATGGGAAACGACAGCCTTTTGGACTCTTGATGTAGAAGAACACTGACATCCAGTGGATAGATAAGGGTATTACAGAAATAAACCAAACCAAAGACAAAACCTGATGATGATAATGGCTAATTTAACCATGTTATAAACTGAGCAGTTTGGGTCCTGGGTGCTGATGGGCAATCTTGCCGTGTATTTAGCATACAATATATCACAGGTATGATGCAAAACAACTTATTTAGTGTTATATTTATGTTAGTAACGGTTTATCATAGCAATAAGGCACCTCAGGGATTTCTGGTATATTGGCCATTAAAACTGGGTGGTTCAAGCCCTGAATGCTGAATGGCTGACAGCCGTATACCACGGGTATACCTGGTAAATGAGATCTCTAAAACCACAGCTACAAGAGTCAAGGAAAAGCATCTGACCTTGAAGTCCACGCCGATCTTGTGCGTAGGCTCGGAGGGCTCCCTCTCCCTCTGGTCAAATCCATTGGCCAGGGCGGCCAGGACGCTAGGTGGCATCTGTTCCATAGGATTCTGGGAAAAATACGACGAAGCATAAAAATAGGCTCGTCCCCACCCCGCCTCCACCAACATTCTTCCCCTCTCACCCCCCACCCTCACCCTGGCCCTTGGCCACCCCGGGGTGGCCCCAGTGTGGGATAGCAGGCGCAGGGGAGACCCTTGGTCCTCGGGGTAGGAGGAGGATAGCTCCAGGTCTGACTGTAAGTGTGGGGGCGACTGCGTCATTTGCAGCAGTAGCTGCTCCGCCGACAGCCACTCTGACTCTCTCTCTCCCTGGTGGTCATCGTCCAGCCAGCTGTAGACACCACCGCTCCACAGGCCTGTCTGCTTCTGCTGTACCTGTGAAGGGTGGGACTGCTGCGGCCAAAGCAAAAGAGCACTAGCGTTATCTGCCACGAGCACCTATAAGCAAGCAGCAGCTTAACTCAGAATGAGAGGAGAGAGAAGGAGGAGAGGACAGGGAATCCCACCATGAGGTGCAGCAGAGAGAAGACGAAGTAAGTGGAAAGATAGAGATTGGAGAGGGGGGGGTTGTGCAGATCCTTTGTGTTATTCACCTAGGCGACCCAGAAACGGTCAATTCTTGCACCGCCTGCTCAGTGGCATCAGAGCAGCAGCCCTGTTGTGATTCTTTACCTTGTCAGTTTTACGGCGACACGGAGGAACTCGGTGGTGCAGCCTGCGATGTCTCAAACCGTCATCCGATAGATCTCCCAGGAATCCATCCAGAGAGACAAAGTCTGAAGACAAAAAGAAACCATTGCAGTGGTGATTAGACCTACAGTGTTAATACTTCAGAGTTAACACATTACCTCACAGCTATGAACAGGATCTTCTAGAACAGTGGTTCCCAATCTTTTTGTAGTCCCGTACCCCTTCAAACATTCAACCTCCAGCTGCGTACCCTCTCTAGCACCAGGGTCAGCGAACTCTCAAATGTTGCCACCATTGTAAGCCTGCCACACACACACTATACGATACATGTATTAATGAGTGTGAGTTTTGGTCCTATAAGAGCTCTTATAGGACCATGGCACAAATAATAATAATCAATCGTTTGGCTCTTTATTTTAACCATCTTACATATAAAACTTTATTTGTTCATCAAAAAATGTGAATAACTCACCACAGGTTAATGAGAAAGAAGGGTGTGCTTGGATGGATACACATAACTCTGAAATGGTGGGTTGTATTGGAGTCTGTCTTAAATCATTTTCCATACAGTCTCTGCCTGCATTTCGTTTTCATGCTAGTGAGGGCCAAGAATCCACTCTCACATAGGTACGTGGTTGCAAAGGGCATCAGTGTCTTAACAGCGTGGTTTGCCAAGGCAGGATACTGTGAGCGCAGCCCAATCCAGAAATCTGGCAGTGGCTTCTGATTAAATTACATTTACACAGAACCGCTTGTAGCAATTTCAATTTCTCTTCTTCAGATATCAGTAAGTGGACTGGAGGCAGGGCATGAAAGGGATAATGAATCCAATTATTTGTGTCATCTGTTTCAGGAAAGTACTTGCGTAATTGCACACCCAACTCACTCAGGTGCTTCACTATATCACAATTGACATTGTCCGTAAGCTTGAGTTCATTTGCACACAAAAAATCATACAATGATGGAAAGACCTCTGTGTTTGTCCCGCACATTGAATATAGTTGTGGAGAGTCCCTGTAATCCTAGATTCGGATCATTCATGCTAGAAATAACATCACCCAGATAGGCCAGACGTGTGAGAAACTCGTCATCATGCAAGCGTTCAGACAAGTGAAAATTATGGGCAGTAAAAAAAACATTAAGCTCGTGTCAATACTTTGCCCCTTGATAACCAGCGCACACAAGTATGTTGTAGAAACTTTAGTCTGCAAAACATCTTTCAAGCTTTCAGGCATTCCCTTGGCAGCAAGAGCCTCTCGGTGGATGCTGCAGTGTACCCAAGTGGCGTACACTGCCGAGAACAACTGCTTGCACACGCTACCACTCCACTATGTCTCCCCTATCATGTTCTACCATGCCACTGATGCGTTGTGAAACAGTGTTGTTTGATGAAGGCATTGTCTGTATTGTTTTTTGGGCCTTTTCCCACAGCATTGTCCCAGCCATATCCATGGCAGCAGGAAGAATTAAGTCCTCCACAATAGTATGGGGCTTGCCTGTCCAAGCCACTCGGTAGCTCACCATATAAGACGCTTCTAGCCCATTCCTATTAATGGTATCTGTTGATTTTAAACATGTCTTACTACTCGAAAGTCATCTTAATTCTCTCTGAAAAAACTCCCATGGCTTATTTTTCAAATTGGCATGTTTTGTTTCTAAATGTCTGTGCAAGAGTGAAGGTTTCATCAAGTTGTGAGATAGTACTTTTGCATATAATACACTGTGGCTGAGGAAAGGTACTACTCCCAATATAAGTGAACCCCAAATCAATGTAGTTCTCATCATATTTGCGCCTTTTCGATGGTCCAATGTCCCTGTCTGTTGTTTGGTGCTTTCCCGGGTTAGCGGACGGTAGCTCTTCGGCTGCATCAGATTCACAACTGTCAGTATCCTTGCTAGCTAGGCTAACAACAAATGTAGAATTACTGATGCTAGCATTGGATGTGCTTGTGGAAGCAACACAACTTGTGTAGTCAACAGGTGCAGAACTGCTGGTAGTAGCAGTACTACCAGTAGAGCTGGTATACGTCTCTATGGACACAGGCCTTACTAAAATGGACTGTTTGAAAATGTGGAGAAAAAAATAAAGTTAAATGTGAATCACATTTTTATTTGGCATACTCCCGACGGCATTGCATGTGCCCCAGTTTGGGAATACCTGTTCCAGAAGATCTGACAATATTAAATAGAGTAAAATCCCTTTCTATGATCACTTCCCAATAATGTTACATTACTACCTTGGATGCGTGGGCCGGGGCCTCTCCTCCGGCCGGGAGAGGCAGAGTTGGAGCCCACAGTGATCTCCAGGTCGGAGTCATAGTCCAGCAGGTCAAAGTAGGAACGCGGCTTCACACAGCGCCGCGGCTGCTTCCTCACAGATGGGCTCTGGCTGTCCCCCACCTCCATCCCATCAACTTCCTCATTGCTAGACTGACCCACGCTGAGGGAGTGCCGCCTGCGATTCCCAGGACCTCCAGGGAACTTGCCACTCAAACGACGTGCTTTTCTGTCTTCAATCTGATCACATCTTTTATATCTTATGGAGAGAGAAAAAATGGGTCATTTAGTTGTCTATTCAATCTATATAATTCAATAGCATATATGCGAGTTGGTCACCTTTGGAATTCTGATGAGCAGTACACTTACATGCAGCACTGTCGCTTCGTATTGGGCCCTCCAAACTTGGGTTTGTCCAGGCAGTTCATGCACTCGCCACAGTCCTCCTCATGGTTGCAGCCCTTGCAGATCCCACACCTCCGAGAGCGGAGCCCAAAAGGTCCAAGGCTCTTTTGTTTAGCAAAACCTGCTCCCGACTTCCTGACCTTGGTAACCTTTTGGTCCGGCAGCCCAGGGCTGTCTGGCCCAGAGGGAGACCGACCACCTGCAATAGGTAAGGTATATAATTAAAATATCTTTCATAGGAAAGTCAAAGAAAGTTGTGTGGAAAGACCAGAACTCATATCACTTAAAAATGTTTGTTGAGAGATTTGTATTGATAATCAGTTTTGAAAGCTTGAGGCTCTACCTTGGTTCTTTCCAGAGGGGGATATGCCAGTTCTCTCATGCAGAGGCAGCGCACTGAGTCTGGGGATCATGTCTTCGGGCACCAGTGCACGAGGCTGGCCCAGCACCACAGCTGCTGCACGGCACACATGCTTGATGCGTGGACCCCCCGCTCTGCGGAACTCCTGTTAACAAGGAGAGAGGGGGGACAAGGAGGGATGCTGTTTCATCACAATGAAAAATGTATTTATGACCAGAAAAGGTGGGTCTTAGTGAGGAAGAAACAACATACTGATACTTTATTAAGTAAGAGACAAAGAAACATTCAAACACATTGAAAAGTGAGAGAAACTGAAGATAGAACATGCAGAGAACAGTACAGACCAGGATTGTGTTCATATGCCCATACCTGTGACAGGGGAGGGTCAGTCATGTTTGAGGCAACAGGCTCAAGCTGCTCTTTCGGTTTCCTCCTTTGTCTCTTCCCTGCTGCATCTCTGGAGCCAGCAGGCCCTGATAGAAGCTGCAGGTAACATGTTTCATCACTATGGGCTTACACAGGAAGCTCTCCAGAGATATCACAATATTGGTGTTAATGAATATCATCCTATTTAATAACAATGAAGAGAAACAAAGCATATTCTGTATCAGAAATAAGTCCCATCATGCATGTTGTTTACTGAAAAAAAACAACTGTCTGCATGGCAATTTTCAAGTGTATTCTTTTTATGAGTGGGCCAATTATTACCCCTGAAGACTTCAGTTGTTTCTGCTGGTCGATCTTGTTGAGCTGGACCTTGGCTTTCTTGAGCAGATTGAACATCCTCTTATTGGCCCCTGTGAAGCGAACTCTCTGGGTGGCTCCTTTCTCCTCAGCAGCAGCACGGTCAGGCTCAGCGATCATGTTCAGATGCAGTTCCTGTGGCTCAAGCTTTCTTGCTTCTGGGACAGAGGAAGACCATAAAGTATGTCACTACTTTCCAGGGTAGTTTAAGCAGTAAAAACATACTCAGAGACATTAAACCAAGTAACATACAAATAAACAAAAATACCAGGTTTACATAATGTGCAGTCATTTATCAAGCAAGCTAATGTTAAACAACTATCAGCATTAATTGATTAATCTTTGCTTACCTGCAATAACATTCTCAGCATTTGTTTTGTCTTCCTCTGTCAACTCCTCACGTTCTCCATATTGAAATGTTAAGAACTTTGAGTTCATAGTCCGAACACACACAGAGACTTTTCGCACAACCCCAGGGCTATCAAGGTCCTCAATCTTGAGCTTGGATTTGCCTTGCTTTGATTTGGGTTTGCTTGGAGCTGTTATTGTTGTATGTTTCTTTAGACAGATGCTCTTGACTTCATCATCCAGACCTTCCGCTAGCATATGAACAGAAGATTGAAGAGTATTGCAAACACCATCTGTCATCACATTTTTTCTTCTCTTTTTGGGAAGTCCTGGTTGCAGCTTCTTCAGTCGCTTGTACATATTTAGGTGAGATGTTTGCTTGTTGAACCTGCAGGGCCTTTTTTTCTGAACCTCCTGGGATTCGGTTGATTGGTCAGAAGCAATTTGGAATTCTTTGGATAAAAGTAAAGTCTCATACTTGCTCTGTAGAGTTTTGTCCAGCGTATATACCTCCTCACCAGACTCTCCTGGCACATGCCACTTGAAACTGGGATTCCTCAAAAGGGACTTCCTCTTTCCAGACGGCTTTCCGGAGGATAAGCAGTCACTCACGTCAGTGGTTTCCTGTTCGAGTTCCTGAGTTGAGAACATATCGACATCCAACTGCGCCTCATTTAGAAATTCTTCCTCGTCGACAGGCAGATCAGGAGTAAGCTCTCTACCTGTGCCATCTTCTCGTTTCCTTCCGGTGCGTGGGTGTAAGCCGAATAGTTGGCCTTTCTTCGGGGAGTTTCTACGGGGCAAAACGGACATGCCAGCATCATCCATAAACCTTTGTGGAGTCTTGATCACCCGTGAGGACCGGACACTGACAACAGGCATGATGAAGTGCTTTATGTTTTTAAGGTACTTTGATTTACCATGCTGTTCATCAAAAGCATCAGACTGTGGTTCATCATCCACCGTGTCTTGTATATCCTGCTCCTCCAAAATGTGCTGGGCGAGATCCACTTCTACCTGCTTAGACAGAGTTTTAGGCCTGGCTCTTGGTCTTTTGGTACCAAGGAACTGAAGGCGTGAATTGGGGACCTTTTTCCTTCTGTACTTGGTCTTGAGGATGCCAATGAGTTTAGATCTTGCAGGTATGGAAGCCGCCTCTGGGGAGAAAACTTCCTTTAGGTCTACCTCTTCAACAGTTTCAGGAACCTTACTTTCAGGTGATTTACTCTCATCACTCTTTCTCCCTCTTGGCCTCTGCGTTTGTTTCTGCCTCTGTCCAATCAAGGCTCTTTGCTTCTTTTTGCCATGTTTGAACAGACTTCTATGACGGCGTGGTTCTGTCTTTTCAATAACAGGGGGCTCCAACAGCAGCACCTTTCCACTCTCTATTGACTGGGTCTCTTGATCCACCTTTACCACTGGTTGAGTGTCAGCCAAAGTCAAAGTTTCAGATCGGGCTACTTCTATGTTTGGAGTTGCAGATGATGTTGATGTCTTTGACTTCTTTCTAATTGAAAGGCTCAAATTTCTTCTCCTTCTAGATTTAGAGACAACAGACAATGTGGAGATCTCCTCTGTCTGTGGTTCAAATGGGGCCATTTCTGTGATTGGAGTTTCAGATGATGTTGGTGTCTTTCTTGACTTCTTTCTTATTGAAAGGCTAGAAGCTCTTCTAGGTTTAGAGACAACAGACAATGTGGAGACCTCCTCAGTCTGTGGTTCAAATGGAGCCATCTCTGTGATTGGAGTTTCAGATGATGTTGGTGTCTTTCTTGACTTCTTTCTTATTGAAAGGCTAGAAGCGCTTCTAGGTTTAGAGACAACAGACAATGTGGAGACCTCCTCGGTCTGTGGTTCAAATGGAGCCATCTCTGTGATTGGAGTTTCAGATGATGTTGGTGTCTTTCTTGACTTCTTTCTTATTGAAAGGCTAGAAGCTCTTCTAGGTTTAGAGACAACAGACAATGTGGAGACCTCCTCAGTCTGTGGTTCAAATGGAGCCATCTCTGTGATTGGAGTTTCAGATGATGTTGGTGTCTTTCTTGACTTCTTTCTTATTGAAAGGCTAGAAGCGCTTCTAGGTTTAGAGACAACAGACAATGTGGAGACCTCCTCGGTCTGTGGTTCAAATGGAGCCATCTCTGTGATTGGAGTTTCAGATGATGTTGGTGTCTTTCTTGACTTCTTTTTTATTGAAAGGCTAGAAGCGCTTCTAGGTTTAGAGACAACAGACAATGTGGAGACCTCCTCGGTCTGTGGTTCAAATGGAGCCATCTCTGTGATTGGAGTTTCAGATGATGTTGGTGTCTTTCTTGACTTCTTTCTTATTGAAAGGCTAGAAGCGCTTCTAGGTTTAGAGACAACAGACAATGTGGAGACCTCCTCAGTCTGTGGTTCAAATGGAGCCATCTCTGTGATTTGAGTTTCAGATGATGTTGGTGTCTTTCTTGACTTCTTTCTTATTGAAAGGCTAGAAGCGCTTCTAGGTTTAGAGACAACAGACAATGTGGAGACCTCCTCGGTCTGTGGTTCAAATGGAGCCATCTCTGTGATTGGAGTTTCAGATGATGGTGTCTTTCTTGATTTCTTTCTTATTGAAAGACTAGAAGTTCTTCTCCTAGGTTTAGAGACAACAGACAATGTGGATACCTCCTCTGTCTGCTGTTCAAATGGGGCCATCTCTATGACTGGAGTTTCAGATGATGTTGGTATCTTTGACTTATTTCTTATTGAAAGGGTAGAATTTCTTCTCCTAGGTTTAGAGACAACAGACAATGTGGAGACCTCTGTCTGTGGTTCAGATGGAGCTAACTCTGTGTTTGGAGATTCAGTGGGTTCAGGTAACATCTGTGTCTTCCCTGGCCTCTTTCTAACTGGAACACTCGAACTTCTTCTCCTTCTAGGTTTAGAGACTGAGGTTTCCACCTCGTCTGTCTTCAAAACCTCATTGATCTGTGGTTCTGCTTCACTGGCAGGTACATCAGATGGATGTTCCACATTTGGACTTGATTGAAGCTTGTGTTTGTGGGTTGTCCAGGGTTTATGACTTCCACGCTTCTTCCGTGGTGTAGACATCTTTGCCAGTCTTCTCCTCCTTGCTTTGGGAGTTGGCACAGCATTTGTGTCTGATAAAAAAACATTTTCCTCCAGAATTTCACTTGAATCTTTTGTGTTCACCAGTATCTTTTTTTCTTCAGGCGCAGGACTAGTTTGATGGATCAGGAATGATGGTTTTGAGCGTTTAGGTTTACCGGGTGAGGAGACCTTTTTTATCTGAAGGGGTGGAACAACCTTTGCCACAGTATCACCACAGTCAGTTTGAGTGGCCTCCTCTGGATGTGGTTGCGTTACCTGTCCCACTTCAACATGAAGAGAGGACTTTTCCTCAAGAGACAAAGTCTCCTTAGTCTTCTTCTTGGAAGACTTCTCATTATGTGTGTGCTCAGCATCTCTGGAAGTGGTGAAACTCGTGGCCTCTCTCTCTTCAGGGTTCTCTACACTCTTGATCACACTGGGTTCAAAAAGAGAGTCTTTGTCTAATTCAGTGGTACTCCGCTGCTTCTCTGTTCCTTTGACAGTATTTCCAGAGCCCTGCACTTGGGTGTCCTTTATTTTCCCCTTAACTAATGTAAGTGTCCACACAAACTTGCTTCGTTTCTTCTTACGAGAGGAGCCTTTACTATCAGACCGAGATGAGCCTTCCAATTTGGGGTTTCTGATTTTAATCAGCTTAAAACTTGGAATCCCGATAATGTCATCGTCATTTTTAAAAGCCAGACCGTCATTGGATTCAACAATTGGCTTTTTAGGTTCTGTGGCTAATGGAACATGGATTTCTGTGACCATCTTCTCTTCTTGATGTGCCTTGCTTTGTTTACGCTTACTCTTTCTGGGTGGTGGTTTGGCTTCCTCTATTCTTGAAACCTCTAACAAAGACTCTGCCAGACATACTTTTTCATTGCTCTGGTTTTTTGATTCTGTTACAAGGCCTTCATGTGTTTCGGAGGGTGGATTAGTAGTTCTACTTCTCCGGATCACCAGTTTATTGACTTCAGTGCTTACCTCTGTGGTTCTTTCTTTCCGTTTGAATTTCTTAATGTCTGTTTTTGGCGCCGCATTTCCACTTTCCAGTGCAATGTCCTGTTTGCCTGTTGATTTTATACCCCCCTCTGATTTTTGGTCATCAACCTCCCCAATTTTGGCCCCACTTTGAACACAGGGTTCAGTGATCTTGGAGGCAGATCTACCACGCCTCCTTGCTGGTATGGCTCCTCCGCCTCCCTCATCCTCAGTGCCATTCAGATGCTGTGCCTCATCAGCTTGTGTCTCGGTCTTTAATTTGACATGGGCACTGGAGATCTGGTCACCTTTGACGTCATTAGCTTTTGATTGAAAATGCAATCCTTTTACCTTCAACTTCTCCACAGATTTTAGATGTCCTCCCTTTTCCTTTCTTACCGTCTTCTTGGCCACCAACTTGATGGTAATCCTTGGAGTTAAAGCCACCCCGTTTTTCGCAGGACGCTTCTCCTTTGCTGGGTTTGAGTGCTTGTTTTTTGAACCCTTCCTACCATCTTTGGAAGGCACTGCATGAGGAGGAATTGCACAGTGGACCTCTTGTGAAGATGGTGCATCTTCTTCAGGAGTTGGAGACCCCTCCGTCTCCTTTGGGGTGACTACAAGGGATGGCTTCTCTCGTATCCTTTTTGATTTTGTTTGGACAGGATCACCTTATGGAGGAAAATAACAAGAGAGGAAATTACTATCATATCTAGGCTGATATACAATCCCTTCAGAAAGTATTCATACCCCTGGTCTTATTCCACATTTGTTGCATAACAGCCTGAATTCAAAATGGTTTAAAATTAAATTTCTCACCCATCTACACAATACCCCATAATGACAAAGTGAAAACATGAAAAAATAAAAAGATAGCTAATTTATTGCAAATGAAAAACAGAAATCTAATTTACACAACTAGTCACACCCCTGAGTAAATACATGTCAATCACCTTTGGCAGTGATTACAGCTGTGTCTTTATGGGTGAGTCTCTAAGAGCATTGCACTGTATTGCACCACTGGAATGTACAATATCTGCACATTACTCTTTTTAGAATTCTTCAAGATGTCAAGTTGGTTGTTGATCATAGCAAGATGGCCATTTTCATGTCTCGCCATAGATTTTAAAGCAGATTTAAGTCAAAACTGTAACTAGGCCACTCAGTTACCTTCAAATGTCGTCTTGGTAAGCAACATTTAAACTCAGTTTTTCACAATTCCTGACAATTAATCCTAGTACAAATTCCCTGTCTTAGGTCAGTTAGGATCACCACTTTATTTTAAGAATGGGAAATGTCAGAATAATAGTAGAGAATGATTTATTTCAGCTTTTATTTCTTTCATCACATTCCCAGTTCGTCAAAAGTTTACATGCACTCAATTAGCATTTGGTAGCATTGCCTTTAAATTGTTTAACTTAGGTCAAACATTTCGGGTAGCCTTCCACAAGCTTCCCACAATAAGTTGGGTGAATTTTGGCCCGTTCCTTCTGACAGAGCTGGTGTAACGGAGTCAAGTTTGTAGGCCTCATTGCTCGCACACACTTTTTCAGTTCTGCCCACACATTTTCTATAGGATTGAGGTCAGGGCTTTGTGATGGCCACTCCAATACCTTGACTTTGTTGTCCTTAAGCCATTTTGCCACAACTTTGGAAGTATGCTTGGGGTCATTGTCCATTTGGAAGACCCATTTGCTATCAAGCTTTAACTCTTGAGATGTTGCATCAATATATCCACATAATTTTCCTCCCTCGTGATGCCATCTATTTTGTGAAGTGCACCAGTCCCTCCTGCAGCAAAGCAACCCCACAACATGATGATGCCACCTCCATGCTTCAAGGTTGGGATGGTGTTCTTCGGCTTGCAAGCCTCCCCCTTTTCCCTCCAAACATAACAATGGTCATTATGGCCAAACAGTTCAATTTTATGTTTCATTAGACCAGAGGACATTTCTCCAAAAAGTAGGATCTTTGTCCCCATGTGCAGTTGCAAACCGTAGTCTGGCGTTTTTAAGGCGGTTTTGGAGCAGTGGCTTCTTCCTTGCCGAGTGGCCTTTCAGGTTATGTTGACATAGGACTTGTTTTAGTGTGGATACAGATACTTTGTACCTGATTCCTCCAGCATCTTCACAAGGTCCTTTGCGGTTGTTCTGGGATTGATTTGCACCAAAGTACGTTCATCTCTAGGAGACAGAACGAGTCTCCTTCCTCAGTGGTATGACGGCTGCGTGGTCCTGTGGTGTTTATACTTGCGTACTAATGTTTGTACAGATGAGCGTGGTACCTTCAGGCATTTGGAAATTGCTCCCAAGGATGAACCAGGCTTGTGGAGGTCAATTTTTGTTAATTCTGGGGTCTTGGCTGATTTCTTTTGATTTTCCCATGATGTCAGGCAAAGAGGCACTAAGTTTGAAGGTAGGCCTTGAAATACATCAATAGGTACACATCAAATTGACTCAAATTATGTCAATTAGCCTATCAGAAGCTTCTAAAGCCATGACATTATTTTCTGGAATTTTCAGTAGGAATTTTCCAAGCTGTTTAAAGGCACAGTCAACTTAGTGTATGTTAACTTCTGACCTACTGGAATTGTGATACAGTGAGTTATAAGTGAAATAATCTGTCTGTAAACAATTGTTGTAAAAATGACATGAAAATGCAAAGTAGATGTCCTAACTGACTTTCCAAAACTACAGTTTGTAAACAAGAAATTTGTGGAGTGGTTGAAAATCAAGTTAATGACTCCAAGTATATAAACTATAAACTATGTATGTACAGTGGGGAGAACAAGTATTTGATTTTGCAGGTTTTTCTACTTACAAAGCATGTAGAGGTCAGTAATTGTTATCATAGGTACACTTCAACTGTGAAAATCCAGAAAATCAAGTTATGATTTTTAAGTAATTAATTTGCATTTTATTGCATGACATAAGTATTTGATACATCAGAAAAGCAGAACTTAATATTTGGTACAGAAACATTTGTTTGCAATTACAGAGATCAGACGTTTCCTGTACTTCTTGACCAGGTTTGCACATACTGCAGCAGGGATTTTGGCCCACTCCTCCATACAGACCTTCAGGTTTCGGTGCTGTCTCTGGGCAAAACGGACTTTCAGCTCCCTCCAAAGACTTTATATTGGGTTCAGGTCTGGAGACTGGCTAGGCCACTCCAGGACCTTGAGATGCTTCTTACAGAGCCACTCCTTAGTTGCCCTGGCTGTGTGTTTCGGGTTGTTGTCGTGCTGGAAGACCCAGCCACGACCCACCTTCAATGCTCTTACTGAGGGAAGGAGGTTGTTGGCCAAGATCTCGTGATACATGGCCCCATCCATTCTCCCCTCAATATGGTGCAGTCGTCCTGTCCCCTTTGCAGAAAAGCATTCCCAAAGAATGATGTTTCCACCTCCATGCTTCACGGTTGGGATGGTGTTCTTGGGGTTGTACTCATCCTTCTTCTTCCTCCAAACACGGAAAGGAGTTTAGACCAAAAAGCTCTATTTTTGTCTCATCAGACCTTCTCCCATTCCTCCTCTGGATCATCCAGATGGTCATTGGCAAACTTCAGACGGGCCTGGACATGTGCTGGCTTGAGCAGGGGGACCTTGCGTGAGCTGAAGGATTTTAATCCATGACGGCGTAGTGTGTTACTAATGGTTTTCATTGAGACTGTAGTCCCAGCTCTCTTCAGGTCATTGACCAGGTCCTGCCGTGTAGTTCTGGGCTGATCCCCCACCTTCCTCATGATCATTGATGCCCCACGAGGTGAGATCTTGCATGGAGCCCCAGACCGAGGGTGATTGACCGTCATCTTGAACTTCTTACATTTTCTAATAATTGTGCCAACAGTTGTTGCCTTCTCACCAAGCTGCTTGCCTATTGTCCTGTAGCCCATCCCAGCCTTGTATAGGTCTACAATTTTATCCCTGATGTCCTTACACAGCCTTCTGGTCTTGGCCATTGTGGAGAGGTTGGAGTCTGTTTGATGGAGTGTGTGGACAGGTGTCTTTTATACAGGTAACGAGTTCAAACAGATGCAGTTAATACAGGTAATGAGTGGAGAACAGGAGGGCTTCTTAAAGAAAAACTAACAGGTCTGTGAGAGCCGGAATTCTTACTGGTTGGTAGGTGATCAAATACTTATGTCATGCAATAAAATGCAAATTAATTACTTAAAAATCATACAATGTGATTTTCTGGATTTCTGTTTTAGATTCTGTCTCTCACAGTTGAAGTGTACCTATGATAAAAATTACAGACCTCTACATGCTTTGTAAGTAGGAAAACCTGCAAAATTGGTGGTGTATCAAATACTTGTTCTCCCCACTGTATATGCCATTGTGTTGTAGGTTATCGTCTTGCTGAAAGGTGAACTTGTCTTCCATTGGCTGTTGGAAAGCACACCAAACAAGTTTTTCCTCTAGGATTTTGCTTGTTGTTAGATCTATTCTGTTTCTTTTGTCCTTAAAAACTCACTTGTAGTTGCTGATGACAAGCAAACCCATAACATGATGCAGCCACCAGCATGCTTGTAAATATGAAGAGAGTTACTCAGCGATGTGGTGTGTTAGATTTGTCCCAAACATAAAGCTTTGTATTTCACGACTAGGGTTGCAAAGGGTCGGAAACCTTCCGGTAAAATTCCAGAATATTTCAGGAAATTGTCCATGAAGTTAAGCCCAGGAATTTTGCTAAAATTCATCAAAAACGTTAGCTTATAACAGTGAACCTTTTTTTGTGGGATACACATAAGGCAATTCTAAGTCTTGACATATGTTTGTTAAACTACACCCAGTTCAATGGAATTGAAACCCTCTGCATACACAATGTATTCTTCCATCACATGTGCAGTGCACTCTTCCATCACATGTATAGCTGATTCCCAAGATCTTGCACACATTTACATTTACATTTAAGTCATTTAGCAGACGCTCTTATCCAGAGCGACTTACAAACTAATGAGATGCTATTGAGCCCAAACTACTACACTGTCTGAGCCAAGGACTACATTCTTTCTGGGAAGTTTTGATGACAAAGTTTTGATTACAATACTGGGTGGGGTGAATATATTTTTTAAGACATACATTATTTTTTGTTAACCAGTAAATAGTAGCCTACAGCAAAGTGTGTTTAAATCATTTCTAACTTGTTAACCTTTTTTGCTAGTTAGTTTTACCAGGTGGGTTTTAACTTGCTTGAGCCTGCTTACTGAGCCTGCTTACTGTTTCCATACAGGTTTCATAAAAAAAAAAATGATCTTACAAAGGAGTTGTTTAATCTAACTGCTTAAATATTTATCTGTACATGGAATTGTACACTGCTCCAAAAAAACAAAGTGTTCCCTTTTTTTGAGCCATGTATTTTTTTTTTTTACTCATTTTTTTCTTATCTTCACAGGAAAATGCCACGGGCAATATCTGACGTGTGGAGACATTTCACTGCAGCTAATGTAGAAGGAAAAGCTGTGTACATTTGCAAATACTGTTCATATGTTAAGAATGCAACAAAGATTAGAAATCATCTGGCCAAGTGCATAAAGTTCCATCAGAGCCCACAACAAGCAACCTTTTGTCAAAGTCCCTCTACTGCTATTCGAGGTTAAAATGATGAGACAACTTATCCATAGCAACAGCTCACGGTCCTCCTGGAATCAGAAGTTTTTTTTTTTTACTCAATGGAGGAACGTAGTCAGAGAAATGCTGATGAAGGTCTTGCTCGAGCTGTGTAAGCAACTGGTTTACCTATGATGCTCACAGGCAATGTGTATGGGAAGAGATTTCTGAATGTTCTTCGCCGAGCATACACCCCTCCAACCAGACATGCTTTATCTATAATTTGCTGGATGCAGAGTTTAACAGAGTTCAAGTGAAGGTCAAGGAAATCATAGAGAAAGCAGACTGTACTGCAATCATCTCTGATGAGTGGTCGAATGTTCGTGGGCAAGGAATAATTAACTACATCATCATCTCCACCCCTCAACCAGTATTCTGCAAGAGCACAGACACAAGGGACAACAGATACACTGGTCTCTACAATGCAGATGAGCTGAAGGCAGTCATCAATGACCTTGGACCACAGAAGGTATTTGCACTGGTGACAGACAATACTGCGAACATGAAGGCCGCTTGGTCTAAAGGGGAGTCCTACCCTCACATCACACCCATAGGCTGTGCTGCTCATGCGTTGAATCTGCTCCTCAAGGACATCATGGCACTGAAAACAATGGATACACTCTACAAGAGAGCCAATTAAATGGTTAGGTATGTGAGGTGTCATCAAGTTATAGCAGCAATCTACCTCACCAAGCAAAGTGATAAAAATAAGAGCACCACATTGAAGCTGCCCAGCAACACTTCTTGGAGTGGTGTTGTCGTCATATTTGACAGTATCCTGGAGGGGAAGGAATCTCTCCAAGAAATGGCCATATCACAGTCTGCCAATATGGACAGCCCCATCAAGAGGATCCTCCTGGATGATGTATTTTGGGAGAGAGTGGATAAGCAGCCTGAAACCTATAGCAGTAGCCATTGCACGGATTGAGGGAGACGATGCCATCCTGTCCGATGTTCAGACTAGAGGTCGGCCGATTAATCGGAATGGCCGATTAATTAGGGCCAATATCAAGTTTTCATAACAAAATCGGTAATCTGCATTTTATCTTTGAATCACAGCCTACTTGCCAAACGGTGATGATTTAACAAGCTCGTTCGCAAAACAAATCACTGTCATTGCACCAACCTAACCATAAACATCAATGCCTTTCTTAAAATCAAAACATAAGTATATATTTTTAAACTTGCATATTTAGTTAATATTTGCTGCCAAGATGAATTTGTTTTAACTATGGAAATTGCGTCACTTCTCTTGCGTTCTGTGCGAGCAGAGTCAGGGTATTTACAGCCGTTTGGGCTACCTGGCTCATTGCGAACTGCGTGAAGACCATTTCTTCCTAACAAAGACCGCAATTAATTTGCCAGAATTGTACATAATTATGACATAACATTGAAACTTGTGCAATGTAACAGCATTATTTAGACTTAGGGATGCCACAAGTTAGATAAAATACGTAACGGTTCCGTATTTCACTGAAAGAATAAACGTTATGTTTTCGAAATGATTGTTTCCGGATTTGACCATATGAATGTATTTCTGTGTGTTATTATATTAAGTCTATGATTTGATAGAGCAGTCTGACGGTGGAAGGCAGCAGCAGGCTCGTAAGCATTCATTCAAACAGCACTTTCCTGCATTTGCCAGCAGCTCTTCGCTGTGCTTCAAGCATTGTGCTGTTTATGACTTCAAGCCCATCAACTCCCGAGAATTGGCTGGCAATACCGGTGCATATAAGAACATCCAATAGTCAAAGGTAAATTAAATAAATGGTGTAGAGATAAATAGTCCTATAATTCCTATAATAACTACAACCTAAAACTTCTTACCTGGGAATATTGAAGACTCATGTCAAAAGGAACCACCAGCTTTCATATGTTCTGAGCAAGGAACTTAAACGTTAGCTTTTTCACATGGCAAATATTGCACTTTTACTTTCTTCACCAACACTTTGTTTTTGCATTATTTAAACCAAATTGAACATGTTTCATTATTTATTTGAGGCTAAATTGATTTTATTAATGTATTATATCAGGTTAAAGTGTTCATTCAGTATTGTTGTAATTGTCATTATTACAAATATATATATATATATATATATATATATATATATATATATATATATATAATATATATATATAAATAAGAATCGGCCGAATAATCGGCATTGGCTTTTTTTGGTCCTCCAATAAATCTGTATCGGCGTTGAAAAATAAATCGGACGACCTCTAGTTTGTTCATTTGCGCTCGTTAGCATTTAGCTAAAAGCGTCCATGAGAATTCGCCATTACTTATGCTCATTTTGTTGGAAATCTGGTAATAGACTGCCAATGGGCCTTTTTTTGCATTTTGAGCCCCTTCTGTGCTATACCAGTTATACTGTAAATCCCGGGATGGCAGAATAACGGTATGAAAATCTCGATTCCACCCAAGAATAATAGATCAGTGGCAAGGGATGGGAATAGGTTTAGAATAGGCTAATACTTACTTTTGGAGGGATTATGTCGGGACCGTACGGGGCCTTTATATCCTTTACGATCAGATTCAAATCCTGTGAAATCATCTCCCTGAAAGGCAAGGTCGGATTATTAACTTTGGACACCCGACATTCTTTTTCCCACTGTTTCACAATTTTACATAACCTCACAACAGTTTGATAACGAATATGTATTTGAAATTGATGAATAGTAGTTTACATGCAACAATTAGGCCTAACAGCTTTGACAACAGTGAAAATAACCTAACACACACACACACACACCTGAACACAACTAGGCTTATGCAATAGATAGCTAGAACTGGTACTGTTGACTACAGAATATTTTTTTTATATCCCAACCTTGAGGGACAAGAGTAGCATGGCAATCAAAAATGATTTAAAATTAGATTGTGTAATGTCATGTAGTGAGTAGATAATTCCCTGGTAATGGAATTATGCTGAGACTTTTTACATTCAATATATTCTAAACAAAAAAACATTGATTTCAATGTAGAACAAACCATACAACTCTATGCACAAGGACTACTTTGAACAATTTACACAGAACATTTCACAAAAATACATTTACTGGAAGAACTGTGCAGATGCTAAATTTGGTAACAGTAAAATCTCCCTCTGTTTATGCAACTGCATTTCCCAAAAACTTCAGAGATGTACGCAGAAAGAATGGAGTGTCAGCTATGACATGACACCTCGACTTTGAAAATCTATTTTGGTTATTGAATACACTATGTGAAGTGAATTTCCAACCGGTAATGAGAACAATGATAGCAGAATTACCTAAATCAGTCCCTGATCTGTACTACACAAATGCATAATTATGTCACTCTTCATGGTGTCCTGAATTAGGTACACAAAGATAAAAATATGCAATATCATACTTTGCATATATGGGTATTATTCTACACACTGGCCATTATTCTCACGAGCTCATGACCAAATTTGGTTTGTCTGTAGGGTACAGTACAGAGGCGGCAGGTTAGCCTAGTGGTTAGAGCGTTGGACTAGTAACCGGAAGGTTGCAAGTTCAAACCCCCGACCTGACAAGGTACAAATCTGTCGTTCTGCCCCTGAACAGGCAGTTAACCCACTGTTCCTAGGCCGTCATTGAAAATAAGAATTTGTTCTTAAATAAAAAGGTAAAATAAAAAGTCAATATAAATAAACAGCACATACTAGGGATGCAAATTTCAGTCAATTCTGCTGCGACCATCATTAACCGGTTAATAAAATGTTCTAAAACAGTGCACCTAATGTGAGTGGTTTCATGTGTGACAGATATTAAAATCTCTGTCACACAAAAAGATGGGAAATCTAACAGCAACCATTAGGATGAGTTGCTAATATGACTAGGATTGAGCCTTTGGGTTTCTTGACAACAAAAGAAAGTTGATACGAAAACCAATAGAACAGTAGAAAAATTTAAGTTAATACGAAAGTTTATATAAAATAATTACCTCAGTTTTTTATGGGCTACCTTGAAGCAAGGTAAGACATGCTTCATTTGAAGTCAAGTAAAACTTTCAGGTTTCAAACAATTATACTGCCTAAAGCTCATGCTGCAGTGGTGGGTGACTCACTGCTAGCCTGATTATGGTTGACTATAGCATATGTACTCGAATGTTGAGAGTTGAGATTGAGAAATAAAAAGTTATATATAAAAGCATGTTTCACTCCAGTACCATCTTTTGAGGAGCTGCTCTCTGACAGGTGATAGGCTATTCTCTGTATGCTGTGCGCGTGTGACAGATAAGATACATGACAGCCAACGAAAATACACACGGCCAATTTAAATCCCCTAAATTATGCAAAATTAACCTATAGACTGATAAGCATGAGCGGTCAAATGTATTTTCGGCTGCTAACCAATTAACGGTTAACTGTTAAGATCCCTACTCAGTACAGTAGACTCCACTGTACCGGGGGTCGCGTTAGAGTTCAGAAATCAAATTCTGCGTTTTAAACCATCTCCCATGTGTTTTGTTGAAAGACCGTGTTTTTTGTTTGTTTCAATTGAGTGATCAGGGGTGTGCAACTATAGTTCTCCTTCACAGAAAATACATTTAGTGCAACACATTCAGCAGAAAATAGCTTCATTTTCATCAGATGACAACAGAAGTGCAACACTATTTGGCTAGCAGCCATACAAGTAAATTAGCTTACAATGAAAAAAGCAAGGTATTTTTTTTGCAAAAACTATGCATGGCCATCATATTTCCATTGTTCATCATAGAAAAGGCGTAGCCAGCTACATTTCCTAATGTGTTGCTTGAAGTTAATCTTGCATTTACCGGAGAAAAGTAGGCTACACCGAGAAAAGTGGAGAAGTGCAACAGAAGCACAAAAAAATGTGTCTGATGCTGAGCAGAAATTACAATAAGAAGCATTTTAGATCTGTGCTTACAAAACGCTGCAAGATACATTATCTTAGGAGTCCTCTTTTTCTGAGTGAAAAACGCAGAATTCTGCATTAACGCGTAATGAACTAAACTCTTATAGTCTTTACTGTACTCAGCTGTGCTTCACTGTACTGTGCAAACTTGTGAAACACAGGCTTCTAGGATTGGTGATCGGACCAAATCTGAACCAATCGTGGGCGTTTTTGTTAGGGCCAAATTAAGGCTGGTCTAGAACGACCAAAAAAATCCAGACTCCTTCACTTTTTCCAACAACAACAAAAAATATTTTACAGTCTTATTCTAAAATGTACCACTCCCCCCTTCAATCTACACACAATACCCCATAATGACAAAGCAAAAACAGGTTTAGACATTTTTGCAAATGTATAAAAAATAAACTGAAATATGACATTTACATAAATATTCAGACCCTTTACTCAGTACTTTGTTGAAGCATATTTCAGGTATTTCAGGGTTCAAGTCGGTGATCTGGTTGGGTCACACAAAGACATTCAGTGACTTGTCCCGAAGCCACTCCTGTGTTTTCTAGCCTAGTGGTTAGATCGTTGGGACAGTAACCGAAAGGTTGCTGGAACGAATCTCTGAGCTGGCAAGGTAAAAATCTGTCGTTCTGCCCCTGAGCAAGACAGTTAAGACACTGTTCCCTGGGCGCCGAAGACGTGGATGTCAATTAAGCCAGCTCAAGGGGGGTAGGGTTAAATACAGAAGACACATTTCAGTTGAAGGCATTTAGTTGAACAAATGATTAGGTATCCACCTATCCCTTTCTTGGGTGTGTGCTTAGGGTCTTTGTCCTGTTGGAAGGTGAACCTTCACCCCAGTCTGAGGTCCTGATCGCTCCGGAGCAGGCTTTCATCAAGGATCTCTCTGTACTTTGCTCCGTTCATCTTTGCCTCGATCTTGACTAGGCTTCCAGTCCCTGCCGCTGAAAGAAAAACATCCCCACTGCATGCTGCTGCCACCAACAAGCTTCCCTGTAGAGATGGTGCAGGATTCCTCCAGACGTGACTCTTGGCATTCGGGCCAACGAGTTCAATCTTGTTTCGCATGGTCAGAAAGTTTTTTAGGTGCCTTTTGGCAAACTCCAAGCAGGCTGTCATGTGCCTTTTACTAAGGTGTGGCTTCCATCTGGCCACTACCATAAAGGCCTGATTGGTGGAGCTCTGTCAAGGAACTTTGGAGCTCTGTCAATCAGAATGACAGAGCTCTTGGTTGCCTCCCTCTCCAAGACCCTTCTCCCCTGATTGTTCAGTTTGGCCAGGTGGCCAACTCTAAGAAGAGTCTTGGGGACTCCGAACTTCTTCCATTTAAGAATGATGGAGGCCACTGTCTTTCAATACTTTCAATGCTGCATAAATGTTTTGGTGTCTTGACACACAATCCTGTCTCGGAGCTCTACGGACAATTCCTTGCTCTGACAAGCACTGCTAACTGTGGGACCTTACATAGACAGTTGTGTACCTTTCCAAATCATGTTCAATCAATTGAATTTACCACAGGTGGACTCCAATCAGGTTGTAGAAACATCTCAAGGATAATCAATGGAAACAGGATGTACCTGCGCTCAATTTCGAGACTCAGAGTAAAGGGCCTGAATACTTACGTAAATAAGGTATGTTTTTATTTTTTTATTATAAATTTGCTATAATTAATGGGAGTGAGGACAGTAGCAGGTGATCCAATGGAGGTTTGTGACTATGATTTCCCATTGTTGACAATTGCAGTCATTCCATTAATGATTACTTAATAATTGATATACGAAAATGGGTTATCGGTAAAAACATGAACTAATTGGTAGGTCTACATTTACTTGTTACTTCTGTGAACTTTTGTTATCCTCCCTCCACGTGAGGGAGAGAAATTTGAAAATATCTTAAAGACGTGGGATTTTGGTTAACAGAATTACAAGGCACAAGGAAACATTTCAACTTAAAGGCAAATCATTTCTCTTAAACAAAATATGAATTGCTTATATTAGTTGGCAGGGGGTCTTTACTTCAACATTGATGTATTTCTAATACCTTTTATGACTTCCTGGTAGATATTTTTAAAGACCCTATCCCATCTATTTTGCCAGAAATCAATGACAATTTTTATTTTATAAATACGTTTTTCTTATGCATCTGTTCCTTCATTTACCAAAAATAGACTCTTAGCTTTCATTTGACACCCAATTTGATATGCGCCTACGAACTTCACATTGGTGCTTGTGGGCCATTTTACATGGAAATTACCAAGTATAGTGTAATAGGTTACTGCCTTCTTGGAATAGGTCTTCCATGTCAAATGTTTACCATCATTGGGATGCCCAGCTGATTATCGTGCTAGTCTTGAGCACCAAATTATACCATTACAAACCCAACACAAGTGCACTGGACAAGCCATTACATCAACTAGTTAAGTTAATAATTAAAAACAACAGACCAAGCACATCTTTCAAATTCTCTTCTCCTCCAAGTAATGCAGTTGTTCATGGATGGCGAGGCATTACCAAGAAACCAGCAGCAATTTACCCAGTCATGCCTGGGAACTGGGGAGGGGTTGGGCCTCTAACTACATCTGCTACATGCCTGTTAATATGCAAATAAAGTCGATATTGTGGCAGCGGCATTTTGTCAGCGAATGTGGAGCTAGGGTCCAAGTCAGATTATTAACATATGAATACTTATCATTAGGTAGGCCTAGGTCATTTATATGTCAAATTGAAACATCTAATATGCTTGGTGGTCCTCTCTTGCTTGTAATGAAATAGAAAATGGACTGCAACAGCAGGTCAAGTAACGTTAACATCTCACATCATGGAAAATTTACCCACTACCGGGTTTCGTTATCATAGGTTTCCCTCCAATGACTTCTCCAACAAGCTAGTTACATTATCAAGCGTTACATTAATTGACTCAGTGACTGCGACAAAAACTGACCTGGGTGACACTCTGCAAACCATGTTTTTGAAAGGAACGTGAAATGATCCCCATAAACGGTAGTTAGTTAGCTATCATAGAGAGTAGGTATCTGACATAGCCCCTCCCCCTCTTGAATTCACAGAAACATGTAGCTACGTTCGTTACTCACTGCAGCAATTACAGGCATAAACCAGCTAAACACTAATTTAAGACAAATACCTGGCTAGCTAGCGTGGGTGTAAGTTATTCGTGGTAAATGGTGTCTAACTATCCATAGAGCTCCAATGCAGACAAATATTACATTAGCCTTCCCCTTTGTTAGCTAGCTTTATTGACGAACATCTCATGAAGTCGCTCCTGCTAACGTTAGCTAGCTAACTAATGTTGACACTTAAAGCAAAGTATTATGAAACGGAGTTAACTCTACATCACACACACACACCAACACAGGTAACCAAAATGACATGATAAAAGAAGCAAAAATATACTAACTCCAGCAGCGATTTGGGCTCTCACCTCTTCGCTCCCACTTGAGCTGTACCCAGCCTCCGCTAAGCTCTTGTGGTTCGACTCTATCCCAAGTAAACGCAAGTGAGACTGGTCCTCGTTTAACGAGAGAACCAGGCTTGTGGGCCTTGGGCCTCCAGCATTAGTCACATCGTCAGCTTCTGCCCCTGATCGGTCGAGTTGCCATCGCTTCTCAGAACGCAAGCGGCTGCGAGACGACCAAGGCCGACCAGGGAAGCGACCTCGGGGTGCAGCAGTACCAACTTGGCCTCCTATGGCAGCCGCGGTTGCTGATCCGCATCCCGCTGCCGCCATCATAGCTTCAAAAACAACACCGATAGCAACTTGAGGTGAGACAAGAGGGAAGGCGCGAGATAGGGAGGGGGGACCCCGCAAGCCTGCCGGGAAATGAAGTAAGTCCAAGAAAAGCTTCACAGGGTAACTTGCAAATCTTTATTTAAATTATGATTGGAATTCATAGGAGTGGTGTGTACAATGCAATATGTAATGCAAGTAATAAACCCATTTGATATTAAACAAAGGACACATTGTTCGATCATCGTTTGATTACAGTCATTACGATTATTGATAAGTAACTACAAGGCCCAGCTTCCCTCCATGCAAAAAAAATACACATTTTGTGAATGGCCATCTACCGCTGTACCAAGATGTTTAGGCTTGTCCCTATTCCTCAGTGGCCGAGCGGCATGTCCTCGTCTTCTGATATGATCATACTGAATGAACCACTGTACATTATGTGCACGCTCCTTACATGAGAGAGAGTCAATGTACTTACATCAAGCTCTAAACATAATTTGAGAAGAAGAGAGTCAATGCACCTGAATTAAGATGGAAACATAATTTGAGAAGAGAGTCAATGCACCTGAATCAAGCTCGAAACATAATTTGAAAATAATAATTGAAAACATCCACAAGTCTATGCCTATATTTGCATTGATAAGAAGAGAATTGTGGTTATATATTGGAAAATATTCACAGAATAAGACAGGCGGGTTAACTGTAATTTTGCAACTGCAAGGCACATATTTAGCATATCTTTTGCATGGCAATTCAGATAATCTGCACTGTCAGAAATCATGGGTGATTTACTACAAGCAAAAGTGAATTACATTGTTGAAATATATTTAAATTTAAATGCCAAAACATACGTTTCTATTTACGCTATCTGAACTACATTACCCACAATGAACTGGCGGGGGGTTAGCATGGATGTCACATCCCCCTCTTCAGCAAACTGGAGCAGGAAGCGGAAAGGAACGAGTTGAAATGCTCTTTTGTGTTGATGTTTTGAGCTGTTTAACGTTAATTTGTCAAGTAATTTAGAGCTATTTGACATCTATTTAATTAAAGATTACAGGTAAAAGCCTCGGAAAATATTATTAATGCTGTCTTTTCTGTAATAGCGGTTCCTATAGAGGACAATTGCTGTTAACATTGTAGTATATATTGTTAGCCATCCAGCACGCAGTATTTTCGACTGCAAAACTTAGCTACTAGCCTACACATTTCCCCTTAAAATACTTAAATAGTTCGCAAAATTGGTGTTTAAATGTTATTTTATCGTGTAATCTGGGAAGATAGCCAGGCAAAAGTTGGGTGGAAACACAAGACTTGTTCCACTCTTATCTATAGGGGGCACCCTCATTTTACAGACGGGCAGTTCCATGAAGCCGACATGTGCCAGTAGAGCTTCAAAAGACCCTCTCACTTTTATACTCTTCCTTCATACTTCAAGGTCTCGTTGAAAAGCTGTCAATACTAAGGGGGAAATAACAGGAAATCGACATGAACCTAGAGCGCCTTCCAAATGAGGAGAAACTCACCCTCTGCAGGAAATACTATTTAGGTAAGTGAACTACCAAGTGTTGTGCTCTAATTATAAGCCATGTGAAATCATGAACTACCCAATGTTAGTGTTGTGAATTGATGTTTTCACAACGTTGTTTGCATATACAGTGGTTGAAAAACACGTTTTAATGACTCCAACCTAAGTGTATGTAAACTTCAAATGTATGTGTGTGTGTGTAGTAATACTGTAATGACTTTCTCTCTCTCAGGGGGATTTGCATTCCTTCCATTCCTGTGGCTGGTGAATGTGGTGTGGTTTTTCAAAGAGGCCTTTGTAAAGCCAACATATACTGAACAACTCCAGATCAAAACATGTGAGTACACAGATAAAGTTCTGTGAATTAATATAGCTAAAGATTCCTGTACAAATGATTAGTTGTCCAGGTTTGCTGTGGCTCATCCACATACTGGATAAATAATACATTTATGTTACAGGTTGTGTGTCTCATGAGCTGTAGGCCTATGATCCATGATGAGATAAGATGATCCAGCTAAAACAAAGTTGGCTTTGTATTAGTAAAGCATGCAGTTTCTATGCAAACATGACTACAATAAATTACATCTCTCTTTCAGATGTAAAGCGTTCAGGGCTGGGGTTGCTACTGTGGGTTGCAGTACTCACCACATGGATAACCATATTCCAACACTTAAGAGCAGAATGGGGTGAGGTGGGCGACTACCTCTCCTTCACCATTCCACTTGGCATTCCCTGAGACAGACAAGGCGGGAAACAAGAAAGCTTCCTACTGTATAAAACTTGACCATGACAGAATTAGTAGACAAATCTAACAGGTTGAAATAGTTAAATGTGTAGTTGATCTCAATGGATAATCATGGTAATTTTCTTCTGGGCTTTAATGAGTGGGAAGATGTCTTGTGAACACTGCACCTTTTTCCCCAAATTGTGTGTAGTGTGTGGATGTCTCAACACATTTGAGTAAATTTGGAAGGTTAAACAGGCGAATGGTATGTATGACAAAAATAAATGGCAAATTCATAAACGTTCTAAATTAAATGGAAGTGTATGCTTTTTTTATTTGCTCTAATAAAGTTTTGAGCTTATATGCTAGATCGTGGTCTAGTGTGCATTTCATTAGACATTTGGCTCCTATGAATAATATGAATGGTATGCGCATAGCTTTTGATAACAATATCCAATTAGCTTTGTGTTTTGTAAGTCAGTATTTGTGTAACACTGCTCACGATAACAACATACTTATTCCAGATCATTTATTCATATTCTCCTTTGTACTCTCACAGTGTAAACAATTCCGACAGTGATGAGATATTAGCCAGTAAAGTACTTTATGATTGCAGCATTATGATTAAGTCCTTAAATGAGGTCCGCCTTAGGCCAATCTCTTATTATGAAACTCAATGCCTCTGTAGCAAATGTTACCACCTCCTCTCTTCAGGATCATGGTTGATGCTGTTTTTAGGTACTCAGTCAAAGACTACTTCTATTACCAACCGATGCCATGGCAGACACGTCATCCCACCAGCTCCAGTACTTAACACATGTCCATTGAGTGCCAGGGTTGTATAAGTCACACAACTGTCTGCTCTAAATGGGGTCAAGAGGCAGTGGATGTAAACCCAAATCAGATGTGTGTGATGGGTGGTCATAAGATACCTAATCGATGAGGTGCTAAGACCTGTGACATGCTGGAGGCTTATATGACATTGTTGTGCATGTGGTGTCAGTGTAATTGTAGAACATGATGTTCACCCTGCATGTCATAATGACCTAATTATTATAAGGTAGTTTTAATACGCCCCCATTCCTCTCCAGGACAAAGTGGCTCGGGGAGACTGGCCAACATTAGTCACGGATTTGTTCATCCCTCTCTTTGGGATTTCTATCTCTAGAAATTACAGAATTATAAAAATATTGAATCATTTTTCAAATAAGGCCAATGTGATTGAAGATTAGTGTGCTTAACACCTGCTTCACATTGATCAAAAGATCGTTACATGAACAATGTAACAGAAAAATCTGAAGTGTGTAGACCTATAAAATAAATATTGTAACATCTTTAACATTCCAGTGTTTGGGAAAATATCTTTACATGGTGTGACATTGACAATGTTTGTGACCTTGTTCAACCTCTGTTTAATAAGGGGAGGTAGAAGATAATAATCCCCATTCCCCAATTATTAACCCGGGATAAACACCGTTTATGCAGTGTAGTCCTAATTGATAATCATTTTAAGCCTGTCAGAAAATAAAATTGCAATATCTAATAACTTTTCAAGGAATCTGTAACAGCAATTATTGAGCAGTCCGTTATGCAGTGTATCCCTAGAAGGAAGAGTCTGAACTGTTGCCGGGCAGAACACTGTATTGAGATTACCGCTTTTGGCTGTGTTGAATGCCAATTGCCAAATCACCAAAAGGGGCTCCACCAGAGCTCCCAACAGGTGTCAAGGAAAACAATTATGTTAGGTTAATTAAAAAGGTGCATGAGATGGAAACATTCCTATTATCACACATACACTGGCATGTGAATATTGCCACGTTTACGTGGTAGTCGGAACTAGGAAACTCAAATTTCCGACTTGCTAACTGGTCGTGGTTACAGTATACAGTACACGTGCCGCATGCAATCAGTTGGCAAATCAGAAATTTACGAGTTTCCTAGTTTTGACTAACACTTGAACGCGGCATATCACCCTTTACTGTCACATGCTGTCTGGCACGGATGCACTGTTTGGGGGGTTCACCCCTTTGATGTCATTTTTAAACAGACAATCCCGGAAAGTAATGGATAACATACAGCAAAAAACTCTTAGAAAGTGAAATTGTATAATGCATACAAATGATCTCAAATTAAATGACGGAACGCAAGAGGTGGCTAATAACAGACCTCCATCCTATGCTAGCTTGCTACCGATGGCCTGGCTAGCTGTCTAAATCGCCGTGACCCCCAACCAACCTCTCCACTCACTGGACCCTTTTGATCACTCGACTAAGCATGCCTCTCCTTAATGTCAATATGTCTTGTCCATTGCTGTTCTGGTTAGTGTTTATTGGTTTATTTCACTGTAGAGCCTCTAGTCCTGCTCACTACACCTTATCCAACCTATTAGTTCCACCACCCACACATGCAATGACATCTCCTGGTTTCAATGATGTTTCTAGAGACAATATCTCTCTCTTCATCACTCAATACCTAGGTTTACCTCCACTGTATTCACATCCTACCATACCTTTGTCTGTACATTATACCTTGATGCTATTTTATCGCCCCCAGAAACCTCCTTTTACTCTCTGTTCCAGACGTTCTAGACGACCAATTCTTATTGCTTTTAGCCGCACCCTTATTCTACTCCTCCTATGTTCCTCTGGCGATGTAGAGGTGAATCCAGGCCCTGCAGTGCCTAGCTCCACTCCTATCCCCCAGGCGCTCTCTTTTGACGACTTCTGTAACCGTAATAGCCTTGGTTTCATGCATGTTAACATTAGAAGCCTCCTCCCTAAGTTTGTTCTATTCACTGCGTTAGCACATTCTGCCAACCCGGATGTTCTAGCTGTGTCTGAATCCTGGCTTAGGAAGACCACCAAAAATTCTGAAATTTTAATTCCAAACTACAACATTTTCAGACAAGATAGAACTGCCAAAGGGGGCGGTGTTGCAATCTACTGCAAAGATAGCCTGCAGAGTTCTGTCCTACTATCCAGGTCTGTACCCAAACAATTTGAACTTCTACTTTTAAAAATCCACCTCTCTAAAAACAAGTCTCTCACCGTTGCCGCCTGCTATAGACCACCCTCTGCCCCCAGCTGTGCTCTGGACACCATATGTGAACTGATTGCCCCCATCTATCTTCAGAGCTCGTGCTGCTAGGTGACCTAAACTGGAACATGCTTAACACCCCAGCCATCCTACAATCTAAACTTGATGCCCTCAATCTCACACAAATGATCAATGAACCTACCAGGTACCTCCCCAAAGCCTTAAACACAGGCACCCTCATAGATATCATCCTAACCAACTTCCCCTCTAAATACACCTCTGCTGTCTTCAACCAAGATCTCAGCGATCACTGCCTCATTGCCTGCATCCGTAATGGGTCAGCGGTCAAACGACCTCCACTCATCACTGTAAAACGCTCCCTGAAACACTTCAGCGAGCAGGCCTTTCTAATCGACCTGGCCGGGGTATCCTGGAAGGATATTGATCTCATCCCGTCAGTAGAGGATGCCTGGATATTTTTTTTTAATGCCTTCCTAACCATCTTAAATAAACATGCCCCATTCAAGAAATTTAGAACCAGGAACAGATATAGCCCTTGGTTCTCCCCAGACCTGACTGCCCTTAACCAACACAAAAACATCCTATGGCGTTCTGCATTAGCATCGAACAGCCCCCGTGATATGCAGCTGTTCAGGGAAGATAGAAACCATTATACACAGGCAGTTAGAAAAGCCAAGGCTAGCTTTTTCAAGCAGAAATTCGCTTCCTGCAACACTAACTCAAAAAAGTTCTGGGACACTGTAAAGTCCATGGAGAATAAGAACACCTCCTCCCAGCTGCCCACTGCACTGAAGATAGGAAACACTGTCACCACTGATAAATCCACCATAATTGAGAATTTCAATAAGCATTTTTCTACGGCTGGCCATGCTTTCCACCTGGCTACTCCTACCCCGGTCAACAGCACTGCACCCCCAACAGCAACTCGCCCAAGCCTTCCCCATTTCTCCTTCTCCCAAATCCGTTCAGCTGATGTTGTCACACCCTGACCATAGTTTGCTTTGTATGTTTCTATGTTTTGGTTGGTCAGGGTGTGATCTGAGTGGGCATTCTATGTTGGATGTCTTGTTTGTCTATTTCTATGTCTGGCCTGATATGGTTCTCAATCAGAGACAGGTGTTAGTCATTGTCTCTGATTGGGAACCATATTTAGGTAGCCTGGGTTTCACTGTGTGTTTGTGGGTGATTGTTCCTGTCTCTGTGTTTTGCACCATATAGGGCTGTTTTTGGTTTTCCACGTTTATTGTTTTGTAGTGTTCATGTTTATCTGTTTTTATTAAACATGAATCAATATAATCACGCTGCGTTTTGGGCCACCTCTACTTCACCACAGGAAAACCCTTACAGATGTTCTGAAAGAGCTGCAAAATCTGGACCCCTACAAATCAGCCGGGCTAGACAATCTGGACCCTTCTAAAATTATCTGTCGAAATTGCTGCCACCCCTATTACTAGCCTGTTCAACCTCTTTCGTGTCGTCTGAGATTCACAAAGATTGGAAAGCAGCTGCGGTCATCCCCCTCTTCAAAGGGGGGGACACTCTTGACCCAAACTGCTACAGACCTATATCTATCCTACCATGCCTTTCTAAGGTCTTCGAAAGCCAAGTCAACAAACAGATTACCGACCATTTCGAATCTCACCATACCTTCTCTGCTATGCAATCTGGTTTCAGAGCTGGTCATGGGTGTACCTCAGCCACGCTCAAGGTCCTAAATGAAATCTTAACAGCCATCGATAAGAAACATTACTGTGCAGCCGTATTCATTGATCTAGCCAAGGCTTTCGACTCTGTCAATCACGACATCCTCATCGGCAGACTCGACAGCCTTGGTTTCTCAAATGATTGCCTCGCCTGGTTCACCAACTACTTCTCTGATAGATTTCAGTGTGTCAAATCGGAGGGTCTGCTGTCCGGACCTCTGGCAGTCTCTATGGGGGTGCCACAGGGTTCAATTCTTGGACCGACTCTCTTCGCTGTATACATCAATGAGGTCGCTCTTGCTGCTGGTGAGTCTCTGATCCACCTCTACGCAGACGACACCATTCTGTATACTTCTGGCCCTTCTTTGGACACTTAACAACCCTCCAGGCAAGCTTCAATGCCATACAACTCTCCTTCCGTGGCCTCCAATTGCTCTTAAATACAAGTGAAACTAAATGCATGCTCTTCAACCGATCGCTACCTGCACCTACCCGCCTGTCCAACATCACTACTCTGGACGGCTGACTTAGAATACGTGGACAACTACAAATACTTAGGTGTCTGGTTAGACTGTAAACTCTCCTTCCAGACCCATATCAAACATCTCCAATCCAAAGTTAAATCTAGAATTGGCTTCCTATTTCGCAACAAAGCATCCTTCACTCATGCTGCCAAATATACCCTTGTAAAACTGACCATCCTACCAATCCTCGACTTTGGCGATGTCATTTACAAAATAGCCTCCAATACCCTACTCAACAAATTGGATGCAGTCTATCACAGTGCAATCCGTTTTGTCACCAAAGCCCCATATACTACCCACCATTGCGACCTGTACGCTCTCGTTGGCTGGCCCTCGCTTCATACTCGTCGCCAAACCCACTGGCTCCATGTAATCTACAAGACCCTGCTAGGTAAAGTCCCCCCTTATCTCAGCTCGCTGGTCACCATAGCATCTCCCACCTGTAGCACACGCTCCAGCAGGTATATCTCTCTAGTCACCCCCAAAACCAATTATTTCTTTGGCCGCCTCTCCTTCCAGTTCTCTGCTGCAAATGACTGGAACGAACTACAAAAATCTCTGAAACTGGAAACACTTATCTCCCTCACTAGCTTTAAGCACCAACTGTCAGAGCAGCTCACAGATTACAGCACCTGTACATAGCCCACCTATAATTTAGCCCAAACAACTACCTCTTTCCCAACTTTATTTAATTAATTTATTTATTTTGCTCCTTTGCACCCCATTATTTTTATTTCTACTTTGCACATTCTTCCATTGCAAAACTACCATTCCAGTGTTTTACTTGCTATATTGTATTTACTTTGCCACCATGGCCTTTTTTGCCTTTACCTCCCTTCTCACTTCATTTGCTCACATTGTATATAAGACTTGTTTATACTGTATTATTGACTGTATGTTTGTTTTATGTGTAACTCTGTGTCGTTGTATCTGTCGAACTGCTTTGCTTTATCTTGGCCAGGTCGCAATTGTAAATGAGAACTTGTTCTCAACTTGCCTACCTGGTTAAATAAAGGTGAAATAAAAAAATAAAAAAATAAATGAAAAAGCGATATGATTTTGAAGGAGAACATGGTAACATTTCCTCATATATAGGTTGATATGATAGGAGTGTTCCTTAATAAGGCAGGTGCCTATTCTATCGAAGCCTTTGATCACAACTAAAACAAAATCATAATTCCCAGGGGGTCTGGTGGTGAATCCAAAGCAATCCAGGGTGCCCACAGCGAAGTTCCCGCCTCATTATGTAACTCCTGCTATCATAAATACAGACCTTAATAACTGGCACTTCCACAATTTATGTCAGGGAAAAGGGCAGAGTCAGATACACGGACGCAGCAATCCATCCTATTGGCAGTCAGAACATAATACGATTTGCAGGCATCTCATAACGGTAAACGCTAACGACTTCTGCGTCTCTGGGATTTTACACTGTGACCCTTCCCACCAACAATTTGAAAGGACTTTGAGGGTCAAGCGGATTCGGTATTATTTACTGTAATATTCCAGATTTGTCAAGGACTATAAAAACCATCGCTGTAGCCTTTACGAATCAAGGTGCCAGGTGTGTTGTGACCACAGTCGATTCACAGTTCAGGTTGATGTGAAACACTTCAACCCAGAGGAGCTGATGGTCAAGGTGACAGGAGACTTTGTGGAGGTCCAAGGGAAACACAAAGAGAAAAAAGGAAGCAACTACTGTATTACTGTATGTATTATGCAAGAGTTCTCTGTTCATAATCACATTTTCATAGTTTGTGATGACAGACATTGAATATAGCCTGGTTACTATGCAGTCTGTTTCTGCTTCAACCAACTACCGACCAGACTGGAAACCAGACCACTTGTTAGCCTGAAAATGAGCATTCCTCACTGACTGGGTTCACTATAAACGTGTGTTTGCAGGATGGGTCGGGGGTGGTGACGCGATAGTTCAACCGGCGCTACAGGATTCCAGAGGGAGTGGACTCCATGGCTCTGTAGTCGGCTGTGTCGCCTGAAGGCATCCTCATCATATCTGCCCCTATGCTGCAGGGGGAGAACTCCAGACACCTGTCCCACTCAGAATCATGAGCATACACACCCTAGGAACAAACACACAATCCATAGGAACCAGTGTTGGGGAGTAGTAAACTACATGTAGTTCAACTAGTAATTTAACTACATTTTGCAGTAGATGGTGGCAGTTCAAATCCTGGTAGTATTTAGTAGTTAACTTCTTTTTTTGCCATGTAGCAGTGTAGCTAACTACTGGGATTACACTACTTTTTTTGCAAATAGAAAATTAATTATGGGTGTAGTAAGCAATAATTTCCTTTCTTTTTCAGTATTATTCCTTTCTAGTTCTCACTTGAAACATAGTTGTTTAATATGCTAAATTACACATCTTACTCCAGAGTGAACTGTTCTTGCAATTTGTAGTCTGACATTTCAAACTTAAATATGATAATTTATCACAAAGTAGTTTGATGTAGTGAACTCTTTTCAAATTCATTTTAGTTAAAGAAAAAAAAATGTAGTTAAGGGTAACTTTATTGTAGCTTAACTTCTTCTAGTGTGAAGTAATTGGTAGCTTGGTAAACTATGCACACACAAAAATACAGGCACTCTCCAACAGACATATCAAACACTCACCAAGGAACTGGTGCCTGCCTGTACCAAAACACCCATTAACTACGCCATCACACCATTAAAATTCCCTGCTCTCTCTCGAGGTTTGTACATATTAACAGGACAGATTCCTCATTTAAAAGCATCCCTCATCCTAAAGAATCCCATTTAACTCAATCTTAAAATGTTTTTATGGAACCATTCATTGTAAATATGATATAAAACCATTGAAAATGTTGATTTGTATTGTGTGGAGTGTCTAATGCCCTCTAAGTCATGAGTAAATGTTTTAACACTCCGAGATTATCAAGTATGTTCACAAAACCCAACAGTAAGGTTGTTGTATATTTTCTAACTATTTATTGTAAGAAGAGAATTAGTTAAAAATAAATGCACAATATATTTTTGTACAAAAATAAAAATGCTGTTGAATTGATTGGTTGTTTTTGTTCCATGTGTGCACACCACCAGTGCTCACTCTTCCTTGAATTCATCCAACAGCGAGTCCACCTCGCTGAAAGAAAAAACATGTTTTTAGAGCATGTTCTAAGGTTGCTTCAACACTTTGCATAGCCAAATATTACATCACTCTAGGAATCATATGGGTCTGCAATGTTATAAAATAAAATGTAAGATTTTACTCCAAAGACAAAACAATCAGCATAACATGATTTAACTATACAGTGTATTTGGAATGTATCAGACACCTTGACTTTTTCCACATTTTGTTATGTTACAGCCTTATTCTAAAATGGATTAAATAAAAAATGTTCACTCTACACACACTATCCCATAATGACAAATCAAAAACAGGTTTTTAGAACTGGACAATGACCCTAAGGACACAGCCAAGACAATGCAGGAGTGGCTTCAGGACAAGTCTCTGAATGTCCTTGAGTGGCCCAGCCAGAGCCCGGAATTGAACCTGTTCGAACATCTCGGGAAAGACCTGAAAATAACTGTGCAGTGACCCATCCAGCCTGACGGACCTTGAGAGGATCTGCAGAGAAGAATGAGAGAAACTCGCCAAATACAGGTGTGCCAAGCTTGCAGCGTCAAACCCAAGAAGACTCGAGGCTATAATCGCTGCCAAAGTACTTCAACAAAGTACTGAGTAAAGGGTCTGAATACTTTTGTGATTGAGATTTTATTTTATTTTTTGCAAACATTTCTAAAAACCTATTTTCTTTGTCATTATGGAGTATTGTGTAGGTGGGGAAACAATTTAATCCATTTTAGAATAAGGCTGTGCCTTCAGAAAGTATTCATACCCCTGGACGTATTCCACATTTTGTTGTGTTACAGCCGGAATTCACAATTGATAAAAAATTTATAAAAACATTCTCAACCATCTAGGTTTTTAGAAATTATTCCACATTTATTGAAAATGAAATACAGAAACTTGTAGAAGCACCTTTGACAGTGATTACAGCTGTGAATCTTTCTGGGTAAGTCTCTAATAGCTTTTCACACCTGGATTAGGTAACATTGGTCAATTATGCTTTTCAAAATGTTTCAAACTGTCAAATTGGTTGTTGATCATTGCGAGAAACTTTTTCAAGGCTTTCCATAGATTATCAAGTAGATTTAATTCAAAATTGTTACTCGGCCACTCAGGAACATTCACCGTCTTCTTGGTAACCAACTCGTGTAGATTTGGCCTTGTGTTTTAGTGTCTGGTGGAAAGCAACCGAACCAAGTTTTCACTCTAGGATTTTGCCTGCTCCATTACATTTTTTTTTATCCTGAAAAACTACCCAGTCCTTAACAATTACAAGCATACTCATAACATGATTCAGCCACCACTATGCTTGAAGATATGGAGAATGGTACTCAGTAACGTGTTGGATTTGCCCCAAACATATCACTTTGTATTCAGGACAAAGAGTGAATTGCTTTGCCACATTTTTTGCCTTATTGCAAACATGATGTATGTTTTGGAATATTTTTATTCTATACAGGCTTCCTTATTTTCACTCGGTCATTTAGGTTAGAATTGTGGAGTAGCTACAATATGGTTGATCCATCCCCTGCAATTTCCTATCACAGCCATTAAACTAACTGTCACCATTGGCATCATGATGAAATCCCTGAGCGGTTTCCTTCCTCTCCAGCAACTGAGTTAGGAAGGACACCTGTATCTTTGTAGTGACTCTTATTGATACACCATCCAAAGTGTAATTAATAACTTCACAATGCTCAAAGGAACACTCAATGTCTGCTTTTTTCCTATTCTTCTTTGTTTACCCATCTACCAATAGGTACCCTTCTTTGCGAGGCATTGGAAAACCTCCCTGGCCATTGTGGTCGAATCTGTGTTTGAAATTCACTGCTCGACTGAGGGACCTTAAAGATAATTGTTTGTGTGGGGTACATAGAGGTAGTCATTAAAAAATTATGCTAACCACTTTTATTGCACAGTGAAACCATGCAATTTATTATGTGACTTGTTAAAGCACATTTTTACTCCTGAATTTATTTAGGCTTGCCATGACAAAGGGCTTGAATACTTGACGCAAGACATTTTCAGCTTTTAATTTGTAAAGATTTCTAATAACATAATTCCACTTTGACACTATGGGGTATTGTGCAGGCTAGTGACCAAAAAACAAATCTCAATTTAATCCATATTAAATTCAGGCTGTAACACAAAATGTGGATAAAAGTGAATACTTTCATAAGGCACTGTAATTACTCGGAGAATATTTTAAGTTCATTATCTTAATGAGTAAAAGGTCAATGAAATAAATGACGAAGGATGTACTGTATCTAGGGAACCTATACCAGTTCTTTACCTGATTTGCTCCTTCACCCACTTCCTCTGCTGCCTTAAGACCTTCAGTAAGGGGTCATCTTTAAACTCCTGCTCGTCTGAATCTTAAGGGGGAAAATATATGCAGTTAAAATGTCACTGTGCAGATAACAAAAGTAACTTTAGGAGCATTTGATTACATTACCGATTATTTTTGTTGTAACTTTAGCTACTTTCTAGCAAAGCAACGCCAGGAGTTCATAATATGTTATATTAGAGCACATGTTAACTGTACACAGGTATAAATAGCCAGAAATGTACACATGAACACCAGCAAGGTGAAGTGAAAATAGATAACTGTCACTGGTCCACACGGTCAATGCACTTCTGTAACAAAGAGGACTATGGCATCACTCAATTGTTATGCCACCCAAAAGACCCCTTTAGCATTTAGGGCAAAATCCTAACTTATTATTTAGAGTAAGAAATGCATGTATAGGAATGGGATATTCAGGAAAAAGTTCAAGTTAGGATTCAGTCCCGGTGGAACTTGACTAGAGGCTATATATACACACTATTATACGGCCAGAGTCTATTCCACCTCTGCTACCTAGAATTAAGGTCAGCAGTCCCCACTGCACCAAGCAGTCTCACCTTCAGCCTCCTGAAGCAGCTGAGCTACAACCTCCCGTGGATGCTGTGCACTGGGAGGCGGGGCAGGGGACTGCGGGGGCACATATCTGGGAGAGTCAGAGGACACAGGAGTTCTGGGCGGGTCTGGGGAGTCCGTGGTCAGGAACAGTACCTCTGAAACTACCTGCCAAGGTAAATTAATATGCTTTACTCAGCTAATATCTTTATTGAAATTAAACTAACCTGGATAAATGAATAAAGTAAATTAATATTATTGTAACACTGAAATTCATAACAGCCTTTCTTCAATGTGTTAATGGCATCTAGAGTCAGTGATGCTGATGACCCACGGTGTTAACTGACCTGTCCCAGGGCGCTGTGTATGGGAGAGGGTGGTGGAGCACGATCTCCAGGGCAGCCCTCTCTCACTACCCCCGGCCCCCTTTCCTGTTGCCCCCAGTCTCTGCTGGGCTCCTCCCTCCATGGGATGACCCGGTCTTTACCTCTGGTGTGGTGTTGGCTCACACTCCAATCTGCACAGCTGGGCCTCTCAGCATGGTCCCTGTCACCAACGTGACACCTACAGAGATATTGTCATTGAGTTTACAGACTGGGCCACATGTCATTCAGTCAAACTGTCACCCCTCTTAGATACAGGTCATACCTGGCTAATTTCTTCTTTCTGCAGGACGGCCCTGTCCGCTTCTCACTCCTCTCCTTCTGTAGTGTCTCCTTTTTTGTCCTCTCGGTTCTCCTCTGTTGAACTGCCCACTCTTCCTCTGTGGTCACAGACAAGGCGGGCGGTGGTGGAGAGGACTCATGTTTACTAGTGGGCTCCTCAGTGGAGGTGTCTGTGGAGCTGAACTGGGCTTTGGGCTGCCTGACGGTCCGGTCGGCCCCAGAGACCTCACTCCTCTTTGGGCTCCTCTGGTGGCTGAGTGGAGGGGAGTGGGGCTGAGCGGTACAAGAAAGGATGTCACAGAGGAGGTGCATGTGGGAACGGACAGGGGCATCCGGCTGCAACTTAGAGACGGTGGGGCTGGTGATGGGGAGGGAGGGGGCAACTCTATGAGAGGCAGGGAGAGGATTCCGCTGTACCTAACGAAGGGGAACAAATCAAATCATATGATCTGTGATTCGCTAAATGCATTGGAAAATACTACCACACAATGGCAGACATTTCAAAGAGACTTCAAAACCTCTTTCAAATAGCAGGTGTAGTAGACAAGGGGGTAAGTACCTTGTGAGCCTGACAGCTCACAGAGTGCTGATGAAGGGTGTAACCCTGCTGTGGGTTTGACTGAACCCACTGACTGGCCTGCTCCATCTTTCTCCTCAGACGCCACTGAAACAGGATGTCCTCCTCTGGGCGTGTGCGGGGGTTCGGGGGACCAACCACAGACGGTTTGGGCACGGTTCCAGCATAGAGGTCTGCTGAGCTTAGGTTCCCCACAACTTGAGGAAGCGGTTGCACAAGAAGAGTTACTGCAATATGTGTATTCAGATAAAGTGAGAATAAAGAAATTTGCAAAAGGAAACTAAATCGTGACCATGAGAAATTAGGTACGTGGCAAGAGCACAGAATAAGAGTGGCTCTGGGAGTTTGAAAAAGTAATACCATGTGGTTGAGACAAGGGAAAATTCATGCAAATCAGATGTTTTGAACTTCCCAACCCCCAAGGCTCACCAGTGGTTGAGTCGATAAGACTGGTAACTATAGGCCTTCGGACTGGCTCATCTATGCTCACAGGGGAGGAAAAATTGGAGCAGCCCAGGCCCTCAGAGCTGATGGGAATAGATCCACTACTGAGTGAGTGCTCACTGAAAACACAACATTTAGTTTTTGTAAGACTAATCCAATTCTCCTCATTGCAACTGACTGAATTACATTTAATTGCCCCCAACCCTGCTCAGTGTATTCCATTCCTCCCAGCATATCTACCTTCTGTGAAGCAGTCTACTGGCCTTCTCCTGCAGATGCAGTATCTCGGAGTCTCCAAGGTCACCGTGAGAGGAGTCTGACAGGCCCTGCCAGGGCATCAGAAAGAAAGAGGCCAGTGAGTGCATCAGAGGCATCATCTCCTGTCACCTTTTCTATCACCAACATTCTAGAACATTCACAATGTTGTGTAACTGAGCCCTCAGCGGGTTCTGTTTTGAACACGCTTTATGGATCAGGTCTATAAAAGCTCACGTCAGTTGCATAGAGTTTAGCTCATTCCCTCAGGGATATGCAGCAAGCTGGATATGGAGCGGTGTTTTGACCAGAAGGGGTATTAACGAAGGCACCAAACACAGTTGCATAATCAAAGGGAACAGCTTCTAACTAGTTCATATAAACACAGTGGTTGGGCAGAACATGTCGTCTGGTGTTGGTATGCAAATATTATTGAGGAGCAGCACCTTGCATGGGGAGTCTTTCTTCTAATACATCTCAGCCATTCTGGCTCTTGCACACTTGACAGAATTACATTCACCTGTCTAATACCAATGTATCTCACCATCTCAAAAAGAATCTTACCAAAATGGAGCATGAACACGATGATGATGTACTCACCATGGCACTAAGATCAAGGAGTCCTCTGCATGGGGAGAGGGTGGTGCCATGCCGAAACTGCCCAACTGGACTGAGGGTGGTGGCTGAGTCTTTTCTAAGGGAAAGGCCTGTGTACATAAAGAAATATGAAATGATTGAGAAGACATTGTATTTTACTGTTTATACACACAGCATATTTATTGAAATACTTGATTCTTGATATATCTCACAAATATAGCTACTGCTGTACATATTCATCCAGTGTATAGATTGAATTTTGAATCAGTGCTATTTGGGTTGTTAATTGTATTCGTCCTGACGTTCTTGATTTCTTTCCTTTAAAAAAATACATGTTTTAATTGTTTGACATTTGACTGCATTGTTAGGAGCTAGTAACATAAGATTTTCGCTGCACCCGCTATAACATCTGCTAAACTGTGTACTTGACCAATAAACTTTTATTTGAAATGGAGAGCAGAGCAAGACAGTTGGTCAAATGCATCACAACAATCACTACAGTCCTTGTTTTATATAGCCAGCAAAACTTTTAGTGAGTTTCAATGAGATGTAAAGAACAATGAATGATCCAAGTGAAGTACCTATGTCAGTGGTTTGAGTGGGTGTTGAACTGGAGGGTAGAGGGGAGGAGGACAGCCACCAGAAAGGCTGCTGGCCCTCTCCCACCATTGCCGACATCTGCTGACGCACCTCTCGACTCTGTGGCCTTCCGTGACGAAAGCGTTCAATGTACCTGGAAAAGGAATTATTGTAGTTACTAATGAGACAAGTAAAGGGCATAACACCATAAATCAATAAAAAAATCTTATGAACTAATCACCTGCAAGCTTATTGTGGATATCATGATACACACTATAATGAAGACATACATAAGGATCACAAATGCTGTATGACATGTCACAAATAAATCAAATTACCATCATGTAATTTTAGAAATAGTATTAAGCATACTTTGCCAACACTGAATCTTCCTGCTCTCCTCCCCCAGTGGAGACCAGGGACTTTCCCGATGTTGGGTCCCGTGTCAGTGTGTCTGTGTTCGGGGAGGAGGCAGTGTTGGCCGGGGAGGACCCAAGGTCAGTGGAGGGCCAGGACTCTAAGAAACTAGGCTGGGCTTCTGTGGCAGGAGGAGAACAGAGGACAAAGTGGTTGGCTGCCCCAAGGACGCACTGGTCCTCTGGGCTCAGTGAGTGTGTCTGGAGAAGAGGGCTGGACAGCTGGGCAAGGTGAACAGGGCTCAGGGTCTAAGACAAACCAGGAAAAAAGCACAAGTTTGATGTAATGACAATACATTTATTTACTGTATTGAAGCATGTATATTTGGAAAAGACCCTGACAGCCCCTGAAGTCCAGTATTTACGGTTTTTCTCTGTTGCTTTGGAAGCTTCTTGGTGCGTGAAGGGTTGTAATGGGTTTTTCCCAGAGGTGGGTCTGGCAGGAAGGGATTCTTCCTTGTGAACAGAGCAGCACCACTAAGAGAGCAAGAGAGACAAAAGGTGACCATTTTCATTGTGGTAAAAACATATCGTTCTGGTTTGAAAAAGGTAGCTCTGCATTCCTAATTACTTGTTCCACGTCTCACCTGGCTTTCATGTTGACAGTACCACCGGCACCAACTCACACACTGGGCAACGAAGTGTTATAGCCCACATGTAGACAGACAACTCTTAGCTATAATCATAGGATGAGACAGTGTTAAAGTGTGTGTCAGGTAAATACCTAGCACACACGCATTTGATTTAACAAGAGAGTGAAAATAGACAACTAGCTAATTAGCTGGCACTGCAAAAAAAGTTATCCCTGTAACAAGCTAACAACATTGCAGTTGAAACAGTTTTTGTTCATTTAGAAAGGCTAGACCACTGACATCGATGACGTATTAAATACTTTTTTTAAGGCACGTACTTTCCATGTAAATGTTACTTGAGCATCTCGATTTGATCACTGCCTGGGTGGGTTGATTCAATGAAAGGAAAACATAGTGCGCCTTCCGGGTTTTCATCCGGTTTGGGCTTTTGTCAGTTACCGGGCAACCAAACGGCGAAATAAAATAGTTAGATTAGTAAAATCATATGCATAGTCTAGACAATTAGTTCTACTTTTCTAAATGGTACATTCCTCGCAGGATAACTTTTTATTCACCCATTTGACAGATTCAATAATCTTGAGTTTATCTTTACCGAGAACATCATTATCGTCAACGATCGATTCTGGCCAATCTAGAAAAAGTTGGTAAGTGACAGACATTGATTTGAACCAATGATAGTCGACTCCACATTGTCCAACCAGCAGAAAGGAAACGACCTGCGCGCGGAAGAGGAAAGTCCACTGAAACAAATCCGACTACCGAGGTAACCAACCAGGCAGCTAGTTAGTTGTTGGAGGGTAACAAAACTATGTTCTATGTATAGATACGTGGCATTTGGACATTCATTGTGCAATAATTTTCTGCTGATGAAAAATTATGTATCAAATAGACATAATTCCAATACTGCGTCTCACACGCTTACAAAAAAAAAAGACTGCTTCAATTTGCGTTAACTAGCTATTTTAGCTAGCTACGGAATCCAGGCACAACAACAGTCATCTTGGGTCATTTAATATCTAGCTACATATTTTGCATCAGTGTTTCCCTGTACATAAACTTTTTAGCAAGCTTGTCGTTGTAGCTAGCTACCAACTAACTTGTATTTTATATTTTGTTTTGGGGATTTCTGAATGTCGGTGTGAAAGGGGTAGACTGATCATGCATCACGTCAAGATCAAGACTGAGAAGCCAGGTGAGCGCGTGAACATTTCAAAACCAAAAACCAATTATTATATCTCTCCTAAGTAAAGTCGACTGTTTATTTATATATGACAGATGCAGAGGGGAGTGGTGCACGCAGCCGACTAGATGCAGTGTTACAGGGGCTGGTAGAGAAGAGTGACAGTGAGAGGTTGGTGTTTTTATTTTATTTGGAAAGATACAGTACATTAACTGGCTTGACACTGAAACTTACAGCTTCAGGAACCTTTCATTGGCTGTGCACTAATCTAATCAAGCCTAGGTGATGGGAAATGTTGGTTTTGCTGTTTTTCCAGGGAGCAAAATGAAGATGAGACAAAGATGGCAGAAGAGTCTCTGAGCAAGTATGGCCTTAACATTTCTTTTCTTCCTCTGGTATTCCAACTTTTTATATTAAACAAAGTATGCTATTTAGACTCACTCAATAGCCTATTGTGGTTCCACTACTTATGTAGTAATTCCGTTTGCCTGTTTCTTCCATAGGGATGTGTCTCCATCTTCTGCTGGGAAGCGGTAAGCCTTATTTGAGTTTTTTTTTTAACACATCTGACTGTTAGACACTGAAAGGCCTTGACCTGTTACCTTTCCCTCGTCGTTGATGTCATAGCCCATCATCACGATTCCCACAGCACCGGAGGAAGAAACGGAAAGAGATGGATGATAGCTTAACGGAGAGTAACCAACATAAACAAAGTAAGTCCGCTGCAATTGTCAATCCCCTGCCAAACACAGTTCATTTGACTTTTAAAAACCTTTCTCTCTCACTCACTGACTCTACCCTTCAAGCTCTAGATATTCACCTACATATACAATCATTTGTTCTCCTCTCTCTCTGCTAGATGCCTACATTATCAAGTTGTTTGACCGCAGTGTGGACCTGGCCCAGTACACCACCAGTACCCCACTTTACCCCATTTGCCGGGCCTGGATGAGGAACAACCCGGCAGTCAGAGAGAGAGCTGCATCCCCAAGCCCCCCACACAGCATGGGGGAAGAGGAGGTAAGCTCACAACCAAAAAGCAGGACAAAGATGCCCACAATGTGGGCATAAATATATATTTTTCATTAGTGCTCTCTGTCCAGTATTTGTTTTCTCACTTTTCACCTGCATCTTGCCAGGCTGCAGATATGCTCAATGGAAAGGGACAGAATGTGTATCGCCTCCCTCCGCCCACCTCCTGTCCTCTCAACCCTTCTGGAGATCCTGTCAATCTGAGGATCCCATCCACAGAAAAGCCTATTGTCAGCAAGGTACTGTATAACATCTGCTACGCCTAGCCATCATTTTCATATTTGCCACAGTAAAACGGTGGATTGCTTCAATCTGTCTGTCTTTGTCACCAGTCTACAGATACAGCTCTTGTGTCTGGTCCCCTCATATACAACCACATAGAACGCTGGAAAAAGATCAGGCAAAAGTAAGTCCAAGGCATCTAAATAATCATAAAAGATAACTTTGTTGACATTAATAGATTGTGGAGTCGAATATCAACTATTAAACCGAATTGAATCTTGATTGGAGAAAAAAAGTTGATACAATTTCTGTCAGTAAACATTGTTTATCTAGCTGCGATCAATCTTATTAACTGTTCAGATGGAAAGAAGCGTCCAATAAGAATCAGCTGAGGTATAGCGAGAGCATCAAGATCCTGAAAGAGATGAAGGAGATGTACGACCGCTAGCTGGGAATCCCCCAGGCAGTATCCCACAGCAGAGGGAGGAGAAAAGAATAGAGCAGGTAGGAGCCACAAGCAAGTGATCTACCCCAGGACGCTGCACTAGTCCTCTCCCCAAGGAGGACACTACGTGTGACGATGTCAGAGGAGCCTCATGGAGCCCATGTCTACCATATACTGCCACAATTAGGGACCCAAAGTCCTCGTTTTGAAAAATGTAGCAATACTTTCAGTAAGTTGATGCTTCTGGTGGGCCCAAGTTCATCTGTTTAAATAATTATTACATGTTTTTTGTCATATTACAGAATATCTGGTAATGCATTATATAGTCTGTTGTCAATCACAACAATGTGTCATGAAAAGTTTGTAAACAGGTTGAGTAGTGTGCAACATTTGTCTAAATTCCGGAATACTCTAAATTAATTCCAGGCTTCCAGTGGTAAATATTTGTGTTTTAGGATCACCAGTTTCCCAGACAAGCAGTGCTCTTATGAATCTTTTTTGTTTAAACATTCAAAAGAAAAGTCTCTCACACATCTAAAATTTGAAGTAAACTGTAAAAAAAAAAAAAAAAAGTTGTAAAGAGCTATTGTAATTTATTCATCGCTATAATATATCTGCCAGTGCTGTTTTTACAATTGATTGATTTCTGAAATGTAATTTCTCCACAAATGATTTCTCCACAGCAGTTATTTTGGGAGAGGGTTTTTCAGAAGGATCTTGTCATCTGCAGGTCAGAAACACAGTCCACATGGAAGAAATAGGTCCAAGATATCTATCACATACAGGCAATAAATGTTCTGTTTGTTTTGGATCACAAAAGGAATGTTGTCTGAAGTAAACATTTGTAAGTGTTTTTCTTTGGTCAGATTTCAAAGAGTCCTTTCAGGAGTCAACTCTTGTATTAGCTACAAGCAAAATATAAACAAATACATTAATAAATGACCTTAAGAGGTTTTTTGTTACTTTTGATACCAAAATTGATCTGTCTGGTCGAACAGTCTTGTAAGAATTTGAAATTAGAGGTTTAGGAATGTTATTGTCTATTTGTGTGTGAGAATTTCCCCATAATGTCAACATAACATCCCCATAATGTCAACATAACATCAAAATAAGGTCTCCGTAACTTCAACATAACATCACTATAACAGAAGTTAAATCTGGTAACTGCATCAGCATTGCTTGCTCTTTGAGGTTTTAGGCTGGGTGTCTGTAAAGCAATTTGTGACAACTACTGATGTAAAAAGGGCTTTATAAAATACATTTGATTGATTTCATTGCCACCATGAAAACCACAATGACAACAGCTACAGTCAAATTACTCTGTAATACAGATGTACTAGCCCTGTCTTTTGCAGATGTCTCCCATCTCACACCTCAGTTTACACTTTACTATCAGACTGGTCACCAGTGAGGTGTAAAAGTCCTCCTTCTCCTGGAGCCAGAGACTCAGACTTACGGGAGATCCGGGAGAGATGGGAGCTCAGGGAGCGCGTTGATGACACAAAGTTCATCCCGTGGTCCTCTGCAAAAGCATTCTCGAATACGAGCAACACGGACTGACGCAGCTTCTTCTGGAACTCGTCACACATGAAGACGTACAGGATGGGGTTCAGGCAGCTGTTGAGGAAGGCCAGGCTAGCGGACAGGGGAGTCCCTATATGCACGACCAGCTTGAGGCCTTGGTTGTCTTCCATGAAGTCCAGAAACTGGAACATGTGGAAGGGCATCCAGCAGATGAAGAAGGCCAGGACAACGGAGATGATGATCCGGAGGGACCTGTGCGTTCTTCCTTTCTGAAGGCGCCTGGCGCGTATCCATATGGCAATGTAAGAGCCTATGATGACCAGGAATGGGATGAGAAAGCCCAGCAGAAAGCGGAACACAACCAAGTCCCTGTAGGAAGAATGGGAAATTGAATAACTGCACATTGTCCTATTATCATGGTGTATGATCTCCCGAAAGATGGTGAATGGGAGGCTACAGACCAATGAGGCTAACCAGATCCCCACACAGATAACCTCAGCCCTGTCTGGCGTGCACTTGTTATGGGCCCACACAACTACCCACGTGGACAGGCAGCGGTGCAGACTGATGGCCGCCAGGAGGAAGATGCTGGCGAACATGTTGAGCATAGTCACCATGCTGTTTAACTTGCAAAGGATGTCACCGAAAGGCCAATCATAACCACGGGCAATGTAGATGATATAGAGGAGCAGAAAGGAAGTGAAGAGGAAGTCCGCCAAGGCCAGGTTGAGGAACCAAACAGAGTTGACATTCTTCTTTATCCTGCAGCTCGTCACGTAGATCACCAAGCCGTTGCCAGTGGGGCCAAGCACAAACGCCACACAGTAGACAACCAGAGATATTATGCCCATCCCAGTTGTCACATCAGAATATACCATGGTAGAGTTTTCTGAAATTAGAAAGAAATATTACCAATTGTCTTTTAGGCTCTGACACATTGTAATCTTAAATATAGTGCTGATTAGTAGACTTTTCTATAAGAGATTATTTGAAACGGATGTTATCTGAAAGTTATTTGCAAGGGAAGTCAGTATCTTGCAAAATGGTGTATATTTTGTGCAACCTTGCACGCGTACTGCACTGCTATAGATAAGCCTTAAATATCTATTTGTTTATTTGGATAAATTATTCACAAGAAATGTCCCAATGGAATGGGGAAAAAGAGAAGGTTACATTGTGGTAATTTGTTACCCCAGTTTTCATTAATTTCCCACCTACTATGACCAGGTATGACTTTCAACAAGGAAAGTCATTAGATTTATTGAAGACATTTAGTACATGACTTAGCCCTCATATGTTCTCTATTCACACATAATGCAACAATTCTAATGCATAGGAGTTTCTAAAAAAGTATGAGTAAAAGCAATTGACAAAAATCGAGATGACATTAAGAATTGCATGTTTGTCATGAAACTCTACTTCTACAAATGAAGCATCAGTCTGAGTGAAAAGTTAAAGCACCCGGTGCAGAGATCATAAGGGTAGAAAAAAATAGACTATAAAGCGTCTTACCCATTTCCATCTTATTCTCTATAGCAAGAATATCATCCACTCTCTCGCCACAAATGAAACAGCTTTCTCTCACGTGCGCGCACTGTCGCCCTCTGCCTCCCTCCCTCCCTTTCTCTTCAAACATCCTCTTAAAGTTTAAAGTGCCTTATTTCATATTTGAAGATGGTGTGGATTAGGGTTGAATAACAGGAACTGGGTTACCGAGATTTCCCGGCCAAAGCTACTCCATTTTCCCAGTATGAATAACTGCGAAAAACCGGTAAATTATAATAAATTATTTATATGAATAGGCTCAGCATGATGTGAAATGGAATTACATTATATGCCATATCTACATCTGGCGTCTTTGGAAAAAGTGCTAAATTGTCATTATTGAGTAAAAGTAAAGAAAATGACTCAAGTAAAAGTGAAAGTCAGCCAGTAAAATACTACTTGAGTAAAAGTCTAAAAGTATTTCGTTTTAAAAATACATAAGTATCAAAAGTAAAATAATTAATCATTTCAAATTCCTTTATATTAAGCAAACCAGACATCACAATTTTCTTTACTTTTTTTATTGTCGGAAGGCCAGGGCACACTCCAACACTCAGACATAATTTACAAATGAAGTACGAGTGTTTAGTGAGTCCGCCAGATCAGATGCAGGGATTTTCCCTTGATAAGTGTGTGAATTGGACAATTTTCCTGTCACTGTAACGAGTACTGCTGGGTGTCAGGGAAAATGTATGGAGTAAAAAGTACATTGTTGTCTTTAGGAATGTAGTGTAGTAAAAGTAAAAATTGCCAAAAATATAAATAGCAAAGATACCCCATCAACGCTTCTCAGTATGGAGCGCAGTTCACAATGCATGTATCATCTCATCATGGTAACTTTATTTTCTTGTGAAAGGTAGAACTACGTTTGCTGCAACATAGCCTATGCTACAGTAATATAAGGACTGAATGCAGTCCAATTTACTCTTCTCCATCTGGATTTCGGGGTCACCATTTTTTTCACTGTTAAGATGCATTTTTTAAATTGCAGCTGCATAGTTTTTAAACAGTCTATCACTCGAATATCATTACTTTAAATCAGTGCGCATGCAAATACTCTTTCTGTCTTTCTCGTTCCATCAATTGCATTCAAATTGCATCCAAAATAGATAGGCCTAATCCTGGTCAAGATTGATGTACTGTACAGTGCATTCGGAATGTATTCAGACATCTCAATACCAAGCATCTCAAGTCCAGCAGCAGCAGGTCCTGCACGTTCTCTGACTTGTCACCGGCCAAGATGGCAGTCTGCACAGCTGTGGAGGACAGAGAAGAGATGTTGGATGAAACATTGTATCACATACACTTGACACAGTGAAATACACTTGACACACTTTTCCCACGTTTTGTTATGTTACAGCCTTATTCTTATTAAATTCCCCCCCCCCCATAAATCTACACACAATACTCCATAATGACAAAGCAAAAATAGGTTTTTAGAAATATTTGCAAATTAAAAAAAACAATAATAATAATCTCACATTCACATAAGTATTCAGACCCTTTACTCAGTACTTTGTTGAAGCACCTTTGGCAGCGATTACAGCCTCCAGTCTTCTTTGGTATGACACTAAAAGCTTGGCACACCTGTATTTGTGGAGTTTCTCCCATTCTTCTGCAGATCCTCTCAAGCTGCCAGGTTGGATGGGGAGTTTCGCTGCACAGCTATTTTCTGGTCTACAGAGATGTTCAATTGGGTTCAAGTCCGAGCTCTGGCTGGGCCACTCAAGGACATTCAGAGACTTGTCCTGAAGCCACTCCTGCGTTGTCTTGGCTGTGTGCTTACGGTTGTTGTCCTGTTGGAAGGTAAACCTTTGCCCCAGTCTGACATGCTGAGCGCTCTAGAGCAGGTTCTCTCTGTACTTTGCTCTGTTCATCTTTCCCTCGATCCTGACTTGTCTCCCAGTCCCTGCTGCTGAAAAGCATCCCCACAGCATGATGCTGCACCACCATGCTTCACTGTAGGGATGGTGCCAGGTTCCCTCCAGATGTAACGCTTGGCATTCGGGCCAAAGAGTTCAATCTTGGTTTCATCAGACCAGAGAATCTTGTTTCTCATAGTCTGAGAGTACTTTAGGTGCCTTTTGGCAAACTTCAAGCGGGCTGTCATGTGCCTTTTACTAAGGAGTGGCTTCCATCTGGCCACTCTACTATAGAGGCCTTATTGGTGGAGTGCTGTAGAGATGGCTGTCCTTCTGGAAAGTTTTCCCATCTCCACAGAGGAGCTCTGGAGCTCTGTCAGTGACCATCGGGTTCTTGGTCACTTCCCTGACCAAGGCCCTTCTTTCCAGATTGCTCAATTTGGCCGGGCGACCAACTCTAGGAAGAGCATTGGTGGTTCCAAACTTCTTCCATTTAAGAATGATGGAGGCCACTGTGTTCTTGGGACCCTTCAATGCTGCAGAAATGTTTTGGTACCCTTCCCCAGATCTGTGCCTCAACACAAACCTGTCTCATTGCTCTACGGACAATTTATTTGACCTCATGGATTGGTTTTTGCTCTAACATGCACTGTCAACTGTGGGACCTTTTATATAGACAGGTGTGTGCCTTTCCAAATCATGTCCAATTAATTTAATTTACCACAGGTGGACTCCAATAAAGTTGTAGAAACATCTCAAGAATGATCAATGGAAGCAGGATGCACCTGAGCTCAATTTCGAGTCTCATAGCAAAGGGTCTGAATACTTATGCAAATAAGGCATTCCTGTTTATTTGTAATACATATGCAAAAATGTCTAACTCTGTTTTTACTTTGTCATTATGGGGTATTGTGTGTAGATTGATGATGATTTTTTTTATTTAATCCATTTTAGAAAAAGGCTGTAACGTGACAAAATGTGGACAAAGGAAATGGGTCTGAATAATTCCTGAATACATTCTATAGCCTATAGATCTTTGAGCCTACCTCTTTCAGGTAATACATTAAATGCAGTATTAGCCTTACATTTAGCTAATGAATGATGGGTTATGCATAGGCTAAGCTTCTAATTTATAGCTGTCTCTTGCATAATCCACACCTACGCTCCACTGGCCTCTCTCCTTAAAAAAATGCTCCTTAGCTCTTGGAGTCCCAGGAAAAGCTAGACTAGAATAATAGCTTGCTGGACATTTTTTTAAATCATTATTAGACTATCAATAGACTATTGGAAGAGGGATACAGTCTGGGGAGAAAGAAGGAACAAAGAAGGAATGAAGCAACAATGGAGAAAGGAGGTAGGCTTATACACACATGGTAAAACATTAAGGGAAATGTTTTGAAAGGTATATATGTCAGCCTGCAAATTATACACATTTTAAAATAGGCCATATTATATTTCCAAATATAATTGTGACTTTGTAGGTATCATGTCCTGCACCAGCATCACATTATCTCCCAGCTTCATGGTGTGAATGAGGTCAGTAATTCCAGTCCTTATAATACAATACAGTATAGTAATACAGTCCAGACTCAAAAAAGATTAGGCTACTGGAGCTTGTTTCCTTTATTTACCCAAGAGTTTTTGTGTAATGTGCGGTAGCCTATATCATAAACAATGTATTGGATAATGGCACTATCATTTGGGCTTGGGATCATAACATGTCGTTGATGTATGACTCATCAGGCTTGGATGTTCATGCCAATCAAAGCTCTAATCAAATCCAGACACATTTATATTCTTTATATAGTTTAGAATGGCACTTCAGGTTTTGGCCTGAAAAACCGGGTTCGTCGTGTGACAAGAAATTTATGTTCAGGATGGAACATTTGTAAAATACCAGGAAAATATTTAACCCTTTTATGGCTTGCTTGTGTGACACATTTTTAAATACTTTCCATATCTGCTGTTTGGGGAAAAGTTGGGGGGCAAAAAAAAACGTTACATTCCCAAGGACAGTTCACACATTTACAAAAAAAATAACTACCAAATGTGTTTTAGTAAGACTTTCCAAGGGTTACTATAAAAAAAAATTTAAATGATGCATGTGTGCGTGCCTTTTGTTGGTTATGTTTTTCCTCAATGGTCTCTCGGCACTGCTCTGATTTCAAACAGAAAAAACCTTTATACAACTTTAATTGAATGCATCTTTTTCAGTTCCATTGAAAAAAAATTAGACTGTGGCCACACAGTGAGCGGCTGTGCATGAGACAGGTTGAAGTATCACTAGCTGATGGGAAAGCTAGCCGGATCAAGCCTGTGTGACATCACACACTCATCTGTGGGACTACTGTTTGCAGGAAGAAGAGTTTGTGTAAGGAGACATGCAGCTGGGGTCCACTGTGACTCTAGTTGGATGCGACGGTCTGGTCAATCCAGCCACACAGGTAGGCGACACGGGAGTAGACGACAGGGGTACTGACGTTGCAGTTGGTGGTGCCCTAGGACACAATGCCCAACTGAAACCACACGCCACTGCTCTGACACACCAGAGGACCGCCAGAATCACCCTGGAGATGGAGGAGAAGAAAGGAGAGGTTAGGAGCACTGACACTGGTAGAGATGATTGTATTAGGGGCCGAGTTGTAGCCTATCTGACTTCCATTGTCATACCATTGCCAGATAATTTGGTTAAACAAATCTGTACCTGGCTACTTTAAGATAGCGCATGTGTTGGTGAAAGGTTGTTGCCGGACGACATGATACGAGAGTGATTAGAGAGAAATGTTCAGTAACTGACTGGAGAAAGGTAGCCTCAACTTGCTTCAGAAGGACATGGGAGGTCAGTCAGTTACCTGACACTCCGGAGGCTCCGGCGCAGATCATGGCTTCAGTGATCCTGTTCTGGCCCCAGTACTGCTTGCACTGAGCAGAGCTCAGCAGAGGAAGGGCCACCTGCTGGAGGATACGGGGGCTTGCTGGGGACAGGGGACGACATGGTTAGGAAGGAGCTCAGTGCTCTTAATGAAAGCTGAGGTGGAAACATTGCCACAATACATTTGACATTTTAGAAATTTAGCAGACGCTCTTATCAAGAACACCATACTGTAGTGAGTGCATACTTTTCCGGAAATAATGCAATAGTGCTACATTTGCAAGTGCAGTGTGTGGCAGTTTCTTTCCACAAACTGAGAATGAGGAAGGAAATCATGCAAACATTAGGCCTTTCTCTATGATGCAGCTGTTTTCTTAAGAGCCATGCCCATGCTGACTGGTTTACTGATTAAAACAGTTTTTGTGTATTTTACCATCCATTTGCACATACTCTTGTATTAACTGTAAATCTATCGTGTATCAATAATGGTTCAGTAGCTTGTGTGGCCACTCACAGGTGGTGCCAGTCTTGCCCCAGCCAGTGGTGACACAGCAGGTTCCAGAGGGGAAGGGGGTGCTAGAGGAGGCCAGGCACACAGGGACACACGGGAGGTGATCTGGACGGGGGAGGACAGCTTCAGCGGGGTCACGTTGTTGTTAAAGTTCTGGCTGTTGTAGTAGGGGTGGGTGATAGCCTACAGGGATCAAGGAAAGATGTAGATGCTTCTACACCTGCATTGCTTGCTGTTTGGGGTTTTAGGCTTGGTTTCTGTACAGCACTTTGAGATATCAGCTGATGTACGAAGGGCTATATAAATAAATTTGATTTGATTTAGACACAGATAGTGAAGTGATTCATCTTCGAAAGTGAACAGAATCTCAGAACTCTGGTAAAACCTATGAAGCAGGCAGGCATGTTGTGGTTAAGTGAGTGGATCTCTCCCCAGGCTCCTGGACTTAACCTGGAGATGCTTTTGACCTGGATCGGCTCAGCATTGGACTGACGATCGTGCTCTGACAGGATCACTTGGTGACGGCTAGGACTGGAGAGAGAGAAAACAGATTACAGTATGTATGAATGAACCCAGCTTATCTGAGTGCAACTAAGAGGAATGCTGTATGTACTATGAACATGGTGCTAATAAAGCACTATTGAATGGAATTAAATGCACCTATGTGACACGGCAATGGGCAGCAGTGACAACCCAGTTCTGGCTGATTAGGGAGCCTCCACAGAAGTGGAGTCCAGAGGTATCCTGAAGGAGAAAGGAAGATTTGGAAGACAGTAGATAGATAGTATGGGTCTGACCATAATGTGAAGACAGCACTTCCCAACATTGTCAACATACATTTACTGTAAGTGGCTAACCGCAATCAGTGATTGCGGTGTGAAAAAACAATGTATAGAATGAAAGGGTGGAAATGGAGTTACCTGAAGGGAGACTTGCCAGGGCCAGGAGCCAGATACGGCGTTCTGTCCGTTCACAATCTTCAAGCCGCTCACCTGCGGCGGGATGCTAGGCACTCCGCAACCTAGGGCACGAACACACAGTCTCAAACAACACCCTATCCTCATATATAGTGCACCACTTTTGACCAAAATCCTACATAGTTTTGATTAGCCTCAGAGTATGGACTGACATGCCTTCAGTAACTACCAAAGTATAATACAACACTTCACCTCCTTGTTGGGGGCTTCTTTTAGCTATTCATCTCAATAGGACTTACCTACTTACCTATGTGAATAAGTCAGACGATCCAGAGCATGGCCATAGTCTAGTAGATTGTACTTGATGTATCTCTCCCTCTTATACCCTGGCAGGCCCATCAGTCATGTCTCCCACTCACCCACAGGTTCCCCCATGGTCTGATAGAGCTGGGAACAGTCAGGTGGAACAGGTGGGAAAACCTCACGCCTCAGGGACAGTCGGATACACGCTTGTGTTTGCCATGTAGTGCACTGTACTCTGTAGTGTACTGTACTCTATGTGGACCAGGCCTAAGCATAAAAGTCTTTTCACAATGATTCCAGGGAAAGATGCAGTCATAATTCTTTGTCTTTATGCTGAGTGGAAAATATGCCCAGACCCTACATTTGGTCCTCTGAAATGCCCTTGATGCCTATTTTTCTGGTTTCTTATCACGCTGTCCAATTGGAGTTCTGATGATGGTCAGAACAATAACATCTTGTAACCTTGTGTTGCAATCCCACAAGCAGGGTGGAAAACCGTTCTGTTTATATGCAGCTGAACGTGACCGCAAAACAATCAAAAACAAAACACTTGATTAACATTATGGATTCAGATCATATGTTTTATGGAGCCCTCTGTGACAAAAACATTTGTTTTATTAAGAAAGGAAGATATTGTTTATTCATCTATACAAAGTAGCAGTCAGGACATGTGTTAAAATTACTATTCCATTTCCGACTTAGACACATTTAAAATGCCACTACATTTGAGGGTTGATGAGTCACTTTTGAGGGAACTTTTCCGATGAGCAATAGTGCAGATGTTCATACAAGTTTATACAAGTTTATAAGACTTTAAGCACTTTGTGACAACTGTTAATGTACAAAATGAATTTTGTCATATCTAACCTAAGGGAAGGTATTTGGGGGGAGGTTAAAGAAAAACACAACAAATGCTTATCAGAATCCAGCTTTATTGGTTGTGATATATTCAATCTGATTAAAGTGAAGGTTGTGTGAACTGCACAACAGCACAAGGCTGTAGGAGCCTGCCGTAGATATAAATATTACACAGGATGTTCTCAAGAAGGGAAGTGATGACACAGGCCAGGTCTGCAGTAGGTGTTGTGAGAAGGGAGCTGAGATGTGGACAGGATGTGGATTCTCTCCTGTAGAGGTCAGGGATTTTTGTTGACCTCCTTGATGTTTGGGCCAGAGGAGGAGCCAGCTCCAGCACCTCCAGGGAAGCCTCCAGGCATACCACCTGGCATACCTCCTGGCGGGCCTCCGGCACCCTGATACAGATTGGTAATGATGGGGTTACTTACACACCTTCTCCAGCTCCTTCTGCTGGTGCTCATACTCATCCTTCCCTGCCATCTAGATAAAGACAAGGGGTAGACAAGAGAGGAAGGGAGAGAGTATGAGAGGGTAAGAGACACAGGTGGTGATCACAATATTCTATCTTATATGATTTATTTGTTTCAAACTTACTGTGAAGCCTACTTTTACCATGGGAGGAAATGCATCAGTGTGAAACCATTGCTAACCACTAAGAACACGTCCTCCGGGCTGATCTTTTCCGTGAGCTTCTTGTCGTCCACTGTGCTCTTCATGTTGAAAGCCAGGGACTCCAGCGAGTTCTTAGCTGTGACGTTCTCCTTCTGTGCCTCGTCCTCAGCCCTGTACTGGTCAGCCTCTTGCACCATGCTCTCAATGTCCTCCTTGGTCAGACGTCCTGGGGATAACAAGATACAGACACATCAATTATATAATTGCCCATATGTGACATATTCATTATCTCCTACTCTCTCCTGTTGTCTCTCTTTCTTTTTGAGACTCTTTTCTTTGAGGAAAGGGTTGGACATCGATAAGATCTTTGATCATATCGTGAGGTTCAAGGTTAAGGAGGCATACCTTTGTCATTGGTGATGGTGATCTTGTTCTCCTTGCCGGTGCTCTTGTCCACCGCAGACACATTGAGGAGGCCGTTGGCGTCAAAGTCAAAGTTCACCTCGATCTGGGGGCAGGGGGGATTCCGGTGAGCTCAAACTTGCAGAGGATATTGTTGTCCTTGGTCATGGCTCTCTCCCCCTAATTCACCTGAGAAATAAATAATGGGAATGGATTAATACTAGATAGAATCATGGAGGGTATAGGTGATCTGGCTACTTTACACAAATGTAGGCAGCTGATAAAGACTCACCTGGATGAGCACTTCGGGTTGGTTTTCTGAGTATGTTGTGAAGGTCTGGGTCTGCTTGATGGGGATGGTGGTGTTCCTCTTGATGAGCACAGTCATGACCCCTCCCGCCATCTCAATACCAAGCATCTCAAGTCCAGCAGCAGCAGGTTCTGCACGTTCTCTGACTTGTCACCTGCCAAGATGGCAGTCTGCACAGCTGTGGAGGACAGAGAAGAGATGTTGGATGAAACATTGTATCACATACACTTGACACAGTGAAATGTTCCTGCAATACACAGTGAGATACCTACAGGCGCCATAAGCCAGAGCCTCATCAGGGATGATGCTCTTGTTGAGGTCTCACCCATTGAATGAGTCCTGCAGAAGCTTCTAGATCTTGGGGATACGTGTCGAGCCTCCCACCAGGACGATGTTGTGTATCTGGGCCTTGTCCATCTTGGCATCTCTCATAGACTTCTCCATGGGTTCCAGGGTGCTGCGGAACAGGTCAACGTTGAGCTCCTCAAAGCGAGTCCCGGTAATGGAGGTGTAGATGTTGGCACCTTCATAGAGAGAGTCAATCTCGATGCCTGGGTACTGGAGGACAGGGTGCGCAGGCGCCGCACCACCTCTTGTTGCCGCTGATGTCCTTCTTGAATTTACGCTTGAACTCACTGATTAAGTGATTGACCATGCGGCCTCCCAGGTGGGTGTCGCCGGCGGTGGACTTGACCTCAAAGATGCCATCCTCGATGGTCAGGATGGACACGTCTAAGGTGCCGCCACCCAGGTCGAAGAACAGGACTCTTGCGCTCACCGCCGACCTGATAAGAGAGACCAATTAAGTCAGTAGGACTTTCAAAGGACTAATCAAGCAGACCTAGTGTGAGTCGTACAAACCAGTGTTTTATGTTTGTTTTGTGGTTTCTGTACCTTCTTGTCCAGGCCACAGGTGATGGCTGCAGTGGTGGGCTCGTTGATGATACGCAGGACATTGAGTCCAGAGATCACTCCAGTATCTTTGGTTGCTTGGCGCTGGGAGTCGTTGAAGTAGGCAGGGACTGTGATGACAGCATTGTTCACTGGCTGAAGAGGGAAAAATAGTATTAGTTAGGTCTAGTGTGTATCATCCCTAAATAGATTGTCAGTTGGAGTTATTAACATACAATGTATACCCATCCAATCTTTTCAAACCTACATGGGGTGCATGGAGTGGGTAGGGGCTAAGACTAGATTTGGAATTGAAATGTTTTTTCATTTGGTTAGTCAGACTCCCTACATTGCCCAGGTAAGCTTCAGAATCTCCTTCATCTTGGTGAGCACCATGGAGGACACCTCCTCAGGGAAAAAGGTCTTCCTCTCTCCCTTGTACTCTACTTCCATCTTGGGCTTGCCTGGACATTGGACAACATGTGTGTCCAGAAACAGAAAGTCATGCGATAGACAAATCATTCAAATAGGCTTGACAATAACTTTTGGCTTCATGCTACTTAAACACTGCTTAAACAATTTGAGATAAGCTTTATGCTAGTTCTTAATGCTCCTCCTTCAGCCAATAGCTGACATAAAGCATAATAGTGTCATTATGAGAGTGGGGTCATGTCCCTTGAATTGGACAGGAGCTGGCAAGTCAAGCTGAAAAAGCAGAGCTGAATGCAACGCTTCTTAGAAAAGGAGTTACCTTGCTCAGTCAGTTGTGCAACGCTTCAAAGATTACCACACAAACCTCAGAACAACGGCTGCTCAATTCCACTGAAGCACTCCTCTTCCTTTCCTGTACAGAGACTAAGAGGACGAGTACCGTGTCTCTACAGAGTATATAACGACAGACAGACAGCAGACAGCTCACTGAGATTCCATCAGGGAATCAGGTGGCTCAGCCAGGGAAAGTTCCAGGCCCACGTAGTTTGTGTGCCCATTCAGTGCTAGCCAACTAACTTTATCTGGTATAGGAGTTAGCGGAATTGCTGTTAGACATTGCTGTTAGAAATGAGAAAAGGAAGACTATTGTATTTTCTCTGATTTATAAAAATAAATGTGAAACAAGTTTGTCCTGTCCACAGAGAAAGGATGTTTTCTCAGGGCATGTTTAACTCGGTTCACATGGTCTGGGGGCTGTTCAGTGATAAAAGCACTGTGAGAAGACTACAGATATCTCCTACCAGCAACCGGCCTGTGGATTCACATTCATTAGAAAAGCAGGAAAGCAAGCAGAAAAGCACATTCTAGTTTGTACAGTAAATGACATGCTGTAATGAATTGACAGTAATGAATTGACAGTATTTTTGAATAAATGAAGCATTTTTTATATAGTTGTCTGAACCTTTCACTGCATGCTCCATGAAAATACTACACTAACCATGAAAGCATTTCACCAAGGGCTCAAGTCAAGTAGGTCACACAAAGGCTATTCTAAAAAGGTTCAATTAAGAAAAGATTCACACGCCTTTAATGTCCCACAGTTTATTACATTTAACCCTTACATAATAACAGTCCATACATACAATGACAATCCTGTCCCTCCAACATACTGAAACGTATTCTTCACTCTCCAACTCGCAGGCCGAGGAACTGAAATGTCAAGCAGCTATACATCTGGAAATAATCCTCAATTTTTTTATGAATGGCAACAAACCCAATTATACTCGGAATTACATGTTCACTCCTACCTACCTTAACGCACTGGACACCTGAAAGTGACATCTCCTTTATGGCAATTAGCTGGATCCGAATAAAACATCTTTAAATTACCAAAAAACGAACCCAAACACATAATATCAAACTTTCACTAAGCAAGATTGTGACAGACATGTATATGCACATATAGTATTCCAGACAGTATTGGCACACTGTCTGGAAAGTGTGCCAATACTGTCTGTCACAAAGTGTGCCAACCCTGAGGGATCTTGTAGAACTAATCGAACCTGACCCCACCTCCCGGCTCTTTCTCGGAACTGAACCAATGAACAGCTACTCCGGTCACACAGGTCCACTATGACACATAGGTCAGCAGCTGGCATCCTCTTTATATCCTTAGAAATAGACTGACTAGAACAGGCATCCCCATAATTCTATTTCCATGTTTACCAGTCACCATTTACATTTACATTTAAGTCATTTAGCAGACGCTCTTATCCAGAGCGACTTACAAATTGGTGCATTCACCTTATGACATCCAGTGGAACAGTAGTGCATCTAAATCTTTTAAGGGGGGGGATTACTTTATCCTATCCTAGGTATTCCTTAAAGAGGTGGGGTTTCAGGTGTCTCCGGAAGGTGGTGATTGACTCCGCTGTCCTGGCGTCGTGAGGGAGTTTGTTCCACCATTGGGGGGCCAGAGCAGCGAACAGTTTTGACTGGGCTGAGCGGGAACTGTACTTCCTCAGTGGTAGGGAGGCGAGCAGGCCAGAGGTGGATGAACGCAGTGCCCTTGTTTGGGTGTAGGGCCTGATCAGAGCCTGGAGGTACTGAGGTGCCGTTCCCCTCACAGCTCCGTAGGCAAGCACCATGGTCTTGTAGCGGATGCGAGCTTCAACTGGAAGCCAGTGGAGAGAGCGGAGGAGCGGGGTGACGTGAGAGAACTTGGGAAGGTTGAACACCAGACGGGCTGCGGCGTTCTGGATGAGTTGTAGGGGTTTGATGGCACAGGCAGGGAGCCCAGCCAACAGCGAGTTGCAGTAATCCAGACGGGAGATGACAAGTGCCTGGATTAGGACCTGCGCCGCTTCCTGTGTGAGGCAGGGTCGTACTCTGCGGATGTTGTAGAGCATGAACCTACAGGAACGGGCCACCGCCTTGATGTTAGTTGAGAACGACAGGGTGTTGTCCAGGATCACGCCAAGGTTCTTAGCGCTCTGGGAGGAGGACACAATGGAGTTGTCAACCGTGATGGCGAGATCATGGAACGGGCAGTCCTTCCCCGGGAGGAAGAGCAGCTCCGTCTTGCCGAGGTTCAGCTTGAGGTGGTGATCCGTCATCCACACTGATATGTCTGCCAGACATGCAGAGATGCGATTCGCCACCTGGTCATCAGAAGGGGAAAGGAGAAGATTAATTGTGTGTCGTCTGCATAGCAATGATAGGAGAGACCATGTGAGGTTATGACAGAGCCAAGTGACTTGGTGTATAGCGAGAATAGGAGAGGGCCTAGAACAGAGCCCTGGGGGACACCAGTGGTGAGAGCACGTGGTGTGGAGACGGATTCTCGCCACGCCACCTGGTAGGAGCGACCTGTCAGGTAGGACGCAATCCAAGCGTGGGCCGCGCCGGAGATGCCCAACTCGGAGAGGGTGGAGAGGAGGATCTGATGGTTCACAGTATCGAAGGCAGCCGATAGGTCTAGAAGGATGAGAGCAGAGGAGAGAGAGTTAGCTTTAGCAGTGCGGAGCGCCTCCGTGATACAGAGAAGAGCAGTCTCAGTTGAATGACTAGTCTTGAAACCTGACTGATTTGGATCAAGAAGGTCATTCTGAGAGAGATAGCGGGAGAGCTGGCCAAGGACGGCACGTTCAAGAGTTTTGGAGAGAAAAGAAAGAAGGGATACTGGTCTGTAGTTGTTGACATCGGAGGGATCGAGTGTAGGTTTTTCAGAAGGGGTGCAACTCTCGCTCTCTTGAAGACGGAAGGGACGTAGCCAGCGGTCAGGGATGAGTTGATGAGCGAGGTGAGGTAAGGGAGAAGGTCTCCGGAAATGGTCTGGAGAAGAGAGGAGGGGATAGGGTCAAGCGGGCAGGTTGTTGGGCGGCCGGCCGTCACAAGACGCGAGATTTCATCTGGAGAGAGAGAGGAGAAAGAGGTCAGAGCACAGGGTAGGGCAGTGTGAGCAGAACCAGCGGCGTCGTTTGACTTAGCAAACGAGGATCGGATGTCGTCGACCTTCTTTTCAAAATGGTTGACGAAGTCATCTGCAGAGAGGGAGGAGGGGGAGGGGAGGAGGATTCAGGAGGGAGGAGAAGGTTGCAAAGAGCTTCCTAGGGTTAGAGGCAGATGCTTGGAATTTAGAGTGGTAGAAAGTGGCTTTAGCATCAGAGAGAGAAGAGGAAAATGTAGAGAGGAGGGAATGAAAGGATGTCAGGTCCGCAGGGAGGCGAGTTTTCCTCCATTTCCGCTCGGCTGCCCGGAGCCCTGTTCTGTGAGCTCGCAATGAGTCGTCGAGCCACGGAGGAGTCACAACACATGCAAACTGTTGCTACATGCAATTTTTCAGTGTTCTTGATGCAGTTCCAAGACTTGTTTTCTTCCAGTAGTATCACATATTACGTAGTTAAATCTCAGATCAAGGGTGAGAACCCCTTTTGGACACATCATAGTCCTAGGTAGATCCCACAGCAATATTAATACTTCAACGTTAGTGGACAAGACATGTAAATAGTACACACTCCTCTTAGGAAATAAGTCCCTTGTTTTGAGTCCACCCCACAGTTACTACAGGTTGTAGCTGAATGTTCAAGAGGTTAAGTTAAGGACTGATCTGAGTTCAGGAGAAGAAGCTGCGGAGCTGGAACAAGAAGTGGTCCTCCTTGTTTTTACTTGTCCTGCAGCGGCCATTCATATAGTCCCAAGCAGAGCGCTTGCAGTAGTTGTAGAAATGCTCCTCTGCTTTCTTCAGTGTGAGGTTCAGGTCCAGAGTTCCCTGCAGACTGCACATAGAAAAACACGGAGCGAAACACTGATGAGTCTGGTTGTATTGCTTTGTAATGACAAGGCAAATATTTCAGAGGATGGACGGACGCAGATACACACACACACACACACACACACACACACACAAACAAACCTATTGGTGAACTGGATGAGCTGCACGTCGTTCCTACAGCTCAGCAGGGCATCTCTGTTGTCCAATAATATGGTGGCACAGATGAAGAGTTCAAAGGTGAATTCCGTGTTGACGGCCTGTGCCTCAGACACTGGTTTATCCTCTGGAACCATCCCAGAACATCCGTTACAACACAAACAAACCACAAGAAGGACAACATACCATTGTTATAAGCAAATACAGAAGGACCAAAACGGGCTTCTGTAAATTCATATTACCAATTGTATGGACATATACACAACATGACCAAATGTATGTGGACACCTGCTCCTCGAACATCTCATTCCAAAATCAGCGGTGGTCCCGTTCTGTGAGTTTGTGTGGCCTACCACTTCGTGGCTGAGCCGTTGTTGCTTCTACATATTTCCACTTTACAATATATAGTGTATTTGGAACCATAGGCTGTGCACTGTTTCTTATGTACTGTCACACATTATATACTGTCACACATAGCCTGGGACTTGGAAGGATGGCCACAGGAGACTACCGTCTGTCCTACACCGTACCGTCACACCTATACCCTACCGTCTCACCTATACCGCGCCTACCGTCTCACCTATACCGCGCCTACAGTCTCACCTACACCGCGCCTACCGTCTCACCTACACCGCGCCTACCGTCTCGCCTACCATCTCACCTACACCGCGCCTACCGTCTCACCTACCATCTCACCTACACCGCGCCTACCGTCTCACCTATACCGCGCCTACCGTCTCACCTACCGTCTCACCTACACCGCGCCTACCGTCTCGCCTACCATCTCACCTACACCGCGCCTACCGTCTCACCTACACCGCGCCTACCGTCTCACCTACCATCTCACCTACACCGCGCCTACCGTCTCACCTATACCGCGCCTACCGTCTCACCTACCGTCTCACCTACACCGCGCCTACCGTCTCGCCTACCATCTCACCTACACCGCGCCTACCGTCTCACCTACACCGCGCCTACCGTCTCACCTACCATCTCACCTACACCGCGCCTACCGTCTCACCTATACCGCGCCTACCGTCTCACCTACCGTCTCACCTACACCGCGCCTACCGTCTCGCCTACCATCTCACCTACACCGCGCCTACCGTCTCACCTATACCGCGCCTACCGTCTCACCTATACCGCGCCTACCGTCTCACCTACACCACGCCTACCGTCTCGCCTACCATCTCACCTACACCGCGCCTACCGTCTCACCTATACCGCGCCTACCGTCTCACCTATACCGCGCCTACTGTCTCACCTATACCGCGCCTACCGTCTCACCTATACCGCGCCTACCGTCTCACCTATACCGTGCACCGCGCCTACCGTCTCACCTATACCGTGCACCGCGCCTACCGTCTCACCTATACATTTTATTTGTAAGCTTCATGAAATGGATTTCCATGGCCGAGCAGCTGCACACAAGTCTGAGATCACCATGCGCAATGCCAAGCACCGGCTGGAGTGGTGTAAAGCTCGCTGCCATTGGACTCGGGAGCAGTGGAAATGCGTTCTCTGGTCTGATGAATCATGCTTCACCATCTGGCAGTCCGACGACGGAATTTGGGTTTGGCGGATGCCAGTAGAACGCTACCTGCCCCAATGCACAGCGGCAACTGTAAAGTTTGGAAGCCCCCTTAGTTCCAATGAAGGGAAATCTTACAACTACAGCATACAATAACATTCCAGATTATTTTGTGCTTCCAACTTTATGGCAAAAGTTTGGGGAAGGCCCTTTCCTGTTTCTACATGACAATGCTCCTGTGCACAAAGCGAAGTCCATACAGAAATGGTCGAGATCGGTGTAGAAGAACTTGACTGGACTGCACAGAGCCCTGACCTCAACCCCATCAAACACCTTTGGGATGAATTGGAATGCCAACTGCGAGCCAGGCCTAATTGCCCAACATCAGTGCCCGACCTCACTAATGCTCTTGTGGCTGAATGGAAGCAAGTACCGGCAGCAATGTTCCAACATCTAGTGGAAAGCCTTCCCAGAAAAGTGGAGTCTGTTATAGCAGCAAAGGGGGGGACCAACTCCATATTAAAGCTCATGATTTTAGAATGAGATTTTTGACGAGTAGGGGTCCACATACTTGTGTAGTGTATGTACTGCAAACACATGTAGATGCAGTATATGTAGTGTTGTGTACCTGTGACAGAAGGTGAAACTCTCCATGCTATCTGTGATCAGGTGGGTGTGGAGCTGAGGGTCCAACTCCTTCAGCAGTGCTGCCTCCAGCTCTGAGTGACAACAATCAAAACGTAAATAACATTACCTTATTATCAAGTCTACCATATTATTACACATGTACAGAGAAGACAAAAAATGTATTAAAACTAACAACAAACCTATCTTCCTGTGCAGGCCGTCAGCGCGGAAGTCCTTGGAGAACTTCTCCATGTAGCAGGAGAAGCTCCATTAGGTGTCCACCTCAGAGTCCAGAACCTCCAGGAATCGGCTACAAAGGTCATTCATCCCCTGGGCATAGCTTACCTCTGACCCCCAGCACATCAGCATGACACATACAGTATGAGGAAAGTAAGTAAATACAGTTACTTTAGCTTACTACTAAGACTAAGGGGATAATTTGAACATATATGCGTGTACATTTCTCATAAGTTCTGAATTTACTTCCATGGCAGATCGGGGCGGAAACGTACACGCACATTTGTCAAGTTAGGATTGTGTGACATTTTACTCCGCCAACATATATTTCGCCATTAGAGGGCTCTCTAACGACAGTATCTTTCAGTGGTTGGGTGACAACCGGCTCATGACTTTGATGTCCAATATACAGTATTTGCAGCACTAAAAACTGAGATAGGCAGGATCAAAGATAAACAGAGAGAGAGAAAATAAAGAAAAAAAATGACTGAAGAGAAAGAGAGACAATAGGAGAGAGATTACCTGGGTGAAAAGCAGCATATGTGATGAGAATATCCCTCAACACCAGCAGATTGCCCAAGCCCTCACCCCTGTAAAAGCAAACAAACCAAAAACACTAGGGTTGCAAAGGGGGAGAAAGTTACTGGTAAACGTTACCAGTACACTACTGGAATATTGGACACTTCTAGGATTTTAGGTAATTTTCATAACATGTAACAGATAAAATAAGATGTTTTATTTATTTATTTTTTATTTCAGTCACAACCCCTAGTTTGGGAAACGCTGCACTAGAAACTAGTAGACAATATGGACACACAGATGTAAAGATTAAGAAAATATCACTATTTTATATGAATATTTTTTTAAGTTACCATAGATAAATTAACTGTTAATTACCAAAATCACTGACAAAATCTGATAACTTTGGTAAATGACCAGTAGTTTTGCAACCCTCGTTAAAACAAATCAGATCAAATACACTGATACCTCGCACAAAAAGACTGAGAGCCTTAAAAATGAGAAACTACATGTAGCCTACTGGCTTTATATGGGTTGTAATGTCAAGCTAAAAACCTTTAACGTTGTAACGACACAGCCTTCTTATCCTAAAACCAACAACAGGTAGTCAGTGTGTCACTGCTTACACATGTTGACAGAACGAACACTTACGGCCCTACTCCAATATGCCCTGTTGATTTAAGTGTTGAACTGTTTGTAGCTGGGGAGTTTAAACAGAAATCCTGTTAAGCTTCCTGTTTCTGTTAAGTATTGAGCAATGTTCCCTGTAAAGGCATCAGCATGCTTTAGTTCGCCTGGCGCCTAGCCGAGCTCGGCTAACCGAAACCAAACGAATGCGATCGCTTACTCCAATAAAAAAACCTTCGCTTGAAAAACTAGAAAAAAAGTGGCAATAGTACTGTTTGTCCATTTTGAGATGCCGAAGCCAGTACTTCCTCAATAAATCAGGATTCATTTAAGATAAAATTAATGACAGATTTCTTGAGTTGGAGGTTTTTCCAGAGGAGATCTTAATCGTGCAATATTGCATCTGACTAGAATGTTTGGTGCAGTATTTCTCAAGTGAACAAAATGTGCATGAGGACGAGTCATCTCTCGTTGAATGACAACGGGCACTTCATTGAAGAATCCCTACTGGTGACCAATCTCCGACAAGGGGGTGTAGACTCTGGCTACCGACTTACTATTTGATCACCACAAAGTAGAGAATTCATCTGTGAGCTAATTTCATTGGCGCTCTGTCTCTGTACAGAGACTGAAGTTGATAATGAACTAAAGCCACTCACAAGTAGTAGGGTAGGTCTCGGTCTGTCCGAGGCACGTCCTTGTCGATGATTCGGATGGCCTCTTGGAGCTCCTCCAGATCAAAGGTCACCCGCTCAAAGAACACCTGGGTTCAGGGGTCAGAGAAACAAAGATATTAGTGATCAGATGGACTATGTCATCATCTCAGACTTCAGTCTGTAACATACTGTAGACTGTAAAGGTCTGTAACAAGACATGTCAACCTCTGAGAGTGTGACCAGCTGTTAAGAGATTGTAAAATATAATATATATAATATTAAGTGATGCGATGACAGAGTGGATTATATTGACATGTCCATGACTAAAACACACAGTTTGTAACCTAACACCCATATCCTGGTGCAATATAAACTGACAACATTTCAAACAGATCCAAGCTAAATTACTGTAGTACATTTTCAATGCATAGCACTTCTGTTGAACATATTAACTATGAATAAGTGAAAGGTCAATAGAGAACCTTTATGGTAATTTTGATCTCTTATACACTCAAAAATGTAAAGAGGGAGAAGCAGTTAAACCATATACTTTGCAGGGGTTTTGAGTGTACTTTTTGAGGCTGGTGGTTTACCTGGTCCTGTAGCTCCAGGAAGGACAGCCTCTCCCTGACCTCATCACTCTGGTTCTGAGCCTGCAGCTGGACCCTGTCCTGCCTCACATTGTAGTACCGCACCGCTGCCACCAACTCAGCTAGAAACACACACAGGGAGGGAGGAAGAGAATGGGAGGCAGGTGAGTGTGAGTGAAGGAAGCAACTTTACAGGAGGAAACCAGGGAGAATTTACTAAATTGGTTGAGCTCAGATTCCAGCATAAAGTTGATGAGTCTAGAATGAGGTGCTGAACAACAATAGATAGCAAGAGAGCGAGAAAGAGAGAGTATAAGTTGATCTACATCCGGGCCCTACCATCGGTGCCATTTATACGCAGTCGGACGGCGGCAGGAAAAAGCTGCTGCCACTTCCTCTTCATGGAGTGGTAGCGGACGTTGAGCTGCTCCTGCAGTAGGGGGCTCTCCAGAGAGGTGGAGCTGCAGGGGTACATCCCAAACAGGAAACGCCACACCTAGCCACGCCCTGAAGGGGACATACCACCTAGACACATACAGCACAGGTTGAGTCCAGATACTTTACAATGGCTTCTTTCCTCCTGTGTGTTACTTTTCCTCACTGATGGGAAACAACTGGACAGGTGAGAGATGCAATGACATGTCCACTTGGTGTTCTGGACTGGTAGGTCTCTCTTTAGCTTTTCAACAGAATCGACTCAGGTTATAATGGTGAGACAAGGACTTTTGCATAATTTCACTGGAATGTGAAGACAAGAACTAAAATATAAAAGATAAGCTATTGGCTCAATTGGCCTCTGACTAGAGATATATATATATATATTTAACCTTTATTTAACTAGGCAAGTCAGTTAAGAACAAATTCTAATTTACAATGACAGCCTACACCGGCCAAACCCTAACAACGCTGGGCCAATTGTGCGCTGCCCTATGGAACTTCCAAACACGGACGGTTGTGATACAGCCTGGAATCGAACAGCGTCTGTAGTGACGCCTCTAGCACTGAGATGCAGTGCCTTAGACCTCTACGCGGGAGATAAAGTGGCTAATTTATTCCTTCTAGCTAATTTATCCCTAAACAAACTAGGCTTTTCAAGGAATGAGTGGCTTAAAATGGTTAGTGTGCAAAACAAGTCTTGATCCCCAGCGTGGAGACCTTTAGCCCCCTTCTTAGGGCTCTGACAGTGATCATTATATAATGTTTTTCCACCATAGTCAATGCAGCTAATGATATCGCACCAGAGGAGAGAAGGAATGTGCATCGATGAAAGGGGGGGGGGGGTTTCCCCATGTTCCTGGTTACATTTTCTGATAAACCCAGTCACAGTAGTAACCCCTCTGTAGTAGTATACCATGTACCTAGCTCACAGAGCTCTACCTTGCGTGCAATGGAAGACTCATGACTCATGATTTTCAGCACAATGAAGCCCTAGGGGTTCCTAAGTCAGTGGGGGTTCATTGTTTACAGTCAACACTATGCACCCTGAGTCCTACATCTTGGTCATATACTGTAGCCGTTTCCCCTAACCACTGGTACATGGTCAGATATTTTGTCATCCCTAAATGGTTAAGGTTATGATTGGTAGTTGGATCATCTGATCCTAGATCTGATGTTAAGGTCCATTTCACCTTGAAAACATGCAAGTGAAGGCCCTGAGTGTACCGGTGACTGTACACACTGATGCAGATAGAAGCTAGAAAGTATACTGCTATTCACCCATTCAGCTCAGGATCAGCTGTGTGTGGACTGTTGATGTCATACCCACAAACCATGATTGATGGATTTCATGTGAATAATGATTTTTCCTCCTTCTGAACATAATCTGTGAGATCACACCAACGTCTTGACTGGTAAATGTAAAACCAAACCATTGTCTGTTTCTAAAAGTCATTTTGGGAGTCTTTGCTTGAGGGGTCTCAGTGAGGTTTGATTACATGGCTTTCTAGAGAATGGTTGAACTGTAGTGCAGTCAGCTAGCTCCCCAGGAAAAGATCACTTGACTTGTAGATAGTGATAAAGCAATACCAAATATGGGAAACCCAGCACTGGGAAACAATTTAACTTGACTTAATTTAAACTTTATGATAGGCTCTCCCTTCTACGTCCATAACGCCAGGTAACCCGAGAGGTGTCGTGGAAGGAGCAGGAGCGTTTACCAATGGTACTTGGTACAACTGCTGGTTGCCAAACTCCGCCGTGACATGATTGGCAGGTGAACTTCTTTCCGTTGTTCCATTATTGCCCTTTGTTTTAATAAAGGGAGTCCCACATACCTCGAGTTCTTTGGCGGTACTTTCACGACTGGGAATATCGAGTGCAGGTGAGTGCGGTAGCCCGTTCTCCTGTAGAGTGTCCATGATGTATATTCTCACTAACGACACGAAGTGTAAAACACAAACATTCCTCCCCGTGAAACCGGTTTGAGTGCCCGCTACATTTGTTTGTTGCAAAATAAAAAGTTGCGTTTTACGTTCCTTTCACTTTTATGTTTATGCTGCACTCCGATTTTAAATGGAATATGCTTCAATACACACAGGAGTTAGGACATTTTCCAGTTCAGGCAGGAATCCATGATGTGTAAGACTTCTATGCTCTGCCCACTTAAACCTTACGTCCAAAGATCTTACTGTGAGTCAGTCATATGACTGAACCTTACTGTTTTGTGTGTGAGGCCTACATTCGGGTTTTTATGTAGGGTTGAAAGCCGCAATTCTTCCGCTACATGAGCATTTTAACGCTTACCTTGTGGTTTTTACGAGATAACTATTTCTACTGTATAGGGCTAGGCTACACATGGTCAATCTGGCATAAGCGTTTGAAAGTGAAACGCCTTCATTCATATTCTTGGCATTTTATGATGGACTAGGCCTACAGCTAACTAGTCTAAACTGCTCTTTTATCACCCTACACCCAAATATTTACATTTCCTCCCACACTATGAATGGAAGTGGTCTGTGAAATTCAAATTCAGTGCAATACTAAAAGTACAAACTAAATCAAAATCAAATCAAATGTATTTATATAGCCCTTCGTACATCAGCTGATATCTCAAAGTGCTGTACAGAAACCCAGCCTAAAACCCCAAACAGCAAGCAATGCAGGTGTAGAAGCACGGTGGCTAGGAAAAACTCCCTAGAAAGGAGTTCTAATTAATGACTAACATAATGACCATACAATATGTTGGGCTTTTTTCCATTAATAAATTGATTAACTACTTAACTTTTTTTTTTATTTAACCTTTAAATTGTCCAAATTACATCTTTAAGAACTGATTGTGAGGCCTCCAAGCACTATGATGACCAACAGCTTCACTGCCAGAAAAGCATAAAAATAAAAGAGTTGCATCTCTGAAGTATTCTCCTCTTCTGCACCTTAAGAACAAAATCGTATTGAAAACATTAACTACAAAGGGAAGCACAACTGTCATCTGTATGATAACTTGATACATTTTTGAGCAATACAATATCAAGGGAATAAATGTGATATTTTTTTTAACCTAATATGTGCATTTTCTTTGTTGTGTTACCTGGGATAACTGAGGTAAATATTAACCCATAAGGTGTGTGTGTAGCCTCGCTGAGGAGGAGTCTTGTCCCATTGCCATGGTACTGCTTGTCCTTCCCATTGACGCAGCACTGCAGAGTGCAGAAGTAATAGCCTATGTCATTCAGCTCTAACCAGGTCATCAGGAGGCTTGTATCTGTTGTGTTCAGGTCGTAGGTTTTCTGAAACCTCCCCTTGAATCGGGGCAAGTCACCCATCTCCCTCCACACCTTCCTCTGGCCATGTGTGGCCGTGTTGATGTACCACTCTGCCCTGCAGCCAGTGATCAGCTCCCCGCTGTCCGACAGGACACGGCATCCCATGGAGACTTTCTGGGCCAGTGTGCTGGTCACCACAGGGTCCTGGTCCACCCATACACGACAGAAAGCCTGATGAGGGACTGGACAACAGAATAGACAAATACTTGTGACAAATGTTCTCGTTATGGTATAATTAAGCAATAAGGACCAAGGGGGTGTGGTATATGGCCAATATGCCACGGTTAAGGGCTGTTCTTACGCAGAAGCAACGCGGAGTGCCTGGACACAGCCCCCTTAGCCGTGGTATATTGGCCATATATCACAAACACCTGAGGTGCCTTATTGCTATTATAAACTGGTTACCAACGTAATTAGAGCAGTAAAAATACATGTTTTATCATACCCGTGGTATACGGTCTGATACACCACGGCTGTCAGCCAATCAGCATTCACGGCTTGAACAACCCATTATGTAAATAACTATATTTCTGTCAAGATGATGACTTTCTTTGCCATCAAGACAAAAGAGAGTATACAATAGTGAAACTAGATGCACCTGTTTAGATCTCTCCTATAGTTAACATTGGGGTTTGTGTCTGCCAACTGCACAAAACTCAATTAAAACCCAAACAAGATAAAACCATTACCTTTGAGAAGGATGATCACAATTAGGACAATGTGAAAGGTAGTCATTCCTTACAGCAACCAGAAGAGCCAAATAATTAGCATGTTTTATTATACCTAAAGTCAGATTTTATGGGTTGAATAGTGAAAGAATTTCATACAGACAAGAGATTCAAAGAAGATATTGACTACATTTGTCATTAAAGTCTTACCTTATGCCCCCAAATAGTACCGCAACAACTTTACTTCCTTAAGTTCATTTCCTGTTGCTCTAGCTACACTGTTGAGGTAAAAAAAAAAATATATATATATATATATATATATAGATGAGTCAAACCCACTGTGGTTTCCAATGTAGGTTTGTGTGAGCAAATGTCAGTTGGATGTGGATATCAGAAATATTTAATGTTTAAATCATTGACCTTGCAAAGGCCTAAAGAATAAAAAGTGGTTTTGTTTTTCTACTTTAAAAGTTCCAGAGAGGGGTGAGAGAAAGACAGAGAGGGGTGAGGGAAAGACAGAGAGGGGTGAGAGAAAGACAGAGAGGGGTGAGAGAAAGACAGAGAGGTGAGAGAAAGACAGAGAGGGGTGAGAGAAAGACAGAGAGGGGTGAAAGAAAGACAGAGAGGTGAGAGAAAGACAGGGGTGACAGAGAGGGGTGAGAGAAAGACAGAGAGGGGTGAGAAAGACAGGGGTGACAGAGAGGGGTGAGAGAAAGACAGAGAGGGGTGAGGGAAAGACAGAGAGGGGTGAGAGAAAGACAGAGAGGTGAGAGAAAGACAGGGGTGACAGAGAGGGGTGAGAGAAAGACAGAGAGGGGTGAGAGAAAGACAGAGAGGTGAGAGAAAGACAGGGGTGACAGAGAGGGGTGAGAGAAAGACAGAGGGTGAGAGAAAGACAGAGAAGGGTGAAATATAGAGGGGTGAGAGAAAGACAGAAAGAGGTGAGAGAAAGACAGACAGGGGTGAGCGATAAAGAGGTGAGAGAAAGACAGAGGCGTGAGAGATCGAGACAGGGATGAGAGAAAGGCAGAGAGATTATATGAGAAATGTTTTCTGCGTTCCTGATCATGCATCCGTTACACTCATTCTAATTACCCCACAATCCCCACCCCGTGGCAGCCCCTCTCTAACATGCAATGGAAGCCTCATGACTCTCAGCTTTTCAGCATGACAAAATCTCTTCGACAACCACAGGTTAGAGATGATTGTGTTTACAGTCCAAAACTGTATACCCTGGGTCATATCTCTCTTTCTCATATCTCCCTTACTGATAGAGTGAGAGAGAGAAAAACATCTGGGTCCTTGACAGTTGTGGGAATGTACATTTTTAATTACCCATGGGTTCTGGGATCGAAGCCATAAGTTTCCTGACCGGTAAAATGTTATGTTTTTTAAACGTTCTGAGAACAGACTTGACAATTTAGCCTGTTCTGGGAATGTTCATTTTTAGGGTACAGGGAGGTTCTGAGAACATTTCATCATGGAACCCTGAAAGTTTTCCTGGGACATTTTATTAACATTCTGAGATCAAAAATGATAGGCTATTTGAAGGTAATTAAATAACATTCTGAGAACATGTTTCAATAACACTGTTGGCTTAGTTTGGGTTAACTGTTTTGAACCCATGGAAATTCATTTGTTTAGGCATTTATTATTGTTGTGGCAAGGCATCGGTGAGATTCAAACCTATGATCTTCTGTTTTCTATTCATGGATTAGTCCACTGCGCCAACATGATGTACAAACAGGCCCAATTTAAAAAATGTATTGTGGTGTTTATGGAAAGTTATCTTAATGTTCTGAGAACATGACGTTAAATAGAACCATGAGGAAAACCTGCAGAAAACATGCTGAAGTACTGAAATTCCCACCTAAGAAACATACGGTTCTCAAAACGTAATGTGTCATCTGGGTATCCTGCACCGTTCCCAGAATGTTGTGGGAAGGTTGTGTTCAAAATAACCATAGGACAACCACACTCTCACCAAGCTCTACATTTAACATTTAAGTCATTTAGCAGACGCTCTTATCCAGAGCGACTTACAAATTGGTGCATTCACCTTATGACAACCAGTGGAACAGTAGTGCATCTAAATCTTTTAAGGGGGGTGAGAGGGATTACTTTATCCTATCCTAGGTATTCCTTAAAGAGGTGGGGTTTCAGGTGTCTCCGGGAAGGTGGTGATTGACTCCGCTGTCCTGGCGTCGTGAGGGAGTTTGTTCCACCATTGGGGGCCAGAGCAGCGAACAGTTTTGACTGGGCTGAGCGGGAACTGTACTTCCTCAGTGGTAGGGAGGCGAGCAGGCCAGAGGTGGATGAACACAGTGCCCTTGTTTGGGTGTAGGGCCTGATCAGAGCCTGGAGGTACTGAGGTGCCGTTCCCCTCACAGCTCCGTAGGCAAGCACCATGGTCTTGTAGCGGATGCGAGCTTCAACTGGAAGCCAGTGGAGAGAGCGGAGGAGCGGGGTGACGTGAGAGAACTTGGGAAGGTTGAACACCAGACGGGCTGCGGCGTTCTGGATGAGTTGTAGGGGTTTGATGGCACAGGCAGGGAGCCCAGCCAACAGCGAGTTGCAGTAATCCAGACGGGAGATGACAAGTGCCTGGATTAGGACCTGCGCCGCTTCCTGTGTGAGGCAGGGTCGTACTCTGCGGATGTTGTAGAGCATGAACCTACAGGAACGGGCCACCGCCTTGATGTTAGTTGAGAACGACAGGGTGTTGTCCAGGATCACGCCAAGGTTCTTAGCGCTCTGGGAGGAGGACACAATGGAGTTGTCAACCGTGATGGCGAGATCATGGAACGGGCATTCCTTCCCCCGGGAGGAAGAGCAGCTCCGTCTTGCCGAGGTTCAGCTTGAGGTGGTGATCCGTCATCCACACTGATATGTCTGCCAGACATGCAGAGATGCGATCGCCACCTGGTCATCAGAAGGGGGAAAGGAGAAGATTAATTGTGTGTCGTCTGCATAGCAATGATAGGAGAGACCATGTGAGGTTATGACAGAGCCAAGTGACTTGGTGTATAGCGAGAATAGGAGAGGGCCTAGAACAGAGCCCTGGGGGACACCAGTGGTGAGAGCACGTGGTGTGGAGACGGATTCTCGCCACGCCACCTGGTAGGAGCGACCTGTCAGGTAGGACGCAATCCAAGCGTGGGCCGCGCCGGAGATGCCCAACTCGGAGAGGGTGGAGAGGAGGATCTGATGGTTCACAGTATCGAAGGCAGTCGATAGGTCTAGAAGGATGAGAGCAGAGGAGAGAGAGTTAGCTTTAGCAGTGCGGAGCGCCTCCGTGATACAGAGAAGAGCAGTCTCAGTTGAATGACTAGTCTTGAAACCTGACTGATTTGGATCAAGAAGGTCATTCTGAGAGAGATAGCGGGAGAGCTGGCCAAGGACGGCACGTTCAAGAGTTTTGGAGAGAAAAGAAAGAAGGGATACTGGTCTGTAGTTGTTGACATCGGAGGGATCGAGTGTAGGTTTTTTCAGAAGGGGTGCAACTCTCGCTCTCTTGAAGACGGAAGGGACGTAGCCAGCGGTCAGGGATGAGTTGATGAGCGAGGTGAGGTAAGGGAGAAGGTCTCCGGAAATGGTCTGGAGAAGAGAGGAGGGGATAGGGTCAAGCGGGCAGGTTGTTGGGCGGCCGGCCGTCACAAGACGCGAGATTTCATCTGGAGAGAGAGGGGAGAAAGAGGTCAGAGCACAGGGTAGGGCAGTGTGAGCAGAACCAGCGGCGTCGTTTGACTTAGCAAACGAGGATCGGATGTCGTCGACCTTCTTTTCAAAATGGTTGACGAAGTCATCTGCAGAGAGGGAGGAGGGGGGGGAGGGGGAGGAGGATTCAGGAGGGAGGAGAAGGTTGCAAAGAGCTTCCTAGGGTTAGAGGCAGATGCTTGGAATTTAGAGTGGTAGAAAGTGGCTTTAGCATCAGAGAGAGAAGAGGAAAATGTAGAGAGGAGGGAGTGAAAGGATGTCAGGTCCGCAAGGAGGCGAGTTTTCCTCCATTTCCGCTCGGCTGCCCGGAGCCCTGTTCTGTGAGCTCGCAATGAGTCGTCGAGCCACGGAGGAGTCACAACACATGCAAACTGTTGCTACATGCAATTTTTCAGTGTTCTTGATGCAGTTCCAAGACTTGTTTTCTTCCAGTAGTATCACATATTACGTAGTTAAATCTCAGATCAAGGGTGAGAACCCCTTTTGGACACATCATAGTCCTAGGCTGCCCGGAGCCCTGTTCTAAGAAGGGGCGGCAGGGTAGCCTAGTGGATAGAGCGTTGGACTAGTAACCGAAAGGTTGCCAGATCAAATCCCCATGCTCTCAAGGTCAAATCTGTCATTCTGCCCCTAAACAAGGGTAGTTAACCTACTGTTCCTAGGCTGTCATTGAAAATAATAATTTGTTCTTAACTGACTTGCCTAGTTAAATAAAGGTAAAAGAAGAAACATATGGTTCTCAGAACGTTATGTGCTAGCTGTGTCTCAAGTAATTAGCCAACTTTCAGTTTTCACATTTACACTAAACTTCCTCAATTTTTTTTGTTCAACCATTGTTAAGTAACAGGAAATATACATGCAATACTTTTGACACCACTCTCGTTATAACTGCTTGTCACTCATTTTATTGGAACCAGTTGGCTTTTAAGACGTGTGCCAGTGCCATGGTCACTGCTGGTGTTTTCCTTGGACCTGTAGCCTCATGTTTTGGCACCTCTTTTCACAACACAGTGAGTATCCTCTGTAGATTTGAGTTTTTATTTTGTTATTGCTGTTGTTTTATTTTGTTGTTGCTGAACCAACATTATTTCCCAGTGCTTTACAGTCTGTGCTATGCTTGTTGGTCAGTGGTAATGTTGTATTTGGTTTGACACAATTATGATGGGAGCGCCATCTGACACCAGGTATCTTTAACACAACGTAAACGATATTAGGAATCCGATGCGTCATTAGTTAGAGTTAACTTTCAAATCTCTCTGTTGGACCAGATGAGCCCATTGATGTGGATTGTGATGATGCTCATTTTGTCTCAGGCCTCTGGCACTAGTGGTATGTGATTCATTTTTATGTCAATATGCACTCAGTGTTTTCTTATGCTATGTCTAAACAACATAAACTGAATAATACTTTTGCCGTTAATTCAAACACAGGTGTGGTTTGGAAAGCTGATTACCCGAAAGTTGTTTTTACCAAATTGGGAGAAGATGTGACCATACCATGCAATGTTACCTATCCCCCATCCCAATCTAAAGAGCCTATCCAAGCCTACTGGAAACGCTGGGGAAATACTAAACTAAAAATCAATGATAATGACAAGAATGAATTCCTCTATCACCCCAACAACACATTCGTCATCAAGAGTTTTCAAACCAGGACCAACCTGACAGGAAATATCACACAGGGAAACTGCTCCCTGAAGATCAATATAATTCAACATGGCGACATTGGGCACTCCTACTACTTGAGAATTGCCACTGGAGCCGACAACTTCAGTTTTAATAAAGACCTTGTCTCCATTCAAATATCTGGTAAGCAGTAGAGGATGCAATGTAAAGTGCCTTTGTTCAGTGCAGTGTGTCATTCCTTTGATTTGGAGGAAACTAATCCCTACTGTATTTTTTTCCATTCAGGAACCTCCGGGACTATTTCAACGATACCAAAGGACATGTCAAACACAGGTGAAATACTCAGCTTAGAATTTTCACGTACACACCGAATTTAAAATGTTGCTCTGAATCAGATATTGGTTTACTTTAGAAATGACTAGTGAACCTGACACAGTTGATAACAGCAATAACAATGTATTTGTCTTCTCAGTTGATTCCACAACTACAGTCCCACTAGCCACCACAAAATGTAAGTAGACTCTAGTAGACACTGCTATATCTACAGTGCCTTCAGGAAGTATTCATACCCTTTGACTTATTCCACATGTTGTTGTGTTACAGCCTGAATTAAAAATGGATTCAATATTTTTTTCTCTCTCACCTATTTACACCACAGGAGGTTGGTGGCACCTTAATTTGGGAGGACAGGCTCGTGGTAATGACTGAAGCAGAATTAGTGGAATGGTATCAAAACACATGGTTTCCATGTGTTTGATGCCATTCCATTTACTCCGTTCCAGCCATTATAATATAGCCATCCTCCCCCCAGCAGCCTCCACTGATCTACATAAAATACCCCATAGTGAGAAAGATAAAACATGTTTTTAGAAACTATTGAAAATTAAATAATGAAATAGCTTATTTACGTAAGTATTCACAACCCTGAGTCAATACATGTTATAATCAGCTTTGGCAGTGATTACAGCTGTGAGTCTTCCTGGGTAAGTCTCTAAGAGCTTTGCACACTTGAATTGTACAGTATTTGCACATAGTTTTTTTTAATTCTTCAAGCTCTGCCAAGTTGGTTGTTGATCATTGCTCTTGAAGCTAGGTGGCACTATTTTTATTTTTGGAAAAATAACGTTTCCAAAGTAAACGGCCTATTTCTCAGCACCAGATGCTAGAATATGCATATAAATGACAGCTTAGGATAGAAAACACTCTAAAGTTTCCGAAACTGTAAAAATATTGTCTGTGAGTATAACATAACTGATATTGCAGGTGAAAGCCTGAGAAAAATCCAATCAGGAAGTGACTCTTATTTTGAAAGCTCTGTGTTCCTATGCATCCCCATTGACCATTGAAAGGCATATCAACCAGATTCCTTTTTTCTATGGCTTCCCTAAGGTGTCTACAGCCTTTAGACATAGTTTCAGGCCTTTATTTTGAAGAATGAGCGTGAACGACCACATTACGTAAGTGGTCAGGTGGGGCGCAAAAGAGAGAGGCGGCCATTGTTCCTCCCGGTCCTAGTGAAAAGCCAACTGTCCCGGTTGATATATTATCGAATAGATATTTGAAAAACACCTTGAGGATTGATTATAACAAACGTTTGCCATGTTTCTGTCGATATTATGAATATAATTTGGAATTTTTGTCTGCGTTGTCGTGACCGCTATTTCCGGTGGATTCCTGGGCATAACGCACCAAACTAACGGAGGTATTTGGATATAAAAAAGATCTTTATGGAAAAAAGGAACATATGCTGTCTAACTGGGAGTCTTGTGAGTGAAAACATCCGAAGATCGTCAAAGGTAAACGGTTAATTTGATTGCTTTTCTGATTTTCGTGACCAAGCTTCCTGATGCTAAGTGTACATAATGCTATGTTAGGCTATTGATAAACTTACACAAACGTATGTATTGCTTTCGCTGTAAAGCACCATTTCAAAATCTGAGACGACAGGGTGATTAACAAAAGGCTAAGCTGTGTTTCGCGATATTTCACTTGTGATTTCATGAATATGAATATTTTCTAGTAATATTTTTTTTACTGTTGCGCTATGCTATTCAGCGTTGCTGATGACACATATACTGGATCCGGGATGGGTAGTTCTAAGAGGTTTTTAACAGACATTTTCAAGTCTTGCCATAGATGTTGGTAAGCAACTCCAGTGTAGATTTGGCCTTGTGTTTTAGGTTATTGTCCTGCTGAAAGGTGAATTTGTCTTCCCGTGTCTGTTGGAAAGCAGACTGAACCAGGATTTCTTCTAGGATTTTGCCTGTGCTTATCTCCATTTATTATTATTTATTTTTTTAACTCCATAGTCATTGCTGATGACAAGTATACCCATAACATGATGCATCCACCACCATGCTTGAACGAATGAAGAGTGGTACTCAGTGATGTGTTAGATTTGCCCCAAACATAATGTTTTGTATTCGGGACATAAATGTAACAAAAATAAGAATAATTTGCCAACAGGATGCATGCTTTGGAATATTTTTATTCCGTACATACTTCCTTCTTTTCACTCTGTCAGTTAGGTTAGTATTGTGGAGTAACTAAAATGTTGTTGATCCATCCTGTTTTCTCATATCACAATCATTAAATTCTGTAATTGAAATCACTGTGTGGCCCATACATTTTCTATAGGCTTGAGGTCAGGGTTTTGTGATGTCCACTCCAATACCTTGACTTTGTTGTCCTTAATCCATTTTGCCACAATTTTGGAAGTATGCTTGGGGTCATTGTCCATTTGGAAGACCCATTTGCAACCAAGCTTTAACTTCCGGACTGATGTCTTGAGATGTTGCTTCAAAATATCAACATAATTTTCCATCTTCATGATGCCATCTATTTTGTGAAGTGCACCAGTCCCTCCTGCAGCAAAGCACCCCCACAACATGATGCTGCCACCCCCGTGCTTCATGGTTGGGATGGTGTTCTTCGGCTTGCAAGCCTCCCCCTATTTCTCCAAACATAACAATGATCATTATGGCCAAACAGTTCTATTTTTGTTTCATCAGACCAGAGGACATTTCTCCAAAAAGTACGTTATTTGTCCCAGTGTGCATTTGCAAACCGTAGTCTGGCTTTTTTATGGCAGTTTTGGAGCAGTGGCTTCTTCCTTGCTGAGCTGCCTTTCAGGTTATGTCGATATAGGACTCGTTTTACTGTGGATATAGATACTTTTGCTTTTGTTTCCTCCAGCATCTTCACAAGGTCCTTTGCTGTTGTTCTGGGACTGATTTGCACTTTTCGCACCAAAGTACGTTCATCTCTAGGAGACAGAACGCGTCTTCTTCCTGAGCAGTATGACGGCTGCGTGGTCCCATGGTGTTTATACTTGCGTACTATTGTTTGTACAGATGAATGTGTTACCTTCAGGCGTTTGGTAATTGCTCCCAAGGATGAACCAGGCTTGGAGCTCTACAATTTTCTTTCTGAGGTTTTGACTGATTTCTTTTGATTTTCCCATGATGTCAAGCAAAGTCACTGAGTTTGAAGGTAGGCCTTGAAATACATCCACAGGTACACCTCCAATTGCTCAAATGATGTCAGTTAGCCTATCAGAAGCTTCTAAAGCCATGACATCATTTTCTGGAATTTTCCAAGCTGTTTAAATGCACAGTCAACTTTGTGTGTGTAAACTTCTCACCCATTGGAATTGTGATACAGTGAGTTGTAATTGAAATAATCTGTCTGTAAACAATTGTTGGAAAAATTACTTGTGTCGTGCACAATGTAGATGTCCTGACCAACTTGCCAAAACTATAGTTTGTTAACAAGGAATGTATGGAGTGGTTGAAAAACAAGTTTTAATGACTGCAACCTAAGTGTATTCCTCAGTCCTAATCAGAATGTTTTTCACAGACGCACCATCCACGGCCACATATATTGCCACCACGGTCCCAGTGGTTGCAGTTCTACTGGTTGCTGTATTGGGGATTGTTTGGTTCTTCAAGTACAGGAAAAGGTGGGTCCGGTTGATGGGTGTCCCCAGAGGGATGCACTCCAGCTTGACTGACATTGATCCATTTCTATAGCAACATCTTGTCCTCTGCCTTATATTAGTCACTGCAGATACATTTTAAATACATTTTTCTCACATTCACTAAAATAACTGAATTGATTTAATAGGTCCAGGGGTGTCACTAAGCAAGAGTCTGGATATTATGCTAATTTCACCATGACAACTCCAACGACCAAACCTGAAAGATATGCTTAAAACTATGAAACATCCTTCAGTAAATTGCTAGTTTGACATATTTTGTTTTTTCTTCTGAACATTACTCTAAAATGTGTTCTTTGAGTTGACCTACAGTGTCAGTGAGATACTTGTCTTCCCCTATCTCCACAGAGTCAAGACTACAAAGAAGAAAGATGACACCCAAGTTTCTCCTCCAAAGGTCATTGATGAGCCCGTCTATGGCAACGTCCAGGTACATTACAGCACCCTGAGCAGATCTGTTTTAAAATGACATGACATTGAAGCAACGTGAAATAGACGTTGAGTTGACATCTGTGGCCAGTGGGTACTATATATGTTTACCATGTTGGCCATTTAGTGTTGTGCGCATAGCTTGATGATAGGGAAAGGGTTAACTTCCCTGCCTGATTTCTCCATTTCTCTTTACAGGGTCCAGACGATCCGATGGACAGTATGGATCAAATGGACAGTGTATATGCAAATGTGGATCATGCAAAACAGTGATGAAGCTGAATCTCAGATATCAGCACTGCTTAATAATGCTTGTTGAATGTGTGTGTGTGTGTGTGTTTTTATCTTGATTGTTTTCTTGTCAAAAGGCAGCTTACAGTGTCAGCCCTCATTTCTAGTATCCTGTTTGACTTTCACTTGGTTAAACAATAATATGTGCAGTTTGTTTGTTAAATGTAATATACATAATTCAGCATGTAACTATTTTTTAAAAGACTGGCTTTCAAATAAACATACTTACTGAGATGATATGCTACCGGTTGTTTGATTCAATCTATGTCAAAACATTTCACAAAAGCAGCTCTCACAGTCCTATATTGAAAAGCATTCACAACTAAATGTAACATTTGTGCTGAGTTGGACAGAAACAATATATTGCCTGAATTAAAAAAAAAAAATTAGACAAAGGCTTTCTGGGTAGTCATGAGTGAGTGAAGTCATACACATGAGATTCACTTGTCAAAGTGAATACATTTTTAGAGTTTTGATTGGTAGAGTTTTAAGTTTTATATGTTGCGTATGTGAACAAAAAGTATATAATAAGAAACTTTGCAGACAATAACTGCCACTGTTAGCTTTTTTTCAGAGGGGATGCATATATAGGCCTTGATTTTGGTACTCAAATGCAAAGTCTCGGGGTAAGAGTGGGTGAAACTCTGGCATATTACTGGACATGAACTAAGGAAACACAGAAAAGGTACCCCTGCGTTCTTATTTTTTTGGTTCAAACTCATACATTTTCTTCTGTGTTTGAGAGTGAATGAGAGCTTTTCCAATTGCTTTGGTTTTAGGATTTCATCTCTGGCATCGGTTTTAACACATTCCCTCTCTTTTCTTCCACAGTCACCTGTGATGGAGATCAAACTGCTGTTTCATATTTTGCTGTTATACGTTATCTCCTTAAAACCTCTTAAGGATCGGACTCTTTTTTTCAATTTTTATCTAAAATTACGTACCCAAATCTAACTGCCTGTAGCTCAGGACCTGAAGCAAGGATATGCATATTCTTGATACTGTTTGAAAGGAAACACTTTGAAGTGTGTGGAAATGTACAATTAATGTAGGAGAATATGACATGTTAGATCTGGTAAAAGATAATATTATCATTATTATTATTTATTTTTTCATCATCTTTGAAATGAAGCAAAAGACCAGAATGTATTATTCCAGCTTAGGCACAATTTTGGCCACTAAATGGCAGCAGTGTATGTGCAAAGTTTTAGACTGATCCAATGAACCATTGCATTTATGTTCAAAATGTTGTATCAAGTCTGCCCAAACGTACCTAATTGGTTTATTAATACATTTTCAAGTTCATAACTGTGCACTCTCCTCAAACAATAGCATGGTATTCTGTGCAGTTAGATGAACAAGAATTTAAGCTTTCTGCCCATATCAGATATGTCTGTCCTTGTCACACCCTGATCTTTTCACCTGTCCTTGTGCCTGTCTCCACCCCACTCCAGGTGTCACCCATCTTCCCTGCTATCCCCTGTGTTTTTATACCCGTGTTGTCTGTCTGTCTGTGCCAGTTTGCCTTGTTTGCCAAGTCAACCAGCGTTTTTCTCTGAGCTCCTGTTTTTCCCATTCTGTGTTTTTCTCTCAACCTCATGGTTCTGAACCTTGTCTGTCCTGACTTTGAGCACGCCAGCCTGAACATTCTGCCTGACCCTGACCCCGAGCCTGCCTGCCGCCCTGTACCATTTTGGACACTGACCTGGTTAGGAACTGTTCCCAACCTTCCTTTTGCCTGAACCTTGGACTATAATAAATGTCACAGCTCAAACCATCTGCCTCCCGTGTCTGCATCTGGGTCTTGCCTTGTGTCGTTATAGTCCTGGGAAATGTACTTGTTACCTACAACTTCATGCTAATCACATTAGCGCACGTTAGCTCAACCGCCCGGGGGGGGGTAATTTCCTGATAATATTACAGCAGTCATGTTTGTGCAAGCGGTCTATGTACACTAGGAAGAATTTATTTTAACTCTTGATTGACTTGAGGCAAATGACTGCTCCAGTAATCCATGGGGTCCAGTCTCGGGTCAGCAGACGTCCCATGTATCCTGTACATTCAGGTACCCTCCCACATGGACACACATCACAGACTATGGAGGCTTCTGATAAACCCTCTCCTGGTGGGGGAAGGTCAACTGAATCTACAGGAGAACACCTGGTGGCCCCAGAGTTTGCACCCAGATCCTGGGAGACCTGAACAAGGAAAACTGCATCCTGAGTATTGATAATGGTCAGCGCGATGACGTTTTACCGTTCTGTTTCAGGACTGACATGCCAGAGTACAACCAGTTCTCCTATGTTAGTAACATGGTTTGCATCAATGTGAAAGCTGGGTAGGCCTATGTTAATTTGGTTGAGGACTTTTTGGCTATCTATATCCTGTTGAATTGTTGAACGTGGCTTATTAAATGTGCCTTTCATATATCCATATATCAGTCTTTCCCTCAGGGGAATAGGGTTTGGCATGGGTCCTCAGATCATCAAAAGGTTCTACAGCTGCACCATTGAGAGCATCCTGACTGGTTGCATCACTGCCTGGTATGGCAACAGCTCGGCCTCCGACCGCAAGGCACTACAGAGGGTAGTGCAAACAGCCCAGTACATCACTGGGGCCAAGCTTCCTACCATCCAGGACCTCTATAACAGGCAATGTCAGAGGAAGACCCTAAATATTGTCAAAGCCACCCTAGTCATAGACTGTTCTCTCTGCTACCACACGGCAAGCGGTAGCGGAGCGCCAAGTCTAGGTCCAAGAGGCTTCTAAACAGCTTCTACCCCCAGACCATAAGACCCCTGAACATCTAGTCAAATGGCTACCCAGACTATTCACATTGCTGCCCCCCCTTTCCACACCACTGCCACTCTGCTGTCATCTATGCATAGTCACTTTAATTAACTCTACCTACATGTACATACTACCTCAACTAACCGGTGCCCCAGCACATTGACTCGGCAATGTGTATGTGTATATGTTGTATATGTTGTTATTTTTTACTGCTCCTCTTTAATTACTTGTTACTTTTATCTCTTATTCTTATCCGTATTTTTTAAAACTGCGCATGTGACTAATACAATTTGATTTGATTTGATTTTCTGAAGATCACAGTAATTGGGGAAGTTCCAGAGTTTTCGTAGCTCATTGCAGTTCTGAAGTGGTCTGTAAAAATATGCTGTGTGGCTATAAACAAATGGCCCATATTCTCCCAACAGACCTTCCAGAAAAGTATGCAGATTACTTGGGCTGAACCAACGAAACCACACGTTTGACTTGTCAACCTCTACAGTTTTAGTGGAGGGGGAGTTTGAAGATAAGGACACTTTCCTACACTCCCAGGAATTAGTATGGGGAGGCCTTTCTCACAAAATAAATTGAATACATTTAAATGTTTCTATGCCTTTCAAATCATATGAAGGATTTGTTCCAAAACATGTTTTGTGAAACTTTCTTTTTTTTCTCCAGATTTAATCATGTATACAGAGCTACAATCAGAACCTAATAACAATTAATAATTGTCTGTATTTTGATTTGTATGCCCGTTGCCGATATGTTCTTATAGAGAGGGTCAAGAAAGCTGACAAAATCAGTATTGTGAAATAAACAGACGTTGAAAATCTCAATAAATGAAAGGGGAACCCCAAGTGGAGAATCACTGAAAGTTCCACACTCGTAATCTAACCTCAGATTACACTCAAGACACAATTTCAACAGACAGCTGGGGAATTGGGAAACAATCTATCGTTAAATACTGGTTGATTTATTGTGCATATTAAACATCTTGTAAAAACTCTTCTGAATCACCCAAGCCATAGATGATAAACAAATGCCTTGTAAAAGCCATAACACAAAGCCACAGCCCAAATAAGAATGTACCATATTCATTAGCCATAAGAACCATAAAGCTACATCAAGCTAACAAATATAAGCAGTCACCAGCTCTGCTACATTGGTTAAGAATGTTAATATTTTACTGGAACCTTTGACAGACTGAGTACCACTGCCTCTGGGCCAGCTAACTTCCACATGCTTCCTGTTGTGTTCACACGTTACCATAGACTGCATCATCTCCACCATCACACTCGTGTGGGTCGCCATTCTCTTCAGCCTACAGGAAACCAGATCAGAGATACTATCATCAACAACACCTCTATTGTTTTTTATATCCTTTTTATTTAGAGCAAACTTTTCTCAGATCTCTACAGCAGCTGTAAATGTCTGCAGTAGAACCACAGTACATACCTCCAAAAAAGACCTTGATGTTGAGGGATCTGAGGAAGCACACTTTGATGCATCAATGTCCTGCTTGCTGGTTACTGGCTGGTCACAATGACTCCCGCTGATTGAAAAAACAATGCCAAGTTGAACCAACAGAACAAAACAGCTAAAAACAAACACAAATCTGCGTAGCTCCCTCCAAAAAGAAATACTAGAGTAACTTACACCTTCTTGTTCAATACGCAAGCTGACATGGGAATTAGTATTACTACCACCACTAATGCAGCAATACCAATTGAAATGTACAGCATCAAATCTGTCCAAAAACAAATAAATATTATTTATTAATGTACCCATAATGTCCTTTATGATGTTAATATAGTATGTAATACTTCATTTATGATACACTTCCCCCACTGTTTCCCTTACCATTTGTGGACACAGTGAAGGACAAGGTGATATTGCCCTGTGTGTTGCTGGCATGGCAGTGGAACGTCTCTGAGAAGCCTAGTGCCCTCTGTAGGGTCACCATGGTAACTGCCCCTAGCATCTCCACCCTGGTACTGGGCAAAGTGGGCAGGGGTCCAGCCGGAAGAGACCACTCCACGGTGGCGGTGGGCCCCCGAATCCACAATGCACAGACCGGTTGCCATGGAGATGTCTGAAGTGCAGGCAGAGCCCACTTTGATCTCAGGGGGGTCTGGGATGAGGATGATAAACATTGGTTTCAAATGAAGAGTATTGTCTTCATATTATATACACAGAAAGGACATGATCCATATTAACAGAAGGGCAGCATCTACTTACACTCTACATTGAGCTTCAGTGGGCTAGAGTGGCCTTGTCCCTCTGTGTTGATGGCAGTGCAGTAGAGGGCTTCAGTGAGTCTGGTCACATTCTCCAGTGTGATGGTAGGTCCAGTGGTGGGTAGAGGTCCTCTACTGTTGTGCCAGTGGTAGCTGTGGGCAGCAGGGTTACTGTCACTGGAGCATCTCAGCTCCACAGAGTCTCCCTCCTTCACACTGGACACTCCCTCCACCTTCACATCCACTGGGGCATCTATGAATAACAACATTAGTAAGAATTATATTACTATGTTATATATATATATACATTATATATTGTAGAGCACGGTCAATCTTCTAAGGTAACCTGCCTAAATGACAACCAACCCGAAGCACTCACGTCTGAAGCCATGAGGTGCTTTGAAAGGCTGGTCATGGCTCACATCAACACCAGTATCCCAGAAACCTTAAACCCACTCCAATTTTCATACTGCCCCAACACATCCACAGATGATGCAATCTCTATTGCACTCCACATTGTCTTTCCCACCTGGACAGAAGGAACACCTATGTGAGAATGCTATTCATTGACTACAGGACAGGGTTCAACACCATAGTGCCCTCAAAGCTCATCAATATGCTAAGGACCCTGGGAATAAACACCTCTCTCTGCAACTGGATCCTGGACTTCCTGACGGGCCGCACTCAGGTGGTAAGGGTAGGTAACAACACACCCGCCACGCTGATCCTCAACACATGGGCACGACAGAACCTATTTGTTGGCCAGCAGCATACCACCCTGGCTTGCTTCTGAAGCTAAGCAGGGTTGGTCTCCTGTAACCTGACCTGGTCAGGACAGTCATGACACCACCCTAGTCATAGACTGTTCTTTCTGCTACCGCACGGAAAGCGGTACTGGAGCACCACATCTCGGTCCAAGAGGTTTCTAAACAGCTTCTACCTCCAAGCCATAAAGACTCCTGAACATCTAATCAAATGGTTACCCCTCTTTTTTTCACCACTGCTACTCTCTGTAACTTTCATCTAAGCATAATCACTTAAATAACTACCTACATGTACATATTACCTCAACTACTCTGTACCGGCACCGCCCTGTATATAGTCTCTCTATTGTTATTTTACTGCTGCTCTATAATTACTTGTTACTCCTATTTCTTATTCTTATCTGTATTTATTCTTAAACTCCATTGTTGGTTCGGGACTCGTAAGTAAGCATTTCACTGTAAGTTGAACACCCGTTGTGTTCGGCGCATGTGACTAATAAAATTTGAGATTTTTCAGTTGTCATCTGAGGCATTATCATCAATGATAGGAGGACATAAACGGTACAGTGGAAAGTCTACACATTATATTTATCAGATTCACATGGAATTGTTGTGCAATTTAAATGTTTGTACTGTAATCCTAATTCTACTCACTTACTCCAGGCTACAGAATATGGTTCTACTAAACTCAAATATATTTCACACACAGCCTCACAGAGACAACTGCATACTAGACTTCAATTCCTAATATTATATCTTAAGGATTTAGAGTACCAGTAATATGTTATACACCAGTGCCCCCTGGTGATAGAAATGAAAGTAAAGCAACTTTCTATGAAAATCTCTACAGAACTTCTTTGTAATACTTTTACTGGTATACTAAGGGTTGTACATTTCCTATACTGTCCTATGGTAGGAAAGTGTCACTACCAATTATGTTCAACCTTTTATTCAAATAACTTCTGTCCTACTCCTAACTTTTCATTCCATCATTGGGCGATTACCCAATTAACCCCACCATAATCCACAGATAAACAATGAAACATACAATGCACTATTCATAAACAACTCAACTCTTTCACTGGGTAAATTTCACACAGAACTACCACTATTCAAAAACAACTCAACTCATTCACTGGGTAACTCTTCAAAATGTTAATGAACCACCCTCCCGTGTGCGTTCCCAAATTAAACTGCCTGCTACTCAGGCCCAGAAGATAGGATATGCATATAATTCTGTATACCTCTGGCCCTTCTTTGGACACTGGGTAAACAACCCTCCAGACGATTATAAGGATTGAATATAAACATTGTTTGACATGTTTCTATGAATTTACGGATGCAATTTGGATTTTTTGTCTGCCTTTTGTGACTGTGTTTGAGCCTGTGGATTACTGAAGAAAACGCAAACATAAAGAGAGACTCATTGAAAGTGGTGTTTCTCCCTCATTTTTCAGAGTAAAAGCCTGAAACAATGCCTAAAGACTGGCCACGTGTAATGGAAGCTATAGGGATCGTGAACTGGGTCATAAGTCTTTGTATGGTGGATAGGCTTTCTTTGGAAAAACAGCCATTTCAAAATAAAAGCACTTCTTGGATGGATTTTCCTTAGGTTTTCGCCTGCCATATCAGTTCTGTTATACTCATAGATATTATTTTAACAGTTTTGGAAACTTCAGAGTGTATTCTATCCACACCTACCAATTATATGCATATCCTAGCTTCTGGGCCTGAGTAGCAGGCAGTTTATTTTGGGCACGCTTTTCATCCAAAATTCCGAATGCTGCCCCCTACCTAGGATAAGTAAATCAATAAAAAAACGTTATTAATGCAATTGCAGACAGAAGTTGAGAACAGGAACATAGCACACATTTCTGAGTAAGCTCTGCAAGATAGAAAAGGGTCCAAGTTGTTTTATTATACGTGCAGTCATATCTTAGTGATGTCACTGCCTACGTCATTACCTTCTACTCATGAGACCAAGCCCATTCCTATACAGCTAAACAAACAAGAGTTTCAGTGTTATCTAAAGGCTCTGCAGTAAATGTCCACTCCAAGTTGATTCATAGTAGAATGTCTGACTAGTCTCTTCTCTTTCACTCCCCTGCACGGTTCTTTCTCACAAACACCCTGTTTGACTGCCATAACTCACATCTCTCAGACCGTTTCTTTATGAGAGGCAGTGACTAGAAAATAACTGTGGAACAATATTAAACCTTATAATGCATATATATATACACTGCTCAAAAAAATAAAGGGAACACTTAAACAACACAATGTACCTCCAAGTCAATCTGTCACGGTCGTCCTCCTCTTCATCTGAAGAGGAGAGGCGAGAAGGATCGGAGGACCAATATGCAGCGTGATATGTGTTCATGTTGAATGTTTAATTAAAGAAAGAACGGAACACTGAAACACTATACAAAAAAACAGTAAACAAAATAACAACCGTGAAGCTAAATGTGAGCTGCACTGAAACAAGCCATCAACATAGACAATCACCCACAAACAAACAGTGCAACCCAGGCTACCTAAGTATGATTCTCAACTGATTGAGAACCATACTAGGCCGAAACATAGAAATACCCAAATCATAGAAAAACAAACATAGACTGCCCACCCAACTCACGCCCTGACCATACTAAATAAATACAAAACAAAGGAAATAAAGGTCAGAACGTGACACAATCACACTTCTGTGAAATCAAACTGTCCACTTAGGAAGCCACACTGATTGATAATACATTTCACATGCTGTTGTGCAAATGGAATAGACAACAGGTGAAAATTATAGGCAATTAGCAAGACACCCCCAATAAAGGAGTGGTTCTGCAGGTGATAACCACAGACCACTTCTCAGTTCCTATGCTTCCTGGCTGATGTTTTGGTCACTTTTGAATGCTGGCGGTGCTTTCACTCTAGTGGTAGCATGAGATGGAGTCTACAACCCACACAAGTGGCTCAGGTAGTGCAGCTCATCCAGGATGGAACATCAATGCGAGCTGTAGCAAGAAGGTTTGCTGTGTCTGTCAGCGTATTGTCCAGAGCATGGAGGCGCTACCAGGAGACAGGCCAGTACATCAGGAGATGTGGAGGAGGCCGTAGGAGGGCAACAACCCAGCAGCAGGACCGCTATCTCTGCCTTTGTGCAAGGAGGAGCAGGAGGAACACTGCCAGAGCCCTGCAAAATGACCTCCAGCAGGCCACAAATGTGCATGTGTCTGCTCAAACGGTCAGAAACAGACTCCATGAGGGTGGTATGAGGGCCCGACAACCACAGGTGGGGGTTGTGCTTACAGACCAACACCGTGCAGGACGTTTGGCATTTGCCAGAGAACACCAAGATTGGCAAATTCGCCACTGGCGCCCTGTGCTCTTCACAGATGAAAGCAGGTTCACACTGAGCACATGTGACAGACGTGACAGTCTGGAGACGCCGTGGAGAACGTCCTGCAACATCCTCCAGTATGACCGGTTTGGCGGTGGGTCAGTCATGGTGTGGGGTGGCATTTATTTGGGGGGCCGCACAGCCCTCCATGTGCTCGCCAGAGGTAGCCTGACTTCCTTTAGGTGCCGAGATGAGCTCCTCAGACCCCTTGTGAGTCCATATGCTGGTGCGGTTGGCCCTGGGTTCCTCCTAATGCAAGACAATGCTAGACATCATGTGGCTGGAGTGTGTCAGCAGTTCCTGCAAGAGGAAGGCATTGCTGCTATGGACTGGCCCGCCCGTTCCCCAGACCTGAATCCAATTGAGCACATCTGGGACATCATGTCTCGCTCCATCCACCAACGCCACGTTGCACCACAAACTGTCCAGGAGTTGGCGGATGCTTTAGTCCAGGTCCTGGAGGAGATCCCTCAGGAGACCATCCGCCACCTCATCAGGAGCATGCCCAGGCGCTGTAGGGAAGTCATACAGGCACGTGGAGGCCACACACACTTCTGAGCCTCATTTTGACTTGTTTTAAGGACAGTTGGATCAGCCTGTAGTGTGGTTTTCCACTTTAATTTTGAGTGTGACTCCAAATCCAGACCTCCATGGGTTGATAAATTTGATTTCCATTGATAATTTTTGTGTGATTTTGTTGTCAGCACATTCAACTATGTAAAGAAAAAAGTATTTAATAAGAATATTTCATTCATTCAGATCTAGGACGTGTTATTTTAGTGTTCCCTTTATTTATATATATATATATATATATATATATATATATATATATATATATATATATATATATATATACAGTACATATGAGATGAGTAATGTAGGATATGTAAACGTTATTAAAGTGACATTATTTAAAGTGACTAGTGATACCTCAATTTATTAAAGTGGCCAGATATTTGAGTCTTTATGTTGGCAGCAGCCTCTCTATGTTAGTGATGGCTGTTGAACTGTCTGATGGTCTTGAGATAGAAGCTGTTTTTCAGTCTCTCGGTCCCAGCTTTGATGCACCGGTACGGACCTCGCCTTCTGGATGATAGCGGGTGAACAGGTTGTGGCTCGGGTGGTTGTTGTCCTTGATGATCTTTTTGGCCTTCCTGTGTCATTGGGTGGTGGATGTGTCCTGGAGGGCAGGTAGTTGGCCACCGGTGATGCGTTGTGCAGACCGCGTTGCCCTCTGGAGAGCCTTGTGGTTGAGGACAGTGCAATTGCTGTACCAGGCGGTGATACAGCCTGACAGGATGCTCTCGATTGTGCATCTGTAAAAGTTTGTGAGTGTTTTAGGTGACAAGCCAAATTTCTTCAGCCTGCTGAGGTTGAAGAGGCGATGTTGCACCTTCTTCGCCATGCTGTCTGGGTGGGTGGACCGTTTCAGTCTGTCTGTGATGTGTACGACCAGGAACTTAAATCTTTCCACCTTCTTCACTACTTTCCCGTCGATGTGGATAGGGGGGCTGCTCCCTCTGCTGTTTCCTGAAGTTCACGATCATCTCCTTTGTTTTGTTGACATTGAGTGAGAGGTCATTTTCCTGACACCACACTCTGAGGGCCCTCACCTCCTCCCAGTAGGCCGTCTCATCGTTGTTGGTAATAAGTCTACCACTGTAGTGTCTTCAGAAACTTGATGATTGAGTTGGAAGTGTACATGGCCACGCGGTCAACAGGGTTAACAGGAGAGGGCTGTTAACGCCCCCTTGTGGTGGGATCAGCGGTGGAGATGTTGTTTCCTACTTTCATCACCTGGGGGTGACCTGTCAGAAAGTCCAGGACCCAGTTGCACAGGGCGGGGTCGAGACCCAGGGTCTCAAGCTTAATGATGAGTTTGAAGGTTACTATGGTGTTGAATGCTGAATGAACAGCATTCCTACATAGCATTTCCTCTTGTCCAGATGGGATAGGGCAGTGTGCAGTGTGATGGCAATTGCATCGTCTGTGGACCTATTGGGGTGGTAAGCAAATTGGAGTGGGTCTAGGGTATCAGGTAGGGTGGAGGGGATATGATCATTAACTAGTCTCTCAAAGCACTTCATGATGATAGAAGTGAGTGCTATGGGGCGATAGTCATTTAGTTCAGTTACCTTAGCTTTCTTGGGAACAGGAACAATGGTGGCCATCTTGAAACATGTGGGGACAGGAGACTGGGATAGGGATTGATTGAATATGTCCGTAAACACACCAGCCAGCCTTGCAAGCGTTAACACGTTTAAATGTTTTACTCACATTGACCATGGAGAAGGAGAGCCCACAGTCTTTGGTAGCGGGCCGTGTCATTGTCACTGTATTGTCCTCAAAGAAGTTGTTTAATTTGTATGGGAGCAAGACGTTGATGTCCGCGACGGGGCTGATTCTCTTTTTGCAGTCCGTGATTGTCTGTAGACCCTGCCATATATGTCTCGCATTTGAGCAGTTGAATTGCGACTCTACTTTGTCTCTATACATACTCTTTGCTTGTTTGACTGCCTTGATGGAGGGAACAACTACACTGTTTGTATTCGGTCATGTTTCCAGTCACCTTGCGATGTTAGAATGAAACAGTCAGAGGACACCAAGCACAACATAGCTTCAGCGTGTAAATCAGCTAGAAAGATGGGTCGGCATCGAGTAATTGTATCTGGCCCCCTCCCAGTTAGGGGGAGTGATGAGCTCTACAGCAGAGTCTCACAACTCAATCGCTGGTTGAAAAATGTTTTCTGCCCCTCCCAAAAGATAGAATTTGTAGATAATTGGCCCTCTTTCTGGGACTCACCCACAAACAGGACCAAGCCTGGCCTGTTGAGGAGTGACGGACTCCATCCTAGCTGGAGGGGTGCTCTCATCTTATCTACGAACATAGACAGGGCTCTAACTCCCCTAGCTCCACAATGAGATAGGGTGCAGGCCAGACAACAGGCTGTTAGCCAGTTTGCCAGCTTAGTGGAGTCTGCCACTAGCACAGTCAGTGTAGTCAGCTCAGCTATCCCCATTGAGACCGTGTCTGTGCCTCGACCTAGGTTGGGCAAAACTAAACATGGCGGTGGTCGCCTTAGCAATCTCACTGGAATAAAGACCTCCTCCATTCCTGCCATTATTGAAAGAGATTGTGATACCTCACATCTCAAAATAGGGCTACTTAATGTTAGATCCCTCTCTTCCATGGCAGTTATAGTCGATCACTGATCAAAGTCTAATCACGGATCATGATCTTGATGTGATTGGCCTGACTGAAACATGGCTTAAGCCTGATGAATTTACTGTGTTAAATGAGGCCTCACCTCCTGGTTACACTAGTGACCATATCCCCTGTGCATCCCGCAAAGGCGGAGGTGTTGCTAACATACCTTAAGGGAACATTTTGACATTCACCATATGGTTAGTAAGAAAGTCCACATTGCCAATGTACGGTCCATTACTAGACGTCCGACAACGTTTCTAAAATTTGCGGACGGCGCCGGGCAGTGCAGCAGGGCCTGATCTTCCAGGAAGTCATCAAACAAAGTTACTCGGACATTCGGTTCCCGTTTTATAAAATGTTTACATTTTGCTAATTTTTCTGCCGTCCCGGTAAATCCCACAAGAGGACGAGTGGAAACATATTGCAAATGTACAAAACATCACCAATCACGACGTGGCCTTATCTCCTAAACGGAAAATACTTTGAAGACGAAACTTGGTGAGCATAGGTTTGGCATAATGGGCAGTTGGCCCCGACCAAGATGGCATCCAGGCCTCTACGGTTTTTGAGTTATGGCCATTTTTCTGGGATTAAAGGTCAAAAATGAAAATAGAGCAATAATTCTTCCACTTCACGTCAAAGTAAATAAACCTACAGTGTCAATAAAAAAAGAACCAGCCATTTATCTATCGTAATTTCCAATGTCAAATTGGTGATGTTCAATTATTTTTTTTAAGTCCAGTTGCAGCGTGTTCAGATGAAACGTTTTGAATTGTGTTTCCGGTGGAACAAACTCCCTCACGCTAATCACCACCTTCCGCACCTGAGATTTCTGAAAAGATGATTTTCCACTGTGATCTTCTGGAAATAAAATGACTTAAATGTAAATGTAAATGTAAATTGTGTTTCCGAGCTATGCGAGATTTCTGTGATTTTCTGTGATCTTCTGAAATAACACACACTCATTCAACCCTCTGTAAATAAGTCAGTTCTTAGCATAAGGACTTAAAACTCAATATTCTATAAGTGCCTACCCAAAGGAGGATATGTGTACACTTTCAGCTTCCTGTGTGCACCGGAAGTGCCTTAAAATGATGTCATAGGTGCTGTTTTGAAGGGCTAAAAATGTCTGATCTTTTCAAAACTTCATATGTGTTATTAGGAAACCCTCATGAACTGTAAATCAGTCATTTCTCCCAACATATGTCAAAGAAAAGCTCTCTCACACACACACACACACAGCAAGGATGGAGTGACAAAAGTGCGGTGCTTAAAGACACACAGAGTCTACAATGGCATTACCATAATCTCTAGGCTGTGTCGAGTTCAACGAGTTACCCCGCTTGACCGTAGCTCGCTCGGTCTAAGTGCAGCGACCATGAGAAAAAGTAGGTCCATAATGAAGCCTGGCCCTAATTTTCATTTGCTTTCATTTGCTTTCAATTTTCATTTGGGTGACAGTGGGAGAACCGTTAGGGTGAGAAGCACAATGACCTCAGGAACGTTCCTGAGGTCCTCCCGATCTGTGCAAGCCTAACCTTGACCGTGTGGCATTAACCCTTGACAGTTAAAAGAAGGTGTCTACATCAAACAGTTTTCACTGACTTCTCTCCCCATAGGAATACATTGCATGCACCCCTAAATTCAACCTGAAGCCTATGTGGGTTATGAATGTCTTATGAACCTGTCTTCGATGATAATCCATCAGGCCACTATGAGGTCTACCTGTGTTGATTCTAAGCTTCCTGGAGCAACCGGAAGTGGTTAAAATCACCCTCAAAGTGTTTTTCCATACCCAACCTGCAGTTTGTGAGAAATAGTGTATTCAACCCTGTGTAAATCAGTCAGTTCTTAACGTATAGACTTAAAACTAGGTAGGCTTTTACAGAATCCTACTCAAATATGGATATATGTCTACTTTTAGCTTCCTGTGCTAATCGGAAGTGCCTTTAATTGGGGTCACAGTATCTGTTTTGAAGGTAAAAAAAGTCACATCTTTCCAAAACTTAATGTATGACTAGGTAACACTCATGAACTGCAAATCAGTCATTTCTCCCAACAGATGTCAAAGACAAACATCTCTCTCGCGCACGCGCACACGCACACGCACACACACACACACACACACACACACACACACACACACACACACACACACACACACACACACACACACAGAGAGAGCAAGGATGGAGTGACAAAGTGCGGTGCTTAAAGACAGAGCCTGCAATGGCATTACCATAATCTCTAGGCTGTGCCGAGTTCAACGAGATGCCCCGCTCTGACTGCAATATTGTTTCACAAGGGTATATTCACTCAGCGCCACAACAAGCACTGCGGCTGAGACTGGCTGAGACTGACCATCAGATGCAGGCACGATCAGTCCAGTAAAATAAAAATAAAAAGCAAATGATTTAAATGTATGCTCACTCAGCTGTGCTTCACAAGTAATATAACAACGGCTCTATTACCGGTGTGATCACATAGTCTAACACAAATTTTGAAATAAAATTTTTAAAAATGGCCCAAACAACGATGTATTGGCAGGGCAATTCAAGAAGGCCAAAATACAGTGACAATATATTGGTCCTATAGCATACTGCACAAACCTCACTGCTACAGTACTGTTTTTAATTGATTATTGTTGCATAGGCTTCCATCTTTTAAGTCATGTTAAAAAATAAAATCTGAGCAGTAGATCTCGGGTTGCATTTTGACTCAAAGTGATCTTGACTCAGAGAAGGTTGGTGACCACTGTTCTAGAGTTTTCCCTGTTAACCTTTACCTTTACTGTTGCAATTGTGATTGAATCAACGCAATATTAGCTACTTTCAATGCAACATACCGAAACAAAACAAACTATGCAACATATTTTATTGTAGGCAGAATGCATCGGAGTAGGATTCTATTGTATTGACATTCACTACTCAGCCCCTACTCTAGTCTACACAGACCGTACTCTAGTCTACTCAGCCCATACTCTAGTCTACACAGACCGTACTCTACACAAACTGGTGCAGCATTTACAATCAGAGCTGCAGTAGGACTATACGCAAATAGACCATTGCCATATATGGATCGGTGCCATTTACTTTGAACTGGACTGTGTTTCTAGCATTTAGCGGTCATGAGTAGATGAGCTTGTTTTGAGATCAAAGCGAGAGTTGCATGTAGCCACATTTGCACATTATGTTCACATCCTTTGCTAGTTAGTGTGTTTTTAGCCCAGTTATAGATCATTTGTAGTCAGCAATGGAGGAGTGATTGCTTCCTACATACACTTCGAGACATCTTAGAAAAGTGAGTTAGGTAAAGAGCTTTTTTGTTTGTATTAAAGGAGCAGTGTTGTATTTTGACACAGGCTTAAATAAGCTAAGTAGCCAATAGACAGAGAGTAGAATAATTTGTCTGATTCTCTGTAATAACGGTATGGGAATAATAATGCATTTTATTTTGTAAAGATGTTTCTTGCATCAAACACCACAACATTTTCAGTCACCACCTTCTCTGAAGGACAAGTGGATTAACAGGTTACTATCAAGCCCTGCACGAGAGTTCAGATCACGTAACAGACAAAGGAATCACTTTTCACATAAAATAAATAATAATCTTCAGAAATAACTTCATCAAAAGCAACAAAATGACTAGGGCTTTACAGTGATGGTGAAAACTGAGTATTTTTTGGGGTTACTGGGTTCAAATCTTTCTAGAAGTCACAGGGGGTGCATGGAGGGAGATGAATTTTGACATATTTGTAGTAATTTAAATGCATTTAAATGCTTGTTAGTGCCTTTGGTATGCTTTTGGTTTGTGTACAATAAAACATGCATTTTGACTGAATACATTGTAGAGGTGGCCGCCTATTCAAAGACTTTTAGAAGCTTTATGGCCTCCCATGAGACGGAATGTCATGCCAGTTAATGTGTTAGGTGGTGTTCTGTAATTAACAGTTCAGCTTGTACACAGTTCTGCAGTCTTAATGAGACTGACATAAGTGTATGTGATACCAAAGAGCCTGAATCACCTAAGCCATAGATCATTTAAAAAAAATACTTGTAAAAGCCATAACACAAATCCACAACCCAAATAAGATTGTGCCATTTTCTTTAGCCTTTACCATGGAACCATGGAGCTACATAAAGCTAACAAATATAAGCAGTCAGATGTTCTGCTACATTGACTTAAAATGTTAATATTTTACTGGAAACTTTGACAGACTGAGTACCACTGCCTCTGGGCCAGCTGACTTCCACATGCTTCCTGTTGTGTTCACATATTAGCATAGACTGCATCGTCTCCACCAACACACTCGTATAGGTCACCATCCTCTTCAGCCTACAGGTAACCAGATCAGAGACACAGTATCATCATCTACAACACCACCTCTATTGTTTAATCCTTTGTATCTCCTCAGATCTCAGATCCTTACAACACCTGTACATGTCTGCAGTAGGCCTACAGTACATACCTCCATGTTTCCATATAGCTGATCGTTGGTGTAATAGTTTGTGTGGATTTCACTCCTGGTTTCTTTCTGCTCTTTCCTGTGGATAGAGTTAGGACAACTCTCAGATGTATTCCCGTCATTTGATAAGACACTACAAGAGTAAATGTAGGCTAATGGGCTTTAACAACTCAGCAGGATGTATACATTATGATCACAGATAACAGAGCAGCCTGTAGAAAAATACCTTGATGGTGAGGGATGTGAAAAAGCACCCTTGGCTGTGTCCACGTCCTGCTTGCTGGTTACTGACTGGTCACTACGACTCCTCCTACTGTTGAGAAAAATAATGTGAAGTTATCAAAACAAACAAACACAAATCTATATAACTCCTTCCAAAAAGAAAAAAAATAGTAACTTACCCCTTCCTGTTCAAAAGGCAAGCTGACATGAGAATTAGTATTACTACCACCACTAATGCAGCAATACCAATTGAAACGTACATCATCAACTTCTTATCTGTCCAAAAACAAATAAATATGTTGTATTAATGTACTAATAATATCCTTTATGATGTTAATACTGTATGTAATACTTCATTTATGATGCACTTCCCCCACTGTTTCCTTTACCATTTGTGGACACAGTGAAGGACAAGGTGATATTGCCCTGTGTGTTGCTGGCATGGCAGTGGACGGTCTCGGAGAAGCCTAGTGCCCTCTGTAGGGTCACCATGGTAACTGACCCATGCCTCTCCACTCTGATACTGGACCGGTTGGGCAGGGGTCCATCTGGAAGAGACCACTCCACAGAGCCGGGGGGCTCCGAGTCCACAATGCACAGACAGGTTACCGTGGAGACGTCTGAAGTGCAGGCAGAGCCCACTTTGATCTCAGGGGGGTCTCGGATGAGAATGATAAACAGTTTGGTTTTAACTGAACATGTAGGCAGAATGCATCCTGAAGAGATTTGTCTTAATATTATATACACAGAAAGGACATGCTCCTTATTAACTCAAATCTCTAGCCACTTTAATAATTACAAATGGGATGTAATAAATGTATCACAAGTCACTTTAAACAATGCCACTTTATATAATGTTTACATACCCTACATTACTCATCTCATATGTATATACTGTACTCTATACCATCTACTGCATCTTGCCTATGCCGTTTGGCCATCGCTCATCCATATATTTATATGTACATATTCTTATTCATTCCTTTACACTTGTGTGTATAAGGTAGTTGTTGTGAAATTGTTTATATTACTTGTTAGATATTACTGCATGGTCGGAACTAGAAGCACAAGCATTTCGCTACACTCGCATTAACACCTGCTAACCATGTGTATGTGACCAATCAAATTTGATTTGAATGGCTGCATCTACTTACACTCTACATTGAGCTTCATTGGGCTAGAGTGGCCTTGTCCCTCTGTGTTGATGGCAGTGCAGTAGAGTGCTTCAGTGAGTCTGGTCACATTCTCCAGTGTGATGGTAGGTCCAGTGGTGGGCAGAGGTCCTCTACTGTTGTGCCAGCGGTAGCTGTGGGCAGCAGGGTTACTGTCACTGGAGCATCTCAGCTTCACAGAGTCTCCCTCCTTCACACTGGACACTCCCTCCACCTTCACATCCACTGGGGCATCTATGAATCACAACATTAGTAAGAATCAATCACATGCTAAATCTATTTCAAATGTAAAAAGGAAGTATGCCAAATCCAGACTCTGGACAAAGTGCATGTTTCCTTTTCAAAGAAGATACATTGAATTTCTTTTTTCACTTTTGTCGTATGCACATAAGCATTCTGTTTTCACAGAAGTGAAAGTGTAAATCTTCCGGTGTTATTAACACACAGGTGTGGTGCACTTACATTTGACATTGAGAGTTTTGGACATTTTCACTGGCTTCACACCCCTGTGTTCTGCTGTGCAGACCAGAGACTGGTTGTGATCAGTGATGCTGGGGGTAAAGGTCAGGGATGATGTCACTTTCCACTGGCCGTTGGTCAGCTGCTGTGATTGGACACTGGGTGTTCCGGAGTGGCTCCAGGTGAGGAGAGGGGAATCAGATGGGCAGGAGTGAGACACAGAGCAGGAGGCAGACAGCTCCACCCCCAGCGTCACCTCCTCCCTCACTGACAGAGAGGGGGGGTCTGGAGAGCCTGAAATCAGCAAAGAAAAGATAACAGTTATTGCAGTTCTCTTGAGGTGTGCATCCACTACTTCTTAGTTCTGTCCTTTCAGTAATATAATTTTAATCTACAATAAGCTATAACTATCATTTGGGTAAATAATGGGATACTATAATACAACAAAAAATGATCCTTGTCAATTTTTACCCTGGGAACTTACTGCTCACTGCAATGGAGACCGTGTCATGTATGTAGGAATACTTGTTTTCGTCTTTAATTTCAACCCTGAAATGAAAAGGTCCTTTGTCACTGCGATGGAGGTGGTCGATTCTGAGAGAGCAGTTCTTCTGCCGGAGGTCTCCCACCAGCTCTGTACGACCCCTGTAGTCTTTGATGATGTTGGAGCTGTCTGGGTGGTATATAGTATCATGGGTGCCTTTGAACCAGATGCCAGTGAATTTGGAGGGCTTCTTCTCTGGTTCTGGGTAGTTGAATGAGCAGGGAATCACGATGCATGAGCCCTGCAGGCCGGATACTGAGCTGGGCACCTCAGCAGTCCATGATGAGGCTTCAACTCCCATCACTCAAATAGCAGTAGGGGAAATGTTAATAAGAGTTGTTGGACACAGTCAATGAATGTGAGTATAATAAATATAATCCCTGATCTTCCGTGGGCTAGTCAAGTGGAATGATTTGAACAAATCAAGAGGCCATTTTATTGTTCATTTTGTTCAATTAATATTTTAAAGGGGGAGCCCCTCAAGGTTAGTAATACACATGCACCTTTTGCTACTCGCTATATTTCGCTATTCTTTTTAACTCTCTCCACATTGTTTTGTATTTTGTTGTGTGTAATTTAATAAATAAATACAATATTTTTTACTCTATACATCTAAAGTTGTATCCTACCTCCAAGCCAAATGCAATGAATAAGAAAAGGCCATGTTAATGTTTCACTCCGCATCCCCTCCTCTTTGTGCAGGACCTGAGGGAATAAGAATGATTTTATTATTACTAGAATGTTAGCATTTCCTTTGACACGTTTAATGTCTAAAAGCCAAATCACTTACTTGCATAGTTGAATATTTCTTTCTCATGTCAGATAACCACTCTCCTTCAGAGACTAAGGGATTTGACATATAAAGGAAATATTAGCATCCTGCTCACACTTCCCATTTCACATGTAACGTGATTTCTTTATTTTTGCTATCAGGACTTCCCATATTTTGTCTCTGACTGATGGTGGGGTGATTTAACTGTTCCATTGAGGGTTAACCCACTAAAGTGTAATGTCTTTGAGAATATGTGTTTGGACTGTTTTCCAAATTGCTAAACTCAAAGGTTTTCAGAAGCTACGGATGAAATCTCTTGAAATCAGTAAAGAATCTTGTAAGATTGTTACCGTACCATTCCGCCATGTTAACTTTAGTCAGGGCTATTACTCACACTCCGTTAGTAGCACTAAAACCAACATGATTAACTCAAACGTTTTATCATATGCATTGCAATTCAATTTCCTTCAAACAATGTACTTGTGATCAAGTATTTCACATCCTGTATCATGATCCGTGCTGTCACAATTATAGATATGATGATAGTCACGTCTATTATAGGGATTGGATGAAGCTCAGTGTTAAATTCAAATCCCCTATCACCATAACTAAGCCAATATTAATTTATTTAATCTTTTTGACACCAATATGACACCAATATCTTTGAAAATTCACAAATCAACTAGATTGGAGGTACACAACACACCTGTCAACAACAAAAAAGGGTGGGGAAGTTTGAATTGGGCTGTTCGAGAAGGTTTCGAATGCGAAGCAACCTGCCTACACATAGTTTAAAGTACAATAGACCCTTTCTCAGTACACAACACACTGATGTCACACACATTCAACATAGATGTTTTTATTACTTCTAAACAAAAACCTTTTTGGGGTTCTCATACACTTACAATTATGTTTTGATTCTTGCTTGAACATTCGTTGTGATCTTGTACAATAACTAACTTGGATGCAGCAGTTGTTAGTTAGAATACTAACACTATGTAAGGGTTTTCCTGTGGTGAAGGAGAAGCGGACCAAAATGCAGCGTGGTGGTTATTCATGTTCTTTAATAAAGGAACTAGACATGAAATAACTAACAAAACAATAAATGTAGAAAACCAAAAACAGTCCTATCTGGTGCAAACACAGAGACAGGAACAATCACCCACAAACACACAGTGAAACCCAGGCTACCTAAGTATGATTCTCAATCAGAGACAACTAATGACACCTGCCTCTGATTGAGAACCATACTAGGCCGAAACATAGAAATACCCCAAAACATAGAAAAACAAACATAGACTGCCCACCCAACTCACGCCCTGACCATACTAAATAAATACAAAACAAAGGAAATAAAGGTCAGAACGTGACACACTAATTGATATAGGCTGTAGCAAAAGTTAGCCAAAGAGTAATTTTATTGGTTGAAGTTGAAGTGTTTTTTACGTTGATCCCGGAGCAAACACCAATTATTCCGGAGCTAGCCAGCTGAAGAGTTCCATCAGCCACTCCTGGGCTACAATCACCTATCCGGACCCGTTTTACTGCTGATGCGGAGCCCCACCGGGCCTTCACAACGGGACTACCGACGTTATCTGCCCGAGGGAGTTATCCAACTGGCCCCTCCGTCGCAACGTTCCCTGAACGTCCATTTACGGCCCGCTAATCGTTAGCTGTCTTATCGGCTGCTATCTGAATAGGTCTATCGGACAATTTTTCTTGGGTCACTATAACTATCTATTTTGCCAATTGGATTGATCCCCTCTTCTACACGGAACCCCACTAATCTACCGACAGAAACGCATGAGGTGGCTAAAAACAGACCTCCATCCTCTGCTAGCTTGCTACCAATGGCCCGGCTAGCTGTCTGAATCGCCATGACCCCAACCAACCTCACTACTCACTGGACCCTTATGATCACTCGGCTAAGCATGCCTCTCCTTAATGTCAATATGCCTTGTCCATTGTTGTTCTGGTTAGTGTTAATTGGCTTATTTCACTGTAGAACCTCTAGCATTGCTCACCTTATCCAACCTTTCAGTTCCACCACCCACATATACGATGACATCACCTGGATTCAATTATGTTTCTAGAGACAATATCTCTCTCATCATCACTCAATACCTAGGTTTACCTCCACTGTATTCACATCCTACCATACCTTTGTCTGTTCCTCTGGTGATGTAGAGGTGAATCCAGGCCCTGCAGTGCCTAGATCCACTCCTATTCCCCAGGCGCTCTCTTTTGATGACTTCTGTAACCGTAATAGCCTTGTTAACATTAGAAGCCTCCTCCCTAAGTTTGTTTTATTCACTGCTTTAGCACTCTGCCCACCAGGATGTTCTAGCCGTGTCGGAATCCTGGCTTAGGAAGACCACCAAAAATTCTGACATTTCCCATCCCCATCACATTTTCAGATAAGACAGAACAGCGGTGTTGCAATCTACTGCAAAGATAGGACAGAACTCTGCAGGCTACTATCCAGGTCTGTACCCAAACAATTTGGGTACAGTTTGGGTACTTTTAAAAATCCACCCCTCTAAAAACAAGTCTCTCACCATTGCCGCCTGCTACAGACCACCCTATGCCCCCAGCTGTGCTCTGGACACCATATGTGAACTGATTGTCCACCCCCCCCATCTATCTTCAGAGCTCGTGCTGCTAGGCGACCTAAACTGGAACATGCTTAACATCCTACAATCTAAGCTTGATGCCCTCAATCTCACACAAATGATCAATGAACCTACCAGGTACCACCCCAAAGCCGTAAACACGGGCACCCTCATAGATATCATCCTAACCAACTTGCCCTCTAAATACACCTCTGCTGTTTTCAACCAAGATCTCAGCGATCACTGCCTCATTGCCTGCATCGTAATGGGTCAGCGGTCAAACAACCTCCACTCATCACTGTCAAACGCTCCCTGAAACACTTCAGAGAACAGGCCTTTCTAATCGACCTGGCCAGGGTATCCTGGAAGGATATTGATCTCATCCCGTCAGTAGAGGACGCCTGATTATTTAAAAAAAAGCCTTCCTCACCATCTTAAATAAGCATGCCCCATTCAAGAAATTTAGAACCAGGATCAGATATAGGCCTTGGTTCTCCCCATACCTGACTTCCCTTAACCAACACACAGACATCCTATGGCGTTATGCATTAGCATCGAACAGCCCCCGTGATATGCAACTTTTCAGGGAAGCTAGAAACCAATATACACAGGCAGTTAGAAAAGCCAAGGCCAGCTTTTTCAAGCAGAAATTTACTTCCTGCAACACAAACTCAAAAAGGTTCTGGGACACTGTAAAGTCCATGGAGAATAAGAGCACCTTCTCCCAGCTGCCCACTGCACTGAAGATAGGAAACACTGTCACCACCGATAAATCCACTATAATCGAGAATTTCAATAAGCATTTTTCTACGGCTGGCCATGCTTTCCACCAGGCTACCTCTACCCCGGTCAACAGCACTGCACCCCCCACAGCAACTCACCCAAGCCTTCCTCATTTCTCCTTCTCCCAAATCCAGTCAGCTGATGTTCTGAAAGAGCTGCAAAATCTGGACCCCAATAAATCAGCCGGGCTAGACAATTGGGACCGTTTCTTTCTAAAATAATCTCCCGAAATTGCCACCCCTATTACTAGCCTGTTCAACCTCTGATTTGTTCAAATCATTCCACTTGACTAGCCCACGGAAGATCAGGGATTATATTTATTATACTCACATTCATTGACTGTGTCCAACAACTCTTATTAACATTTCCCCTACTGCTATTTGAGTGATGGGAGTTGAAGCCTCATCATGGACTGCTGAGGTGCCCAGCTCAGTATCCGGCCTGCAGGGCTCATGCATCATGATTCCCTGCTCATTCAACTACCCAGAACCAGAGAAGAAGCCCTCCGAATTCACTGGCATCTGGTTCAAAGGCACCCATGATACTATATACCACCCAGACAGATCCAACATCATCAAAGACTACAGGGGTCGTACAGAGCTGGTGGGAGACCTCCGGCAGAAGAACTGCTCTCTCAGAATCGACCACCTCCATCGCAGTGACAAAGGACCTTTTCATTTCAGGGTTGAAATTAAAGACGAAAACAAGTATTCCTACATACATGACACGGTCTCCATTGCAGTGAGCAGTAAGTTCCCAGGGTAAAAATTGACAAGGATAATTTTTTGTTGTATTATAGTATCCCATTATTTACCCAAATGATAGTTATAGCTTATTGTAGATTAAAATTATATTACTGAAAGGACAGAACTAAGAAGTAGTGGATGCACACCTCAAGAGAACTGCAATAACTGTTCTCTTTTCTTTGCTGATTTCAGGCTCTCCAGACCCCCCCTCTCTGTCAGTGAGGGAGGAGGTGAAGTTGGGGGTGGAGCTGTCTGCCTCCTGCTCTGTGTCTCACTCCTGCCCATCTGATTCCCCTCTCCTCACCTGGAGCCACTCCGGAACACCCAGTGTCCAATCACAGCAGCTGACCAACGGCCAGTGGAAAGTGACATCATCCCTGACCTTTACCCCCAGCATCACTGATCACAACCAGTCTCTGGTCTGCACAGCAGAACACAGGGGAGTGAAGCCAGTGAAAATGTCCAAAACTCTCAATGTCAAATGTAAGTGCACCACACCTGTGTGCCGAATCCACTAATTTGAAGGGGTGTCCACATACTTTTGTATATATATTGTAGCTACTTTAGTAGGTCAAAGCTGTGTGCTGTAAAACTTTGGTAGAGCATGGGTGGCATAGGCATTGGGGTGCTCATGTGAATGTCATTTATTTGTCGGCTTCAAACCAATGCCTATTCTCACTAAAAGCATATATTTTTAGTTTTTAATAGAATTAGGAATTAGAATACTAGAATGTACATGAAAATTCTTGTGACAGTATCAAAGGTCAACCATTTTGGTCAGGGACTTGGTCAACCATGGTCAGGCAGTGTGTTGTTATAAGGTATTGTGTAAAACAATCAATTTTAAGATTATATGCACAGTATGTTTATTGGATAGCTAGCCAGCCAGTTTAATAATGTGAGTCTGGAAGGAGAGTTAGCCAGACAGTCTAGCCAGACAGAATATGTGGACAACTATAAATACCTAGCTAAGTCAGAACCGTCCAGAGTGGTGATGCTAGTCGGGTGGGCGGGTGCGTGCAACGATCAGTTGAAGAGCATGCATTTAGTTTTACTTGCATTTAAGAGCAGTTGGAAGCCACGGAAGGAGTATTGTATGGCATTGAAGCTTGTCTGGAGGTTTGTTAAGCTTCTCCAATCCAAAATGAAATCTAGAATCGGCTTCTTATTTCGCAACAAAGCATCCGTCACTCATGCTGCCAAACATAGCCTCTTAAAACTGACTATCCTACCGATCTTTGACTTCGGCGATGTCATTTACAAAATAGCCTCCAACACTCCACTCAGCAAATTAGATGTAGTCTATCACAGTGCTATCCGTTGTCACCAAAGCCCCATATATCACCCACCACTGCAACTTGTATGCTCTCGTCAGCTGGCCCTCGCTTCATATTCGTCGCCAAACCCAATGGCTCCAGGTCATCCATAAGTCTTTGCTAGGTAAAGCCCCGCCTTATCTCAGCTCACTGGTCACCATGGCAGCACCCACCCATAGCAGGCACTCCAGCAGGTATATTTCTCTGGTCATCCCCAAAGCCAACACCTACTTTGGCCGTCTTTCCTTCCAGTTCTCTGCTGCCAATGACTGGAACGAATTGCAAAAATCACTGAAGCTGGAGACTCATATCTCCCTCACTAACTTTAAGCATCAGCTGTCAGAGCAGCTTACGATCATTGCCCCTGTACACAGCCCATCTGTAAATAGCCACCCAACTACCTCATCCCATATTGTTTTTTTTGCTCCTTTGCACCCCAGTATCTCTACACATTCATCTTCTGCACATCTATCACTCCAGTGTTTAATTGCTAAATTGTAATTATTTCACCACTATGGCCTATTTATTGCCTTACCTCCCTAATCTCACTACATTTATACACACTGTATATAGATTTTTCTATTGTGTTATTGACTGTACGTTTGTTCATCCCATGTGTAACTCTGTGTTGTTTGTGTCCACTGCTTTGCTTTATCTTGGCCAGGTTGCAGTAAATGAGAACATGTTCTCAACTGGCTTACAAGGTTCAATAAAGTGAAATGTAAAAAATAAAACAATTAAAATTCTGCAGGTTGGCTGGGAGGCAAGCCTACTACGACGGGAACCCGACGGTTAACCCGACGGTTCCTCTGTAACTCAGCGGGTTAGCGGCGCCACCTCACCGGTCACTCGGGCTTCCCGGGAGCAACGCTTACCTCCCCGTTTCAATGGAGAGCGGGCACCTGTTGGGCATTTCTAGCCCACTGTGCCCTCATTTTTGAGTTTCAGCCCTCCTCCTTCCCCTCAGATCACTAAGTTTGCGTACCTTACCACGCTGATGTCTGGGAGAGCGCTCGCCTGGGCTACAGCGGTATGGGAGCAACAGCCGGCCATATGCGGCAGTCTGTAGGAGATTTGTGGGAGAGGTTTGATTCCCCATTCTCCAGGAGAGAGGCTGCCCTGAAGCTACTCCAGCTGCGCCAGGACTCCCGCAGTGTGGCAGACTATGTGGTGGATTTCCGCACAATGGCAACGGACACTGCCTGGAACCAGGAAGCGCTGTTCGACATGACCTCCTCTGAGACTCTGTGTAGGAACAAGGACGAGCTTGCAGCCCAGGAATTGCCCATGGATCTCGATTCCCTCATTGCCTTGACCATCAGGATCGATGGGTGACTATGGGAATGTCGGAGGGAGAGGAGATTCGATTTGGTTTATTTTGTTTGCCCGTCCAAAGATTCCACCTCGCCTCTGAGGTATCCCGGAAGCACCCGACGGCCACATTGCGGAGAGAACCCGAGGCCACCCGAGGTTCCCCGAGAGTAGCCGAAGACGGTCGAGTCATCAATTCCCGAACCTATGCAACCAGGTTGAGCTGGGTTGTCGCCAGAGGAACCGCGATACAGGCTCAACACTAAGAGCTGCCTGTGTTGTGGGACTCGTGGTCATTTTGTATCCTCTTGTCCGCTAAAAGACCTGGCTCACCGGTAGGATCGAGTACTCTGGTGGGCTTCTCTGCTCCTCCTACTCGCACCCGTTTCATGACATTTCGCTGTTGGGAAACCAGTCAAAATGTATCCGGGTCCTCATTGACTTTGGGGCCGATGAGAGCTTTTTGGACCTACCCTGGCTTCCTAGCTGTATATCCCCACACAGCCCCTCTCCATTTCCATGGATGTCAGAGCGCTGGACGGCCGGGTCACCCACACTACCACTCCCATCAACCTACGTGTGTCAGGGAACCAGAGCGAGGCCATCCAGTTCCTGCTCAAGCCTCCTCAGGTTCTCGTTGTATTGGAATTCTCCTGGCTCCAGCGACCTGATCCCCTCATTAACTGGTCTACTGGTGGATGACGCCCCCTAGTTGCGTCCTCTCCCGACGGCCCAGGCTTCTTCTTTGGGGAGAAGGACAAGACCCTGCGCCCGTGCATTGATTACCCGGGTCTCAACGACATGATGGGGAAAAATAGCTACCCATTATGCCTCAACACCTCGGCCTTCGAGCCACTCCAGCTGTTCGTAAAAGTTTCATCACTCCACCATTCCTTTTCTGGGGTACATCATCACTGCAGGGAGTGTACAAATGGATCCCGGGAATGTGACAGTGGTGGTGGATTGGCCCCAGCCTACATCCAGGGTGCAACTGCAACGTTTCCTGGGGTTTGTCAACTTCTACCACCAATTTATCCGGGGTTACAGCACCCTGGCTTCCCCCCTGTCAGCACTCACCTCGCCCAAGGTTCCATTCACGTGGTCTCCAGCTGCCGACCAGGCGTCTGGGGGGCTCAAACATCGCTTTACCACAGCTCCCATCTTTGTTCATCCTCACCCTTTCCATCAGTTCATGGTGGATACCTTGGCATACCTTCTGCCCACATGTTTGTCCGTCACTGTCGTTGTACCTGGAGAAGAGCCCGGTTGGCCCTCCACAAGACCACCTCCAGGTATCGATGACAAGCAGATCGCACCGGACCCCAGCTCTCCGGTATCGGCTAGGGCAGAAGGTATTGCTGCTCATCCGGGATCTGCCCCTCCAGGTGGAATCCCGCAAACTCTCCCCCCGGTTTATTGACCCTTTCCTTTTCCCATCTCCAAACTCATTAGCCCCATCAGCTTTTTGTAGGCCTTAACAGTTTGTGGGCACCTTTTGTCATCGTTATAGTGCAATCAATGTGTTGTGTCTTGGCTTTGCATGCATGCATGCCCCCCCCCCCCCCACACACACACACACACATTTTTTTGTTTGTTTGCCCCAATCAAGATTTACATGCTAAAATCACCAAGTGATACATCACATTAGTTACTTTTATTTTCCTGCATAAAAAAAGTAGGAAATGCATCACCTATTCCTTGACTGTCATTCATTACAATTAGACTGGTTCGGAATTCTCCCCAACCACAATGGCTGGTATTTTCATATGTTCTGGAACTTTGGGGTTTAACATAGAGATCCTATTAAATTATTAGAGTGGCTATGGCTGTGACTAGGCAGACATTTCACTAATCTATCCCTTAATATTGATAAAGATCATTAGTCAAGCCTAATTCTAAATACAGTAACAGTTCCAAGCAAAAGTGCTGCACAAAGTATATCAAACTCTAACACAATTATTAAAATTGTCTTTACCTTATAACAATTACCGGTCTTCCAGTAGACATGTGTATGGCGAGAAAGTGTTGGTTCATGTATGGCTTTTCTAATCAAGTTGAGCAGTGACTCAGTCCAGGAAGTAACAAGTGGTCTAGCTGTAGGACCTCATACATACAATAGCGGTTATAGTGCCTGAATGCATCAACTAAATATGACCATTAACATGATAAATTGTCAAATATTAGTGAGTAATTAACAGATCACAAGCAAAGAATGTGCTGAACACAAATGCTGTAGAACTTTTACTGCATTCCTGAGTGTAGCCTGCCCCTTTGATGCTATCACTATCAAAACCCCTATGGGTGTCCTATTTCTGTCTTTCAGTGGCTATGTGTTGCATGTAGTAGCCTACACAGGAAGTGTCTTCGTGATTCTATGTATTCTTGGGGAGTGAGAGAGAAAGAGAGAGAGAGAACAGTAGAGAATCAGACCAAAGGCTGTGGGTAGGCCTACTCTTTTCATACCACCCCACATGCTCCCTCTCATGGTCTGTCTATGTAACACATCTGATATATTCATATTCTGGGTACTGTAGTCATATGGTCAAGAGGAAAGCCTGACTTCCATGTGCAGAGTGGAGGGGTTCGGGAAATTCCAACTCAAACAAATGACAATGTGTAAAATCTAATTTTAATAACCTCTTGGAGATAGGGCTGAATACTGCCCCCTTTGGAGAAAGTGCGTGCCCATAGTAAACTGAAAATATATTTTCCCAAAATTGCTAATATATGCATATAATAATTATTATTGAATAGAAAACACTCTAAAGTTTCTAAAACCGTTTAAATTATGTCTGTATGTAAAGCAGAACTCTCAGGGCAGCCATTCTCCCAAACTCTCTCTTGGCAACAGAAAAGTTGGGCCAACTTTGACGTCATAGCCCCCACCCTTCCCAAGCAGCTACCGATCTGGGAACAGTTTGTATGCGTTCAGCACCATGCCTGCTTTCAAATGGTGCGTTCATTGTGAGAATCTTGCGCGCCCTCGTCCTTTGGCGGGCTAAAACGTTCGGGTCACTCGAAAATACATGCACTCTATTGCGCGCGGCCGATTTGGGGCACTTTCTTTTCCAAGAAACACCAATTGATGTCGGTTTGTCTGTTCGCGCTGATCTTTGTTTTACACGTTAAAAACATCATAAAGCTCGATTCTGCACTTAGTTTGACCAGTTTAGTCGACATATAATATGTAATTTTGAAGTTTTGATGCGCAAGAGTGCGGGACCAGAAGTCATTTTGGGTGCATTTCAGCTGAAGCTGTTAGCATATGCTAATACAAAGACACACAACTTGAAACCAAACGATGTATTGGGTAAGTATGACTCCTTCTACGTCTTCTGATCGAAGAACATCAAAGGTAAGGGAATATTTATGTGGTTATTTTGGGTTTCTGTGGACTCCAAACGTAGAGGAGACATACTGCTAATATCTGAGCGCCGTCTCATAGTATAGCCTAGTGAACGAATTCTGTAACGTTAAAAATAAATGTAACACAGCGGTTGTATTAAGAAGAAGTGTATCTTTGTAACTATATGTAGAACATGTATATTTAGTCATGTTTATTGCTTGTTATCTGACGTTATCTGTCGGAGCTATCATCATTTCTCCGGACATTTGAGTAGCATTTTTTGAAATGTCGTCATTGTAAACAGAGATTTATGGATATAAATGGCATATTATTGAAAAAAACATAAATGTACTGTGTAACATGTCATATTACTGTCATCTGATGAAGATTTTCAAAAGGTTAGTGAATTATTTATTTTTTAATCCTACTTTTACATTTGATATTTTCTGGGACAAAATGGCCGCCTCTTGTCTTTTGTTTCGGTGGTGATCTAATATAAACATGTGCTATGTTTTCGCCGTAAAACATTTTAGAAATCTGACTTGCTGGGTAGATGAACAAGGTGTTTATCTTTCATTTGAGCTATTGGACTTGTTAATGTGTGGAGGTTAAATATTTCTAAGACTATTTTTTTGCATTTTGCGTTATGGTAATGAGCTTGAGCCGTAGTCACGATCCCGGATCCGGGATGGGTATGAAGTAAAATGAACATATTGAAATAGAGTAAAGACAAGTGTATAGTAAGTCCTGACCTATAGACATTGCTGTCAGGTGTGGGTAAAATCACTGGGGAAGAATATGATGTGGCTGTCCATGGTTCTGATTTGTGTGAATGTTTGAGTGTGAAAAACATTGACTCACCCTCCTTGCAGAGAAATGCCAAACCATCCTCTTTCATGTTGATGAAACAATCACTTTCTTACATTGCATGTTTACATTTTAAATTTTTTATCCTAGGCTACCTGGCTAAAATGCTTGCTCACTAGCTTAACTAACATTCATGTGACACTTGGGAGATTCAGAAACAAACATTACAGACTATTAAAATGCAGTGAACAGATTTGTTATTTTTTGTCTGTTGTTGAACAGTTACACATGTTCATATTCAATCTGATCTGGAGACGATTTTCAAGATACTTTAGATAACAATTCTCCATCTCAAGTATTCTCCATCTCAAGTACATACAGTATATATCAATATGGCCTGTTTTGACAAATGACTCTATACTGTATCTGTTTGTACATTCTAATGGACAACAGAAGCACTATGCTGACCTGATTGTCAGTTACACATAAGTGGATTACAGTTAAATGGGGCAACACAAAAACAATAATATACTGTATATATACTCCTCAACTATTATAACTGTATAGCTATTCATATCAGGTTAATTTTGATTCACCCAAGCCATAGCTACAAACAAAAGCCTTGTGAAAGCCTTGTAAAAGTCATAACATAAGCCACACCACAAATAAGAATGTACCATATTCTTTATCCATAAAAACAATAAACCTCACAGATAAGCAGTCAGCTGCTATGCTACATTGGGTTAAAATGTAAATATATAGTACAAGGGTCTCTGAGCCAGCTGACTCCCACATGCTTCCTGTTGTGTTCAAATGTTACCATAGACTGCATGTCTCCACCATCACACTCGTATGGGTCGCAACATAACAATAAAGGTTGTTGTTGATGATATCTTAATCCTTCGTATGTAGAGCAAAATTCTCAGATCTCTACAGTAGCTGTAAACATATGCAGTAGGCTTACAGTCAAGGTGTGAATTACCGGGGAGCCAGGGGGGGCTCCCCTGAATGAGACGTTATCTCCCCTAAATGAAAAAAAGTCTAAATTTGAGGGGTCTCTAATAAATGCTAATTTAATCATTCTCTTATTTATTTGAAATGTAGTGTTAAGTATGTTTTACAGTGGTAAATATGAAAATAAAAGCTTAGAAATGAAACAGCACTGTCTACCCATTAGTGCTGAATTTTGGCCTATGCTGAGCTTCTTTGAGCATAGATTTTCCTTTGTATTACCTAATTTTCACAATTTATTTGCCATGCGTCCTTGCTAAATAGCCTTTATTCCAATGCATTTGGTTTATCCGTTGATTTATCATTATTTGCGTTTGCCAGTCAGCTGTCAGTCATTGCTTTGTTTTTCAGGTGCGGGTAGGTACTGGTGTTCTCTGTGCCATCTGTGGCCAGAAGTAGTAGACCATTTATTTGGCTTTATTATTTTCTATCAATATTGTTTTGTTTCCTGGATCAGCTGATGATGGTTGACAATATCACTAGACAACTAGCCTACAGTTAGACACCAATGCACATAAAATAAATCCAACAAGTAGGCTATACTTTAATGACAGTAGGCCTATAAGGTAACTCTTTCAGTTAGAAGAGGTTAATGTTCGGTTAGAAGCATTCGATTTTGCAATGGCATAGAGCAAACGTTATTTTGGATTAGTGTGCCCTTCAGAACTGTTTTCATGGTGAAACAATTAAATGTTACGAAGGCATAGTTACACCTACAGTGCATTTTCCCAGATCTCCAAGATCCATGATTCGTACAGGGTTTAAGTTCAATATTCTAATTCAAAACTCCAAGCATTAACTCACGAATTATGGACAACTCATGAACTAGGGTGTAAAACATGGTTTGATTCAATTATAATGAAGGAAGGCTACCTGTTCTGCATATGTTCGAACATGCGTGTAAAATTGTCTCGACTGAGAGGGTAGGCTACCGGCAGTGGTGTCGGCCTAGTGGAGGCTAAACGCAAGTAAATGCCGTTTAGCCACCTTTTTCATAGAAATTAATTTAACTTCTTTGGGACAGGGGTCAGTATTTTCATGTCCGGATGAAAAGCGTGTCCAATGTAAACTGCCTGCTACTCAGACCCAGAAGTTAAGATATGCATATTATTAGTAGATTTGGATAGAAAACACTGAAGTTTCTAAAACTGTTTGAATCATGTCTGTGAGTATAACATAACTTATTTGGAAGGTGAAACCCAGAGGACAAACCGTTCAGATGTATTTATTTTTTTGAGATCACTCTTTTCAATGGGTTTTCATTGGGACTCCAGATTTCTAATCGACTTTCCTGCAGTTCCTATCGATTCCACTGGATGTCAACAGTCTTTAGAAATTGGTTGAGGTTTTTCCTTTGAGAAATGAAGTAGTAACACTGTTCAGAATGAGGCTCGAGTCTAGTGTACTCTTTGTTAGAGGAGCGTGACCTAAAAGCACGCTCCACTTTGTTTTCCTCCGGTATTGAACACAGTATATCCCGTCTTCAATTTGATTGATTATTTACTATTTGGAGCAACGAACCGCCCTTGCTGTCTCTGCCTGAGAACAAAGGAATTTCTTCCACCTCACAGAACTTGAGGTCCGAACAAATTTCATGTTCCGGACAAGGTATAAAAGATCGGTGAAGAATCCAGCTACGAACTGGTCCGTTTGTTACATTTTGCGGAAGCTAATTGGAGACGGTATGGCCACATTACCATAACGCTGTTTATATAATAGCCTCAGATATGAGGTTTACATCTAATTGTTGTATAAGATGAATGAGTATGAAACTAGTTGTAAAATTGTGTAATGTGATTTTGGACTGTTTAATGAAGGAAATTCCTTTTCCCTTTTGAGTTTAACTAAATCAGAGGACCGCCTATGAGCCCAGTTAGGGTCAGGCATCCTGGGACAGCCCCTTTTCTGCACTTCCGAATAAAATCCAACTTTGAGAAAATCTCAAGTAGACCATGTTTCTCTCAATCACGGGAGTTCAAAGGTTGCAGACCATTGCTGAATCTGGTTAAACTCTTATACTATCGATACCGACAGAATAAGAACAAGTCTTTGATATTAATTACTAGTCTGCAGCAAGGAATTCGGTATCATTGAACGCGAAGAACGACAACTACCGAAACACACATTCTACAACATGAATGAATGTCGCTCTGAACTATCCCCTCTAACCAAGACAGAGAGAGCGAGATGGACAAAACTCGAACAGAAACTAACTTTTCAACAAAGATCCCGACGACACACTGAGCGTAAATATATATATTGATTGCAATTGTTCCTGAATGAGTGAGCGTTCATGTGCAAAGCATTTCAATTGTTATAATTATCCACTTTGTAGTGTCTCATCTCAGTTGACCCCCACTTCCCCTTTTGTCTAACAAGCCGCGATGCCGGTTTAGCCCACTAGGGCACATTCCCCTATCATTTCTTGTAACCATATTTACCTTGTTTAAAAAAAAAATGTATATGAATTTCTGTGAATTACTTAGTTAGTAATAAATAAATGATTTAAGACAATTTATGTATGGATGACTCATATTGAAGACTGGGTTCGTGCAGATAACCAACAATTTACGACGTTTGGAACGAGACTAACGTGAGGTAAAGTAAATTATTCATTAATTCGAAGACTAATTGATCAGATAAAATATCTGAAAAGTTTAGGAAATTATAACTTTGTAATCTGAATATTTTCCTTGGTGCCCCGACTTCCTAGTTAATTACAGTTACATGACTAATCAATTTGATCGTGTAATACTAATGACAGAGAATCTTTGATAAAAAACTATCAGTCTTCATTTAATGATAGTAAAGACACGACACCTCTCTCTACTGGGATTCTCTGCCTCTAACCCTATTACAGGGGCTGAGTCACTGGCTTACTGGTGCTCTTTCATGCCTTGCCTAGGAGGGGTGCGTCATTTGAGTGGGTTGAGTCACTGACGTGATCTTCCTGTCTGGGTTGGAGCCCCCCCCCTTGGGTTGTGCCGTGGCGGAGATCTTTGTGGGCTATACTCGACCTTGTCTCAGGATGGTAAGTTGGTGGTTGAAGATATCCCTCTAGTGGTGTGGGGGCTGTGCTTTGGCAAAGTGGGGTTATATCCTTCCTGTTTGGCCCTGTCTGGGGTATCATCGGATGGGGCCACAGTGTCTCCTGACCCCTCCTGTCTCAGCCTCCAGTATTTATGCTGCAGTAGTGTATGTGTCGGGGGGCTAGGGTCAGTTTGTTATATCTAGAGTACTACTCCTGTCTTATCCGGTGTCCTGTGTGAATTTCAGTATGCTCTGTCTAATTCTCTCTTTCTCTCTCTCGGAGGACCTGAGCCCTAGGACCATGCCTCAGGACTACCTGGCATGATGACTCCTTACTGTCCCCAGTCCACCTGGCCGTGCTGCTGCTCCAGTTTCAACTGTTCTGCCTGCGGCTATGGAATCCTGACCTGTTCACCAGACTTGCTACCTGTCCCAGACCTATGATTTGACCATTCTGGTCATTTATGAACATTTGAACATCTTGGCCATGTTCTGTTATAATCTCCACCCGGCACAGCCAGAAGAGGACTGGCCAACCCTCATAGCCTGGTTCCTCTCTAGGTTTTGGTCTTTCTATGGAGTTTTTCCTAGCCAACGTGCTTCAACACCTGTATTGCTTGCTGTTTGGGGTTTTAGGCTGGGTTTCTGTACAGCACTTTGAGATATTAGCTGATGTACGAAGGGCTATATAAATACATTTGATTTGATTTCATCATAAGGATGTAGGTAGCACAACATGTTCAACTGAAACACTTGTTTATCATTCTCATTCCAGATGCTCCTGAGATCAAAGTGGACTCTGCCTGCACATCAGACATTTCCATGTTTACTTGTCTGTGCATTGTGGAATCGGAGCCCACCGGCACCGTAGAGTGGTCTCTTCCAGCTGGACCCTGCCCAGTACCAGGGTGGAGAGGCATGTGTCAGTTACCATGGTGACCCTTCAGAGGGCACTAGGCTTTTCAGAGACCATCCACTGCCATGCCAGCAAGACACATTGCAATGCCACCTTGTCCTTCACTGTGCCCACGAGTTACGTAGACTTTTGTTTGTTTTTAGCTGTTTTGTTCTGTTTTTATATCTTGGTATTATTGTTCTCATCAGTGACAGGAGTCATAGTGACCAGCTAGTAATCAGAATGCAGGACATGGATGCATCCAAGTGTGCTTCCTCAGAACCCTCACCTTCAAGGTACTGTATTTTTAAAGGCTGTTCTATCTGTGATCATGGCCGCCGGAAGATGTTTAGGGGTGGGAGTGTTATTTTTTTGTTGTCAACAGCTATTTTGGTCCGCTCATACCGGAGTAATAAAGGCCCAGTGCATTACTTTTGTGGCAATTAAAAATATGCAGTACCAGTCAAAAGTTTGGCACACCTACACCATCAAGGGTTTTTCTTTATTTTTACTATTTTCTACATTGTAGAATAATAGTGAAGACATCAAAACTATGAAATAACACATATGTAATCATGTAGTAACCAAAAAAGTGTTAACTTTGATTTGAACAGAATCTATCCCATAAATATATATATTTTAGATTTTAGATTCTTCAAAGTAGCCAACCTGTGTCTTGATGAGAGCTTTGCACACTCTTGGCATTCTTTCAACCAGCTTCACCTGGAATGCTTTTCAAACTGTCTTGAAGGAGTTCCCACATATGCTGAGCACTTATTGGCTGCTTTTCCTTCACTCTGCAGTACAACTAATCCCAAACCATCTCAATTGGTTTGAGGTGGGGTGATTGTAGAGGCCAGGTCATCTGATGCAGTACACCATCACTCTCCTTCTTGGTCAAATAGGCCTTGCACAGCCTGGAGGTGTGTTGGCTCATTGTCCTACTGAAAAACAATTAATATTCCCACTAAGCACAAACCAGATGTGATGGTGTATCGCTGCAGAATGCTGTGGTAGCCATGCTGGTTAAGTGTGCCTTGAATTCTAAATAAATCACTGACAGTGTCACCAGCAAAGCACCCCCACACCATCACACCTCCTCTTCCATGCTTCACTGTGGGAACCACACATGTTGAGATCATCCCACCTCAAACAAAGACATGACAGTTGGAAATAAAAATCTCACATTTGGGCTCCTCAGACCAAAGGACAGATTTCCACCGGTCAAACGTCCATTGCTCGCGTTTCTTGGCCCAAGCAAGTCTCTTCTTATTATTGGTGTCCTTTAGTCGTGGTTTCTTTGCAGGAATTTGACCATGAATGCCTGATTCACGTAGTCTCCTCTGAACAGTTGATGTTGAGTTGTCTGCTACTACACTTGAACTCTGAAGCATTTATTTGGGCAGCAATTTCTGAGGCTGGTAACTCTAATGCAGCAGAGGTAACTCTGGGTCTTCCTTTCCTGTGGTGGTCCTCATGAGAGACAGTTTCATCATAGCGCTTGTTGGTTTTTGCGACTGCACATGAATAAACTTTCAAAGTTGTTGAAATGTTCCAGATTGACTGACCTTCACGTCTTAAAGTAATGATGGACTGTCATTTGTCTTTACTTATTTGAGCTGTTCTTGCCATAATATGGACTTGGTCTTTTATCAAATAGGGCTATCTTCTGTATAGCACCCCTACCTTGTCATTGTATATATTATTAGTTAATCATTTTATTTATTCTGATTGATCAGGAGGTGCTTCAGCACCCATCAGCACCCCTACTCCCTGTGGCTATGTCTGTGATCATAACCTAGAACCCCTGCTGAGTTGTTAAAGCCCATTAGCCTACATGCAATCTTGTTGTGGCTTACCAAATCAAGAGAATGCTTCTGAGAGTGGCCCTAACTCTATCCACAGGAACAGACACCAGCAGTGAAATCCACACAAACTACTACACCAACAATCACCTATATGGCAACATGGAGGTATGTACTGTAGGCCTACTGCAGATATATACCGTAGATATCTGAGAAGAACTGTGACCTAAATAGAAAGGATATAAATAACAAAAGAGGTGTTGTTGATGATAGTATCTCTGATCTGGTTTCCTGTAGGCTGTAGAGGAAGCATGTGGGAGTCAGCTGGCTCAGAGGCCATGGTACTTATCCTGTCAAAGGTTCCAGTAAAATATGATCATTTTAACCCAATGTAGGAGAGCTGGCGACTGCTTACATTTGTTAGCTTTATGTAGCTTTATGGATCTAAAGGCTAAAGAAAATGGGACATTTCTATTTGGGTTCTACCTTTTAGTTTGATGTGTTTTACTAGGCATTTGTTTTTATCTACAGCTTGGGCGATTCTGAATTATTATAATATTTTTTAAAAACTTTTAACTAGGCAATTCAGTTAAGAAAAATGTCTTATTTTCAATGACGGCCTAGGAACAGTAGGTTAACTGCCTTGTTCAGGGGAAGAACTACAGATTTTTACCTTGTCAGCTCAGTGATTTGAACTTGCAACCTTTTGGTTACTAGTCCAACGCTCTTACCACTAGGCTACCTGCTGTACCTGTACTGTTATAATAGTTGAGAAGTGTATATACAGTATATCATTTTTTTTGTGTTGCCCCTTTCAACTGTAATCCACTGATGTGTAACTAACACTCAGGTCAGCACTGTGCTTTTGTTGTCCCCTTCAATGTACAGACAGATACAGTATAGTGTCATTTGTCAAAACAGGCCATATTGAGACATATACTGTATGTACTTGAGATGGAGAACACAACCATTGTAAAGTACCATGAAAATCGTCTCCAGATCAGATGAAATATGAACATGTGTAAACGTTCAGCAACAACAGTGATCAAATAGAAACGTGTTTCATTGCATTTGAATATTATCAGTCATGTTTGTTCCTGAATCTCCCAATCTACTACTGAGTTATTTTTCATCCTTTTACTTCCACAGTTTATGTTCTTACTGGGACACTCTGCTTCTCATTGAACTGCTGTGTGGGGGAAAACAAACATCTATTGTTATCAAAAATCAACTTCATGAATCAACTTCAAGTACTCAAAGAATGTAAATGTCAAGCAGAGGTAATTATTAGTCACCAATGAGCTGCTATCTCCACTTGTCTACCTCTTCTTAGCTCGTGGTGGCCTCTGTAAATCACCACGTCTCCTGTTGATTTGTAGAAGTTATTACATCATATGTTTATGTGAAATATGAATGATGAGCAAGAGGAGTAGAGGACTAAATTGTGAACAAACCCAGTGCACACCAGTTCTGTTTAAATGGTCTAATCTGTATTTACGTCCATGACAATTTTTTGTAGACTTGGAACACAATAAATCGTACTGCACCAAGGCCACAAATGTTTACAGGGCTGTATTACCGCCTGTTACGGCAACTGCACTACCCGCAACTGCAGGGCTCTCCAGAGGGTGGTGCGGTCTGCCCAATGCATCAACGGGGCACACTGCCTGCCCTCCAGGGCACCTACAGCACCCGATGTCACAGGAAGGCCAAAAAGATCATCAAAGACATCAACCACCTGAGCCACGGCCTGTTCAAATCACTACCATCCAGAAGGCGAGGTCAGTACAGGTGCATCAAAGCTGGGACCGAGAGACTGAAAAACAGCTTTCATCTCAAGGCCAGCTGACTGTTAAATAGAAATGACTACCCGGCTACCACCCGGTTACTCAACCCTGTACCTTAGAGGTGGTCACTTTAATAATGGAACACTAGTCACTTTAATAATGTTTACATACTGCTTTACTCATTTCATATGAACATACTCTATTTTCTTCTACTGTATTTTAGTCAATGCCACTCGGATATTGCTCGTCCTAATATATATATTTTTCTCTACTCCATTATTTTAGTTTAGATTTGTGTGTATTGTTGTTGCTAGAATTGCTAGCTATTACTGCACTGTTGGAGCAAGGAACACAAGCATTTCACTACATTTTATTTTATTTGAAGAGTATCTATCCCATTGTGATCCTCCATAAAAACATTGTAGACTTTATTATTGAAGGTGTTCCCTAATAGTGTTGGGGACAGTATATATTTTTTAAAAATACCCTGAGTACAAACAGTCTAAAACAACTGATGCCAACTCTATTTTGTGATATTTTACAATATTTGCAATTTTGACATATTGTCATTTTGAAATGCCTGTGCTTTTCTCCATTCTTTGGCACCACCAATCTTAAATTGATTGAGAGCCAAATGCATTCATCAGCAATGATGAAGTGAAGTTGTATTGTTTCAACTTTCAGAAATCCTGACTGATACACTGTAACGGTTGTCATAGGTGGAAGAAGGTGAAGAAGACCAAGGTGCAGCGTGGTACTTGTTCATGGTAGATTTAATAAAGAAACTGAACACTAGAACAAAAAAAACAAAAAAGAAACTGAACACTAGAACAAAAACCAACAACAAGGCAACAAAGCAGAACAAACAAAACAGTTCTGTCTGGTACAAACACACAAAAACAGAAAACAACTACCCACAAACACAGGTGGTAACAGGCTACCTAAGTATGGTTCTCAATCAGAGACAACGATTGCCAGCTGCCTCTGATTGGGAATCATACCAGGCCAAACACATAGAAATACAGAACCTAGACTACAAAACATAGAATGCCCACCCCAACTCACGCCCTGACCGATCTAAAACAGAGACATAAAAAAGGAACTAAGGTCAGGACGTGACATACACAGTGGTGTAAAGTACTTAAGTAAAAATACTTTAAAGTACTACTTAAGGAGTTTTTTGGAGTATCTATACTTTACTTTACAATTTATATTTGTGACAGCTTTTACTTTTACTTCACTACATTCCTAAAGACAATATATGTACTTTTTACTCCATACATTTTCCCCGACACCCAAAAGTACGAGTTACAATTTGAATGCTTAGCAGTAAAGGAGTAAAGGAGTAAAGTAAAGGAAAGTATAATATAATTATAGTATAATTTTACTGGGTTACTTTCACTTGAGTCATCTTATATTAAGGTATCTTTACCTTTACTCAAGTATGATATTTTAATACTTTTTCAACCTTGTCTAAATGGATTTGAGTGAAACGTTTTGTTTCATGGCGGCTAGGCCCATTCACACCTCCCTGGCCTACAGAACCTCTGCCATCAACAGACTAAATCATCCACCTTTCCATCAGTTGCTGAATGCAGAGGCAAGACACTTCCAAACTCATCTCTGGTAAGAAATAACATTGCTGCAGTTTTTATGGCTCAATTATGTTTACATGACTTGTTACCCTCAAAACATTCATACAATCGTTGGCAGACAGCATTTGTAAGTGGGTTACACAACTAGCACCACCAGTCATTCAGTTGGTTTATACCAGTATGTGTCCATTTTCCTCACATGACACTAATTACAGTGTTTTTAAATTCCATATCTCATGTGCTCTGTGAGCCACTACCCCTCTACCTGTCTACAGTAACCTCCTCCTGTCCCATGGGAAACAGAGTGTCCAGCGGCCACATGTCCCACCCTCTTGGGAACCTGTCCTGGGGCCACCGCAAGGAGGACACGGTCAAGCTGGAGGACTTCCTGGCCAAGCAGTAAGAGGATTTGTTGGCGGTCCCCAAGCATGGCTGTGCCGGGAACAAGCTGGAGCATCTCGCTAGGAGCAGCTGCAGCCGTTACGTCCACCTGCCCATATGCCCTCAGACCAGCAGATTCTGTCTTAACAGGGGAGAGATGTGTAACCCAGCCTTTGTGGAAGACTGTTTACCATGGACAGCTATACAGTAAAGAAGTGAACACTGGAAGAATACCTCTATTCGAATATTGGGACAAACTTTCAAATTTAACTAAGTCTGTTGGGACATTGAAAGTCAAGACACCAATGCCTTTAGGTCAAGACTTACTATACACTTGTTTTTACTCTATTTAATTATGTTTCATTTAGTTAGGTAAATATGTACACACTGGATATTGTTTCACCTCATTTGTTGGAGATGGAATTTCCCACCCCACTCCACTTTGCACATGTAAGTCAGGCTTTCCTCTTGACCATATGACTACAGTACCCAGAATATGAATATATCAGATATGTTACATAGACAGACCATGAGAGGGAGCAAGAGGTGGTGTGAAAAGAGTAGGCCTACACAAGCCCTTTGGTCTGATTCTCTACTGTTTTCTCTCTCTCTCACTCCCCAAGAATACATAGAATAATGAAGACACTTCCTGTGTAGGCTACTACATGCAACACATAGCCACTGAAAGACAGAAATAGGACACCCATGGGTGTTTTGATAGTGATAGCATCAAAGGGGCAGGCTACACTCAGGAATACAATAAACTGTTACAGCATTTGTGTTCAGCATATTCTTTGCTTGTAATCTGTTAATCCCTAAATGTTACGACAGACTTCATTGATATTCCTGCATTCATACACATGGGTGGAGTGAGATTTTTGGATTAGCAGACACTAGTGATCGCGGGTCAGTAGCAATGCATGGGTAAATTCAGTGGGCAAGCCAAGCCAGTAAAAAAAAGCCATATTACAACCTGTTGTGATAATTGCGTTGTTTGCACTATAACCCAGTAGAGAGAATAAAGTAGACGGCACACGTCAAACGTTTGATTTATGACCCTATGTCAGGATGACGTGTGCATGCCCATATTTGGTCATCCTGTCAGGACATCCAGGTGGGAATTTATCACGTGCTTATGCCCATATATGGGCATCCTGTTCCTGTTCTCACGCATTAGAGGGTGTGCTAATTTATGCATATATTGCATCTATTCCTTTGAAGTTGTCATGATGATTGATGTCTAGGGATCTCTTTGAACTGGGGAGGATGTGTTTGAACATTTCAAAGAGTATGGCCCCCCCACCCCCTGTTTTATTGACCTTAGGGCTGTTGTCTATGAAACAGGAATATCCGGGGGTATTAGGTGTGGCAGGCGCATTATAAATAAAGCCCAGAACAAGACATGCGGCCCCAGAACACTAAACAAGATTTTAAAAATAAACATGGATTTTGTGATCAGTGGCAAAGCTGTGATGACTGTAACAACAGAAGCAGGACCACGGCTGAAACATAGAGAAAGGGCCAAGTATAAAGCCACAATATACAATGCGCAAAAAAGCGGTTTCTAAGTGTGTATAGAACCCAAATACCGCCCGCAACTGCGCTGAAAGATCAAGTGCTGGTGTCTAATGGACAGCAATGGGGGTATCAGTTTGATTACCTGGCCTGTATAGTGAAACTCTATACGGTAGCCGAAGGAGAAGAATATACTGACCAGACTTTAGGAGTGGACTACGGGCTTGAAGACTGGACGGTTTTTCGCAAGGTTGTGTGTCCCGAACTGAGACTTATCACCAAGGGGTATAGCTTGTTCACGGGCTATGAGACCCGTTGGGAAGGTGCCCCTGACTTCTCAGGAAGAATATTTCACAGGGTGAAAATACAAAGAAAGAATGGACTTCCATGTGGCTGCGTGGAGATCAATATCAGCAACGAGGAAACCCGCAAACAAAACATTCGTGATGGTGGCCTGACTGGGGATTTTAGATTGCGCATGCTTATTCCTTTTAAAAGTTGGGATTTAATGGAATTGAAAATGTTAGAGTTGTTGGACGCTCTTTTTGTTCAGAGCCAACAGCGGCAGAGCATTGTTCATGTAAGGAAGTGCATAATATATGCGAATCCTGAGGATTATGATTCAAAGGGGCCCCAAGAAGGGTCATCCTCAGAAGGGTCATCCCCCGAAGAAAACGAAGTACGCGGCTGCGTTAACCACGCCCTGATACCCAAAGGACTGGTTCAACAATAAAAGGAGGGCCTTTAAAGCCTCCAGTTCTTCATTTCCGCATATACCATGGATATTCATACAACATACCAGGACTCCGAAACGTCATGGGGGCCAGACCCTAAGGACTCTATGCCTCGCAGCCCAACATTCTACTCCCCCCTGGCAAGACCCGCAACACCCCCTACATGTACACAGCCTGAGGATGTGTTTGATGGGGTGGTCAGTACTATTTTTGTGGACACCATCAAGGCCTCTGTAGCCACACTTTTAGACGTGGTGATTGGAGAGTATATAAAGAGAAAAATGCATCTGTTGTGAGATCAATCACCCCAGCCAGCGCAGGCATCCGTGCCTATACGAGCCCCCAAGATACTACTTCTTCAACCATTTTGAGGAGCTGGTGAAAAGACTTCGGTCCTGCAGGTTTATACCATCGCTGGTCAGAGCCCTGGAGTCTATGGGTCTTGTGCCGTCTATTCCCAGAGTTTACGGGGTAACCGAGGCTTTCCTACATGAACTGAAGGAGGCAATCTACATCCACGAGAAACTCAAAGAAATCTGACACACCCTGGTGGACGACAACAAATACGGGGAAGCTGTGGTGGCTGATGTGATGACTTTCTGGCTCAATAAACCCCAAGAGACCGAGTGACAATTTGTTATTTAGATGTAAAGCAATGGGCAACTATGTGTATACGATGTTATAGAGAATAAATACATTTTATCTTTTGAGAGAACTTACAAATGTTATGCATCAAATTATTGAAAATAAAGTGAGCAATGTAGCGTTCTACACAACCCACAATGCCTGGGCTAATGTAGAGTGTGTGCTGAAAATGGAACAATTGTAATGTTACATGTTACAATTTAATTGTAACATGTATCATATTTGTTGTTTATATACTTATATAGCGGTTGTGTGTGTTTTAAAAATTCAGCGACACAAGCCTGTAAATCTAAATCAAATATACAGGGTGTGTCACGTTCTGACCTTAGTTCTTTTGTTATGTCTTTGTTTTAGTATGGTTAGGGCTTGATGTGGATGGGTAGTCTATGTTATTTTTTCTATGTTGTGGTTTTGTGTTTGGCCTGGTATGGTATGGTTCTCAATCAGAGGCAGGTGTCGTTCGTTGTCTCTGATTGAGAATCATACTTAGGTAGCCTTTTCCCACCTGTGTTGTGGGTGATTATTTTATGTTCTGTGTTTTGCTTCACTGTTCAGGACTGTTCGTTTGTCATTTTATTGTTTTTGTTCAGTGTTCAGTGTTCTTATTAAAACAATATGGACACTTACCACGCTGCGCATTGGTCCTCCTCTTCTTCCACCCACGACGAGTGTTACAGGGTGTTGCATGCTGTGATCGTTGAGAAAACGGGGACATGTATCCTGCAATGAATTTTGAATTTTCTGTATACGTAATACTTGATGTATGCTTAAAATAAAAATTCTAAAATGAAATGTTGTCGTTATTTGAAAGTGGCTCATTAACGATATTGTACCTCAGAGAGGCAAGAAGGATGCCGGAGCAGATGTTGAAAAACATTTACGATAATCCCTCTAACCCCGGGTCTTATGGGGGTAAGGAGCGTTTACAGAGAGCTATAGCAGAAGAAACAGGTAGCCGGTTAAGCGCAGCTAACGTGAATGAGTGGTTATCAAAGCAGGATGCACATACTCTACATAAACCTGTAAGAAAACAATTTCCAAGAAATAGAGTTTTTTCTTCTCAACCATTGTCCCAATTTCAGGCGGATCTATGTGACATGCAGGCCCTTGCAGATAAAAATGATTGAAATCGCTACATGCTAACGATTATAGATATTTTCTCTAAAATAGCATTTGTAAGGGTCTTAAAAAATAAGAGCGGGGCAGAGGTGACCCGGGCCTTTGACTCTATCTTGAAGGAAGGAGGAGCCCCCAAGAAAGTGCAGACTGATGGCAGAAAATAATTTTTTAATAATACTTTTCAGAAACTCATGAAGAAGCACAATATAGTACATTTTGCTACAGGCTCGGATTTGAAAGCTTCAGTTGTTGAACGCTTTAACAGAACTCTGAAGGAGTGGATGCGGCGATATTTTACAGCTCACAACAAGCATAGATATATCGATATAGTTCAAGATTTAGTAAAGGGGTACAACAACAGCTACATAAGAGTATACGTATGAAACCCACTGAGGTCTCTTCTGAAAACTCTTTTCAAGTCTTTAAAAATCTGTATGGTTTGTTCCCCCTTCGCCATAAGAAAAAAAGTAAATGTTAAATTCATTGTGGGGGGCTTGGTGCGTATATCCAAATTGAGGGGTGTTTTCGACAAAAAATATGAGCAAGGTTACAGCGATGAGTTGTTGACCGTTACCGAATGTCTGCCGTGCATACCCCCTGTCTACAAGTTAAAAGATTATGACGGGGAGCGTATAGAGGCATCTTTTTATGAGAAGGAATTACAGAAGGTACAGTTGGGTAAAGACAAAGTCTTTCACGTGGAGGAGATTCTAGATCAAAATAGAGAAAAGGGTAAAAAAAAATGGGTGCTGGTCAGCTGGAAAAACTGGCCCCAAAAGTTCAACAGTTGTGTATTAGAGCACGATGTGGTGGAGGCATCGGGGGTTAACTTAAACCCTCATTCATGATAAATTCAACATAATTCGCATGTACACAGGAGTGCATCATGGAACACAGCGGCTTCTACCTGACTCTCCCCAGTAATGCGTCTGCACATATATATCGTAATAATCAGAGTTCAAATTATACAACCAATTCTCCAAAGCCTATAGAGTTATCAGAGGCCTGGGAAGTAGGTCTCAGCGAGATTACATACCCCCACATGTTGGGGATGGGTCCCAATAAATGGACGTATGTGAAAGATAAATTATTCCCATTCCCTGCGGATATACATGCAGGATTTTACAACATATTTGTGTATACTGACATCATATCCTATCAAAGGGTCGGAGACAGCTGTGTGCCCCTCCTGAGAACAGTTCATATAGATGGAAAGGACGGGGACATAGTCACTGTCACCTACGACAAGCCACATTACGTACCTGTAAGCAAGAAATATATTGAAAACATTCTGGTCGAGCTTAAAACGGATCAGAACGAAAACATAGAATTTACTTATGGTAAAACAATTGTAAAACTCCACTTTAGACCCACCAAAACCTCTCTACATATATAATATTAATATTATATATTTTTATAAACATAATACAAATAAATTAAAAAGGATTACCACGAACATCTCGACCCTAACCGCTATACATCATACTATGTTGTTCAAGTGGGTAATGGGATACCCGGCTATTATGGATACCCTACCATGTACAGTTCGGGGATAGGAGGTATATTTCATAACCTCTTTAGGATGGTTTTACCGTTTATGAAGAGAGGCCTCAGCATAGCTAAACCGCATTTAAAATCAGCGGCTAAAAATAAGGTAAGTGAGGTTGTAGCCAATGCTATGACCAGAAGGGCGTCACCAGATGTCGAGCGTCAAGAAGGCTCGGGGCTTATGATGTTGTTTCGAAGACCAAAAAAGTGACCTCCGGGTATAAGGCTTGCCCCTAAAAACCTCAGTAAGTCAAAGACGGGGTAAAGTGAGGAGGTCTGGACCAATAACGACAAAAAAAAATACTCAGAATTATTTTCTAAAAGAACAAGCAACATGGCTCTTTTACACCGCATGTCCTCTGAAGCTATAAAGACAGAGCTCGATCTTTTCACGGCCCCCTTAACCCAACATTCAATAGAGAGGTCCAGTTATGTGGAGATAGCCCCACTCTCTGCCATTACAGACAACAGTCCTATAGAATCTTTCATACCAGGCCACGGTGACAACTATCTGAACCTCCACAACACCCTGGTGCATTTATGTCTCAAAGTAACCAAAAGAGATGGTACTAATATTGCAGACGATGCCAAAGAGAGTCTCTTAGGCCCTTGGCCACCATGTTCTCCCAAGTGGATGTGACTTTGGGTGAACGCCTAATCAGTCAAAGCAGTGTCTAATACCCCTATAGGGCCATCATGGAGTGTTTACTCAACTACCCTGAAGACACTCTCAAGACACAATTCAGCACCGGGCTGTTTAGCAAGGATACTGCAGGAGTCTCTATGGCATCGATAGACCCTTCCACCATTGCAAACAAAGGACTGGAGGCACACGCTCGCTACTGTGCTGAATCTCGAGAGTTTCATCTGCTAGGGCCTATACACTCTGACATTTTCTTTCAAGAACGTTTACTCTTAAATTCGGTTGATTTAAGACTAAAATTAACCAGGGCCAAGGATGAGTTTTGCCTAATGTCTGCAACGGATGGGGACTTTAGTTTAAAAGTGTTGGGGGCCACGCTTTTTATTAAAAAAGTGTCTGTATCTCCGGCCGTTCGTCTGGGTCACTCACAGGCTTTGCTGAAAGGAAATGCCCTTTACCCACTCCAAAGAATTACCATGAAAACCTTTAGCATACCTGTCGGCAGTAGAATCTGCAGTCAAGAAAACCTATTGGATTGGAATACAATTTTGTGGAGTGTTGGCTTGTGATGAATTACCTATTGAGAAATGGCTGGAGTGGCCGGCCATGTTAATTGTCAATACCCATCCTAAAAACATGCCGGGTGAATATTGGCTAGCTGTGACATTAGAAGAGGAAGGAGGAAGAAAAATCTCAACTTTTTTTTGATTCCTATGGCTTTCCCCCCGGTTTTTCACATTTCCCCAAATCTATTGAAGAATTTTTTACCAAAAACGTCTCAAAGATATACTACAGCATCAAACAGGTGCAAGATAACCTTTCCACTACATGTGGTCAACACTGTGTATTCTACCTATGCCAAAGAGCCCGGGGAGTTTCTTTTGAAGATGTTATGTCTCTTCATAAGGATGATTTAAGAAGTAATGATAACGTTGTAGCTTGTCTTTTTAGAAAATATCAAAAGTGTTCAAATATGTGTCCTTTAAGACCGTGTAATCAAGGCGTATGCTCACGTCACATGTTTCAAGAATGCCACAAATTTTAAATTGCTTAATTTAAAAAAAAATGTATTGAATTTAATCATAGTCATTCAAAAGTAATTCAAAAGTCTAACCACCCAGAGAGATCGGGATTAGGAAAAGGTCCGGAGACGTTCAGGGGGGTAAATGAGTTATCATCATTCATTTCATAGGGGGCGGGGTTGTTGGGGTATCTTTCGGGGTGCTGTATCTTGTTCAAGGTTCTTGTTTTAAAGCTTGAATCTGTTGACAAAGCTTATAGTTGGGTACACCCGAGAGGGGAATGTTGAGGATGGCCAGGGCCTTAAGAAACTGAAGCCACCCTGGAGGTCTTCTGTCATCAGCAACCTTGTGTGCAGCTGTGGTACTTTTAAGCAAGTCAAGCATATGTGAACCCCTGACAACAGCGCCCTGAAGGATAAACTCTCCTTGGTCATTCCAAGTACCTGTCCCCTTTGAGTCTTTTATCTTGTTTTTAATGTATCTAACATTTTTCCGGGTTGGGTCAACATGTCCTGCATAACTTTATCTTCAACATTTGATCTTCAGCCGGTAAGCTCGCAGGTACAGGCATTACAGGGGCTTGGCTCTCGCTAGGCGCATCATCTTTTAAAGGGTCCGGTAGGGAAAGCGTTCAATGGTTGGTCTCTCTCTCCCCTGGTTTCACCAAGGCCAAATACCTTTGCAATAGGTTTGTGTATTTTTGGACCTTATCATAGGGGTTCAATCATATTTTGGGTTAAAAATATCCTTCATGGCCGTATCCAAATCATTTCCCCTGTTTGTCTGATATTTTCAAGTTCCTGCACTTGTTTTTTAAGTCTATCCAACTTTAAGTCTATTTTATTGGCCATCACACTCTGTGTTCAAACCTGACATCTGGCAGCAATAAGGCTGGTGATGAAGGGCACGGCTATACTTAGTAAAGGTAGAAGAAAACCCCCAGGCTGTTGTACGGTATGTCTTTTCTTTTGAAGACTGGCCCTTTTATTGGCAAAGAGTTTGATCGCAGTCTTTTGTCTCTTTAATTTTTTTAATTGGGTTAGGGTGAGTGGAATGCATCCTTTGAGAAGATTCAAAGCAATCTCACATAGGGATAATATGAGATCTGAAGAACAGTGACCCAAGATGGCATTCCGTTCTTTAGCTGTAGCCCCAACTAGGCTTCTCAAGAGGGGCAGGTTTCTTTTTAAACGCAGAGACATAGCTGTTACTTTTTAGGAATGTACACAGCCGGCCACTCCCATGGGAACAGACAGGTTCGTAGCCTCAGGTGTTCTGGAGTATTTGCTTTTAAATCCACAATTAAATATGAAAATGGTGCTTTCGTAGCGTCCTCATAGCTCTCCATGAAGTAGGATTTCCTTCCTGGGTACATCTGCTGAGCTAGAGTGTTAATTTGTAGTTTGTCTCTAGGATTTTTGAACAAAACCATGTAATTGGCGTTCAAACTGATGGCGCGGCTATTTTTAGCTTGGTGAAAGACATTCTGTACCAAGTAAAGCACGGACAGGTTTCTATGATGAGTATATTGGGTAAAAGCTCAGGCAATTTCGGGATGTTCGCTACCTTGCAAATAGCATATCGTCCAAAACCAGCAGATTGTTTTTATGAGGAGGGAGAAGTTCATCATGAGACAGGGATTCAGGTATTCCTATTTTCTTCAAGAATTCATCATACAGAGGTTGATAACACGAACAACACCACACAATATTATCAGAGTTAACACATGTTCAGAATTCTCTAAAATACTTTTTACAAAATAAGTTTTACCATTATTAGATGGGCCTGCGATTAAGGCTGAAAATGGTAGTTGCAACCGGGGGTCAAAACCTTCTACAGCAGTCATTATATCTTAAGCTTTAAGACCCCTGTAGCTTGTAGCATAAGTCAGTAGCCAAAGGGCAATGTGGTCCCGTCAGGCAAAAGCAGTCTCTTGTCATAAACTACCCTGAATCTTTTAGTAAGTGGGGCGTTCCTTAGATGGAAGCCCTTTTTATCCCTAACAATCTTTTTGTAGGAGCTCAAAATCTCCAAGTCACTATTCCTGTCGTTTATGAACCCCTCGACCAAGCGTGTGATTGATTCCAAGTTTACACGCGGGGCATTTTCATAGTTTTGAGTCACGCCTTTGGCTTTCAACACCACATGATTGTCTTTAGTCCTAAAAGCATAGCTTTTGGGACCACAGGAGGAACATTCTGTGATATGGTCACTATCTTCGAGTTCACTCGTTAAACCACCCAGATAGTTGCTGAGTGGGGGGTTCCAATCGCCCTGTTTGTTTACATAGACCATAGAGTCTGTGTTGTGGTAAAGAACCCGCCTCTGAAGCTTCTCCATGAGGGTGTACAGTTCAAGTCGGCCACAGGCCGTGGTAAATGCGGCAAGAAACACATTTACATTACCCGGGGGTAGAACCCACTTCTTGTTGTGCCTCCATTGCACCAGGGCAATGTCTTGACTCAAGACTGAAAAATTTGAAATTTCGTATTGGTCCGAAAAAACAAATTCCAAAGATTCTTCGGGGTCTTTAATGATCGACGTTGTTAGCATATTGCATCTCTGCGAAAACTCTCTTTGGGGAAAGCTTAAGTACAATTTTTACACATTTCTTTTGGTTTTGTTGACCTCTATTCTGTCAGGGTCAAGAAGTATGCCTTCTCTGTCGTGATAGTCTTGAATGTACTTGCTCTCTTGATCTGTGACCGATGCAGGATAGCCTGAAGCCATTTGCTTGCATCTCAGGAAGGTCTTGATGTATTCCTTAAAAAGAGCATCTGATTTCCTGGAAAAGTTCCACACTTCAAAGATTTTGGCCACACGATTCCCCATCTTTAGAGCCTTAGAGAATTCAACTGTGACCCATACCCCTGTCAGGGCTCTTTCTTGATCTGTGTGAACACATAGGTTTGGCTGGTTGTTGTTTTCACTGCAGGTGCGACTAAGGGGAAATAAAAGTTTTCCTTGAGGGCCCTTGTAAGGCAACACTGGTATAAACAAACCCCTATGAGGGTAGACAGTTGCTTTGATCAGACCAAAATAGTGTTGAGGTAAGTCAAAGTCGCGATGAATAATTTCCGAATGCCCCATAGGATAGCATGAGGAACTCATTGCATGAGGATAAAGAGATGTAAAAATCTACATATCCTATTGTCTCGTCGGGTTGCGCTACATACCGCAATGTTAAAGCATTGGTACGGCCTCCATTCAAGGCCTGTCGTGGTTCCAGGGGTTCTGGTGTGTCATAGCTGGAAAGGAAGGCTTGAACATGAGGATCAAACTTTTTGAGAGTGGCCCATTCGTGCTCCCACAAAACCTCCACTTTTAACCCGTAAGTAGCCTGTAAAGAATCCAATTTGTCTTGAAACTCTTGATACATTTCCCCAAAAGTATTTTGGTTTAGGACCCACATGGCCTGGGGCACAAAGCAAGATTTACAACCGTGGAAGAAACAACCGTTGTACTCATACACAGTTTCAACCCCGTCAATCTGTGTGTATCCATCTACATGGTAAGAGCCAAACGCCTTCTCCCCCCGATTCAAAGCATGTTGAATAAAAATGTATTTATCCTGGGCCAAGTACTCCAACGGACCCACAAGAGTAGGACTTGAACTGGCGTCGGTAGATGTCAGGCGAGGGGATAGCTATAGATGCTGTAGGTAGAAAGTGTGTACGATAGGTTTTCATGCATGTCGATGCAATAGCTGTACAACTCCAGGGGACAATGCCTGCATCTTTGATTACATCTTCCCTGAATCTGAGGCATCCTTCACGAAGTATAACCACATCATTGTCGCAATATGTCAATATCTCTTTATGGAAATCAAAGGTGCCATGTCTTACTGTCTCGTACCACGTTATGAATCTCTCACGCTCTTTGGGAGACATTTGATCACACCCGTACATTTCGGGGCAGGGATAAGATCCAATATAATGTAGATTCTTCTCAGATGTGAAGAAGTAGGGGAACCAGCCTTTCACAGAGTTTTCAAAACCCAAGGCCTCTGGCATTTGAGCCAATCTCATGGGTAAGAAGCTTAAACTGTCAATGTATCTCTGGTTGAAGACGGGGTCTACAAAACACAAGATTTTACTACCTTGAGCTATGATACTGGGTGCCACGCCTTGCTGTATCAAGGGGTTCAGAAGAAGGTAAGAGTCATCGGCTCTAGCATTGTGCGCTATAAACGTGAAGTTTCTGTACTGGGGTTTTCTGTGTTTTAGAAAAAGCAGTGCACAATTGGGACCCTCTGCCGACCACTTTTCACCCTTGAAAGTCATGGTAGATACAAAAATAGGCAAATGAACCCCCGATTGCTGATTTGTCTCACAATCATAGAACATGTATTTCTCTGAATGTTCATCTTCATCCAAGGGCTGAATATAACACTCGTGTGACCCTTCTTGAACCACTTCAGCATCTCTGCTTTTCAAAGGCCCTTTACAGATTGGACAGTGTATGATTCCACACACATGAGGTTTGGGCTGTCTATTTTAAGGTTGAAATTGCAATGGCATTTTGGGCATTTCTTGTTAATGTCACAACTGCTTACAGATTTACAGGCCTTGGGGTGCCATGTTTCAATTTTGTGTTTTTCGTAACAGTAGGCCGAACAACATGTGCGGTGACAATCCTCACAGGGGGTCAGGTTTAAGGGTTGCATACGGCAATTTTCATCCAGACATAATTAACAGTTATAACGGCATGAGTTTATGAGGTAGGCCCTTTTATTGCTTATTATTTCTGATTGCATTAGGCTATCTAGCTTCCTTCTCTGACCCCCACCACCCTGGGGTTGACGTATTATTTGCACTACAAGCTCGAGGGTCCAATCGGCTATGAGGGATAAATTTGACTGAACAAGTCGTTCTAGCAGGGCGATAAATTGTTCAAGATCTGCTTCGCCATTGGTCAAAATAAGAGATACCGTGTTATGCAGGCACATCTCCACAAATGTCCAACTGTAAGACATCACGTGGTTCGCCATAATCTCTTGCCCTATCTAACAGTTTGGTCAGAGTATCCAATATCATTACGTACAACACAGCATAGTCAAGATTCTGATTCACTCATGTGAAATTGAAAACTGTCGAATCTCTGTATTGTTGAATTTATTTCGGTACATAACCCGAACACTTCGATCAATACCGACTCCCTCCTGATTTTTTAGACAATTTTCCAATTCCCCCAAAACATTGTATTGCGTTTCAGACTCTTCTGACATGGGCATTAACGGTTGGTTTTGGGGGGAGGGGTGAATGCCCGAAGATGTCGGGCTCTTGTTCATCTGATTAATTAGCGATATGAGGGCTTCGGGAATCTGTGATAACAGGTTTTCATCGGGCATCCCTGACTCTTTCATACGCTTAATCATTTCTAGGAGTTTGGCTGGAATCTGTGATAATATGCTTTCATCTATCGGTATTATGTCTGTTACCCACGCCTTGTTCATACGATTAATAAGTTCTAGGAGTTCTGGCGGTATCTGTGATAAGAGGCTTTCAACTGTCTCAACTAGGACTGTTGGCTCTGCCATTTGGATAATTAATGATGTGCGTTCTTGGGTTATTCTGGAAGGATCCGTGTTAAATATATGATTTTAGCGCCTGTATTTGCGTTTTTTAATCGGATTGCTGTTTAACATACGTGGAATTGTTCTATGCCAGAATGATAGATCCTCTCTGTAATGTCGCTCAAGTAAAACCCCCATTTGTTTGTGTGGCAAAACCTGGAGCCCTGGAAAAGGCTGTGAAAAACCTAGCTTGTTCTATTTCAGATCCGGATGTTGCCACCAAAGAATTGGCGGAATCAAGAAGGTTGGCCGCATCCCATAATAGCCGGTCATCTGCCTCTGAAATGTCATTTAAAACGGTGAAATCTTCAGTTTTGGTTGTTTCATTGGGAATGTTCGGTGAGCTGGAATCCTCCGTGTGCTCTAGATGTGTGTGGTCTTCTGTGCCGTTATACGCCGGGGAGGAGTCTGATAGAAATAATACATACAAAATAGGTTATTAAATATAAAAATATGTTAGATACATAAAATGTCAAATACATTTCAGGTATAATACTAAATACTAACAATACATCATTAAAATACCTTGGCTTTTTTGGCGAGGGCTGTTCTGACAAATTTTTCATCCACCGTTCCTGATTCTGCAGGGCCGGTCTCGTTGGAGCCTGAAAAAACATTATTTGTCCTTGTTTTAACATATTCAAGCCTAAAAAATGTATTACTAATAATATATATATATATAATGGCTTCATACCGTGTCCATGGAGCGCCGGCTCGTGAAGCCGCAAGTTCCCTGCCCAGTAGTACTTTTCTGGAGGGGTGGATTCTGAGCAATGTACTAGAGCCCGTGTGTGCGTTGCTTGTTTGTGTCTGGAATATGTAGTGAGGGGGTGGAGGTTCCCGGGGGAGTTGGCGGGACGTTTAAATTCTCTGTTCTCGGTGTGTTTGAAAAAACGTTCGTACAGAACGGGAGAATTGCATCTGTGTCATCGGATGTGTCATCTGCTCCAACGAAGTCGTTCAGGATCCATAAGGAGCCCGTTATCCTTCTTGGCTGTATGTTGGCTGTAAACACAAAAATAGCTTTTAATATAGAGTGCACACTTTGTGTTTTTTAATGTATAAATATTCTTATGTATGTGATTATTGGAGTAACGTCAGAAATAGTGTGATGGGTACTCAATATGGGATAATCAATCAATTTAAAGCTAAACACCGGCATAAAAAAAGTTTACATCCTTGCATGCTTTTGAAAATACATATGAACTGACAGATTTAGTCACATTTGCACTATCAAATTGTTCACATGCTAAAATTGTTACTTTGGAGTCAGAGCTATACGCCATCGATTCTTAGGGCCCTCAGATCACTGCGTCCGCAGACCAGTTCTTCCAGTGCATATCCGGAGAGAGTTGTAACGCTCAGGGCCTGTTCAATTTGACAGAGCGCGAGCCTTATCTTAATAAGCCATTCTCTTATCCGCAGCGCAGGAGAAAAACTCCCCGTGTTTTGCCTGATAAAGGGGTTTGGGGCCGCTGTCTGTGAAACTCTTAACCGTAGATTCCTCAGGTTGGAATATGTAAGACATATGTCCCTCACTCGTACCCAAAACTCCTTTAAAACATCCTGGGGTCTCACACAAAACTTCCTCGAGGCTTTTGTCATTGGGTTCATGACAAGAGACACATAGCACCCCGAGAATTGGCCTAGGAAACATCATTTTCTGTTTAATATTCTGGGTTTTATTTTTAAAATCTTGTTTAGTATTCTGGGGCCGCATGCCTTGTTCTGGGCTTTATTTATAATGCGTCTGCCACACCCAATACCCCCGGACATTCCTGCTTCATAGACAACAGCCGTAAGGTCAATAAAACAGGAGGTGGGGGGGCCAACACATCCCCCCCAGTTCAAAGAGGTCCCTAGACATCAATCATCATGACAACTTCAAAGGAATAGATGCAATATATGCATAAATTAGCACACCCTCTAATGCGTGAGAACAGGAACAGGATGCCCATATATGGGCATAAGCACGTGATAAGTTCCCGCCAGGATGTCCTGACAGGATGCCCAAATATGGGCATGCACACGTCATCCTGACATAGGGTCATATTTCAAACATTTGACGTGTGCCGTCTACTTTATTCTCTCTCCCAGTCGTTCATACGCCACCGTGCTATACAATAAGGCCGTGAAAACAAAAAGACCACAGTCACACAGTGCCAGAATAAATTCAACTACACATGTTTCATCACAAAACCGTAGAGCACAGTCAAGCAAGTTAACGTTTTCAACAACTACTGACTTAGAACCACAGAATTCCTGCAAGTGAGCACAAAGAAAAGGAGCACTGGCTCCGCTGTTGCGGCGCTATTGCAACAAATCAACAAGGCTATAGTTTAATACATTAAAAACAAACTTAAAGATACCAAAAACGATTTAGTCCAATGTTGCTAAATATCATGTGTGTGTCCATGGTACTGTTTGTCTGTGTTTGTGTGTTTGCATGAGCACTTATGTCAATTTTGTCTTGCAAATTGTCTGAAAATTATGAAGACAGATGAAAGATAAATTGGTCAGTCATTTGGGGAAGCCTGGCTTCCCTTGGCATCCATGAATACACATCACTGGCAGGGGTTGACTCATAACCCGCAGTCCCCGCTGTTACATCTGTGCGGGCGGGACTGCGTGGATGAAGGGTGGGTGGCAGGCGGATTGAATAAAGAAAAAACAATACCTTAAAAATGTATAATTCTTTTGCAATTTATGTTTATAGGCTACATTGAGGTTTTTCTTTCATTATTTTAGGCTATCTGGAATTAGTTCTTAATCCTAAAATGTAGGCCCTAACTGTATGCGTGCCAAATAACCAACACACCAAATGCTTTTGGGATCGAGCAGAAAAAGTTAAAGTCGATCCACAGAGACAAAATTACAACTAGGCTACCCGGGGCGGCAGGCTAGCCTAGTGGTTAAAGCGTGTGACTAGTAACTGGAAGGTTGCGAGTTCAAACCCCCGAGCTGACAAGGTACAAATCTGTCGTTCTGCCCCTGAACAGGCAGTTAACCCACTGTTCCTAGGCCGTCATTGAAAATAAGAATTGGTTCTTAACTGACTTGCCTGGTTAAATAAAGGTTTAAAAAAATAATAATAAAAAAAATTCAATAAGAGAAAAGCTGGGAAATGGAGAGTTGAAGGGTTTGGGTGGTAAAAGTGGTAAAAGAGGATTGAAGCAGTATCGGTTATGTTATTTATGTGTGATGACTGTGAGGTGCTATATTAGTCCGATAGTCACAAGACGGGGACTCCAAATGGGGACTGACTTGCCTGGTTAAATAAAGGTTTAAAAAAATAATAATTAAAAAAATTCAATAAGAGAAAAGCTGGGAAATGGAGAGTTGAAGGGTTTGGGTGGTAAAAGTGGTAAAAGAGGATTGAAGCAGTATCGGTTATGTTATTTATGTGTGATGACTGTGAGGTGCTATATTAGTCCGATAGTCACAAGACGGGGACTCCAAATATATAAGTGAAAGGAACTGTAGCCTACAGCCTAAATAGGTTATTAAATATAAAGCCTACAGTGCAAATGGGTTTAACTGAAATGTGGACACTGACTGCCGGTCTATAGCCTTTCACATAGCCTTCATTTTAACTCCTGCAGAATTAAGCATTTCTTGCAGTACAATTATACACCAAATGTAAGAAACATTTTGACTCTGGAACAAGAGTTGAGAAATATTATTTATTTATTTTAGCATCTTGAGAGAATGTGAATGCGCAGATAGAAGTGCTATCTTTATCAGAGTCATAAAAGCTGATAGTATTTCAGCCACATAAAATATGCATCCAAGCCGAACTGAAAGCTAACTTTAGACAAGTTGACTAACAAATAGCCTACCAAAATGTTGAAAATTATAAGCAGAAACAGCTAAATCAGGCAAAACACATTCCTGCAACCCCTGTAAAAAAAATTGTTATGCCGTCTCTGACAGTAGCATACAGCACATGTTCTATATTTACGGATTAGGGTCGGATGTCGGCCCGTCCCCCTATAGCTCCTCTCACCAGCCTCCTCTGGTGCCCACAGAGAGCCGTGATGACGTCATCCAAAAATATAGCAGACATTGGATCAATATAACATTTTAATATCTTCGGTTGTGAGCAATAATTTAAAAGAAATCTGCCTCAGCGACATTTATTTGAATAATTAAATGGATGTTTTGTGCACAAAGGTGACGACTTAGTGTCTTATTAGGAATGTTCAAATCTGACTTCTCTATGAGGCCATGTATTGAAACTGCCTTTCTGGGCCGGGCATCAGTTAAACTGCAGTACCGAAGAAAAGCTATAGTAACCATTGAAACCATGTTTCTTGACTGGAACCCTGGCCCCTTGGTAGTAGCCAGCCAGTGGGCTAGCTGGCAGCCTTGCTAGCTGGCTTTAGCCTGGCCCCCCAAAATTTGAAAGACAGACTTTTTAGCTTCCCACATCTCTCCATGTGAAATAATCAGATTTATTTTTAAAAACATAGTGTATATGCCCTGGCAAGTATTCTTATACTTGCACGTGTAACCTAAAACATTATCCCAGTTTGATTGGGTGCTTGTGTACTCATTCCCATATCAGCTAAAAAATATAAGCCTATAAGGTCTCTGCAATAACTGTTCTCCTCTCTCCAGACCCCAGCTTTCTGTCAGTGAGTGAAGAGGTGAAGTTGAGGGAAGTGGTATCTGCCTCATGCTCGGTGTCTCACTCCTGCCCATCTTATCCCCCTCTCCTCACCTGGAACCACTCCAGAACACGCAGTGTCCAATCACAGCAGCTGACCAACGGCCAGTGGGAAGTGACATCATCCCTGACCTTTAACCCCACCATCAGTGATAACAGCCAGCCTCTGGTCTGCACAGCAGCATTCAGGGGAGGGAAGACAGTAAACAGGTCTAAAACTCTCAATGTCAAATTTAAAGTGGAACAATCCTGTGAGTTAACAACAATGTTTGGAAGATTTATACTTCCATTTCTGTGAAAACATAATGCTTCTGTGCAGATTTAGTGGTACTGAGTGTGAGTAATAGCCCTGACTAAAGTTAACATGGGGATAGGTACAGTAACAATCTTATAATATTTTATACTAATTATAAGAGATTTGACCTTTAGCTTCTGAAAACCTTTCAGTTTGGCAATGTAAAAAAAAATATTGTCAAAGATATTACACTTTAGGGGCTTAACCCTCAAGGGAAGAGCTAAAATCAGTCAGAGACAAAATACGGGAAGTCCAAAAATAAAGAAAAATTAAGAAACGGGTAGTGTAAGCAGGATGGTAATATTTCCTTTATATATCAATGCACTTTGTCTCTGTAGGAGGGTGGATATGAGACTATAGCAAGAAAGATAAAAGCAAGCAAGTAATTGGATTTTAGACATTGAATGTCTTGATTGTAATGTTAGAAATTCAATGGAGAGTAATTCTTTCCCTTTTCCTGCAGGTCCAGCACTAAGAGGAAGGGATGGGGATTGAAAAATTACCATGGCATTTTCTTACTCACTTCTTTTGGCTTGGAGGTAAGACAGTCACTTAACAGCACTATCAACAAGGCAGGTCATACAGGCCATAGTTTTGTCGAACCTTGACTACTGTTCAATCGTGTCGTCAGGTGCCACAAAGAGGGACTTAGGAAAATTGCAATTGGCTCAGAACAGTTTAGCACGGCTGGCCCTTGGATGTACACAGAGTGCTAACATTAATAATATGCATGTCAATCTCGCCTGGCTCAAAGTGGAGGAGAGATTGACTTCATCACTACTTGTATTTTTGAGACACCCATGCATACCTCACAAGACATGTCAGTAGAGGTCTCTTCACAGTCCCCAAGTACAGAACAGACTATGGGAAGCGCACAGTACAATCTAGAGCTATGACTATATGGAACTTTATTCCACATCAAGTAACTCATGCAAGCAGTAAAATTAGATTTTATTAAAATTACAAATACACAGCGGGGTCTGTGAACCAATACAAAACATAGGCACAGACGCATGCACACAAACACACGATAACATACGCACTATACACATGGATTGTGTGTTGTAGATATGTGGTAGTAGAGTAGGGGCCTTAGCACACCCACTTAAAAATAAAAAAGATTTCACAACATATTATGTATAAACTGCCTTTATTTTGCTGGACTCCTGGAAGAGCAGCTGCTGCCTTGTCAAAACAAATATGTACTGTCTGTAGTAAATCATTTGAATTTGATAGAATTTGTTCAAACTTACCAGCGTGGTCAGTTTAATGTCTAACTGCTCTTACTAAATTGTTTCCTACTGCTATTTCAGTGATGGGAGTTGATGCCTCGTCATGGACTGCTGAGGTGCCCAAGTCCGTCTCCGGCCTACGGGGCTCATGCATCGTGATTCCCTGCTCATTCAACTACCCAGAACCAGAGAAGAAGCCCTCCGAATTCACTGGCATCTGGTTCAAAGGCACCCATGATACTATATACCACCCAGACAGCTCCAACATCATCAAAGACTACAGGGGTCGTACAGAGCTGGTGGGAGACCTCCGGCAGAAGAACTGCTCTCTCAGAATCGACCCCCTCCATGACAGTGACAAAGGATCCTTTACTTTCAGGATTGAAATGGAAGACCATAACAAGTATTCATACAAAGAGGACACAGTCTCCATTACAGTGAGCAGTAAGTCCCCAGAGGAAGAATTGACAAGGAGAAATTAAAATGTTGTATTATTGTATCCCATTATTTACCCTAATGATAGCTATAGCTTCTTGTTGATTTAAATTATAGTCCTGAAAGCACAGACCCAATAACTGGTGGATGCATGCCTCAAAGGAACTGCAATAACTGTTATCTTCTCTTTGCTGATATCAGGCTCTCCAGACCCCCCCTCTCTGTCAGTGAGGGAGGAGGTGAAGGTGGGGGAAGTGGTTTCTGCCTCCTGCTCTATGTCTCACTCCTGCCCATCTGATTCCCCTCTCCTAACCTGGAGCCACTCCGGAACACACAGTGTCCAATCACAGCAGCTGACCAATGTCCAGTGGGAAGTGACGTCATCCCTGACCTTTAGCCCCAGCAGCACTGATCACAACCAGCCTCTGGTCTGCACAGCAGCATACAGGGGAGGGAAGACAGTGAAAAGTTTGAAAACTCTCAATGTCAAATGTAAGTGGACCACACCTGTGTGTTAACAACACTGTTTGGTAGATTTACACGTTCACTTCTGTGAAAACAGAGGCTATGTTTGAAATACCCATACTAACATACTGTATACTACATACTATATACTATTAGTTAATTTTAATATAATGTAAACAAACAGTATCAATTCAGTTGAGCATACTAGCGTTTCGACCTGTCTACCAGAAATGTATTATGTTGCTATGCAACCTCTGTTAAGTTCATGTTGTAAGTATCCCTATATTCCTGTTATTAACCTGTTGCGACGAGCAATCCCGTATCCGGGATCCTATTTATAGCCTCAAGCTCATTACAATAACGCAACGTTAACTATTCATGAAAATCGCAAATGAAATGAAATAAATATATTAGCTCTCAAGCATAGCCTTTTGTTAACAACACTGTCATCTCAGATTTTCAAAATATGCTTTTGAACCACAGCTAAACAAGCATTTGTGTAAGAGTATTGATAGCCTAGCATAGCATTAAGCCTAGCATTCAGCATGCAACATTTTCACAAAAACAAGAAAAGCATTCAAATAAAATCATTTACCTTTGAAGAACTTCAGATGTTTTCAATGAGGAGACTCTCAGTTAGATAGCAAATGTTCAGTTTTTCCAAAAATATTATTTGTGTAAGACAAATCGCTCCGTTTTGTTCATCACGTTTGGCTACGAAAAAAACCTGTATCCAGGAGTGTAATTATCTCCGCAAGCTCATTAGCATAACGCAACGTTAACTATTCATGAAAATCGCAAATGAAATTAAATAAATATATTAGCTCTCAAGCTTAGCCTTTTGTTAACCTCTTGATTCTAGCCATCCCGGATCCGGGATCGTGAATACAGCCTCAAGCTCATTACCATAACGCAACGTTAACTATTCATGAAAATCACAAATGAAATGAAATAAATATGCTTTGTATCCGTTCTCGTTGGACTTGGGCTGCATATTTTCTGCCATTTGGGAAGCCACTGGACCTAAGGAAGGCTTTTGATACTGTTAACCTCTTCAGTCGACCCTCTACTTTTTTGAACATTCTGTTAAAAATCGCGCAACATTTCAGCGCCCTGCTACTCATGCCAGGAATATAGTATATGCATTTGCTTAGTCTGTGTGGATAGAAAACACTCAGACGTTTAAAAAACTGGTTAAATCACTGCTGTGGCTTTACCAGAACGGCATTTACATCGAAAAGCACAGGAAAAACTGATCACTGAAAATGGGGAAAATATATCCATGCGCTACTTGAACCCATTGATAAACGTGAACCACAATTAATTGACTGAGGTTGCAGTACCTACAGCTTCCACAGGGTGTCTAGAGTCTTGTCATTTCCTTCAAGTTTTTCTTGGTCAAACACATACAGGACACCGTATCTAATCCGGTCTAGGACCGGATATTTTCGTTGAGTTTCTAGCCGGACATTTTTCCAGACGGACAGCTAATGATCTTTACATCGCCTCCTGATGAATTTTATTGCTTATTAACGTTTACTAATACCTAAAGTTGCATTACAAACGTATTTCGAAGTGTTTTGTGAAAGTTTATCGTCGACTTTTGAATTTTAAAAAATGACGTTACGTTTTGAAACTATGTTTTTTTCGTTTATCACACAGTCTACATATAACGATATCTAGGCTTTATATGGACCGATTTAATCGAAATAAAGACCCAAATAGTGTTTATGGGACATCTAGGAGTGCCAACAAAGAAGATGGTGAAAGGTAATGAATGTTTTCTATTTTATTGTGCGGTTTGTGTAACGCCGAAATGCTAATTATTTTGTTTACGTCCCCTGTGGGTCTTTTGGGGTGTTGCATGCTATCAGATAATAGCTTCTCATGCTTTCGCCGAAAAGCATTTTAAAAATCTGACTTGTTGCCTGGATTCACAACGAGTGTAGCTTTAATTCGATACCCTGCATGTGTATTTTAATGAACTTTTGAGTTTTAACTAATACTATTAGCATTTAGCGTAGCGCATTTGCATTTCCAGAGCTCTAGTTGGGACGCAAGCGTCCCGAGTAGAAGCAACAGGTTAACCATGAGATTCTCATCACAAAATTGTCCAAGTTCAACTTTTCCCCTAATGCCTTGAGATGGATGAAATCATACCTTGAAGGCAGAACTCAGTGTGTCAGAGTGAGCAATGAGCTGTCGCCCACTCGTAGCTATGATGTGGGCGTGCCCCAAGGGTCAATACTGGGGCCCCTCCTGTTCAGCCTGTACATTAATGATCTGCCTTCTGTCTGTACTGGGTCTGAAGTTCAAATGTATGCAGATGATACAGTGATATATGTGCATGCAAAGAGCAAACAACAAGCTGCACAAGAACTCACTACTGTAATGGTCCAGATTACAAAGTGGCTCAGTGACTCGTGTTTGCATCTCAATGTGAAAAAAACTGTTTGCATGTTCTTCACAAAGAGGGCAACAGATGCTACTGAGCCAGATGTCTATGTGTCAGGGGAGAAGCTCCAGGTGGTATCCGATTTTAATTACCTTGGCATCATACTTGATTCCAACCTCTCTTTTAAAAAGCATGTGAAAAAGGTAATTCAAATAACTAAATTCAATCTAGCTAATTTCCGATTTATACGAAATTGTTTTTTAATTTTTAAATTTTATTTCACCTTTATTTAACCAGGTAGGCTAGTTGAGAACAAGTTCTCATTTGCAACTGCGACCTGGCCAAGATAAAGCATAGCAGTGTGAACAGACAACACAGAGTTACACATGGAGTAAACAATTAACAAGTCAATAACACAGTAGAAAAACATGGGCAGTCTATATACAATGTGTGCAAAAGGCATGAGGAGGTAGGCGAATAATACAATTTTGCAGATTAACACTGGAGTGATAAATGATCAGGTGGTCATGTACAGGTAGAGATATTGGTGTGCAAAAGAGCAGAAAAGTAAATAAATAAAAAAACAGTATAAAAACAGTATGGGAATGAGGTAGGTGAAAATGGGTGGGCTATTTACCAATAGACTATGTACAGCTGCAGCGATCGGTTAGCTGCTCGGATAGCTGATGTTTGAAGTTGGTGAGGGAGATAAAAGTCTCCAACTTCAGCGATTTTTGCAGTTCGTTCCAGTCACAGGCAGCAGAGTACTGGAACGAAAGGCGGCCAAATGAGGTGTTGGCTTTAGGGATGATCAGTGAGATACACCTGCTGGAGCGCGTGCTACGGATGGGTGTTGCCATCGTGACCAGTGAACTGAGATAAGGCGGAGCTTTACCTAGCATGGACTTGTAGATGACCTGGAGCCAGTGGGTCTGGCGACGAATATGTAGCGAGGGCCAGTCGACTAGAGCATACAAGTCGCAGTGGTGGGTGGTATAAGGTGCTTTGGTGACAAAACGGTGACAAAACGGATGGCACTGTGATAGACTGCATCCAGTTTGCTGAGAGGTAGCAAAACTGTACTTCAAATCTATGATACTCCCCCACTTAACATACTGCTTGACTAGTTGGGCCCAAGCTTGCTGTACAACATTAAAACCTATTCAGTCTGTCTACAAACAGGCTCTCAAAGTGCTTGATAGGAAGCCCAATAGCCATCATCATTGTCACATCCTTAGAAAGCATGAGCTCTTGAGTTGGGAAAATCTTGTGCAATACACCGACGCATGTCTTGTATTCAAGATCCTTAATGGCCTGGCTCCCCCTCCACTCAATATTTTTGTTAAACAGAAAACCCAGACATATGGCAGCAGATCCACAAGGTCTGCCATGAGAGGTGACTGTAGTGGGCTCCGCCTGCACTTCAGACATCTCCATGGTAACCTGTCTGTGCATTGTGGACTCGGAGCCCCCCGGCTCTGTGGAGTGGTCTCTTCCAGATGGACCCCTGCCCAACCGGTCCAGTACCAGAGTGGAGAGGCATGGGTCAGTTACCATGGTGACCCTACAGAGGGCACTAGGCTTCTCCGAGACCGTCCACTGCCATGCCAGCAACACACAGGGCAATATCACCTTGTCCTTCACTGTGTCCACAAATGGTAAAGGAAACAGTGGGGGAAGTGCATCATAAATGAAGTATTACATACAGTATTAACATCATAAAGGATATCATTGGTACATTAATAAAACAAATGTATTTATTTTTGGACAGATAAGATGTCGATGCTCTACGTTTCAATTGGTATTGCTGCATTAGTGGTGGTAGTAATACTAATTTCCATGTCAGCATGCCTTTTGAACAGGAAGGGGTAAGTTACTATTTTATTTATTTTTGGAGGGAGCTACACAGATTTGTGTTTGTTTTTAGCTGTTTTGTTCTGTTTGTATAAATTGGCAAATTTTTCTCATAAGTGGGAGGAGTCATAGGGACCTGTCAGTAACCTGCAAGCAGGAAGTGCAAACAGCCAAGTGTGCTTCCTCAGATCCCTCAACATCAAGGTATTTTTCTACAGGCTGTTCTATCTGTGATCATAATGTATACATCCTGCTGAGTTGTTAAAGCCCATTAGCCTACATTTACTCTTGTAGTGTCTTATCAAATGACGGGAATACATCTGAGAGTTGTCCTAACTCTATCCACAGGAAAGAGCAGAAAGACACCAGCAGTGAAATCCACACAAACTACTACACCAACGATCACGTATATGGAAACATGGAGGTATGTACTGTGGTTCTACTGCAGACATTTACAGCTGCTGTAGAGATCGGAGAAAAGTTTGCTCTAAATTCAAAGGATATAAAAATAATAGAGGTGTTGTTGATGATATTTCTGATCTGGTTTCCTGTAGATTGAAGAGGATGGGGACCCATACGAGTGTGATGGTGGAGACGAAGCAGTCTATGGTAACATGTGAACACAACAGGAAGCATGTGGAAGTCAGCTGGCCCAGAGGCCATGGTGTTCAGTCTCTCAAAGGTTCCGGTAAAATATTAACATTTTAACCCAATGTAGCAGAACATATTATATATATTATGTATATATATATATATATATATATATATATATATTATATAATATGTTCTGCTACATTGGGTTAAAATGTTAATATTTTAAAACCAAACTGTTTATCATATATATATATATGTATAATATATTATATTTGTTAGCTTGATGTAGGTTTATGGTACTATTGGCTAAAGAAAATGGTACATTCTTATTTGGGCTGTGGCTTTGTGTTATATCTTTTACAAGGCTTATGTTTATTATCTATGGCTTGGATAATTTAGAAAGGTTTTTACTAAATGTCAATTATACACAAAATACTAACCAGTACTTAACAATAGCTTGTTTCACACTTCCCCAGTTGTCTATTGCAATTGTGTGTTGAGGCGGCAGGTAGCCTAGTGGTTAGAGCTTTGGGCCAGTAACCAAAAGGCTGCTAGATTGAATCCCTGAGCTGACAAGATAAAAATCTGTCGTTCTTCCTCTGAACAAGGCAGTTAAACCCACTGTTCCTAGGCCGTCATTGTAAATAATACTTTGTTCTTAAACTGACTTGCCTAGTTAAATAAAGGTTAAAATAAAATAAACATTTCAAATCTGAGGATAGAATACGTGTGTGTGAGCTTTCATTGTTTCTAAACTTGGGGTTGCTCTTTTATTTTTTGAGATTTTCAGCATCTATTTATTTCCCTAGGGTTTGAGCTATTTCAAAATACTGATTTTGTCAATATACATTACCGGTCAAAAGTTTTAGAACACTTTCTTTATTTTTACTATTTTCTACATTGTAGAATAATAGCGAAGACATCAAAACTACGAAATAACACATATGGAACCATGTAAAACCATAAAAGGGTGAAACAAATCAAAATATATTTTTAATTTGAGATTCTTCAAATAGCCATCCTTTGCCTTGATGACAGGTTGGCATTCTCTCAACCATCTTCATGTGGTAGTCACCTGGAATGCATTTCAATCAAAACAGGTGTTAATTTCTTTCCTTCTTAACTTGTTTGGGATAGGGGGCAGCATTTTCCCTTTTGGGTGAATAGCGTGCCCAGAGTGAACTGCCTCCTACTATTATTAATTTTGGATGAAAAACACTCTGAAGTTTCTAAACTGTTTGAATGATGTCTGTGAGTATAACAGAACTCATATGGCAGGCAAAAACCTGAGAAAAAATCCAAACAGGAAGTGGGAAGTCTGAGGTTTGTAGTATTTGAATTCACCCCTATCGAATACACAGTGGTATATGGGTTATTTTGCACTTCCTAAGGCTTCCACTAGATGTCAACCGCCTTTAGAACGTTGTCTTAGGCTGCTCATGTGAAGGGGGGCCGGATGAGAGCTGTTTGACTAAGGGGTCTGCCTACAGCCTCATTCTCAGTCAAGCGCTTTCACTTGAGAGGCAGCTCTCATTCCATTGCTTTTCTACAGACAATGGAATTCTCCAGTTGGAACATTATTGAACTTTTATGATAAAAACATCCTAAAGATTGATTCTATACTTAGTTTGACAAGTTTCTTAGACCTGTAATACAACTTTTTTAACGTTTCGTCCGAATGGACCAGATCGCCCTTTTGGATTTGTTTACCAAACACCCTAACAAAATAGCTATTGGACGTAAATGCACATAAATGATGGACATTATCGAACAAAACAAGCATTTATTGTGGAACTGCGATTCCTGGGAGTGCATTCTGATGAAGATCATCAAAGGTAAGTGAATATTTATAATGCTATTTATGAATAATGTTGACTACCCAACATGGCAGATATTTCCCTGGCTGGTTTGGGCTCTGAGTGCCGTTCTCAGATTATGCTTTTTCCGTAAAGTTTTTTAAAAATCTGACACAGCGGTTGCATTAAGGATAACTGTGTCTAAAGTTCCATGTATAATAGTTGTATTGTTATTGTTACGGATACAGTTATCCTGTGTGTGTGTGTATCCTGTGTGTGTGTTTCTTTTCTCTCCTTCTCCCCTCACAGGTGAAAATCATCACTCCCCAATCAGTCAACAATCAATCAGCAATCAGAAGACACACCTCCTCCTATTTCCTACCCTATCACAGTTCCTTCCCCATGGTTTAAAAACCCCATCATTTGTTTGCTCTAGAGCTCAATCTCTAGCTCAATCTCTCTGTAAATGCCATGTCTGTAGGTCTCTGTGTTTCACTCTCGCTTTGTGTCTTAACCTCTCTTTTGTTAAAGCACCTCCATAGCACTTTGTCATCACCTGTGAGTATTGTTTTTGGTTATGGTGTTTGTTTGTTGCTGGTGGGAAAAGGGGGAAACCAAGACAAGTCGCCCATGGGCATACACTACCCGTAGGTGAACTTTGTTAAATACACTAGTTAGAACTGGGCGGACCACCCACTGTATTTTTGGTTAGTTAGTTAGCTGTTGTTAAAGTAGGCTAGTCTAGCTTAGGGGTGTTTTTGAATACTTATTGTTTCTTTCCTTGGGTCCAGCTCAGCCCCTTTTCCTGCTCCCCCCATTACTGTGTGTTTATAAATAAACCTAGAGTTTGACGGTAGATTTCTGTTGTCGTGGTTATTTCGTTCACACTTTTACTTTGTCACAATAATAATTTGCATGAGTTATGTTACGGGTCTCATTACCATCCCCCCTAGACTGTCGGGCCAAAAGGGATTCGTAACATAAGTGGGGCCTCGTCCGGGATCTGTCATAACTAACACCCATGCCGCTCATGTAGATTGTTGTAGTGGTATAGTTCAGTGTTGAGCGTCATAGCTGAAGTAGCATTAGTGTTTGCTATTTTCTTTGGCACTTGTGAAGTAGTGTAACATGACTACTTTTGATTTGAGATCCTTTTTGGATAACCCTTCGTGGGAGGTTGTTGACAAATGTCGTAGAGTTGATTCAATGACCTTGGCTGACCATTATTCAGTATCGATTCCGCAGAGTTTAGTTAAGGCGGAGGTTAAACAGCTAGTATTAAATGTATTGTTGGAAGAGCAGGTGCTTGTGTTACCGCTGCCTGAGCCTACTACCCCTGTAGCGGATGTTGCTGCTCCTTTAAGCCCATTGGTGTCTGATAATGAGGGCGAGGCTAAAACACCAGCCACATTGTCCCGTTTTGATCCACTCTCCTCACTGTCAAATGGTGATGCCAGGAGGGATGTCCGTTTAGCACAGTTCCAACTGGAGGTGGAAGAGAGAGCCCAAATTAGGCAAGAGACTCTCCAGATGGAGATATGTAAAATAGAGGCAGAAAAAGAACGAGAACAACGGCATTTGGAGATGTGTAAAATTGAGGCAGACAGAGAACAAAGGCAGTTGGAGTTCAAAATGCGCCAGATGGAACTGGAGGCAGAGACAGCGAGGCTAGCCTCCGGTCCTACTGTGCCTGTTTGTGAGCTGTCCTCACCTACTGTGTCCTCAAACACGTTTGACATTAGTAGGCAGATTGCCTTAGTACCTTTGTTCAGAGAGTCAGAGGTTGACTCCTATTTTTGTGTATTTGAGCGTATAGCCGTAGCATTGAAATGGCCTGAAGAGGTATGGTGCCTATTACTTCAGTGTAAATTAACTGGTAAAGCCCAAGAGGTTTTGTCAGCGCTACCTCTGGAGGACAGTTTGAATTACGAAGTGGTCAAAGCTACTGTTCTTCGTGCCTATGAGCTTGTGCCTGAGGCATATCGACAGAGATTTAGGTCTCATAGAAAGTCTTCTAGTAAGACTTATGTGGAATTTGCTAGAGACAAGGGAAATCTGTTTGATAAATGGCATGCTGCTAGTAAGGTAACTGATTTCAACTCTCTCCGGGAGTTAATCTTGTTGGAAGAGTTTAAAAATTGCTTACCCGAACGCATTGTAGTTTACCTAAACGAACAGAAAGTATCCTCCCTGGCAGAAGCGTCTGTGTTGGCAGACGAGTTTGTGTTGACGCACAAGAGTGTGTTTTCGGCTCAAACTGAGAGTAGAGCCACTGAGTTTCCTACCTTTAGCCCTAGTCGGCCAGCAGTAGTATATCAAGCACGCCAGAAGAATGAGCGTCCCTGTTTCTATTGTCATAAAGTAGGACATATGATTAATGATTGCTTCCTGCTTAAACGCAAACAAGGGATGCCTCTTCGTGCCAAGCCACCAACAGGTGTTGCTCTAATTCGTACGGTTGTGAGGTCTGCAACAAAACAGGTGCCTCAGGGTAACTGTAGTTTGAAAGTCTCAATCCCCGACCGCAGTTATGAACCATTCATTTTCGGGGGGTTTGTGTCCCTAACGAATGACGAAGCGTCTCAACGACCGGTTAAAATCCTTAGAGATACTGGTGCGGCGCAGTCGTTTATATTGTCTGATGTGTTGCCCTTATCTGACGATACATACTGTGGTTCCAGTGTGTTAGTGCAGGGTATTGAAATGGGTTTTGTCCCAGTGCCATTGCACTTTGTGAAAGTGCACTCTGAGTTAATCAGTGGAATATTCAGAGTGGGGGTACGCCCTATGTTGCCAGTGAAAGGTGTGACCTTTATAATGGGTAACGATATTGACGGAGGAAAGGTAGTACCCGTATTGGAAGTATTGGATAAAAGTGACCACTCTCTCTATAATGAGCTGGCACAGAGTTATCCACATGTGTTCCCCGCTTGTGCTGTCACTCGTGCTCAGGCACGACAAGAGGGTGACGAGATAGATTTGTCGAACACTGTTCTGTTCAAAGAGGTTGGTCATGGACAGGTGCGCCCTGTTGATGCCAAGGTCTTGGCCATAACTGCATTCCCTGCACCTACCACCAGACAAGAGCTGCGCCGCTTTTTAGGGATGGTTGGCTACTACCGTAGCTTCTGTAAAAATTTATCTGCGGTAGTTGCTCCATTGACCGATTTGCTTAGTCCGGCTAGATCATTTGTGTGGTCCCCTGATTGTAAGAGAGCTTTTGAATCAGCGAAAGCACTCTTATGTAGTACACCTGTACTTGCTGCTCCAGATTTTGAACAACCGTTCAAACTTGAGGTAGATGCTAGTGCCAGAGGTGCTGGTGCTGTTCTACTGCAGCAGGACGAGAGTGGAGTGGATCATCCCGTTTGTTATTTTTCACGTAAATTTAATAAATGTCAAACAAACTATGCGACAATAGAACAAGAAGCTCTTGCTTTGTTGTTGGCTCTGCAATACTTTGAAGTATATATTGGTTCCAGTGCCCTACCCGTGATTGTATATACTGACCATAACCCCTTAGTTTTTCTCCACCGAATGTACAACCAGAACCAGCGCCTTATGCGTTGGGCGCTGATTGTACAAAATTATAATTTGGAGATCCGCCACAAAAAGGGTTCTGATAATGTGTTGGCAGATGCTTTGTCTCGTGTGTGAATATGATTTCTGTATGTTTTGCAATTTTGTTGCTTTGATGTGAGTATTCATTGAAATACTGTAGTCGCAACCCCTAGGGTTGCTCTTTTAAGGGTGGGAGTGTTACGGATACAGTTATCCTGTGTGTGTGTGTATCCTGTGTGTGTGTTTCTTTTCTCTCCTTCTCCCCTCACAGGTGAAAATCATCACTCCCCAATCAGTCAACAATCAATCATCAATCAGAAGACACACCTCCTCCTATTTCCTACCCTATCACAGTTCCTTCTCCATGGTTTAAAAACCCCATCATTTGTTTGCTCTAGAGCTCAATCTCTAGCTCAATCTCTCTGTAAATGCCATGTCTGTAGGTCTCTGTGTCACTCTCGCTTTGTGTCTTAACCTCTCTTTTGTTAAAGCACCTCCATAGCACTTTGTCATCACCTGTGAGTATTGTTTTTGGTTATGGTGTTTGTTTGTTGCTGGTGGGAAAAGGGGGAAACCAAGACAAGTCGCCCATGGGCATACACTACCCGTAGGTGAACTTTGTTAAATACACTAGTTAGAACTGGGCGGACCACCCACTGTATTTTTGGTTAGTTAGTTAGCTGTTGTTAAAGTAGGCTAGTCTAGCTTAGGGGTGTTTTTGAATACTTATTGTTTCTTTCCTTGGGTCCAGCTCAGCCCCTTTTCCTGCTCCCCCCCATTACCGTGTGTTTATAAATAAACCTAGAGTTTGACGGTAGATTTCTGTTGTCGTGGTTATTTCATTCACACTTTTACATTGTCACAATAATAATTTGCATGAGTTATGTTACGGGTCTCATTACCATCCCCCTTAGACTGTCGGGCCAAAAGGGATTCGTAACAGTTATCAACATTTATTATGAGTATTTCTGTGAGTTCATGTGGCTCTCTGCAATATCACTGCATGTTTTGGAACATATACAGAAGATAGCCCTATTTTGGTAAAAGACGAAGTCCATATTATGGCAACAACAGCTCAAATAAGCAAAGAGAAACGACAGTCCATCGATACTTTAAGACATGAAGGTCAGTCAATACAGAACATTTCAAGAACTTTGGACATTTCTTCAAGTGCAGTCGCAAAAACCATCAAGCACTATGATGAAACTGGCTCTCATGAGGACCGCCAAAGGAATAGAAGACCCAGAGTTATCTCTTTTGCAGAGGATAAGTTCAGTAGAGTTACCAGCCTCAGAAATTGTAGCCCAAATAAATGCTTCACAGAGTTCAAGTACCAGACACATCTCATCATCAACTGTTCAGAGGAGACTGCATGAATCAGGCCTTCAGTGTCGAATTGCTGCAAAGAAACCACTACTAAAGGACAGCAATAATAAGAAGAGACTTGCTTGGGCCAAGGAACATGATGGACATTAGACATTAATGTCAATGGACATTAGACCAGTGGAAATCTGTCCTTTGGTCTGGAGTCCAAATTGGAGATTTTTGGTTCCAACCACCACATCTTTGTGAGATGCAGTGTGGTTGAACGGATGATCTCCGCATGTGTATTTCCTACCGTAAAGCATGGAGGAGGAGGTGTGATGGTGTGGGGGTGCTTTTCTGGTGACACTGTCTGATTTATTTAGAATTCTAGGCACACTTAACCAGCATGGCTACCACAGCATTCTGCAGCGCTACGCCATCCCATCAGGTTTGGGCTTAGTGGGACTATAATTTGTTTTTCAACAGGACAATGACCCAACACACCTCCAGGCTGTGTAAGGGCTATTTTACTAAGAAGGCGAGTGATGGAGTGTTGCAACAGATGTCCTGGCCTCCACAATCCCCCGACCTCAACTAAATTGAGATGGTTTGGGATGAGTCAGACCACAGAGTGAAGAAAAAGCAGCCAACAAGTGCTAAGCATATGTGGGAACTCCTTCAAGACTGTTGGAAAATCATTCCAGGTGAAACTGGTTGAGAGAATGCCAAGAGTGTGTAAAGCTGTCATCAAGGCAAAGGGTGGCTATTTGAAGAATCTCAAATTTAAAATATATTTAGATTTGTTTAACACTTTTTGGGTTACTACATGATTATATGTATATGTTATTGTATCGTTTTGATATCTTCACTATTATTCTGCAATGTAGAAAATAGTCAAAATAAAGAACCATTGAATGAGTAGGTTGTTCTAAAACTTTTGACAGGTAGTGTACTGTAGCTTTAGTTAGTGTACTGTAGCTTTTTTACCCTCTCTATAAGAACATACCAGTAACAGGCATGATTAAGATTATGATTATGAAGAATTTGTGTTAGGTTATGATTGTAGCTCTGAATACATGATCAAATCTGAATAAATAAACATTTTATTTTGGAACAAATCCTTCATATGATTTGAAACGCATAGAAATTGATTCAGTGTATTGAATTGTGGGCTTGGTGTGTTCTCCTACCTACGTCATTGAGAGGATGAGAAACATAGAGATAGTATCAAATTATTTTAATCATTTATATTTTAATACTATTCTAGTATTCTTTTCACAATTCCTAATTATATGGTGAGAAAGGCCTCCCCATACTCATTCCTGGCAGAGCAGGACATTGTGTTCTTATCCTCAAACTCCCCCTCCACTAAAACTGTAGAGGTTGAACACATTGTGAAATTGTTGACTAACGTTACAGACGCACTTGTCCAACTGATCTGTCTTTGCAGTGGGGTGGGCATCCACAACAAACTGACAAGTCAAATGTCTGCTTTTCTTGGTTCAGCCCAAGTAATTCGCATACACTTCTGGAGGGTCTGTTGGGAGAATACCATACCATTAGTTTACAGCCACAAAGCATATTTTTTACGGACCACTTACAGAAGTGCAATGAGCTCCAATAACTCTGGACCTACCCCCAATTACTGTTATGTTCAGGAAATACCCCTGTTAATTAACTTGTCATGACAAGAAAAACTAGTGAGAAACATTAATGTTCCAAGTGTATCCATTACTATGAGGCGACTCTTAAATGACTACCTGGCTAAAGGAGAAGCTGAGTAATACAAGTTGTAAAGTCTTGGTCCGTATAATCTACTGTGATTGTCCATTCTCTGGAGCACCCATGTCCCTCTTTGCTGATGGCAGTGCAGTAGAGGGCTTCGGTGAGTCTGGTCAAAGTTTATTGGTCATGTACATACAGTTGAAGTCGGAAGTTTACATACACTTAGGTTGGAGTTAAAACTCACTTTTCAACCACTCCACAAATTTCTTGTTAACAAATAATAGTTTTGAAATGTCGGTTAGGACATCTACTTTGTGCATGACACAAGTCCTTTTTACAACAATTGTTTACAGACAGATTATTTCACTGTATCACAATTCCAGTGGGTCAGAAGTTTACATACACTGAGTTGACTGTGCCTTTAAACAGCTTGGAAAATTCCAGAAAATTACGTCATGGCTTTAGAAGCTATAGAAGTCTGGTTCATCATTGGGAGCAATTTCCAAATGCCTGAAGGTACCACATTCATCTGTATAAAAAATAATGTGCAAGTATAAACACCATGGGACCACGCAGCCGTCATACTGCTCAGGAAGGAGACGCGTTCTATCTCCTAGAGATGAATGCACTTTGGTATGAAAAGTGCAAATCAATCCCAGAACAACAGCAAAGGACCTTGTGAAGATGCTGGAGGAAACAGATGCTGTCCCAGATGCTTCACGGGGGTGGCAGCATGTTTTGGGGGTGCTTTGCTGCAGGAGGGACTGGTGCACTTCAAAAAATAGGTAGAACCATGAGGTAGGAAAATTATGTGGATATATTGAAGCAACATCTCAAGACACAAGTCAGGAGTTAAAGCTTGGTCGTAAATGGGTCTTCCAAATGGACAATGACACCGAGCATACTTACAAAGTTGTGGCAAAATGGCTTAAGGACAACAAAGTCAAGGTATTGCAGTGGCCATCACAAAGCCCTGACTTCAATCCCATAGAAAATTTGTGGGCAGAACTGAAAAGAGTGTGCGAGCAAGGATGCCTACAAACCTGACTCAGTTACACCATCTCTGTCAAGAGGAATGGACCAAAATTCACCCACTTATTGTGGGAAGCTTGTGGAAGGCTACCTGAAATGTTTGACCCAAGATAAACAATTTAAAGGCAATGCTATTGTCACAACTTCTGCCGAAGTCATTCCCTCTCCTTGTTCGGCGGTCGACATCACCGATCTTCTAGCCATCCCTGATCCATTTTTCATTGGTTTTGTCTTGCCTTTCTTCACACCTGGTTCCAATCCCATCAGTTACATGTGTATTTAACCCTCTGTTTCCCTTTATGTCCTTGTTGGAGATTGTTTGATTGTATGTTAGTGCTAGTATGTGTTGGTGCGTGGTGGGTTTTGTACCCATTTTATAATTTTTTCTTTATTTTGGTTTTTGGAGTTTGTGAGTTCTTATTAAATGACTCCATTTATACCAAGTTCATTCTCCTGCACCTGACTTCCCTGCCACCAACACGCACACCTTACAGCTACCAAATACTAATTGAGTGTATGTAAACTTCTGACACACTGGGAATGTGATGAAAGAAATAAAAGCTGAAATAAACCATTCTCTCTACAATTATTCTGACATTTCACATTCTTAAAATAAAGTGGTGATCCTAACTGACCTAAAACAGGGAATTTTTTACTTAGATTAAAAATCAGGAATTGTGAAAAACTGAGTATAAACGTATTTGGCTAAGGTGAATGCAAACTTCCGACTTCAACTGTAGTTTAGCAGATGTTATAGCGGGTGCAGCGAAATCCTAATAATACCTAGCTCCTAACACAAAATGTCAAACAGTACCCAAATCATCAAAAAGTACAATAAAAAATAAAGAATTGTCAGATTCCAATTAACAACAAAAATAGCACTGTCCCAGTAATCCAATTGCAATCTATACTTATATACACAGGATGACGTAACACAAGATATACTAAGAATGATTTGTACAGCAGTAGATATATTAGAGTGAACTATGTCAATAATCCAGTGTATAAATGTGCTGTGGTATAAACAGCCTGACTAAAATGCAATGTACAGTAGTAATATTAGATGAGCTATACTGAGAATACAATATTTAAATACACACAATATTTAAGTACAACACCCCATGGCAAAATGGATAGAATTGCAGGAAATTAGCTTCCGGACCAGAGTCCAGCATATAAATATATGTCATGGCTGTTGAAGTAACTGGACCAAGGTGCAGCGTGGTGAGTGTACATTTTCTCTTTTATTTGAAATGACACAGACAAAACAATAAACAATACAAATCGTGAAGCTTCAGGCTATGTGCCATCAAACAACGTTAACTTCCCACAAACACAGGTGGGAAAAAGAGTACCTAAGTATGGTTCCCAATCTGAGACAACGATAGACAGCTGCCCCTGATTGAGAACCATACCCAGACAAAACATAGAAATAGAACATCATAGAAACACAAAACATAGAATGCACACCCCAACTCACGCCCTGACCAAACCAAAATAGAGACATAAAAAGGATCTCTTAGGTCAGGGCGTGACATTATATATACATATATTAAGCTTGTGTTTGAATATATTTATTTCATTTCATTTGCGATTTTCATGAATAGGAAAAGTTACTAGGGGTATTTATGTGCGCTGCGTTATGCTAATTCGTTTGAGGCTATGATTACGATCCCAGATCTGGGATTGCTAGTTTCAAGAACAACCCAACTATTTGTCCAACCAAAATTTAGAATGACATTCCTCGGTGATTCAAATTGGTCTTATCACTCAAAGTAAAAAAATCAATTTAACACACATTATATTAGCAGAATTTACATTAATATTAACATTCAGTATAATTATCCCATAATTCTACTATTAACTTTTTAATCATGATTATAATACAGATCAGTATCTCAATGCATTCTTAATCTAAATTACTATAATTTTACATGGTGTAGACCTCTACAATCAACCTGATACCACAAAAGTCTAAAACAATTTTATTGGCACAGTTGACCAACCCCCTCTCTCAGGCACTGATTCTTCTGGCATCCTTTTCCTTCTTCTTCAGATAGCTTTACAGTTCAAAGTGGATGGCCAATGATAATGTCCCAATTTCAATGTCTCATCTTTACACCATCACCTTTACCACCCATTATGTCTTGTCCATTCGTCAACCAATATACCAGCAACATAAGAAAAGTTTAGAACAGATCTCTCTCCATGCTCACTCCACGTGGACTCCTCTCACACTTCCGAGAGAAACATAAGAGAAAGGCAGTTGATAGCTTAGATCGGATACTGTACACCGATTTCTGGCTTGGTTCCTTTCTCCCGGTAGAAGTGGTCCGGAAGGGCCTTATTCAACACCTTTGTCACTCTTCTTCAGCCAGTTAGAGGGGGTTTTGAGGTATACACACTATTCGGTCCAATTATCTCTTCCATAAATTAAGATACCGTCTGATGTCACTTTTCATGATCACCTCGAAAGAACAGATCAGAACAACAGTTTAGTTCAGTTCATTAACTACATTATAAATTATAAATTTTACCAATTATTCTTAATACACATATCTAAACATGTTTCAAAGAGAATATCCACACATTCTATTGAAACTATTCTTTCAAATTGGCTTACACTCCCCATCACACTGTCAACTCCATCGTAGAGACAAGGATCAAGAAGTTAGACCTATATCTCCTCGGGAAAAGAACAAAACAAACACAACAATACAATACACTCAACAATACAATACATTCCTTCACATAGCTTGCCGCCATTGGAGTCTGGAACAGTGGAAACACATTGTCTGGATTGATGAATTACGCTTCACCATCTGGCAGTCCGACGGATGAATCTGGGTTTAGTAGATGCCAGGAGTACGCTACCTGCCCCATTTCATAGTGCCAACTATAAAGTTTGATGGAGGAGGAATTCTGGTCTGGGGCTGTTTTTCATGGTTCATGCTCGGCTCCTTAGTTCCAGTGAAGGGAAATCTTAATGCTACAGTGTACAATGACATTCTAGACGTTTCTGTGCTTCCAACTTTGTGGCAACAGTTTTGGGAAGGCCCTTGCCTGTTCAGCGTGACAATGCCCCCATGCACAAAGCGAGGTCCATAGAAAAATGGTTTGTTGAGATGGGTGTGGAAGACCTTGACTGGCCTGCACAGAGCCCTGACCTCAACCCCATCGAACACCTTTGGGAGGAATTGGAACACTGACTGAGCCAGGCCTAATCACCCAACATGGGTGCTGACTTTACTAATGCTCTTGTGGCTGAATGGAAGCAAGTCCCCGCAGCAATGTTCCAACATCTAGTGGAAAGCCTTCCCAGAAGAGTCGAGGCTGTTATAGCAGCGAAAGTGGGGACCAACTCCATATTAATGCCAATGATTTTGGAATGAGATATTCAACTCGCAGGTGTCCACATACTTTTGGTCATGTAGTGTATGTTTGTTAACTATACATGTGACATAACTCCACAATCCTATTCATAAATAATGTTATTTTTGATCAATTAGTATATTGGAATTTAACCATTTTATTTGTTGTAATATTTGTTCTGTCTTTTCTGGAGGATGAAACTGGAATTGCAACCAGCTCTGTATGGCTTGTTTTAGAAAGAGCAATATTTTGAATAAAGGTTCCATTTTCAAGTAAGTGAAAGTGAAAGGTTGTAATCTGGATAAAGGGAAAATTGCATTTTTTTAAAAAACAAATCCAAATAAAACAATTTAATAATTTTAGTGCCCCGAACTCATATTCATTATATGACTAAGCACGTTTTATTTTGTCTGGCTCTTTTTCTTGTTCTCCTGGTTTTACCCTTGCCTGTCCTGACTCTGAACCTGCCTGCCGTCCTGGGCCTTTGCGCCTACTCTGGATTACCGACCTCTGCCTGACCTGACCCTGGGCCTGCCTGCCGTCCTGTGCCTTGGCCCCACAACTCTGGATTATCAACCCCTGCCTGCCTTGAGCTGTCGTTTGCCTGCCCCTGTTGTTACAATAAACATTATTTATTCTGCACTTGGGTCTTACCTGAAACCTGATAAATTCATATACTTTTCATATTTTTTAATTTACAGAATTCATCTTGTTCATCAATTAGGCATTGCAAATACATTAACACTGTACACATCCAGTGACATATTTAATTTAAGTATAGTTCTGCCATGTTAAAAATGGGATTCAAAAGCCTTTTTTATGTTGTACAGAATGATGTTAAAAACTTGTGAAAGCTAACAATGCCAATGATTTGAAACAATGTGCAAACACTTGCTTATACTGGCAGATGCCTCACCAAACATCCATAACTCACTGACTCACAGGGCCTTGAGGAGAGAAGAGGATGGGTGTGGGTGTGTTTAGGGGTTATGGGATGGATGTAAACTCAGCAAAAAAAGATCTTCACAGATCTTCATTGTAAAGAGTTTAAACACTGTTTCCCATGCTTGTTCAATGAACCATAAACAAAACCTGTAGAACGGTCGGTAAGCAACTAAGTTCACAGAAAACTTAGGACACTAAAGAGGCCTTTCTACTGACTCTGAAAAAAACAAAAGAAAAATGCCCAGGGTCCCTGCTCATCTGCGTGAATGTGCTTTAGTTTCACGAGAATTTTGCTATCTCAATGGTTGAACTCAACTATCACTCAAGCTTTGACCAATTCCCAGAGGTTGTACGGCTCTGGTTAATGAAGAATTAGACAAAGTCTCAGTCTGCAATAGATAAATACTTTATTCAGAGAGTGATCTTCCCCTCAAATGTAGAGCCAGTCTTTTAATACACATACAAACACAATTTCTTATCATAGGCTACTCCCTGCTTAGACAGGCAGTACTTGTTTTCCCACTACCCTCATCCATAGTTATCTCGTCTCACAGTTGCTCCCTGCTTGCATAGCTACAAAATAATACAATGCCCTAGTTATAATTCTAACCAAGCTACACACATCATCAGATTATATTCTTATGATTCTAACACATTTCACACAGTTATACAGTTCCAGGGTGGAACACTTTTGTCATTATCTTAAACATACAAATTCTTCTATCACTTAGGCATGCTCCAAGGAGGCCTGAGGACTGCAGATGTGGCCAGGGCAATAAATTGTAATGTCCCTACTGTGAGATGCCTTAGACAGCGCTACAGGGAGACAGGACGGACAGCTGATCATCCTCGCAGTGGCAGAACACGTGTTACAACACCTGCACAGGATCGGTACACCCGAACATCACACCTGCGGGACAGGTACAGGATGGCAACAACAACTTTTTTTGCTGAGTTGCTGAGTCCATCAGTGCTCAGACTGTAGGCTGAGAGAGGCTGGACTGGGTGCTTGTAGGCATGTTGTAAGGCAGGTCCTCACCAGACATCACTGGCAACAAAGTCACCTATGAGCATAAACCCACCGTCGCTGGACCAGATAGGACTGGCAAAATGTCTGGGAACTTGCAGGTGCCTTGGTGGAAGAGTGGGGAAACATCTCACAGCAAAAATGGGCAAATCTGGTGCAGTCCATGAGGAAGAGATGCACTGCAGTACTTAATGCAGCTGGTGGCCACACCAGATACTGACTGTTACTTTTGATTTTGACCCCCCTTTGTTAAAAGGGACACATTATTCCATTTCTGTTAGTCACACGTCTGTGGAACTTGTTCAGTTTATGTCTCAGTTGTTGAATCGTGTTATGTTGATACAGATATTTACACATGTTAAGTTTGCTGAAAATAAACTCAGTTGACAGTGAGAGGATGTTTCTTTTGTTGCTGAATTTGGTGTGGGTTGTTGTGGGTCTGTTTTTTTTTTGAGAGAGCTGTCCCTAAAATGAAATGGCTGTAGTGCATTCCACAGGTGGCTGCAGCATTACACTAGTGGGGGTGGAGGGTTTGAGTTAATCCAACACAATGTGACGCCCCAATTTAGCATCTATTGAAAGGGTGGGATGGAGTTTTTGTCCCACAGCATGACATCAGAATCTGATCTGGTTATTCTGACCAATTACCAGTCTTTTATTTGCAAATATCAAGAACAAAGAAAAGCATTTGATTCTTTTCAAAAAAAGAACAGGTTCAGTATGCTTAGTGTGACCGGTTGGACACACACATCCACGTGCACTCTTTCTGTCTCACCCGGGGTCTTAGTAATTGACTAGGAACAAGAAGCACCAGGTGGGAGAGAGAAAGGGCACGCTAATGTGTCCAACCGGTCACACTAAGCATACTGAACCTTATTTTTTTTTATATAAATACTTTTGTTTGTTCCTGTTATTGCCTTTTATGTGTTATAAAAAAGTGCAGATTGCAACACTTGATTGGTAAAATAACTGTTGTAAGACAGAATTAAATATTTGACATTTATCATACAGTATCATAGTACAGAATCAACTCCATCACCAGTTGATTTCAAAGGTCATAGCAACACAACAAATGATAGTCTAATTATGGAAGCGTTATTTCCTTGAATGCAAAATATCTTGCAGAACAGGAATGTTTGGAGGACGAATATGTGTGTGTGTGTGTGTGTGTGTGTGTGTGTGTGTGTGTGTGTGTGTGTGTGTGTGTGTGTGTGTGTGTGTGTGTGTGTGTGTGTGTGTGTGTGTGTGTGTGTGTGTGTGTGTGTGTGTGTGTGTGAGTTTTAAAAAACCTGCCACTGTAGATGGACAATAAAGACTACTTTATGTTTGGCCCAACATCAGTGAGAATGATGAGTTAGTAAGACATATTGCAGAAGCACTGGAGAATGAGAATTTGACCTCAGCTGCAGGCAAGATTCAAAAGTATTTAGAGGAGTTGAGTCATGTGAGGCTGGATATTGCAGTCACAGGGGAGTCTGGCTCTGGTAAATCCACCTTTATCAATGTGGTCAGAGGCCTGAGGGATGAATAAGGGTCTGCTGACACTGGTGCAACTCAGACCACTCTGAAAGCAACACCTTACCCACAGTATACAAAGGTCAAAATGTGGGATCTCCCTGGTGTAGGCACTCAAAATTCCAAATCCAGTGGATTACCTTTAACAAGTTGGATTTGAGCGCTATGATTTTTGTATCATAATTTCATCAGAGTGTTTCAGAGTCAATGATGTTACACTGGCAAAGGAGATCCAGACAATGAAGAAGTTCTACTTTGTTCGCGCTAAGATCGATGACACCATAGATGCAGAAATTTCAACCAGGATGAGAGTCTTGAGTATGCACTGCAAATTTACATTACTCCCAAATAAACACAATTTCACCACAACTATCTGGTGTATGTGACAATAAAACATATATTTTTTAAATGTACAAGGAAAATGGTAATTTCATATTGGAAATAGAAAGGATTTTATACTCTTTCAGAATGTTCTTATAGTATTCTAATGTTACTACATCAGAAGGGAGAAGGGTTACTACATCTGTTTAATGTTAATGATTACATCATATTTTTATAAATTATTTTCAAGTTGCAGAAGTGTCTTGTCCTGAATCTCAGCTCCATCTTTACATAATACTTTAGACAATCACATATTTTGAAATTAAAATGAAGCACCACTGTATGCTTCAACTAAATATTACTTTCACCATTTGCATCATGTTAGTCAGAATGTATCTTTCAAAGTCATTTCATTTCTGTACCATCTGCATCTTCTGACACTTAACAAGGTTATTTACTGTCACATTGACACCTGAATCTGATCAGCTGTCCCCTTTCTCCCTCTGTTACAAAGCCAGAGCCACCAAAGTTGAACTGTTGAACTATCTGTAGTTCCATATGTTCCCAATGAGATGGACCTCTCCTCAACATCAAGCACCTCATATCACCACTGACTGAACCTGTGAGCCCAATAGTACTGGCACTGTCCATCTCCAGACCCACCTCTCTCTCTGTCTCTTCTGGTCCTGATGTAGGACAGGGACATCCATTTCCTCCAGTATATTCATAACAGGTTGACAGTGCTGCTAGGCAGGTAGACGACTGTATTCAGACAGGGCTGAGGACTTCTTCACCCCGGCTCTTTTCACAATTCCTGGTTCTTAAAAGCGTAAGTAGCTGCATGTGGTTAGACACACTTCCGGCAACAGAAATGCCAATGGCGGAATCGAGAAACAGACGGCATCCCTAGGCGCATCCTCAGAGTGAAGGGTTAAAATTGATTTGGGGGTCTTCTAAAGACCTGTCGTGGAAATGTCCTTAATTACCAAATGATGAGAGAGGAAATCACACACCAGTCAGAGTTATGTTTAATCTTCACCTTTAATAATAATTAAGCTTTTGCAATAGCATTTTGACTTTCAACAGTTCAGTATCTCTAATGAAAAGTTGAGAGTGGTCAACATAATGGCAACTGGGATCCTTTATAGCAAAGATCCACTCCCCGCTAGACGACATGACAAACCACAGGTCTTAGGAACTTACACAAAGAAAGACTTTACTTCAGAGAGGAATATCCCCTAGCCAGACAGAATTGGCTATAAATTATCGTTCAGTTTGGTCTACTAAACAAATCTCTTATCTCGTCCTTGGTACAAAATGGTACCAAGACATTACCCCCACCCAATTCTGGACAAGCTCACGGAGAGAAAAGTGAGCCTCTAGGTCAAGATAGGGGCAACGAGAGAGGGAACATAGAATGGTTCCAGACACTGCCATCCTCCTCTCCCCGATGGGAAAAGTAGGGAGTGACTGGCACACAGACACAGTGGAGCCAAGAGATAATTGGTTCTCCATCAATCATCCCTTCACATGGTTTAAAAGTTATGTTTACACATGATGACACCTTGACCTCTCCCCTCTCTGCGGCCCAAACAACTTAGTCCTGACAGAGAACAAATAACTGCAAATGGCCACCACTATAGTACAACAAAATACATTCTCATGAGAAATAACTCATAAGCATATCATGAAAATAAAACATCTTATCTATGTTACCCAACTAATTCTGATTAATCCCCAACAGACCCTACCATTGAATATGTTGTTATTCATTTGCTTCCGTGCCATTGTACTTATGCTCACTGTATAGCTGAATATTGAGGCTTCTTTGTGTCTAGCTCTCTGCCTAAACCCGCAGCCCCACATTTGTGAGAAAAGGTGAGAAAAGGGACTGAGGGTGATAGTGAGACACAGAGAGACAGCGTCTGTTTTTCTCTGAAACAAGGGCAGACACATGCAGGTTTTGACATAGAAGATCACACCACAGGCTGTGATCTTGGGTATATAAGATCCTGTCTTTCTTTTGTTCGGGGCAGAACTCAGGAGAGACATCAGTTGTATGTCTGATGTTTGATCTTTGACTTCTGTCTACAGCTGTATTTTGATGAAAATGTGTATGATTTCTAAGTACACATTTTGAGTGTTCCTTATTTGTTAAGTAAATAATGGGAGCCCAGAAACGGAGCCCTGAAAAGTGGAACCAACATTTGGGGAGCTAGCCAGGAAGGAGTGAGTGCAACGATACTGAACGGAACCTGAACCCCCTTCTCTGATCTCCAAATTGGTAAGGTAAGCAAGGTAAGCAGACACCTGTTATATCGAAGTCTGTAATTTAAAAGAAGTGGATGTTCAGTGTTTTGCTGGTATGTAAAGGCACCGCCTCCGTCTTGTAATTATAAAAACAAAGTAACCTAAAATGCGCATGTATAAGTCAATGAATGTGTGGTAATTGTTGTATATCAATGTGTGTTATATATGTATTTAGAACAGTAGCACGCCTTCTAGCGTGTTGGGGGTTGTCGTGTCTTTACTAACTGAAGACTGATAGTTTTTATCAAAGATTCTCTGTAATTAGTTACTGCGCGATCAACTGATTAATCATGTGACTAATTAACTAGGAAGTCGGGGTACCAAGGAAAAATATTCAGATTACAAAGTTATAATTTCCTAAAATAACTTTTCAGATATTTTATCTGATCAATTAGTCTTCAAATTAATGAATTATTTACTGTACCTCACGTTAGTCTCATTCCAAACGTCGTAAATTGTTGGTTATCTGCACAAACCCAGTCTTCACTATGAGTCATCCATAGATCAATTGTCTTAAATCATTCATTTATTACTAACTAAGTAATTCACAGAAATGCATAAACAAACAAGGTAAATGTGGTTACATGAAATGATAGGAGAATGTGCCCTAGTGGGCTAAACCGGCATGGCGGCTTGTTGGGCAAAAGGGGAAGTGGGGGCCGACTAAGAAGTCACTACAGAGTGATAATTATAACAATTGAAATGCTAATCCTTCACACATGAACACTCACTCATTCGGGAACAATTGCAATCAAACAATATATTTACGCTCAGTGTGTCATCTTGATTGCTGGTGAAAAGTTTGTGTCTTTTGTAGAATTGTCCGTCTCTCTCCCTCTCTCTCTCTGTCTTGGTTAGAGGGGATAGTTCAAAGTGACATTCGTTGTAGAATGGATGTTTCGGTGGTTGTCGTTCTTCGCGTTCAATGATACCTAATTCCTAGCTGCAGACTAGTAGTTAGTATCAAAGACTTGTTCTTATTCTGTCGGTATCAATAGTCTAAGAGTTAAACCACGTGGTATGGTTAAAAGATTCAGCAATGGTCTACAACCTTTGTCCTCCTAATGGAGAAAAACATGGTCTGCAACCTTTAGCCATCTCGTAATTGAGGTAAGCTTGGTCTGCTGATCGAAAACCCGAGTGGGAGTTTGATTCGGAAGGGCCGGAGAGGACTGTCCCAGGATGTCTGACCCTAACTGGGCTCAGGGGCGGCCCTCTGATTTAGTTCAAATCAAAAGGGAATTGTATTTTTGTTCATTAAACAGTCCAAAATCATATTACACAATTATACAAACAGTATCATACTCACTCATTCATCTTATACAACAATTAGATGTAAACGTCATATCTGAGGCTATTACATAAACAGCGTTATGGTAATGTGGCCATACCGTCTCCCATGAGCTTTCCCAAGTTGTGACAAACGGACTGATCTTTTATACTTTCTCCGGCATATGAAATTTGTTCGTACCTCAAGTTCTGTGAGGTGGAAGGATTTCCTTTGTCCTCTATGAAAGTTTACTCTCTCTCTACTATGTGTCCATGAGGAGATCCTCTCAGGAATTTACGACGTCTCTCTGACCACAGCAACCTAGTTGAAGGAGGAAAGGGGGAGCCAGGGAGAGGGGGATAGGCTTGCTATACCCAAAGAGGCCAACGTCATGACAGGGTGCTGGGGTAACTTCCGGAAGGGTACTCAAGAGTAGATAGGAACAGAAGCTGTATCTAGCTTGAACAGTTCTGAAACAGGCGATAAGTTGTTTAGTTAGGGACAGAAGCTGTATCTACGTGAACAGTTCTGAAACAGGCGATAACCTATGGGGCACCTGGAAGATAGATTGTTTAGTTAGGGATGAGAAGATGTATCTAGCGTGAACAGTTCTGAAACAGGCGATACCTGGAAGATAGAAATGATATGTTGTCTATCCTTATGTGTTTGGTGTGAGTGAAATGTGCAGTGCGTGGGGAGATAAACAAATCGAGAATTGGTTATTTGGTCTGAGGACTGAGAGCCGTTATAAGTGGATTCTTGATAAAGAGGAGGATGAGGAATAGTATATAGATAAAGGCATTAAATTGGAACAGTATAAGACAGGGATTTTTGGAAGTGAAGACGGCAGGATGGTGTTCTGTCATTGTATAAGAAAAGGTGGTTTTGATTAAGATAATACCTACAAAACATATAATAGCCAAATATTAGTTATTTTATTTTATAGAGGTAATTCAACGACAATTACCTGAAAACTGGTTTATTTTTATTTTTGTAGAGGTAATTCTGTGAAAATTACCCAGTAATGAGTTGAGTTGTTTATCAAATCAAATCAAATCAAATCAAATGGTGGTGTAGGTGTCCTGGAGGGCAGGTAGTTTGCCCCCGGTGATGCGTTGTGCAGACCTCACTACCCTCTGGAGAGCCTTACGGTTGTGGGTGGAGCAGTTGCCGTACCAGGCGATGATACAGCCCGACAGGATGCTCTCGATTGTGCATCTGTAGAAGTTTGTGAGTGCTTTTGGTGACAAGCCGAATTTCTTCAGCCTCCTGAGGTTGAAGAGGCGCTGCTGCGCCTTCTTCACGATGCTGTCTGTGTGGGTGGACCAATTCAGTTTGTCTGTGATGTGTACGCCGAGGAACTTAAAACTTACTACCCTCTCCACTACTGTCCCATCAATGTGGATAGGGGGGTGTTCCCTCTGCTGTTTCCTGAAGTCCACAATCATCTCCTTAGTTTTGTTGACGTTGAGTGTGAGGTTATTTTCCTGACACCACACTCCGAGGGCCCTCACCTCCTCCCTGTAGGCCGTCTCGTCGTTGTTGGTAATCAAGCCTACCACTGTTGTGTCGTATGAATAGTGTGTTGTAAGTTTTATTTTATTTGTTTACTCTACACCTTTAACTTGTTAGGGATAGGGGGCAGTATTCGGAATTTGAATGACTGAGGTTTCCAAAGTAAACTGCCCTCTACTCAGGCCCAGAAGCTAGGATATATATGCATGGTAGTATTGGATGGAAAACACTCTAAAGTTTCTAAAACTGTAAAAAAAAATGTCTGTGAGTATAACAGAACTGATTTGGCAGGTGAAAACCTGAGGACCATTTTTTTTCTTCTGTTGACCTGCCAGCCAATTCCATGCTATTGTAACCAAAGACTTCCACCTCCCAAATTGCAGTTCCTATGGCTTCCACTAGATGTCAACAGTCTTTATACATGGTTTCAGGCTTGTATTCTGAAAAACCAACAAGAAATAGTTGTTTATCCTCAGGAAGTCCTATGGCAAAACTAGTCTCATTGCGTTCTTTTCCTTTCCTATTGAAAATAGTTTGCTCCGTATGAAATATTATCATTTATTTATATATTAGAGTACCTAACAATGAATTAGAAACGTTGTTTGATTTGTTTGGACGTTACTGGTAACTTTTGGAACTCCTATGTCTGCATTCTGAACGGGTGGATTACTGAACTCAATGACGCCTGCTAAACGGACTATTTGGGATATAAAGAAGGAATTTATTGAACAAAATGACCATTCATTGCATTCCTGGGACTCTTGTGATTGCGATCAGAGGAAGATCTTCAAAGGTAAGTCACTTATTTTATTGCTATTTAGTATTTTGTGAAGGCTATGCTTGTTTGGATAATATGCTGTTGTGGGGCGCTGACCTCAGATAATCGAATGCTGTGCTTTCGCCGTAAAGCCTTTCTGAAATCTGACGATGCGGTTAGATTGCCAAAATTCTAAGCTAAAGAATCGTGTATGACACTTGTATTATCATGAAGGTTTAATATTACGTTACCTGTATTTTGAATTTGGCGCTCTGCAATTTCACCGGATGTTGTCGAGGTGGGTCGCTAGCAGGACCACTGCGCCAGAAAGGTTATTAAGATATAATATTAGGAATTGAAGTTTATTATGTGGTTGTCTCTGTGAGGCCCGTGTGTGAAATATATTTGAGTTTAGTAGAACCATTTACTATAGCCTGGATTAAGTGGGAGTAGAATTGGGATTACAGTATCAGCATAGCTGATGAGGCGGCTAAATTGGCTGCTTCCCGTTGTCATACACATGCATTTTATTTTTAGTCGTTTGAGTCATTTTAAACTACTGATCTTGAGAAACAGCAGCAGGCTGATATTCTCAATCACCAAGTGAGGAGGGAGAGAGGGGGTGCTCTCTGTCCTAGGTCGGGTTTATGGCTACATCTTTTGTCTGGCATGCCCTGTTTACCATCAACCATGATCTGTACTATTTGCCGATTGGCTCATGGAGTGAGCCATTCGTCGAAGGGGGATATGGAAGAGAAAATTTAGGAGGAAAAGATTTCGTCCCAATGGTTTTACGAAAATTTGAATCAGGAAGGAGAAAGTGCAGACTGGCCGCGGAAAATAATTTCTTAATAATACTTTTCAGGAACTTATGAAGAAGTACAATGTCGTACAATCTGCTACAGGTTCGGATTTGAAAGCTTCAGTTGTTGAACGCTTTAACAGAACTTTGAAGGAGAGGATGTGGAAATACTTTACGGCTCACAACAGCCATAGATATGTAGATATAGTTAAAGATTTAGTAAAGGGTTACAACTACAGCTACCATAAGAGTATACGGATGAAGCCCTCCGAGGTCTCTTCTGAAAACTCTTCTCAAGTCTTTAAAAATCTGTATGGTTTGTTCCCCCTTCGCCTTAAGAACTAAAATGATTTTAAATTCATAGGGGGACTTGGTACGTATATTCAAGTTGAGGGGTGTTTTTCGTAAAAAATATGAGCAAGGTTACAGCGATGAGTTGTTCAGTTACTGAATGTCTACCACGTATACCCGTCTACAAGTTAAAAGATTATGACGGGCAGCATATAGAGGGTTCCTTTTACGAGAAGGAAGGTACAGTTGGCTAAAGACAAAGTCTTTCACGTGGAGGAGATTCTGGATCAAAAGAGAGAAAGGGGTCAAAAATGGGTGCTGGTCCGCTGGAAAAACTGGCCCCAAAAGTTCAACAGTTGGGTATTAGAGCACGATGTGGTGGAGGCAGCGAGGGTTAACTTAAACCCTCATGCATGATAAAAACATCATCGATTTCGAGTGTACACAGGAGTGCATCCTGGATTCTACCTGATTCTCCCCAGTAAAGCGTCTGCACATATATTTATGAATAACCAAAGTTCGAATTATACAACCAATTTTCCAAAGCCTATAGAGTTATCAGAGGCCTGGGAAGTAGGTCTCAGTGAGATTACATACCCACATAGTTGGTATAATATCAAGGATGAGGACCGTGATTTTTATTGCAAAAGGATATCGGAAACCCCAAAACTTATAAAGCTTAAAAAAGGGTTTTATAGAACTGTAGAGAGGATTATCTCAGAGTTGAACGGACTCCTAACCCTGAACAATATGGAAATACTCTTGAACTACAACCCTATTCATAAACATGTACAAATTTTTACATTTACATTTAAGTCATTTAGCAGACGCTCTTATCCAGAGCGACTTACAAATTGGTGCTTTCACCTTATGACATCCAGTGGAACAGCCACTTTACAATAGTGCATCTAGGTCTTTTAAGGGGGTGAGGGGGGGGGTGAGAAGGATTACTTTATCCTATCCTAGGTATTCCTTAAAGAGGTGGGGTTTCAGGTGTCTCCGGAAGGTGGTGATTGACTCCGCTGTCCTGGCGTTGTGAGGGAGTTTGTTCCACCATTGGGGGGCCAGAGCAGCGAACAGTTTTGACTGGGCTGAGCGGGAACTGTACTTCCTCAGTGGTAGGGAGGCGAGCAGGCCAGAGGTGGATGAACGCAGTGCCCTTGTTTGGGTGTAGGGCCTGATCAGAGCCTGGAGGTACTGAGGTGCCGTTCCCCTCACAGCTCCGTAGGCAAGCACCATGGTCTTGTAGCGGATGCGAGCTTCAACTGGAAGCCAGTGGAGAGAGCGGAGGAGCGGGGTGACGTGAGAGAACTTGGGAAGGTTGAACACCAGACGGGCTGCGGCGTTCTGGATGAGTTGTAAGGGGTTTAATGGCACAGGCAGGGAGCCCAGCCAACAGCGAGTTGCAGTAATCCAGACGGGAGATGACAAGTGCCTGGATTAGGACCTGCGCCGCTTCCTGTGTGAGGCAGGGTCGTACTCTGCGGATGTTGTAGAGCATGAACCTACAGGAACGGGCCACCGCCTTGATGTTATTTGAGAACGACAGGGTGTTGTCCAGGATCACGCCAAGGTTCTTAGCGCTCTGGGACGAGGACACAATGGAGTTGTCAACCGTGATGGCGAGATCATGGAACGGGCAGTCCTTCCCGGGAGGAAGAGCAGCTCCGTCTTGCCGAGGTTCAGCTTGAGGTGATGATCCGTCATCCACACTGATATGTCTGCCAGACATGCAGAGATGCGATTCGCCACCTGGTCGTCAGAAGGGGAAAGGAGAAGATTAATTGTGTGTCGTCTGCATAGCAATGATAGGAGAGACCATGTGAGGTTATGACAGAGCCAAGTGACTTGGTGTATAGCGAGAATAGGAGAGGGCCTAGAACAGAGCCCTGGGGACACCAGTGGTGAGAGCACGTGGTGAGGAGACGGATTCTCGCCACGCCACCTGGTAGGAGCGACCTGTCAGGTAGGACGCAATCCAAGCGTGGGCCGCGCCGGAGATGCCCAACTCGGAGAGGGTGGAGAGGAGGATCTGATGGTTCACAGTATCGAAGGCAGCCGATAGGTCTAGAAGGATGAGCAGAGGAGAGAGTTAGCTTTAGCAGTGCGGAGCGCCTCCGTGATACAGAGAAGAGCAGTCTCAGTTGAATGACTAGTCTTGAAACCTGACTGATTTGGATCAAGAAGGTCATTCTGAGAGAGATAGCGGGAGAGCTGGCCAAGGACGGCACGTTCAAGAGTTTTGGAGAGAAAAGAAAGAAGGGATACTGGTCTGTAGTTGTTGACATCGGAGGGATCGAGTGTAGGTTTTTTCAGAAGGGGTGCAACTCTCGCTCTCTTGAAGACGGGAGGGACGTAGCCAGCGGTCAGGGATGAGTACAAATCTCAGGGGATGCTGATGGGGTATAAAGCCTACATGTTGGGGAGGAGTTCCAATAAATGGACGCATGTGAGAGATAAATTATTCCCATTCCCTGCGGATATAGATACAGGGTTTTACAACATATTTGTGTATACTGACATCATATCCTATCAAAGGGTAGGAGACAGTTATGTGCCCCTCTTGAGAACAGTTTAAATAGAGGGAAAGGATGTAGTCACTGTTAACTATGACAAGCCACACTATGTACCTGTAAGCAAGAAATATATTGAAAACATTCTGGTTGAGATTAAAAAGGATCAGAACGAAAATATTGAACTTACTTGTGGTAAAACGATTGTAAAACTCCACTTTAGACCCACCAAAACCTCTCTACATATCTAATATATTATTAGTATTATATATTTTTTCTAAACATAATACAAATGAATTAAAATGCTTATGGTACACAACCACCATCTCGATCCTAACCGCTATGTCTCATACTATGTTGCTCAAGTGGGTAATGGATTACCCGGCCATCACGGATCCCCGACCATGTACAGTTTGGGGATAGGAGGCATATTTCGTAACCTCTTTAGGATGGTTTTACCGTCTATGAAGAGAGGTCACAGCATAGCCAAACCACATTTTAAATCAGCGGCTAAAAATATAGTAAGTGAGGTTGTAGCCAATGCTATGACCAGAAGGGCGTCACCAGATGTCGAGCGTCAAAAAGGCTCGGGGCTTATGCTGTTGCCTCGATGACCAAAAAAGAGACCTCTGAGTATAAGACGCAGGCCAGCCCCTAAAAAGCGGAGGTTAACCGTTAAAAGAAACTCAGTAAGTCAAAGACGAGGTAAAGTGAGGAGGTATGGACCAAAAACGGAAAAAATAATACTCAGAAGTATTTTCTAAAAGAACAAGCACTTTTACACCGCATGTCCTCTGAAGCTATAAAGACAGAGCTCGATCTTTTCACGGCCCCCTTAACCCAATTTTCAATAGATAGGTCCTGTTATGTGGCCCCACTCTCTGCCATTACAGACAACGTTCCTATAGCGTTTTTCATACCAGGCCATGGTGACAACGACCTGGACCTCAACAACACCTTATTGCATTTACGTTTCAAAGTGACCAAACGAGATGGTACAAATAGTGCAAACGAGGCCAAAGTGACATTTGATGATCACATCAAATGTTTCAAGAATGTCACAAATTTAAGTTGTATCATTTCTGTTCAAAATATCCTTCATCGCCATATCCAAGTCATTTTCCGCTGTTTGTCTGATATTTTCAGGACCCTGTAATTGCTGTTCAAGTCTATCCAACTCTTGTTGAGGCACCAAGTACATTTTATTTGCCATTACACTCTGTGTTCAACCCCACGTCTGGCAGCAATAAGGCTGGTGATGAAGGGCACTGCTATACTTAGTAAAGGTAGAAGAAAACCCCCAGATTGTTGTATGGTATGTCTTTTCTTTTGAAGACTGGCCCTTTTATTGGCAAAGAGTTTGATTGCGGTCTTTTTTCTCTTTTATTTTTTTAATTGGGCCAGGGTGAGTGGAATGTGTCCTTTGAGATGATTCAAAGCAATCTCACATCGGGATAATATGAGATCTGAAGAACAGTGACCCAAGATGGCCTTCCGTTCTTTAGGGGTAGCCCCAACTAGGGTTCTCAAGAGCGGTAGGTTTCTTTTTAAATGCAGAGACATATCGGTTACTTTTTAGGAATGTAAACCGCCGGCCACTCCCACAGAAACAAGCCGGTTCGGAGCCTCAGGTGTCGATGATGACTATATTGTGTAAAAGCTCGGGCAATTTCAGGATGTTCGCTACCGGCAAATAGCATATCATCCTAAACCTGCAGATTGTTTTTATGAGGAGGTAAAAGTTCATCATCAGACAGGGATGCGGGTATTCCTTCAACAAACTTGATTTTTATTATCTTCAACAGCTCATCATACAAAGGTTGATAACATGAATAACACCACACAATACTGTCAGGTTTCTGAGAAGAAACATGTTCAGAATTCTCTAAAATACTTTTTACAAAACAAGTTTTACCGCTATTGGATGGGCCTGCGATTAATAAGGCCGTAAATGGTAGTTGCAACCTGGGATCAAAACCTTCTACAGCAGCCATTATAACTTAAGGTTTAAGACACACGCGGCTTGTAACATAAGTCAGCAACCAAAGGGCAAGGTGGTCTATGACAAGAGATTGCTTTTAGTAAGTGGTGCATTCCTTAGATGGAAACCCTTTTTATCCCTAAGAGTTCAAAATTTCCAATTCACTATTCTGGTCATTTATGAACCCCTCGACCAAGCGTGTGATTGATTCCAAGTTTACACGCGGGGCATTTTCATAGTTTTGAGTCATGCCTTTGACTTGAAACACCACGTGATTGTCCTCTATCTGAACTACATTATGCTTTCATTATTTTGCATAAAACCTTTATTAACCTTAAATGATTATTGAATATGTGTAAAACTAAGTGTTTGTTGTTTTCTAGAGTGTACAAAAATTATTCTTATGATTGAAGTTATATCAGCATAGACGTTAAGCTGACTTTTAAAGAACATACGAGTTAGTAAATTAAAATGCCGAAGATAAAAAGGGGCTTCTTCTATAGAAATAGGTCAGGCCTCTTGCTTAGTAGTACAAAGGAGATCATTCAATCTATGTTCTTACTGGTTTTAGACGATGTTGAAATAATCAATATGAATGCAGCAGTCCCTTCATTAAAGCCTTTAGATGCATTTGACCATAGAGCACTTTGTTTTATTATGGGTACAGGTTCAGTACACCTCCCTGCATTCTCTATCCTAAAGTAGGTTGACCCTATTTTATGGTCCGGAGGTCAATTCATTGCTCTCTTTGCATTTATAAAGCTCTTTTACATACTGTAAACTCCCTCTGTAGCTAACATCTACAAAAACCATTAGACATATGAGTCAGAGTTATCATACACAGTGTCAGGGATTGCTAACTGGAAATTCCTTTGGTCTGTACAGAGTTAGGTAAATCAGCTCTTTGTCCCTTGCATGTTGAATAATCTCCAAGCTTCTCTAAACATTGATGTTTTGGTGTCTCAAGGTTAATCTCTAGACTGATGAATGATGCCTGTTACAACTTACTTACAAAACCTTTAACTTGTTAGGGATGTGGGGCAGTATTCGGAAGTTTGGATGACTGAGGTGCCCAAAGTAAACTACCTGCTACTCAGGCCCAGAAGCTTGGATATGCAGTAGTATTGGATAGAAAAACTCTAAAGTAACTAAAACTGTTAAAATGATGTCTGTGAGTATAACAGAACTGATTTGGCAGGCGAAAACCCAAGGATATATTTTTTCACATACATTTTATTTGGGTCTTTTTCATTTAGCCTGTTGCACACAAAATCTAATATATTAATTCCAAATCCTCACCTTCAAAATTGTCCATGTGTATAGGCTTGCAGAAAGGCAGGAAAATACTTTTCAGATGAGCAGCTGTGTCCTGACAGAGACAATGTATGTAATAAATGTACAGACCTGGGGGATTGTTTAAAAAAAAAAAATTGACAACCTGTGTGTAAATGACCCTATAGTGTCGATATTGTTTAGAATAGACTGATTCTATGCTGGTTGGTGGGATTGACTGTTGCTCCCTACAGTCCCAGGAAATAACACCTGCTGTTTTTGGAGACAACCTGTGTGCAAATGACCCGATAGTGTCGATATTGTTTCAAGCACAATTGTCGAGACACACACACACACATAGACACACACCTTTTGATGGGGGTAGACAGATATCTAGATAGAGAGAGAGAGAGCCTGATATTTCAACCTCTTTGAAGGTAAATGAGAAACCCTGGAAAAATGTCTGTTTTGAGAGGCTTATGTGCAGATGACCCCTAATTTTGAATTGTTTCAAGCACAATTGTCAAGACACACACACACACACACACACATAGACCACACCCCCCGAAAACCCCTTTGTTTTGAAACACACACACACAGGCCTGCACATGCACACGCACACACACGTCTTTCCTGAAAGCCTTTCTCTGAGACACACACACCTAGAGAGAGAAAAGACCGATTCCTTTCGTTAAAGGTGAAATACATTTTTAAAACCCTTTATTTAATTCAAAATATTTAGTACAGACCTTTTAAACATGTTATAATTAGTTAAAACAATTTTACAGCGCAATATTTAACCATGCCAGAATGTTTTTATACACAAAATTTGTTATACAACATATATATTATAACAGCACAGTACCAAACTTGAATACCCTTTAAATTCTTAGATTTATAACTGTCTGTTGTAGGAAAGACTGTATTCATATAAAAATAAAAAAACATTGTTTTAAAACAACTGCAGAGACACACCCCCACCCGAAAAACCCATTGTTGTGAAACACACACACACATCTTTCCTGAAGCATTTTCTACGAGACAGACTGAGAGAGAGAGCCTGATATTCCATTCGTTAAAGGTGAGATACAATTTTAAAACCCTTTATTTAATTCTAAATATTTAGTTCAGACCTTTTAAACATGCTATAATTAGTTAAACAATTGGACTATTCCTTTCTTACAGATAAAGGTGAGGCTATATGGTTAACCCAGGCACCTGTCCGTTTCTAATTCCGCATCTTCCAGACAGGGTCTCTTCCTCGCAAGATATCCCACACACTCCACGTTCTGTAAGTTTTCTTTACCAGGATAGATCAAATGTCTTGCATTTAGACCCTGGGTCTGTCTTAAAGATAGAAGCGCCCAGCAATGTAATTGTTCACTATGTTGGAAAAGATTATCCAGCTGTTTCATCATGGCCAAGAATATATGATAATCGCTCCACTTAAAGCTAAAGACAGGCACAAAATAGTTCACATCCTTGCAGGCTTTGGAAAATACATACGATCTAACAGATTTTGTAGCATTTGAACTATTGAATTGGGCACATGCTAAAATTGTCACTTTGGAGTCTGGCCTATACGCCATCGAAGAGATTCTTATAGCTTTCAAATCATCTCACTTCCTCTTCCAGCGCATACCCGGGCAGCGTTGTCCCACTCAGGGCTTTTTCGATCTGGCATAGCCCGAGCCGTATCTTAAGCCATTCTCTCATATGCAGCGCAGGTGAAAAAAACTCTGGATTTGTTTGATAAAGGGGGCTGTGGCAGCTGTCTGTGAAAATCTTCACAGTTGAATCCTTCGGTTGGAAAATGAAACCCATATGTCCCTCACTCATATCCAGCACTCCATTAAAACATTCAGGGGCCTTACACAGAATGTCCTCAATGTTTTTGTCATTGTGTTCTTGACACAAGGCACAAAATACACCTACAATTGGCCTAGGAGACATGTTTATTTGTTATTTCATGTTCTGGGCTTATTTTAATTTCTTGTTTAGTGTTCTGGGGTTTATCGAGGTCACTTGTGGTGTTCAGCTCTTATTTATAATGTGGCTGCCCCCAATAACCCCGGACATTCCTGTTTTATAGACAACAGCCCTAAGGTCACTACAACAGGTGGGGCATACTCTTTGAAATGTTCAAACACATCCCCCAGTTCAACAAGGTGCAATGCACTATCTGGTTAAATAAACACTCACTCTAAGGCATGGGAAAGGAAGGCAGGATGTCCTGCAGGATGCCCATATATGGGCATACACACCTGACCCATAAAGTAGGGTCATAAATCACACGTTTGATGTGTGCCATCAACTGTATTCTCTCTCTTACAACCTCATGCTAGTAACATTAGCCTACATTAGCTCAAACATCCCACGAGGGTCCCACCAATCATGTAGAAGTTAAAAATCATTCTTTAACCTGTCTCCTCCACTTCATCTACACTGATTGAAGTGTATTTTACAAGTGACATCAATAAGGGATCATAGCTTTCACCATTGCTTTCATGGAAAGAGCAGGTGTTCCTAATGTTTGTTCACTCAGTGTATATAATATATGCCACAACAGAGGACCAAAATGCTTCAAGCACCTGGTGGAAAGCTGCTATATAAATCCAATCCACTGTTGTTGTTATTAACTACCTGTTAGAGCATGTCAGGACTTTGTTGTTCCATGTTCTGATTGGGAGCTATTCCATGAGAAGATGCACCTGACAATCTTAATCTTCTCCCTCTACTTCTTCTAGCCTAAACTAAACCCTGTTTCAGAAGTGCCAACATGCAATGCCCATTTATATATCTTTATATACCCTGCTCCCAACTGTTTCAATTTGACCTGCACCTGGTTCAAGGTGCTCCTCCCGAATGTTATTCATATAATTTATTGTTGGCAGCAGGGTGTGTCTATCACTCATACAGACGTCTTGTATTGGTACATGACACAACAGTCCCTGCTGACCAACGTGTACTGGTATTGTAAGTGCCCTTTATACTTTTCAATAAATGACACTAAAAATTTGATCTCCATGTTCCCAAGACTTATAGCTAAAAGTCTTGAACTTGTCTCAAATATATCTATTCTGACACAAACCTGTCTTCTCTAATGGGGGAAGATTTCTGCAGTTTCACAATAAATTGAGTTTTCACTTCTGTTCTCGATCCAACAAGGATCATTGAGGTTTAGAATATTCTAATAATATTTCTCCCAGAGATGTTATGAGCACTCAAGAAATCTGACCACCCATGTAATCAAATAACAATAATGTTATTTGTCTGGACAAAAAGTAAAGTGAATTTAAACACTTCACCCTAGTTGTTCCTGTAAGTCACTCTGGATAATAATGTCAGCTAAATGACTGGAATGTAAATGTAATTTTCCCAATGGAACATAATTGAACAGACATACGATACAATGTTTTTCCTATGGTTGCATTTCCAATGATTGCATTGGAATTTTATTGAAGTGTCTGTGCAGAGCATACACCGAATATACACAGAATATGCACAGTATTTCATCCTAATGAGTGATGAGTGGACAAAGACACAGGACAGGAAACCAAGTAACACAAACACAAATAACACTTTGCCCTTGAACTGAAGGTAATATGTAAAAGATTTACAAATTATTTACAATTGATTTGGTTGGTGGAATTAGTTTGTCACGCTCCTATTTTTTACTTTCATTTCCTCTGCAAATGAGTCCTTAGGTTTCTATTCCTTTAGTTATATTTTCAGTCATAACCTCAAACCTCATTTGATAGGCCCTACTTTTTAATTGATAAAGCATGATGACTTTCATTTCCTCCACTGTGTGGTCTATAATCCACCTATTTTTAAGATTCTATTTCTCTCAGTTATGTTTTGTGTCATAAGCCTATTTCACAACTTCTCGCAATAAATAGCGGGCTTTGTCTGTGTGGCTCCTATTTGTTCATGTTTGATTCCGGGAAAACAATCTGGATCCCAGTCAGAGGAACACACCTCCTATGCCTGAGGGCGTTTAACAGTTTTTCTCCTCCTGTAAAAGACACGTTAGGGAAATTGGCTGCTCTGTGGTTGGGTGAGAATGAAAGGCTTTTTCAAAACCCATTACCCTGGCAGTGCCAACTTCACCTTTTCACCCTTTCATAATCATTCCAAGTGTATTAATTAACCTACATTGTATACTGCCCTGTCATTATTACAGTGTATGTAAATTGACCCAAAAAGCAGATAGACTAGGGATCTGATTCTTGAATAGAAATTAATGATGAAGGTAAATAATATTGACTGAACAATGAATCAAATAAAATGTTATTGGTCACATACACATGGTGAGCAGATGTTAATGCAAGTGTATTGAAATGATTGTGCTTCTAGTTCCGACAGTGCAATAATATCTAACAAGTAATCTAACAATTCCACAACAACTACCCAATACGCACAAATATAAGTAAAGGGATGGAATAAGAATATATACGTATAAATATATGGATGAGCGATGACCGAGCGCCATAGGCAAGATGCAATAGATGGTATAAAATACCATATACACATGAGATTGTCACGTCTGCTCTCGCTCTTCCCTTCTCTGGCGCTTGAGGGCACCAGATTACCCTGCATCACGCACTCCTGCCATCCATCACTCACACCTGCCCTCCCTTGTCACTCGCATCAGCGTTATTGGACTCACCTGGACTCACTTATCACATGTTCTTTTCCTCCCCTATATTTGTCTGTTCCCAGATCAGTTCCCTTGCTCTGTTCCCCGCTGCTGCATTGTATTGTTTTTGTCTTTTGAATTAGTTTCTGACGCTGTTTCTGTCTCGTCTCTGTCCGTTATAATGAAATGTTTTACTCCCAGTACCTGCTTCGTCTCAACAGCGTGACAGAGATGAGTAATGCAAGATGTGTAAATATTATTAAAGTGGCATTATTAAAGTGACTAGTGGTCAATTTATTAATGTGGCCAATGATTTCAAGTCTGTATGTAGGCAGCAGACTCTCTGTGTTTGTGATAGCTGTTTAACAGTCTGATGGCCTTGAGATAAATGAGATAGATGATGAGATAGATTTTAAAAATACTACAATAAGTGCCAACAGGGTTGACTGTGAAACAGGGAGGGGCAGTTTTTGGGTAACAAGGTTGAGGTGTTGTGCTCAACCAACTCAGTTTCCACCATAAAACACCAGAATATTGCCCCAAAAAAGAACCAGCTCACTTGCTTTTACACAATGATTTGACAATTAGATGTGTGTGCGACTCTCTTTGTTTTTCTAGCTTACAATGTTTATTTTGAGAGAAAAAAATGAATGGGCAATGCAGGCAAAAACATTAATTTCCTGTTTTTAATGATATTTCCACACTATGAGTTTGAAATAACACTCAAATTGTGAAAATTATGATATTGCCCTTTCAGTGTAAGAATAAGATTTAGAACCTAACTTCTCAGCCGTCGATTCGGCACGCACCAATTGTGTTCAGAATAAGACTCTGCAGCAAGCCCCTTCAGGCAAGCCCCTTCAAGCCCCTTGCGGCAAGCCCCTTCAGCAATTACCTGTCCACCATCATCCCTGGTCCCATATTTCCCTGGACTATGTCACTGGGCTCCCTCCGTCTGATGGCAACACTGTCATTCTGACGGTAGTGGATCGGTTTTCCAAGGCAGCCCATTTGATCCCTCTCCCCAAACTGCCTTCTGCCAAGGAGACAGCCCAGCTCATGATGCAGCAAGTCTTCAGGATCCACGGACTCCCGGTGGACATGGTCTATAACCGGGGTCCTCAGTTCTCATCTCAGTTCTGGATGGTGTTCTGCACCCTTATTGGGTCGTCGGCCAAACTGTCCTCTGGATTCCATCCTCAATCCAGCGGCCAGTCGGAGCGAGCAAACCAAGATCTGGAAACAACCTTAAGATGCCTTGTCTCGACCTATGCCACTACCTGGAGCCGACATCTGGTCTGGGTGGAGTATGCCCGGAACACTCTTCCCTGTTCGGCCACGGGACTCTCCCCTTTTGAGTGCTCCATGGGGTATCAGCCTCCGTTCTTCCCAGAACAAGAGCAGGAAGTCAACATACCCTCGGCCCAGATGTTCGTCCGCCACAGTCAGCGTACCTGGAGAAGAGCCCAGGCAGCGTTTCTCAAGACCAACTCCAGGTATCATCAGCAAGCGGACCGCCGCCGGACTCCAGCTCCTATCTCATTGGGCAGAGGGTAGGGCTCTCCACACTGAACCTGCCCCTTCTGGCGGAGTCCCGCAAACTTTCCCCCTGATTCATGGGTCCTTTCCCCATCTGTAGAGTTCTTAGTTCCACTGCTGTTCATCTTTTCTTACCCCGTACCCTCCGTATTCACCCTCCGTATTCATCCTGTCTAGGATTAAGCCCGTGTCTCACAGCCCTTTGTCTTCTGTTTCCAGGCCCACCCCTCCACCTCTTGTCATCGATGGTTATCCAGTGTACACGGTGAGATGCCTCCTGAGTGTTCGACCGCGGGGCAGGGGTTTCCAGTACCTGGTTGACTGGGAGTGTTATGGCATCCTGGACCCAGCCCTCATCGCCGAATTCCATAGATGGGGGGGTACTGTCACCCATCTGGTGTCACCCATTATCCCCTGGGTATTTATACTTGTGTTTTCTGTCTGTGCCAGTTTGTCTTGTTTTTTCAAGTCAAACAGCGTGTTACTCCGGGCTCCTGCTTTGTCCTTTTCTCTATTTTTCATGTCCTCCTGGTTTTGACCCTTGCCTGCCTTGACTCCAGCATTTTGGCTCTGCCTTGAATTTGGCTCTGTACTCCAGCATTTTGGATTTGAGATCAAATATTTTATGAGGCGGCAGTACAGAATGTCACCTTTTATTTGAGGGTGTATTCCATTTAGAAGTTAAAGCACTTTACACATCTAGTCCCCCTATTTGAAGGTGTCAATTATTTTGACAAATTCACTTGTAGCGTATTAAAGTAGTCAAATGACTACATCAAACTTGAGACTACAAACTCCTTGGATGCATTTGTAGTTTGTTTTGGTTGTGATTCAGATTATGTTGTGCCCAATAGGAATGAACGCTCTAATGCCAGCCTAAAAATAATGAAAGAAAAACCTCAATGTAGCCTATACACATAAATTGCAAAATAATGATACATTTTTTAAGGAATTGTTTTCTCTTTATTCAACCCTTCATGACCCTAAACCCGCCTGCACAGATATAACAGCGGGGACTGCAGGTTTTGAGTCAACCTACGCCAGTGGCGTGTATTAAAGGATGCCAAGAGAAGCCAGGATTCCCCAAATATTTGACCAATAAAAACATGTAAATTATCAAATGATTTATCTTACATTTCTCTGTGTTTTGAATAATTGTCCATCAATATGCAGCCTAGTAGGTAGCTAACTTAGCTGGATCATTGTTTCCCTTGTGAGGAAGTTAAGCTAGCAAGCATTTTAGCTAGGTAGTCTGTGAAATCTAAAACTAAAAGCATACTGTATGACAGAGCCATAGACTTTTGCCAACATGAAAGGGAGGAGGATGGCATTGGTGTTTTAACTAGTCTACAAAAGGGTCAGTCAACTTTCTTTCTTTTTTTTTTTACATGTGTGCACACACACACACACACACACACACACACACACACACACACACACACACACACACACACACACACACACACACACACAGACAGACAGAAACAGTACCATGGACAGCCACATGATATTTAGCAACATTGATTGGACTAAATTGTTTTTGGTATCTTTAAGTTTGTTTTTAGTGCATTTAACGATTGCCTTTTTAATTTGTTGATTTTTAAATATTTTCATTAAAATGGTGCTGGAATAGCGGAGCCAGTGCTCCTTTTCTTTGTGCTCACTTGCAGGAACTCTGTGGTTCTAAATCAGTAGTTGTTGAAAACGTTAACTTGCTTGACCGTGCTCTACGGCTTTGTGATGAAACATGTGTAGTTGAATTTATTCTGGCACTGTGTGACTGTGGTCTTTTTGTTGTCACAGCGTTTTTGTATAGCACGGTTATTCTGTGTATTCTTAGGGAGTTGGTTTTCACACCACCCCTTGCTCCCTTTCATGGTCTGTCTATGTAACATATCTGATATATTCATATTCTGGGTACTGTAGTCATATAGTCAACAGGTAAGCTTGACTTCCATGTGCAAAGTGGAGATGTTCAGGATATTCCAACTCCAACGAATGAGGTGAAAAAATTGCCAGTGTGTACATATTAACCAAAATATAATTTTAATTCTGAAAATTTCCTTTTTCCTTCAATTCTACAAATGTAACATGATTAAATAGAGTAAACACAAGTCTATAGTAAGTCTTGACCTAAAGACATTTGCTGTCTCGAACTTTCAATGTACCAACAGACTCAGAAATGATTTAGTTAGATTCCTCCAGAGACGCACAGGGCCTGTTGCATATATTCACATAATATTGGAGTCAGATTGATGAATGTAGTTTATTATTATATTCAACATAATTTCTACATAATGGCTGGATGATTTCTACACCTAACATTGGTGCATTAGGATTGTTCACATTTTAGTCCTCTACTCCTCTTGCTCATCATTCCTATTTCACAGAAACATATACCTTCTACAAACCAACAGGAGATGTGGTGATTTACAGAGGCCACCACGGAATGAGAATAGCCAAACAACACAGCCAAAAAGTCAAAATAGTCTACCATAAAAAATGTATAAGAATAAATAATTGACTTTTTGGTCTTCATATAAGGTTAGGGTTAGGCTCAAGGTTAGGTTTAAAATCTGAAGAAGAGAAATTGTAGAAATAGGAGGGGTTTATGACTTTGTGGCTGTGTTAACTAGTGACGACAACTGAGAAGAGGTAGACAAGTGGAGACAGTAGCTCATTGGTGACTAATAGTTACTGCTACTTTACCTTTACATTCTTTGAGTACTTGAAGTTGATTTATGAAGACATTAGATGTTTGTTTTCCCCCACACAGCAGTTCAATGAGAAGCAGAGTGTCCCAGTAAGAACATAAACTGTGGTAGTAAAGGGATGAAAAATAACTCCATAGTAGATTGGGAGATTCAGGAACAAACGTTACAGACTATATTAAAATGCAATGAAACACGTGTAATATTAAAATGTGTCAACTTGTAATTGGTTGCATTCTATCGTCGTATCATACTGCACTATGATTGGTAAATACCACCCAGGTCATGAGGGCCTTTTTCAGTTGATCATGGCTGGGGACACATGAACATACAGCATTTTTAAATGTTGTACAAAGCGTGCAAAACAAGACATGGTGTCAGAGTAAAAGGACTAAAAGATTAATTTTGCTGGAGTTCCTTCACCTCGAATGGACTGGGGGTCAACAAACGTACCCATAGCTTTTTCAAACAGAAATGTGCATCCTGTAGCTCTAACTCCAAAAAGTTCTGGGACACTAAAGGGTCCTCCCAGCTGCCCACTGCACTGAGGCTAGGAAACACTGTTACCACCGATAAATCAATGATAACAGAGAATTTCAATAAGCTTTTCTCTACATCTGGCCATGCTTTCCTCCTGGCTACCCCTACCCCAGGCCCACAGCTCGGCACCCCCCACAGCTACTTGCCCAAGCCTCCCCAGCTTCTCCTTCACCCAAATCCAGATAGAAGAAGTTCTGAAATAGCTGCAAAACCTGGACCCATACAAATCAGCTGGGCTAGACAATCTGGACCCTCTTTCTAAAATTATCTGCCACCATTGTTGCAACCCCTATTACCAGTCTGTTCAACCTCTCTTTCATATCGTCCGAGATTCCTAAAGATTGGAAAGCTGCTGCGGTCATCCCCCTCTTCAAAGGGGGAGACACTCTAGACCCAAACTGTTACAAACCTATATTAATTCTGCCCTGCCTTTCTAAAGTCTTTGAAAGCCAAGTTAACAAACAGATCACTGACCATTTCGAATCCCACCGTACCTTCTCCACTGTGCAATCCGGCTTCCGAGCTGGTCACGGGTGCACCTCAGCCATGCTCAAGGTACTAAACGATATCATAACTGCCATCGATAAAAGACAATACTGTGCAGCCGTATTCATCGACCTGGCCAAGGCTTTCGACTCTGTCAATCACCGTATTCTTATCGACAGATTCAACAGCCTTGGTTTCTCAAATGACTGCCTCACCTGGTTCACCAACTACTTCTCAGATAGAGTTCAGTGTGTCAAATTGGAGGGCCTGTTGTCCGGACCTCTTGCAGTCTCTATGGGGGTACCACAGGGTTCAATTCTCGGGCCGTCTCTTTTCTCTGTATATATCAACGATGTCGCTCTTGCTGCAGGTGATTCCTTGATCCACCTTTACGCAGACGACACCATTCTGTATACATCTGGCCCTTCTTTGGACACTGTGTTAACAAACCTCCAAACGAGCTTCAATGCCATGCAACACTCCTTCCGTGGCCTCCAACTGCTCTTAAACGCTAGAAAAAACGAAATGCATGTTCTTCAACCGATCGCTGCCCGAACCCGCCCGCCCGACTAGCATCACTACTCTGGACATTTATGACTTAGAATATGTGGACAACTAACCAGACACCTAGGCATTTGTAGACTGTAAACTCTCCTTCCAGACTCACATTAATCATCTCCAATCGAAAATTAAATCTAGAATCGGCTTCCTATTTCGCAACAAAGCCTCCTTCACTCACGCTGCCAAACATACCCTCGTAAAACGGATTATTCTACCGATCCTCGACTTCGGCAATGTCATTTACAAAATAGCCTCCAACAGTCTACTCAGTAAACTGGATGCAGTCTATCACAGTGCCATCCATTTTGTCACCAAAGCCCCATATACCACCCACCACTGCGACCTGTATGCTCTCGTTGGCTGGCCCTCGCTACATATTCGTTGCCAGACCCACTGGCTCCAGGTCATCTACAGGTCTATGCTAGGTAAAGCTCCGCCTTATCTCAGCTCACTGGTCACCATAAAAACACTCACCCATAGCACGCGCTCCAGCAGGTATATCTCACTGGTCATCCCCAAAGCCAACACCCACTTTGGCAGCCTTTCCTTCCAGTTCTCTGCTGCCAATAACTGGAACAAATTGGTTTAAATAATGCAAAAACAAAGTGTTGGAGAAGAAAGTAAAAGTGCAATATTTGCTATGTAAAAAAGCTAACATTTAAGTTCCTTGCTCAGAACATATGAAAGCTGGTGGTTCCTTTTAACATGAGTCTCCAATATTCCCAGGTAAGGAGTTTAAGGTTGTAGCTATTATAGGACTATTTCTCTCTATACCATTTGTATTTCATATACCTTTGACTATTGGATGTTCTTATAGGCACTATAGTATTGTCAGTATAATCTCGGGAGTTGATCGGCTTAAAGTCATAAACAGCGCAGTGCTTGAAGCACAGCGAAGAGCTGCTGGCAAATGCAGGAAAGTGCTGTTTGAATGAATGCTTACGAGCCTGCTGCTGCCCACCACCACTCAGTCAGACTGCCCTATCAAATATCAAATCAGATCATTAATTTTAATATAATAACACAGAAATATGAGCCATAGGTCATTAATATGGTCAAATCCGGAAACTATCATTTCGAAAACAAAACGTTTATTGTTTCAGTGAAATATTGAACCATTCCGTATTTTATCTAACTTGTGGCATCCCTAAGTCTAAATATTGCTGTTACATTTCACAAACTTCAATGTTATGTCATAATTACATACAATTCTGGCAAATTAATTACGGTCTTTGTTAGGAAGAAATGGTCTTCATACAGTTCACAATGAGCCAGGCAGCCCAAACTGCTGCTTACACAATTTCCATAGTTTAAAGAAAATCATGTTAGCAGGCAATATTAACTAAATATGCAGGTTTAAAAATATATACTTGTGTTTTAATTTTAAGAAAGGCATTGATGTTTATGGTTAGATACACATTGGTGCAAACGACAGTGTTTTTTTTTGCGAATGCGCTTGTTAAATCGTCACCCGTTTGGTGAAGTAGGCTGCGATTCGATGATAAATTAACAGGCACCACATCAATTATATGCAACTCAGGACAAGCTAGATAAACTAATATCATTAACCATGTGTAGTTAACTAGTGATTATGTTTGATTGTTTTTTATAAGATAAGTGTAATGCTAGCTAGCAACTTACCTTGGCTCCTTGCTGCACTCGCGTAACAGGTAGTCAGCCTGACACGCAGTCTCCTCGTGGAGTGCAATGTAATCGGTGTCCAAAAATGCTGATTACCGATTGTTATGAAAATTTGAAATCGGCCCTAATTAATCAGCCATTCCGATTAATCGGTCGACCACTAGTCCAGATGGGATAGGGCAGTGTGATGGTGATTGTGTCGTCTGTGGACCTGTTGGGGCGGTATGCAAACTGAAGTGGGTCTAGGGTGGCCGGTAAGGTGGAGGTGATCCTTGACTAGTCTCTCAAAGCACTTCCTGATGACAGAAGTGAGTACTAAGGGGCGGTAGTCATTTAGTTATCTTTGCCGTCTTGGGTACAGGAACAATGGTAGCCATCTTGAAGCATGTGGGGACAACAGACTGGGATAGGGAGAGATTGAATATGTCCGGAAACACACCAGCCAGCTGGTCAGCGCATGCTCTGAGGACGTGGCTATGGATTCCGTCTGGGCCAGCAGCCTTGCGAGGATTAAAATGTTTAAATGTTTTAATCATATCGGCCTTGGAGATGGAGAGGGGTGGGGGGGGCCGTCCTTGTTAGCGGGTCGCGATGGTGGCACTGTATTATCTTCAAAGCGGACAAAGAAGGTGCTTAAGAGCTTTACACCCCTGGATTGTTCAATAATAATATATTATTATTTTCATAATTGTTCAAGCTCTGTGAAGATGTTGGTGCTCATGGGTACACAGCAATTTTCAAATCCTGCCATAGATTTTCAAGCAGATTTAAGTCAAAACTGTATCTTGGCCTTGTGTTGTAGATTATTGTCTTGCTGAAATGTACATTCCTCTCTCAGTATCTGCTGTAAAGCAGACTGAAGCAGGTTTTTCTGCTTAGCTGCATCCCATTTCTTTTTATCCATAAAAACTACACCTGTATTTGCCAATGTCAAGCATGCTCATACCATGATGCAGCCACCACCATGCTTGGAAATATGGAGGCAGTTACTTGGATTTGCCCCAAACATGAGGCTTTGCATTTAGGACAAAACATATATTTTTTTACAGTATTACTTCAGTTGCATACAATATGTTTATTTGCATTAATTACTTTCACTGTCATTTAAATCATTATTGTGGAGTCACTACAATGTTGTTTATCCATCCTCAGTTTTCTCCCATCACAGCCAATGAACTCTGTAACTTTTTTTCAATCACCAATAGCCTAATGGTAACATCCCTGAGCAGTTTTATTCCTGTCCTGCAGCTCAACTCAGAAGGAGGACTGTATCTTTGGAGAACTGTATCTTTGATGTGTCTGGGTGGTTTAATACATAATCCACAGCAGAATTATTAAATTAACAATGCTTAAAATATTTAATTGCATCAAGAAGTTCCTGCAATTTGTACCTCACACATGTCTTTCTGTACAGCTGTTAATTGTATACTATTATTAGGGATACAATCATTACAGTTCATTTAATTTAGTGGAAATGGACGAGACTGAAAAGAGAACATATACTTTAAGTACTTAGCTTCCTCTTTCAAAATATCATTTTGTGAATCATGGTTTATGTCAATTATTTTTGGTAACATTTCTATGTTGAAGATACAAAATATAAATTCTTCACCCATTTCCATCCAATTTGCTTTATTTTTTATAATAGTTTATACTTGATTGTTGCCGAATAAGTTCCTAAATTTATTTTTGTTTTTCCTCTAACTTATTCTGTGCCTCTATGGTACAGTCGTTATTGCTATCCATTTGTACTGTTTCTTCAACTTCCTTTGTTAATATGAACTCTTTGAGCAATTTTTGGGGGTTTGTTTTAAAGATGAATATTGAATTGCATGCAGGAATAAGTCAGTTATAAAATGATTTGTCTTAGTTAAAAACAGGTTGTCATCCTTTAGGCTTTGATTAAATTTAGAATATCCTCGCCCATGTGGAAATTCTGTAAGAGTAATGTGGATGATTGTAATGGTGGTGTGGGGGGGGGGGGTTATGGTACACTGGCTCACACATGACTAGAGTCATATTACTCAACCATATACATTATATTACATGTACATTACATCAGATCCTATTACTCCTCTTACTGTGGTATATCATAGACTTAAAGAGCATGCCACAGACACTTTCCAGCTTGAAATGCTACAGCAGTGTCACCGGACACATCAAATATTATTTTGTTAACTGTTCTGTGATGGTAAATGACTGATTGATAATGTAAAGAGTCATGTTACTCTACCATCAACATTATATATGAGATCCTATAGCTCCTCTTACTGTGGCATGCCACACGGGATAAAAGAGACCCTCCTTTTAATACTGTAAGCTCTACAGTAGTGACCAAGGACACTAGTAATGTAAATTATGTTCTGTGATGATAAATTACTGATATGATTGACAGACTGATAGTGTAAAGAATCAGGTAAATAAAGTGTTCTTAGCATTCTGTAGCTACCCTACAGTGTTTGGCTGTAAGAACTCTTCAAAGCTCCCATATGTTCAGCTTGGTCTCATAGATTAGACATAACAGAGTAAATGTAAAGCCGTGAACCTCAAATTAGTATGTTATGATTGGTATTGTTACATAAGACCGATGGTTACTTGATAGAGGAATTTTAGATTCCTCTATGCTTTAATTGCCAAAACCAATTAACACTCATTTCTAATTCATTAATGAATTGTAAGTTCATTAATTATGCATGAAATAGATTGAGACCAGTCTTAAAAACCAGGTAAGAGCGTTTAATTCCAGAGAGTACTGAATGCTTACACACATTTCCACAGGTTATAAACTGAAAATGATGTCAGCGTTTTCCAAACGTTCCGTTTCACAAACAGAGGGCCCCACTAACTTTCAAGCCTCCACGTTATCAGCATGAAGTCAAGGCCAGTCAGCATAAATCAACATTCCCGACCATTTGGAGATGGCCCGTTCCCACCACCTGGAGATTTGTACAACTGAATGAACTAAGGAACAGACCTATTATTGTTACTAACTCCTGACTACATTATATACAATTGGGAAAGGGAGCAAGAGGGATAACTCACATGTACCGTACATTATAGCATTTGGACTAGTCAGTTTCTGATTGGAATGTATACATAATTAGTCATTTCAACCATATTTTCCTCTATCAATCCTCCCTTTGATCAAATATTATACATTCAAATCTACAAAATAAAATTATTATTATAAATGTTTACCCGACTTTTCACCCATCATTAATCAAATCTAACCTTAACTCCAACTGTTTTTAAACCTACATCAGAATCATAACTCCTCTTTCAGGATTTTTTTTTTCTTTTTACAATCTTTATTAAAAAACAGTTTAATCATTGAAACAAAATACAATCTAATTCCCCTTCATCTCAACACTATTCTCATCAAACATAAATTCCCCACAAATGACAGATCCAGATTCGTCCACTTCCTCTGTAGACATGCCTTCAGTCCTCCATGGGTCAGAACCTGGAATCGGCCCATAACGCACCATCTGTAGTGTCATTGATCTCTCCAGAGTCCTGGAAACAATAACTTTCATACATACACGCAATCAACCACGTACGTACAAGACTAACACAGTCACACCGGTTAAGGTAGCCCATAACACCACATTTTTCCATAAATACTGTCTACCCAATTTAGTTCAGAGAATTATCCACCCCAGAGTTTCTGCCAATCCGTGAGCTAGGGTGGTCAAACCAGCTGAGGCTTCGGGCACTGATTCGTCCGGAGCTGTGCTACCTGGGATGTAAGACACGGTCCTGATTACCACGCCCACTTCCTCCTTTTATCTAATGCAATTCTATTCTGTCAGGTCTTCCAGCTGATTGCTTCAGTCTGTTCTACAAACCCTTTAATAACCCTTCTGGTAACTATAATTAATCCAGTCTACATTCTTATTGAGAGTAGACCACTCTAATCCTGCCAGTATCTGATTTCTTGCCTTGAACTCATCCGGCACACCTCGTGGAACCCCCATGTTATCAATATATACTCTTTCGCCAAAGGACCTAGATGGAGCATCTCTTCTCTCTCTCGTTTTGGCTAACTTCATGTCTTGGTGTTGTATGAGTGTCCTAACCAGTCCAATCAGTCGGCAATACTGCACAAACTCATTCCCCCGCACAACCACCAGATGTTGACACTGGCCCATTTTATTTTATTGAAGTCCCCAGAGTTCAACCAGCCTGTCAATTCAGACATGGTCTAAATCAATGGTCATATTCTCTGTACCAACTTGGTTCCTGGGGATATAAATAGTGCAAATCAATACAACTGTCATTATTTGGCATTCCTGCTTTCATGAACAGCTTTACCATACATGCCATTCCCTTAGGGGAATTAATTCCATTCAGTGGAAAAGGGATAGTTGTTAACTGGGGTTTAGCGTTCACACAGGCATAACATTCTTCTTTAGCCACTGATCTGGCCGTATATTGAATCCATTCCAACCATAAGTTGGACTCCCCAAACCAGTCTCCACCTCTATAACTTAACTGGTTGAAGCCCACATACCATAACCCTAGGTCCTGAGTATTGACCGCCTTAATGTTAATTCGCACCTTTATACAATACTTCCTTTGCTCGGGAACACAGTCCAAAACGCCAACCCTTACTATCCTCCACCTGATCCCAAATTGAGTGTATGGGTTTACGTAGCCATCCCTTTCAGTGTGAGCTATGACCTGTGTCCACGATCAATATGGGAACCTGCACTGATATCTCTTCTATTTTGGAACAAAATCCTCACCGTCTAAACCATGGGTCAAATTACCACTCTCCGCATCTCTAGTAGGGCGTGCTGTATCAGGAATACGTCACCCACGATAAGACAGCTCAGACGAACAGCTTCCATGTGAAACCCCACCCTTTCCCCGAGAACACATCACTTTAGCAAGAGCCAGATACAACTTCACTTCTATGAACAAAAACAGGGGTGACAGGACAGGGAGGGTTACTTCATTCGAGAGATGGCCCGCGGAATTCTGTTAATTCCAGTTCTCCTCCCGAACACTGTTTATTTGTTCGACAGAGATATGTATCTTACCCCCCCGCAGTGCGATATGAATCCGGGTGGCCCACGGGACTGGATTGAGTGTCTTCACCTGTAGTTCACCTGTAGTGCATAAACTCTTGGACATACAGGTTTGGTTAATAAAACAGTTTCTTATTCGTCAAACCAATTAAAAAAAAAAATATTAGTTAATTATCCGGTAGGTCACATCCTATTCTAGAACACTATTTACCCATCCCCCTTTTGTTACCTGGCTCTGCCCAGGTAACAACCTTGCCTTATTCTTATACAATGACTTAGATAAGATTTAGTGAATTATCCTTATGTCTGAAATTCCATTTAGGAGTGTCCCTTTCATTTTCCACATGTCCAATTCTCACTTTTGTCTCCACTCAGTAACTTATCTACCCACTATGTTATCTTTGCTCGTCCTGGCCCCCCTTCTAAAGCTTCTCTGTTCTCCAACCTTCAAGGTCTCTGCAGTGCGGGGGAGGGCTCCTCTGTATGTTTCTCATGTTTTCCAAATTTGAACTACATGTCTCACTATTTGGCTCCATCCAAACCACTCTTTTAGAAAAAAAACATATCTATGAGCGGCTTTTCTCCAAATTCCTTAATCAATCTATCTTAATCCTAACAATAATCCTAACTCCTCATAGATGTCCTATATTCCTGTTAAATATAATACTATTTAAAAACTTGTAATCTAATAAATGCTAACCATATTAAAAATCCTTCCTACACTAACAAGCCCTCTCCTTGGGGACCCTCAGTATTCTATCTGACAATAACATGGATTTAATGTGTTGCAAAGTGTGGAATAAAACTTTGGTCCTGTAAAACAGAGTAAAGCAGAACAAAGCATTCTTATAACCCATCTGGTCCTCTCAGCTATTCTTATCCAGCACCAGGTGGGCACCATGCCACCCTTCACGACAGGGAGAACAAACATACATGGGTCATCCTCAGTCAGTCTTATCCTCCCCTCAAAGCATGCTTCACCTCAGCCTCTCCAACTGGAGCATCAAGCAAAGGCATCATGCCTGAAGCCTTCACCACATCTGTAACAGACTTCTTAAAACACGGTATGATGCAAGCAGCACATCACATCAATAACAAATAATACAAGAATTAGGGTCAGAAATCCAGTAACCACCATACCAGTATACTTACCAAACCAGTCTCCCAACCAGGTGGACAGTCAGACTCCTCTACCCCCGCCATGGTCCTCATCTCAGCAGATAGTGCATCAAGCCCATTTAAGGCCCTTAGATATACTACCATCTGGACTGGTGTTATTAGGGATATACGTACAACATTGTTCACCGAACATCTTGCAGACTCCCCTCAAAGCATGAAGCATATTCTAAGCAAGTCTATTCTGTATAAGACAGCCACAAATTGTCCCTACCATCAAAACCAGTCTCCGTGTCTAATTGATCAATAGCTGAATAGTCTAACATTAATTACCCGAATGGGATTTTTAGCACAGTGGTGGCAGGTTCGGTCCAGGGGTGGTAGAGGAGTGTGTCTGGCCCCCCCGGCTCGTCTGAGACCTCTGTTTTTGGCAGTACCTTAATAGAAAACACACCCACCGTGTCTGTCCCGGTCCTTTGTAGTCCGGGGGTGTAAGTGCCTGCATCAGAGAGCTTAATAGTTTTGATGGTTAGTAGGATTTCATCACCTTTTCAAAGTTCAACAGTACTCCCAGGTTTCCCCCATATCATGGGAAACCTATCCACATTTGTGGGATTCCCTATGCCATAAAGATATCCTCTTCTCCAGTCCCAGAACTATCCCAAGTTGGTTATCATGTAATCCCCATACGGACACCCTCCCCCATTACACAGGTAATGTCCCCCGTCTTTTGACACTCCTGTACACGGGTGTTAAAATCAAATAAAAATACCTCAATTTCTTCCCTGCCCTGTTGGCTCAAAATATGTTATCTTCCCCTATTTATTCTCAATGATGAATATGACTTTCTCTCTGTTACAATACCAACTCCCTAATAGCCCATTCAAAAAAAAAAAAACTTCACAGCTAATGTTATAAGACAGAATCCCGAACCACTTTCTCATTTGCGGTTCAAACAGTAATTCTAAACCCTCAACCAAAACTGCTTAATTTCTAATGAATTTACCTTAAAACAAGTAACTCAATATGACCCCATTCATTATACAAATGACTCTCCCCTGAGGCTGATCAGACCTCAGAAGTCAGTCATGATAAGGTCAAAAGGCCATACCATATTAGACATAAAGATCCCTTTATCCTTACAATAGAAATAGTCACCTGTATGATTCAAACCCCCCCCCCCCCCAAAAAAAAAACATCTCATAAGGTTCCATATGTGAGCGTGCCTCTTTAAAATCTCCTTGCACTAAAACAAATCGTTCTAACAGTTGTTTTATATATATATAATTTGCAGACCTTTTTCAATTTGGTCGTTTAAAGCTGCACTCTCCCCCAAAATTATAATCCCAAGAGGCCTCTAAAAGTGAGCCACCACATCCCTAACTATCATTCACTAATGCTACCTCGAATCAGAAACTCAATAAGTGAACTATAACTAAAACCTAATGATAATTCCCCTTTGACTCAAATCAATAATCATAAGTTTTAAACATCGTCTACGGATATGTTTACTTAAATGACCATGCTACCTTTAGATACAATTCACCCGATAACATTATTATCCAATGCATTACTTTTTCTCTCTGCCGCAATGTCGTACATTTCACAGTGTAAGGAATCCGTAATTTAATCCCCGATATTTAATAAATATGCATTTTCATTCCCTCATGGCTCCTTTAATTTACTTACTTATGGGTAACTTTCATCCGTTCCGGAACAAAGAGTTCTACCTAAACCCGCCAGAACACACTGTTCAACTAAGTTAAATCAAACCCAAAAATTGACTATAACCAATAAACAAATAAACAAAACACTTTTATCTCAACTTCTGAAAGGTTACTCGAAGCCTCGATACACACACTAACAGCCATACAGTTTGCTCCGTTATTCCCAGTCTCTGGTGACAAAAGTGTCTCGCTAGTGACGTCATCATCAAGCGCTCAACCTGCCAATTCGTAGCGACTTCAAATGGATTGTAAATAATTCTTGTTCGATTAACCAAACCTAATTTATCACATCTGTTCTAATCCTGAATTATAATTTACCACCCCAACCAACATCTCTAAATTCGCCAATTTTATAAAAGCTTTTCGATGGGCATAAACCATAATTGTCTCTTTGTTATCATTTAGAATCCATTTTGCTCTAAATACCTGTCTCGTCTTTGACTTAGTATTTTAATTACAACTCTATTCCCAATACGTTATTCACTTGTCTAATTACAACTCAGACCAGCATTAGTGAGTGCTCGCCTTAAAAATGCCTTGTCTCTGGGAACAGGGAAATCACCTTAACCCAAACATTTACTCCTACAATGACACCCAATAATTCTTATGATCCCTTCACGTCGTTCGTTTTAAATCTCTTGATGTATCATGTAACTTATTTTTCTCTCTTCGAATTGTCGTCCCACAATATTTTTTCCACTGTCATACACTCAAACCACTGTGATTACCGTGCACTGTCCCTTTAAGATAAGGCTTTTCATTTGTTCCCCGCAACGAGAACGGAAATCAGATCATTTTTAGAATACGTTACTTTTTGTTCAAATTCACTGGTGTTACCTTAACCAAAAATCAATAATCAGAAAAACAATCACAACTTCTTACGATTCAACTATTCTTACCTAATTTATAGTCCAAAGCGTTGCACTATATAGCCCCATTGAGTGTCTAGCAATTCCGTTGCTGGCCATAGCCACAAATCTGCCCGCCTTTGTAAAATATATATTCCCTATTCAGATTGAGTTCCCCCCATTTAACTTTAGGTAACTCTCTCTCTTCTATGATACATCTATTTAATTACGACTCCTATCTCAATACATTATTCCACCAGATCATTTTGGGCGAAATAGCGTTTTACATCGAAATTGTTTCGTCGTTATTTTTAATGACTTCTTTTATCAATTCTATCTGGAACACATAATATCCGTTCAGTTATATCTTTTGCAAACACTGGCGACCGTATTTTTCAGGCAAAACATGCAAGTAGGTCGATTACGATCTAAAATCAATTTTAGTTAAACCCTCGGCCGGGAACCGAACCGTGGATTCCCGTTGGCGAGACTGTTGCTCTCGCCACTATACTACCAGCGCTCTGAATTTGACGGAGACTCTCCGCAAATATACCAATTTTTACGGTTATCTGAAGTTGTTACTCCGACATCTAGACAACAGAAAATAGGCCAAATTTAAACGCCCATATCTCTTTTATTGGAATCCTCATCTACTAAAGTCTGACATTAAGTCTCACCCGTATACAATACATTACTGTTCCTTTAGGACTTTTACTAAGATTGTCGCTCCAAATCAGCCTACTTGTAGGGTTGACCGAAGACAAATAGACCGAGTCTCAAGAGTCTCCGTCCACTCGTCGTTCAATCTGATATTAGTTTTCACCCGTATATAGCGATCACTACAGTAATTTACAGTAATCCCTATTCCTATAGGACTTTGAACTAAAATATCGCCCCAAATATAGCTTAATCTGTAGAGTTGATTGAAAATGACCAACGGAAAAGCAACTCAGTTGTTCCCCATAATCTACAAGATCTATATATCTATGGGGTCACTTGTTCCGTCTTTCCGCTGGATACATTGTTCAATCTGACATTTAACTCACCCACACGATCACTTTTCACTATCAAGAACACTGACTACTAAAAACCGGGAAAGACCCCCCCATACATACATCACTCGATCTCCCGTCAGTTCTGGGGCTTCTTTCGAGGCATTTCTCCCCATTCTTAATCCTTACCGTTACTAGTAGCTATGGTCTTTAAACACTTATCTATGCCCTTCTATATAATTTTAAATTCTATGTGCGTGCAGTTCTATAAATTTGTAATTTACCGTTACTTAGTTACTTCTAGTTACTATTCTGTCTGACTACGTGTGTGTCCCTTTAAAAATAATCAGTATGTATTTTCCATCCTGTGAACCGCGTCCATAGAAGACTTTTGATCGGACATCATTTCCCCCATAGGATATTCCTTCTGGGACAACGTTAAATGTCTCAAATCTCACTTCTCTAGACTAAGTTGACCTCTCCTGTGAACCATGTCTATAGAAGACTTTTGATCGGACATTCAAATTTCACCCGTAGGATATTCCTTTTGGGACTTTCAACGTAAAATGTCTCAAATCTCACTACTATAGACTAATCACGTATCATTTGATATTAATTTCTTTCAGCATTGTACAGGTTCATTTATTCTGTTCGCCTAGAATTACCCTGCCTTCTCACCAAGCCTAATTTATCCTCACCTGTTTTAACATATCTATCTGCTACTTTCCACAGTCAGTTTCCCATATACAGATAGACTATTAGGTAAAAACTTTATTTAGGTATGTTTATTGAAGTATTGGCCATCCTATTTGTACGGAACAAGCGTCCTAATTCTCCAATGCGTACTATATCACTCCTTAATAATCCTTGGCTTGCAAAACCAGGCCGTATTAAGCTCTAGTTTATTTGTTGGTAGCGCACCTTACCTCAGGTCAATTTCGGACCTGCTTCCATTTTATCGATATCCTGGTTAATACCCCCGGTAGAAACCCATTTTATTTGTTCGGAATATTCAAGCACCTATTATTGATCAAATTCAACTCCTTCATAACATTTTAATCAATAAATATCCTAAATAATCCCTCCCAAATTCGAGAATAAAGGCTACTTTACCTGCTGCCGACTGGGATAAGCATTGTTCGTTTGAATCTAGTCACCCTCTCTGTCCTCTGTGATAATACGCAGGCCTGTTTCAATTTTTACCTCAATTCAGAGGTCAGGTCTTTAGTAAAACGAGTCAAAACTCGTCCGTGCACGATTTTCCAGTGTACTACCTACAGGCACAGAGAGGGATATTTTAGATCCGGCTCAAAGGACCAAATTGATAGAGGAATTTTAGATTCCTCTATGCTTTAATTCCCAAAACCAATTAACACTCATTTCTAATTCATTAATGAATTGTAAGTTCATTAATTATGCATGAAATAGATTGAGACCAGTCTTAAAAGCCAGGTAAGAGCGTTTAATTCCAGAGAGTACTGAATGCTTACACACATTTCCACAGGTTATAAACTGAAAATGACGTCAGCGTTTTCCAAACGTTCCGTTTCACAAACAGAGGGCCCCACTAACTTTCAAGCCTCCGCGTTATCAGCACGAAGTCAAGGCCAGTCAGCATAAATCAACATTCCCGACCATTTGGAGATGGCCCGTTCCCACCACCTGGAGATTTGTACAACTGAATGAACTAAGGAACAGACCTATTATTGTTACTAACTCCTGACTACATTATATACAATTGGGAAAGGGGGCAAGAGGGAAAACTCACATGTACCGTACTAGTCAGTTTCTGATTGGAATGTATACATAATTAGTCATTTCAACCATATTTTCCTCTATCATTACTTAATGCAAAAACAAAAGGAGGGTGGTTGGTCAGGGCGGATGGGTTGGTGTTTAATGCGAAGGTTCAGCAACCCAAAGGTTGTGAGTTTGAATCTCATCAGGAACAACTTCAGCATTTTAGCTAATTAGCCATTTTTCAAATACTTAATACCTTTTAACTACTTAGCATGTTATCTAACCCTTCCCTTAACCTTAACCCCCTTAGCTAACCCTTCCCTTAACCGTATTCCTAACCTTAACCCCCTTAGCTAACCCTTCCCTTAACCGTATTCCTAACCTTAACCCTTTAACCTAACTCCTAAACTTAACCATAACCATAACCTTCACCCTAAGCCCTAGCCTAGCTAACGTAAGTCAGCTAGCTAACATTAGCCAACTGGCTAGAATTCGTAACATAGTGTACGTTTCCAAATTTGTAACATTTCATATGAAATGGATGATGGACATCAAAAAATGTATACATAACATAGCATATCATAATAAATGGAGTGTCTCGGATTTACGTACAGAATAATACGTAATGCTGTTTTATTTTTTACATTTTATTTCACCTTTATTTAACCAGGCCAGTTGAGAACAAGTTCTCATTTAAAACTGCGACCATGCCAAGATAAAGCAAAGCAGTGTGACAAAAACAACACAGAGATACACATAAACAAACGTACATCAATAACACAATATAAAAATATATGTACAGTGTGTGTAAATGTAGAAGAGTAGGGAGGTAAGGCAATAAATAGGCCATGGAGGCGAAATAATTACAATTTGGCATTAATACTGGAGTGATAGATGTGCAAGTAGAGATACTGGTGTGCAAAAGAGCAAGAGGATAAGTAACAATATGGGGATGAGGTAGTTGGGTGTGCTATTTACAGATTGGCTGTGTACAGGTACAGTAATGGGTAAGCTTCTCTGACAGCTGATGTTTAAAGTTAGAGAGGGAGATATAAGACTCCAGCTTCAGTGATTTTGTTTTTTGCAATTCGTTCCAGTCATTGGCAGCAGAGAACTGGAAGGAAAGGCGGCCAGAGTAAGTGTTGGCTTTGGGGGTGACCAGTGAAATATACCTGCTGGAGCGTGTGCTACGGGTGGGTGTTGCTATGGTGACGAGTGAGCTGAGATAAGGCGGGGCTTTACCTAGCATAGACTTATAGATGACCTGGAGCCAGTGGGTTTGGGCCAGCCAACAAGTGCATACAGGTTGCAGTGGTGGGTGGTATATGGGGCTTTGGTGACTAAATGGATGGCACTGTGATAGACTACATCCAGTTTGCTGAGTAGAGTATTGGAGGCTATTTTGTAAATTACATCGCCGAAGTCAAGGATTGGTAGTCAGTTTTACGAGGGTATGTTTGACAGCATGAGTGAAGGAGGCTGTCACGTTCTGACCATAGTTCTTTTGTGTTTTCTTTGTTTTAGTGTTGGTCAGGACATGAGCTGCGTGGGCATTCTATGTTGTGTGTCTAGTTTTCACATTTCTATGTTTGGCCTGATATGGTTCTCAATCAGAGGCAGGTGTTAGTCATTGTCTCTGATTGGGAACCATATTTAGGTAGCCTGTTTTGTGTTGGGTTTTGTGGGTGGTTGTCTTCTGTCTTTGTGTCATTGCACTTGATAGGACTGTTTCGGTTTTCACATTTGTTGTTTTGTATTTTGTAGTGTTCTCGTGTATGGTCTTGATTAAACATGTTGAACTCTAACCACGCTGCATTTTGGTCCTCCTCTCCTTCAATGGAAGAAAACCGTTACAGAATCACCCACCAAATAGGGACCAAGCGGCGTGGAAATGAACAGCAACAGCCAGCATCACAAGACTCATGGACATGGGAGGACGAGTTGGACGGAAAAGGACAGCCAGGGGAATATCGCCGCCCCAAAGCAGAGCTGAGGGTTGAGTCTGAGAGGGTTGAGGGGTTATTGGAGAGATTGGAGGAGAGTGAATGGATGGGAGATGAGGAGACACTCGAGGAGTTGTGAATAGAATTGGAGGAGAGTGAAAAGAGAGAGCTGTTGATTTGGCGTAGTATGCAAGGCATTCGCCCTGAGGTGCGTGTCCCCAGACCGGTACCACCAGTGCCGGCACCCCGCACCAGGCTGTCTCTCCGTCCCATGAATACAGGTGCTCCCGCCTGTCCGGCGCTACCAGAATTTCCGCCCCTCAGTCCAGAGGCGCCAGAGCTCCTCTGTCCAGCGCTGCCAGAGCCTTCCTCCTCTCCAGCGCTTATCTTAGTCTCCAGTCTGCCCAGCGCCACCAGAGTCTCCCGTCTGTCCAAAGCTGCTAGAGTCTCCCGTCTGTCATGAGCCACCAGAGCCGCCAGTCAGCGTGGAGCCGCCAGAGCCGCCAGTCAGCGTGGAGCCGCCAGAGCCGTCAACCAGCCTGAGATATCTCTCAGTCCTGAGCTACCTCTCAGTCCTGAGCTACCCCTCGGTCATGAGTTACCCCTCGGTCCTGAGTTACCCCTCAGTCCTGAGTTACCCCTCAGTCCTGAGTTACCTCTCAGTCCTGAGCTACCCCTCAGTCCTGAGCTACTTCTTAAGTCCAGAGGTGTCCCTCAGTCTGGTGGGCCTGTTGTTTAGGGTTCCCAGGTGAGTGTCAGCGGCAACGGTCGCCGTTCATAGGAGACCACAGAGGCGGACTAAGACTATGGTGGAGTGGGGTCCACGTCCAGCGCCAGAGCCGCCACCGCCAGACCCTCCCCTTAGGTTCAGGTTTTGCGGCCAGAGTCCGCACCTTGGGAGGGGGGTACTGTCACGTTCTGACCCTAGTTATTGTGTTAATTGTTTGTTTTAGTTGGTCAGGACGTGAGTTGGGTGGGCATTCTATGTTTTGTGTGTCTAGGTTGTTTTTCTGTGTTCAGCCTAGTATGGTTCTCAATCAGAGGCAGGTGTCGTTAGTTGTCTCTGATTGAGAATCATACTTAGGTAGCCTGGGTTTCACTGTTTGTGGGTGATTGTTTCCGTGTCTGTGTTTTACACCACAGTTTTCGTTATTCGCAGTACGTTTATTGTTTTGTATGGAGTGTTCAGTTTATGTTTTAATAAACAACCATGGACACTTACCACACCGCATATTGGTCCTCCGATCCTTCTCGCCTCTCCTCTTCAGACGAAAAGGAGGAAAACCATTACAGAAGCTTTGTTGCGAAATAGGAAGCCAATTCTAGATTTAATTTTGGATTGGAGATGCTTGATATGAGTCTGGAAGGAGAGTTTACAGTCTAACCAGACACCTAGGTATTTGTAGTTGTCCACATATTCTAAGTCAGCAACGTCGGGAGTAGTGATGCTAGTCGGGCGGGCGGGAGGGTGCGGGCAGCAATTGGTTGAAGAGCCTGCACTTAGTTTTACTTGCATTTAAAAGCAGTTGGAGGCCAGGGAAAGAGTGTTGTTTGTCATTGAAGCTTGTTTGGAGGTTTGTTAGCTCAGTGTCCAAAGAAGGGCCAGATGTATACAGAATAGTGTTGTCTGAGTAGAGGTGGATCAGAGAATCAGTAGCAGCAAGAACAACATCATTGATATATACAGAGAAAAGAGTTGGCCCGAGATTTGAACCCCCATAGAGACTGCCAGAGGTCCGGACAACAGGCCCTCCGATTTGACACACTGAACTCAATCTGAGAAGAAGTTGGTGAACCAGTCATTTGAGAAGCCAAGGCTATTGAGTCTGCCGATAAGAATGCAGTGATTGACAGTGTCGAAAGGCTTGGCCAGCTCGATGAAGACGGCTGCACAGTACTGACTTTTATCGATGGCGGTTATGATATCGTTTATGACCTTGAGCGTGACTGAGGTGCACCCATGACCAGCTCGGAATCCAGATTGCTTAGTGGAGAAGGTACGGTGGGATTTGAAATGGGTGGTGATCTGTTTGTTAACTTGGATTTCGAAGATTTTAAAAAGTGTCGTGGCAATTTCCTTAATTACCAAATGATGAGAGAGCAAATCACACACGAGTCAGAGTTATGCTTAATCTTCACCTTTAATAATAATTAAGCTTTTGCAATAGCATTTTGACTTTCAACAGTTCAGTATCTCTAATGAAAAGTTGAGAGTGGTCAACATAATGGCAAATGGGATCCTTTATAGCAAAGATCCACCCCCCCTAGACGACATGAGAAACCACAGGTCTTAGGAACTTACACAAAGAAAATACTTTACTTCAGAGAGGAGTATCCCCTAGCCAGACAGAGTTGGCTATACATTATCGTTCAGTTTGGTCTCCTAAACAAAGCTCTTATTTCGTCCTTGGTACAAAATGGTACCAAGACATTACCCCCACCCTATGATATATATCAAATTGTCATTTAGATAGAACCAATTCTAAATACAACCAATCCTGGACAAACTCACGGAGAGGAGAGTGAGGCTATAGGTCAAGATAGGAACAACAAAAGAGAGAGCATAGAATGATTCCAGACACTGCCATCCTCCTCTCCCCGATGGGAAAAGTAGGGAGTGACTGGCACAAAGACACAGTGGAGCAAAATATATGTTTAAATCAAATCAAATAAAATAAAATAAAATAAAATGTATTTATATAGCCCTTCGTACATCAGCTGATATCTCAAAGTGCTGTACAGAAACCCAGCCTAAAACCCCAAACAGCAAGCAATGCAGGTGTAGAAGCACGGTGGCTAGGAAAAACTCCCCAGAAAGGCCAAAACCTAGGAAGAAACCTAGAGAGGAACCAGGCGGGGTGGCCAGTCCTCTTCTGGCTGTGCCGGGTGGAGATTATAACAGAACATGGCCAAGATGTTAAAATGTTCATAAATGACCAGCATGGTCGAATAATAATAAGGCAGAACAGTTGAAACTGGAGCAGCAGCACGGCCAGGTGGACTGGGGACAGCAAGGAGTCATCATGTCAGGTTGTCCTGGGGCATGGTCCTAGGGCTCAGGTCCTCTGAGAGAGGGAAAGAAAGAGAGAAGGAGAGAATTAGAGAACGCACACTTAGATTCACACAGGACACCGAATAGGACAGGAGAAGTACTCCAGATATAACAAACTGACCCTAGCCCCCCGACACAAACTACTGCAGCATAAATACTGGAGGCTGAGACAGGAGGGGTCAGGAGACACTGTGGCCCCATCCGAGGACACCCCCGGACAGGGCCAAACAGGAAGGATATAACCCCACCCACTTTGCCAAAGCACAGCCCCCACACCACTAGAGGGATATCTTCAACCACCAACTTACCATCCTGAGACAAGGCTGAGTATAGCCCACAAAGATCTCCGCCATGGCACAACCCAAGGGGGGGGCGCCAACCCAGACAGGATGACCACATCAGTGAATCAACCCACTCAGGTGACGCACCCCTTCCAGGGACAGCATGAGAGAGCCCCAGTAAGCCAGTGACTCTGTAAGCCCCTGTAATAGGGTTAGAGGCAGAGAATCCCAGTGGAAAGAGGGGAACCGGCCAGGCAGAGACAGCAAGGGCGGTTCGTTGCTCCAGAGCCTTTCCGTTCACCTTCCCACTCCTGGGCCAGACTACACTCAATCATATGACCCACTGAAGAGATGAGTCTTCAGTAAAGACTTAAAGGTTGAGACCGAGTTTGCGTCTCTGACATGGGTAGGCAGACCGTTCCATAAAAATGGAGCTCTATAGGAGAAAGCCCTGCCTCCAGCTGTTTGCTTAGAAATTCTAGGGACAATTAGGAGGCCTGCGTCTTGTGACCGTACGTGTAGGTATGTACGGCAGGACCAAATCAGAGAGATAGGTAGGAGCAAGCCCATGTAATGCTTTGTAGGTTAGCAGTAAAACCTTGAAATCAGCCCTCGCTTTGACAGGAAGCCAGTGTAGAGAGGCTAGCACTGCAGTAATATGATCAAATTTTTGGGTTCTAGTCAGGATTCTAGCAGCCGTATTTAGCACCAACTGAAGTTTATATAGTGCTTTATCCAGGTAGCCGGAAAGTAGAGCATTGCAGTAGTCTAACCTAGAAGTGACAAAAGCATGGATTAATTTTTCTGCATCATTTTTGGACAGAAAGTTTCTGATTTTTGCAATGTTACGTAGATGGAAAAAAGCTGTCCTTGAAATGGTCTTGATATGTTCTTCAAAAGAGAGATCAGGGTCCAGAGTAATGCCGAGGTCCTTCACAGTTTTATTTGAGACGACTGTACAACCATTAAGATTAATTGTCAGATTCAACAGAAGATCTCTTTGTTTCTTGGGACCTAGAACAAGCATCTCTGTTTTGTCCGAGTTTAAAAGTAGAAAGTTAAAAGGAGTCCGTAATTTGCTTTCTAATAATCATAATCTTTCCTCAAAGAAGTTCATGAATTTATCACTGCTAAAGTGAAAGTCATCCTCTCTTGGGGAATGCTGCTTTTTAGTTAGCTTTGCGACAGTATCAAAAAGGAATTTCGGATTGTTCTTATTTTCCTCAATTAAGTTAGAAAAATAGGATGATCGAGCAGCAGTAAGGGCTCTTCGGTAATGCACGGTACTGTCTTTCCAAGCTAGTCAGAAGACTTCCAGTTTGGTGTGGCGCCATTTCCGTTCCAATTTTCTGGAAGCTTGCTTCAGAGCTCGGGTATTTTCTGTGTACCAGGGAGCTAGTTTCTTATGAGAAATGTTTTTAGTTTTTAGGGGTGCAACTGCATCTAGGGTGTTGCGCAAGGTTAAATTGAGTTCCTCAGTTAGGTGGTTAACTGATTTTTGTCCTCTGGCATCCTTGGGTAGACAGAGGGAATCTGGAAGGACATCAAGGAATCTTTGTGTTGTCTGTGAATTTATAGCACGACTTTTGATGTTCCTTGGTTGGGGTCTGAGCAGATTATTTGTTGCGATTGCAAACGTAATAAAATAGTGATCCGATAGTCCAGGATTATGAGGAAAAACATTAAGATCCACAACATTTATTCCATGGGACAAAACTAGGTCCAGCGTATGACTGTGACAGCGAGTGGGTCCAGAGACATGTTGGACAAAACCCACTGAGTCGATGATGGGGGTCTGTGGACTTTTCCATGTGAATATTAAAGTCACCAAAGATTAGAATATTATCTGCTATGACTACAAGGTCCGATAGCAATTCAGGGAACTCAGTGAGGAACGCTGTATATGGCCCAGGAGGCCTGTAAACAGTAGCTATAAAAAGTGATTGAGTAGGCTGCATAGATTTCATGACTAGAAGCTCAAAAGACGAAAACGTCATTTTTTGTTTTGTAAATTGAAATTTGCTATCGTAAATGTTAGCAACACCTCCACCTTTGCGGGATGCACGGGGGATATGGTCACTAGTGTAGCCAGGTAAGGCCTCATTTAACACAGTAAATTCATCAGGCTTAAGCCATGTTTCAGTCAGGCCAATCACATCAATATTATGATCAGTGATTAGTTCATTGACTATAATTGCCTTTGAAGTAAGGGATCTAACATTAAGTAGCCCTATTTTGAGATGTGAGGTATCATGATCTCTTTCAATAATGACAGGAATGGAGGTGGTCTTTATCCTAGTGAGATTGCTAAGGCGAACACCGCCATGTTTAGTTTTGCCCAACCTAGGTCGAGGCACAGACACGGTCTCAATGGTGATAGCTGAGCTGACTACACTGACTGTGCTAGTGGCAGACTCCACTATGCTGGCAGGCTGGCTAACAGCCTGCTGCCTGGCCTGCACCCTATTTCATTGTGGAGCTAGAGGAGTTAGAGCCCTGTCTATGTTGGTAGATAAGATGAGAGCACCCCTCCAGCTAGGATGGAGTCCGTCACTCCTCAGCAGGTCAGGCTTGGTCCTGTTTGTGGGTGAGTCCCAGAAAGAGGGCCAATTATCTACAAATTCTATCTTTTTGGAGGGGAAGAAAACAGTTTTCAACCAGCTCTGCTGTAGAGCTCATCACTCCCCCTAACTGGGAGGGGGCCAGAGACAATTACTCGATGCCGACACATCTTTCTAGCTGATTTACACGCAGAAGCTATCTTGGTGATCTCTGACTGTTTCATCCTAACATCGTTGGTGCCGACGTGGATAACAATATCTCTATACTCTCTACACTCGCCAGTTTTAGCTTTAGCCAGCACCATCTTCAGATTAGCCTTAACGTCGGTAGCCCTGCCCCCTGGTAAACAGTGTATGATCGCTGGATGATTCGTTTTAAGTCTAATACTGCGAGTAATGGAGTCGCCAATGACTAGAGTTTTCAACTTGTCAGAGCTAATGGTGGGAAGCTTCGGCATCTCAGACCCCGTAACGAGAGGAGTAGAGACCAGAGAAGACTCTGCCTCTGACTCCGACTCGCTGCTTAATGGGGGAAACCGGTTGAAAGTTTCTGTCGGCTGAATGAGCGACACCGGTTGAGCGTTCCTACAGCATTTCCTTCCAGAAACCGTGAGAAAGTTGTCTGGCTGCGGGGACTGTGCCAGGGGATTTATACTACTATCTGTACTTACTGGTGGCACAGACGCTGTTTCATCCTTTCCTACACTTAAATTACCCTTGCCTAACGATTGCGTCTGAAGCTGGGCTTGTAGCACAGCTATCCTCGCCGTAAGGCGAGTACAGCGACTGCAATTAGAAGGCATTATGTTAATGTTACTACTTAGCTTCGGCTGTTGGGGGTCCTGACGAATCGTGTCCAGATAAAGCGTACGGAGTGAAAAAGTTGAGGAAAAAAAATATATATATATATAAACGGTAATTAAAAAGTAAAAACCGTAAAGTTGTCAGGTAGCAAAATAGGTTGGCAACAAAACGCACAGCAACTCGAAAACAAGTCTGCAAATTGTAACCGGAAATGAGTCAACACGCTCAGGATAGGACTATGTGGTACTATAGAGACCAGAGAACTACCATGGTTACACATGATGACATTTACATTTAAGTCATTTAGCAGACGCTCTTATCCAGAGCGACTTACAAATTGGTGCATTCACCTTATGACATCCAGTGGAGCAGCCACTTTACAATAGTGCATCTAAATCTTTTAAGGAGGGGGGGGGGGGGTGAGAAGGATTACTTTATCCTATCCTAGGTATTCCTTAAAGAGGTGGGGTTTCAGGTGTCTCCGGAAGGTGGTGATTGACTCCGCTGTCCTGGCGTCGTGAGGGAGTTTGTTCCACCATTGGGGGCCAGAGCAGCGAACAGTTTTGACTGGGCTGAGCAGGAACTGTACTTCCTCAGTGGTAGGGAGGCGAGCAGGCCAGAGGTGGATGAACGCAGTGCCCTTGTTTGGGTGTAGGGCCTGATCAGAGCCTGGAGGTACTGAGGTGCCGTTCCCCTCACAGCTCCGTAGGCAAGCACCATGGTCTTGTAGCGGATGCGAGCTTCAACTGGAAGCCAGTGGAGAGAGCGGAGGAGCGGGGTGACGTGAGAGAACTTGGGAAGGTTGAACACCAGACGGGCTGCGGCGTTCTGGATGAGTTGTAGGGGTTTAATGGCACAGGCAGGGAGCCCAGCCAACAGCGAGTTGCAGTAATCCAGACGGGAGATGACAAGTGCCTGGATTAGGACCTGCGCCGCTTCCTGTGTGAGGCAGGGTCGTACTCTGCGGATGTTGTAGAGCATGAACCTACAGGAACGGGCCACCGCCTTGATGTTAGTTGAGAACGACAGGGTGTTGTCCAGGATCACGCCAAGGTTCTTAGCGCTCTGGGAGGAGGACACAGTGGAGTTGTCAACCGTGATGGCGAGATCATGGAACGGGCAGTCCTTCCCCGGGAGGAAGAGCAGCTCTGTCTTGCCGAGGTTCAGCTTGAGGTGGTGATCCGTCATCCACACTGATATGTCTGCCAGACATGCAGAGATGCGATCGCCACCTGGTCATCAGAAGGGGGAAAGGAGAAGATTAATTGTGTGTCGTCTGCATAGCAATGATAGGAGAGACCATGTGAGGTTATGACAGAGCCAAGTGACTTGGTGTATAGCGAGAATAGGAGAGGGCCTAGAACAGAGCCCTGGGGGACACCAGTGGTGAGAGCACGTGGTGAGGAGACGGATTCTCGCCACGCCACCTGGTAGGAGCGACCTGTCAGGTAGGACGCAATCAAGCGTGGGCCGCGCCGGAGATGCCCAACTCGGAGAGGGGTGGAGAGGAGGATCTGATGGTTCACAGTATCGAAGGCAGCCGATAGGTCTAGAAGGATGAGAGCAGAGGAGAGAGAGTTAGCTTTAGCAGTGCGGAGCGCCTCCGTGATACAGAGAAGAGCAGTCTCAGTTGAATGACTAGTCTTGAAACCTGACTGATTTGGATCAAGAAGGTCATTCTGAGAGAGATAGCGGGAGAGCTGGCCAAGGACGGCACGTTCAAGAGTTTTGGAGAGAAAAGAAAGAAGGGATACTGGTCTGTAGTTGTTGACATCGGAGGGATCGAGTGTAGGTTTTTTCAGAAGGGGTGCAACTCTCGCTCTCTTGAAGACGGAAGGGACGTAGCCAGCGGTCAGGGATGAGCTGATGAGCGAGGTGAGGTAAGGGAGAAGGTCTCCGGAAATGGTCTGGAGAAGAGAGGAGGGGATAGGGTCAAGCGGGCAGGTTGTTGGGCGGCCGGCCGTCACAAGACGCGAGATTTCATCTGGAGAGAGAGGGGAGAAAGAGGTCAGAGCACAGGGTGATGACACCTTGACCTCTCCCTTCTCTGCGGCCCAAGCAACTTAGTCCTGACAGAGAACAGATGGATGGATATAGACAGTTTGGGTCTAGAGTGTCTCCCCCTTTGAAGAGGGGGGTGACTGTGGCAGAGTTCCAATCTTTAGGGTTCTCAGACGGTATAAAAGAGAGGTTGAACAGGCTAGTAATATGGGTTGCAACAATTTCGGCAGATCATTTTAGAAAGAGAGATTGTCTCGCACAGCTGACTTGTAGGGATCCAGATTTTGCAACTCTTTCAGAACATCAGCTGTCTGGATGTAGGTGAAGGAGAAGCGGGGGGCTTGGGCAAGTTACTGCAGGGGGTGCTGAGTTGTTGGCCAGGGTAGGGGTGGAAAGGGGTGGAAAGCATGGCCAGCCGTAAAAAAAATGCTTATTGAAATGATCGATTATCATAGATTTATTGGTGGTGGCAATGTTTCCTATCCTCAGTGCAGTGTGCAGCTGGGAGGAGGTGCTCTTATTCTCCATGGACTTTACAGTGTTTCCTATCCTCAGTGCAGTGGGCAGCTAGGAGGAGGTGCTCTTATTCTCCATGGACTTTACAGTGTTTCCTATCCTCAGTGCAGTGGGCAGCTGGGAGGAGGTGCTCTTATTCTCCATGGACTTTACAGTGTTTCCTATCCTCAGTGCAGTGGGCAGCTGGGAGGAGGTGCTCTTATTCTCCATGGACTTTACAGTGTTTCCTATCCTCAGTGCAGTGGGCAGCTGGGAGGAGGTGCTCTTATTCTCCATGGACTTTACATTGTCCCAAAACTTTTTGGAATTAGTGCTACAGGATGCACATTTCTGTTTGAAAAAGCTAGCCTTAGCTTTCCTAACTGATTGAGTATATTGGTTCCTGACTTCCCTGAAAAGTTGCATATCACGGGGGCTATTCTTTGCTAATGCAGAACGCCACAGGATGTTTTTGTGCTGGCAGTCAAGTCTGGGGTGAACCAAGGGCTATATCTGTTCTTAGTTCTACATTTTTTGATTGGGGCATGCTTATTTAAGACTGTGAGGAAAACATTTTTAAAGAGCAATCAGGCATCCCCTACTGACGGAAAGAGGTCAATATCCTTCCAGGATACCCGGGCCAGGTCGATTAGAAAGGTGTGCTCGCTGAAGTGTTTTAGGGATGATGAGTGATGAGGGGTGGTCGTTTGACCGCGGACCCATTACGCACGCAGGCAATGAGGCAATGATTGCTGAGATCCTGGTTGAAAACAGCAGAGGTGTATTTAGAGGGCATGTTCGTCAGGATGATATCTAAGAGGGTGCCCATAGTTGTGGTTTTGGGGTTGTACCTGGTTGGTCCCTTGATAATTTGTGTGAGATTGAGGGTGTTAAGCAGGTCCCAGTTTAGGTCACCTAACAGTACAAACTCTGAAGATGGATGGGGGCAATCAATTCACATATGGTGTCCAGGGCACAGTTGGGGGCTGAAGGGGGTCTATAACAAGTGGCAACAGTGAGAGAATTGTTTCTGGAAAGGTTGATTTTTAAAAGTAGAAGCTGAAATTATTTGGACATAGACCCGGCTAGTATGACAGAACTCTGCAGACTATCCCTGCAGTAGAACTCCCTTTGGCAGTTCTATCTTGTTGGAAAATGTTATATTTAGGGATGGTGGCCTTCCTAAGCCGGGATTCAGACACGGCTAGGACATCCATGTTGGCGGGATGTGCTAAAGCAGTGAATAAAGCAAACTTAGGGAGGAGGCTTCTAATGTTAACATGCATGAAACCAAGGCTTTAACAGTTACAGAGGTCAACAAATGAGAGTGCCTGGTGATTGGGAGTGGAGCTAGGGGCTGCAGGGCCTGGGTTAACCTCTACATCACCAGAGGAACAGAGGAGGAATAGGATAAGGGTACGGCTAAAGGCTATAAGAACTGGTTGCCTAGTGCGTTCGGGACAGAGAGTAAAAGGAGCAGATTTTTGGGCGCGGAAGAATAAATTCAAGGCAAAATGTACAGACAAGGGTATGCTAAGATGTGAATACAGTGGAGGTAAGCCTAGGCATTGAGTGACGTTGAGAGAGGTTTTGTCTCTAGAGCCATCATTTAAGCCAGGTGTGGTCATTGCAGTTGTGGGGGGTGGAACAAAAGGGCTAGATAAGGCATATTGAGCAGGGCTGGAGGCTCTACAGTGAAATAAGACAATAATCACTAACCAAAACAGCAATAGACAAGGCATATTGACATTAGGGAGAGGCATGTGTAGCCAAGTGATCGTAGGGTCCAGTGAGTAGCTAGGCGAGCTGGCGATTCAGACAGCTAGCGGGCCGGGGCTAGTAGGCTAGCAGATGGGCCTTCTGGGGATGTCGCAACAGAAGAGCCTGTTGAAACCCCCTCGGACAGTTACGTTGACAGAACAGTCGTGATGGATCAGCTGGGCTCAGTGTTGGCAGTAAAAGGGTCCAGGCCAGTTGGAAAAATAGGTATTGTAGCCCAAGAATTGGTTGATGAACCTCTTCCGCTAACCGGGAGAGTGGCCTTGCTCGAGGCTAGCACCAGGCTAACTGGTGCTTGCTTCGGGATAGAGACGTTAGCCAGGAGTATCCACTCGGATAGCAGCTAGCTAGCTGCGATGATCCGGTATAAAGGTTCAGAGCTTACGGTAAGAATCCGGAGATCTGATCGAGAAAAAGCAGTCCGATATGCTCTGGGTTGATATCGCACTGTGCAGACTGGCAGGAATTGACTGGGCTGAGGCTGGTTGATGTCCGAGTTAACGGTGATGACTGCTAGCAGTGGCTAACTGACTACTAGCTAGTAGCTGATGGGGGTTCCGGTTCTAAAGTGTAAAAAATAGCAGATCCTTACCACATTGGGTGAGGCGGGTTGCAGGAGAGTATGTCCAGTCCGTAGATGGAAATGTAGATAAAAAAATATATCCACAATATATATGAAGAAAAATATATATACATGGGACGGGACAAGATAAACAGACGTCCTACTGCTACGCCATCTTGGCTCTGAGACCATGTTGATGTTTTTGGCATTCATGATCAGTTACCAATAAGCCATAATGAGCCTGTGCCAATATACAGTGCATTCGGAAAGTATTCAGACCCCTTGACTTTATCCACATGTTGTTAAGTTACAGCCTTATTCTAAAATGATTTTAAATTAAATGTTTTCCTTATCAATCTATACACAATACCCCATAATGACAAAGCGAAAACAGGTTTTTAGAATTCTAAACAGAAATAACGTATTTACATAAGAATTCAGACCCTTTGCGATGAGACTCAAAATTGAGCTCAGGTGCATCCTGTTCCTGCATCTTGATTGGAGTCCACCTGTGGTAAATTCAATTGATTGGACATGATTTGGAAAGGCACACACCTATCTATATAAGGTCCTATAGTTGACAGTGCATGTCAGAGCAAAAACCAATCCATGAGGTCGATTGTCTATAGAGCACAGATCTGGGGAACAGATGTGATCGAGGCACAGATCTGGGGAAGGGTACCAAAAAATGTCTGCAGCTTTGAAGTTCCCCAAGAACACAGTGGCCTCCATCATTCTTAAATGGAAGAAGTTTGGAACCACCAAGGCTCCTCCTGGAGCTGGCCGCTTGGCCAAACTGAACATTTGAGGGAAAAGGGCCTTGGTCAGGGAGGTGACCAAGAACCCGATGGTCACTCTGACAGAGCCGCAGAGTTCCTCTGTGGAGACGGGAGAACCTTCCAGAAGTACAACAATCTCTGCAGCACTCCATCAATTAGGCATTTATGGTAGAGTGGCCAGACTGAAGCCACTCCTCAGTAAAAGACACTGAAAAGACTCTCAGACCATGGGAGAAACTCCCCAAATACAAGTGTGCCAAGCTTGTAGCGTCATACCCAAGAAGACTTGAGGCTGTAATCACTGTCAAAGGTGCTTCAACAAAGTACTGAGTAAAGGGTCTGAATAGTTATGTAAATGTGATATTTCCGTTTAAAAAAAATATATATATACATTTGCCCAAAACTTTGACAAACCTGTTTTTCCTTTGTCATCATTTGGTATTGTGTGCAGATCGATGAGGGGAAAAAACAATTTGATCAATTTTAGAATAAGGCTGTAACCTAACAAAATGTGGAAAAAGTCAAGGGGTCTGAATACTTTCTCAGTGCACCGTACAACATGACCACATAATAGAAGTAGTAGTAGTAATAATAATACTTTCTTAAACTTCTATAGCGCTTTTTATAACAGAAAGATATCGCAAAGCGCTTCAAAATCAAGAAAATAAACAAGCAATACATCATGAGTAGGCTAGCTATAGAAGTAGTATAGTAGTGGTACTAGTAGCTATAGTAGGTCTATCCTTGTAGTCGAGTGAAAATCCTCAACAGGACCCATAATCAGACTATGTAATTTGTATATTAATAAACTATTTTAAATTGTATTTTATATGACTCTATAAGATAATTATAAGATAAAATACAATGTGAGCAAATGAGGTGAGAAGGGAGGTAAAGGCAAAAAAGGCCATGGTGGCAAAGTAAATACAATATAGCAAGTAAAACACTGGAATGGTAGTTTTGCAATGGAAGAATGTGCAAAGTAGAAATAAAAATAATGGGGTGCAAAGGAGCAAAATAAATAAATAAATTAAATACAGTTGGGAAAGAGGTAGTTGTTTGGGCTAAAATTATAGGTGGGCTATGTACAGGTGCAGTAATCTGTAAGATGCTCTGACAGTTGGTGCTTAAAGCTAGTGAGGGAGATAAGTGTTTCCAGTTTCAGAGATTTTTGTAGTTCGTTCCAGTTATTGGCAGCAGAGAACTGGAAGGAGAGGCGGCCAAAGAAAGAATTGGTTTTGGGGGTGACTAGAGAGATATACCTGCTGGAGCGTGTGCTACAGGTGGATGATGCTATGGTGACCAGCGAGCTGAGATAAGGGGGGACTTTACCTAGCAGGGTCTTGTAGATGACATGGAGCCAGTGGGTTTGGCGACGAGTATGAAGCGAGGGCCAGCCAACGAGAGCGTACAGGTCGCAATGGTGGGTAGTATATGGGGCTTTGGTGACAAAACGGATTGCACTGTGATAGACTGCATCCAATTTGTTGAGTAGGGTATTGGAGGCTATTTTGTAAATGACATCGCCAAAATTGAGGATTGGTAGGATGGTCAGTTTTACAAGGGTATGTTTGGCAGCATGAGTGAAGGATGCTTTGTTGCGAAATAGGAAGCCAATTCTAGATTTAACTTTGGATTGGAGATGTTTGATATGGGTCTGGAAGGAGAGTTTACAATCTAACCAGACACCTAAGTATTTGTAGTTGTCCAGGTATTCTAAGTCAGAGCCGTCCAGAGTAGTGATGTTGGACAGGCGGGTAGGTGCAGGTAGCGATCGGTTGAAGAGCATGCATTTAGTTTTACTTGTATTTAAGAGCAATTGGAGGCCACGGAAGGAGAGTTGTATGGCATTGAAGCTTGCCTGGAGGGTTGTTAACACAGTGTCCAAAGAAGGGCCGGAATTATACAGAATGGTGTCGTCTGCGTAGAGGTGGATCAGAGACTCACCAGCAGCAAGAGCGACCTCATTGATGTATATAGAGAAGAGAGTCGGTCCAAGAATTGAACCCTGTGGCACCCCCATAGAGACTGCCAGAGGTCCGGACAGCAGACCCTCCGATTTGACACACTGAAATCTATCAGAGAAGTAGTTGGTGAACCAGGCGAGGCAATCATTTGAGAAACCAAGGCTGTCGAGTCTGCCGATGAGGATGTGGTGATTGACAGAGTCGAAAGCCTTGGCCAGATCAATGAATACGGCTGCACAGTAATGTTTCTTATCGATGGCGGTTAAGATATCGTTTAGGACCTTGAGCGTGGCTGAGGTGCACCCATGACCAGCTCTGAAACCAGATTGCATAGCAGAGAAGGTATGGTGAGATTTGAAATGGTCGGTAATCTGTTTGTTGACTTGGCTTTCGAAGACCTTAGAAAGGCATGGTAGGATAGATATAAGTCTGTAGCAGTTTGGGTCAAGAGTGTCCCCCCCTTTGAAGAGGGGGATGACCGCAGCTGCTTTCCAATCTTTGGGAATCTCAGACGACACGAAAGAGAGGTTGAACAGGCTAGTAATAGGGGTGGCAACAATTTCGGCAGATAATTTTAGAAAGAAATGATCAGATCAGATCTATAAAATTATCAAACATACATTAGTAATGGAAAGGAAACAGACTCTTTGTTTAACCCTTTAAAAGGTGTAAAGCCCTCTTCACATCCAATCAGATGACCAGACCTACAGAATGTGATCACAACACCTTTACGTCACAGAGGTATGTAGGGGGATGGGAGCAATACAGACAAGGCAGAACTATTGAGCAACACAAAGTGATCTGCATGCATGATCACACGTGATATAGCTGAATGCTAGAAGCACTTGGCTACTCGGTTGGTTACTTTTAGTCAAAAATAACAAATCTAAATTAGATTATAAATAATGGACTTCTTTTTGCACAGATTCCGTGACGTGGTAAGCTTTTAACAGTTAGGACCGTTATTTCTTGTCCGGGAATCTCACTTAACAGAGTTTAAATCCTGCTTGACAGAGCCGCTAAACTTAGCCAGCTAGCTTACTGCTAGCTAAGCTGTTAGCCATCAAGTTACAGAAGAAAGCTGATTAGATTTGCCGATCTGGAACTGCCTCTTCTCATGGAGGCCTCCCCATTCAGAGAAAGAGGCGAACGCTTCCTGCTTTGGAGGAGTTTTTTATTTATTTTAATTTAAAAAATAATACCACCTTTTTCTCCCCAATTTCGTGATATCCAATTGGTAATTACAATCGTACTATGCTCTTTTCCGGGACACTGTGGACCAACCAGATTTTCAATGGAACAACTGCCTACTTGCGGAGGACTGTAGGACAGTGCTAAGCAAGAAAATCTCCGCGTTGCACAATTTGCTGGGGAAACCACGTCCGACCTACCTTCACTACACCTCAGGCTGGATCTCGTTCTGATATGGTGAGAGTATCACCGCCCTGTCACCACTGACTGGCTTCTCACTGGGGGAAGTCTCCCCGCATGTGGAAAATGGAACAGGACTGATGCTTCTAGAGGACCTAGCGGATGCCACAGTCTCCGATTCCGCTATCCAGCAATGGAAACACGTAACCCACCGCAAGCCTAATGGAAGGCAGCAATGGATTCTAAGGTTAGCTTGGGTGCAAGGCTGTGTTGAAACAATGACTTATCAGTGACCCAAACCCTGCTCAGATAATCCCTACCATTGCATTACTGAGTCGTAGTGCTGCTGCAAATATACATTGTCCCAGGGGTGTTGAAAGTCATATTGTAAGTAAAATAATTTATGTTCCTCTAACTCAACTGAATGCCTCTGTCAATCCAACAGATATTGTCAACAGTAATCATGCGCCTATGAACCATATCTAGCAAAACCAAAGTTCCAAAGACTGGGCCTAATATAGTGTATAAGAGATCATACAAGATGTTTTGTAGTGATTTCAATGTTGAAGATGTACAATGCATTCGGAAAGTATTCAGACCCATTGACTTTTTCCACATTTTGCTACGTTACAGCCTTATTCTATAATGGATTAAATCATTTTTTCCACTCATCAATCTACACACAATATCCCATAACGACAAAGCAATTTATTCTTGGGTATGAAGCCACAAACTTGGCACAACTGTATTTGGGGAGTTTCTCCCATTCTTCTCTGCAGATCCTCTCAAGCTCTGTCAGGTTGGATGGGGAGCGTCGCTGCACAGCTATTTTCAGGTCTCTCCAGAGATGTTTGATTGGGTTCAAGTCCGGGTTCTGGCTTTGCCCCTCAAGGACATTCAGAGACTTGTCCCGAAGCCACTCCTGCGTTGTCTTGGCTTTGTGCTTAGGGTCATTGTCCTGTTGAGCGTTCTGGAGCAGGTTTTCATGAAGGATCTCTCTGTACTTTGCTCCGTTCATCTTTCCCTCGATCCTGACTAGTCTCCCAGTCCCTGCTGCTGAAAAGCATCCAGAGAATCTTGTTTCTCATGGTCTGAGAGTCCTTTAGGTGCCTTTTGGAAAACTCCAAGTCATGTGCCTTTTACTGAGGAGTGTCCATCTGGCCACTCAAGGCCTGATTGGTGGAGTGCTGCAGAGATGGTTGTCCTTTTGGAAGGTTCTCCCATCTCCACAAATGAACTCTGGAGTTCTGTCAGAGGGACCATCGGGTTCTTGGTCACCTCCCTGACCATGGCCCTTCTCCCCAGATTGCTCAGATTGGCCGGCCGGCCATTTCTATTAAGAGTCTTGGTGGTTCCAAACTTCTTCCATTGAAGAATGATGGAGACCACTGTGTTCTTGGGGACCTTCAATGCTGCAGAAATATTTTGGTACCCTTCCCCAGATATGTGCCTCAACACAATCCTGAGCTCTACGCACAATTCCTTCGACCTCATGGCTTGATTTTTGCTCTGACATGCACTGTCAACTGTGGGACCTTATATAGACAGGTGTGTGCCTTTCCAAATCATGTCCAACCAATAGAATTTACCACAGGTTGACTCCAGTCAAGTTGTAGAAACATCTCAAGGATAATCAATAGAAACAGGATGCACCTGAGCTCAATTTCAAGTATCATAGCAAAGGGCCTGATAACTTATGTAAATAAGGTATTTATTTATTATTTAGTTACAATGTTTTAAATAACTGTTTTTGCTTTGTCATTATGGGTTATTGTGTGTAGATAAATGAGGAAAAACATTCATTTTAGGCTTTAACGTAACAAAATGTGGAAAAGGGAAGAGGTCTGAATACTTTCTGAATGAACTAAATAACATTGGCTAGTTTGTTGTGTGTAATGAGGAGAAACCAGGCGGCTGCATTCATGAAATTGCTTATTCCAGTTACTAATAAGCATGCACCCGTTAAGAAAATGACTGTAAAAACAGTTATATCCCTGTGAATTGATGAGGAATTGAACATTTGTATGGCTGAGATAAATGGTAAGTCTGGCAGCACGGCAGATTGTCAAACTTACTGTAAATTGAGAAATCATGTAACCAAACTAAACAAAAAGAAGAAACTGTACCATGAAACAAAATAAATATATAAAGAATGATAGTAAAACACTTTTGGGCTAAAGGGCGACATCAGCTCCATCCTTCACTGAATCCGATGGCTCATTCATCACAAAACCCACTGATATTGCCAACTACTTTAAGGATTGTTTCATTGGCAAGATTAGCAACAACTAATTCTGAACCTACTCTTCCATTCATAACTGACCAAATTATGAAAGACAAGCATTGTCATTTTGAATTCCGTAAAGTGAGTGTGGAACGAGTGAAAGATTAATTGGTGTTTATTAACAATGACAAGCAACCTGGGTCTGACAACTTGGATGGAAAATTACTGAGGATGATGTTGGACTATATTGCCACTCCTATTTGCCATCTCTTCAATCCAAACCTACAGGAAAGTGTGTTCCCTCAGGCCTGGAGGGAAGCAAAAGTCATTCCGGTACACAAGAATAGCAAAGCTTCCTTTTCTGGCTCAAACAGCCGACCAACTAGTCTGCTACCAACCCTTAGTAAACTTTTGGAGAAAAAAAGTGTTTGACCAGATACAGTGCTATTTCGCAGTGAACAAATTAACAGCTGACATTCGTAACGCTTATAGGGAAGGGCATTTAACATATACAGCATTTACACAAATGATTGATGATTGGCTGAAATGAATTGATAATAAGAAACTTGTGGGAGCTGTTTTGTTAGACTTAATCATAATCTGCTGCTGGAAAAACCTATGTTATTGCTTTACATCCCCTGCTATATTGTGGATTGAGAATAACCTGTCTAACAGAACCCAGAAGGTGTTTTTTAATTGAAAACTCTAGCATAATCCAGGTAGACTAGGGTATTCCATAGAGCAGTGTTCTAGGTCCCTTACTTTATTCAATCTTTACTAATGACCTGCTACTGGCACTGAGTAAAGCCGGTGTGTCTATGTATGCTGATGACTCAACATTAAACACATCAGCTACTACAGCAAGTGAATTCACTGCAACACTTAATAACAAAGAGATGCAGTCAGTTTTAGAATGGGTGGCAAGTAATAAACTAGTCCTAAATATTTCAAAAAAAGAAAAGCATTCTATTTGGGACAAACCATTCACTAAACCCTAAACCTCAACTAAATATTGTAGTGAATATTGTGGATATTTTGTATTTTTTATTCTTTGCCTCATTGAACTAGGAAGCAGGAGGTTGTGAGAATAAAGAGTCAGCTCATCTATTCAGTCATTCATATACTTTTCATATTTTTTTAATTTACAGAATTAATCTTGTTTATCAAGCAAACACATTAACACTGTACACATCCAGTGACATTTTTAATTTCAAGTATATTTCTGCTAGGTAAAAAATGGGATTCAATAGCCTTTTATGTTATTCAGAACGTTAAAAACAGGTGAAAGCTAACAATGCCAATGATTTGAAGCAATGTACCACACTTGCTTAGATTGGCAAATGCCTCACCAAACATACACGCCTCACTGACTCACAGGGCCTTGAGGAGAGAAGAGGATGGGTGTGAGTGTGTGTAGGGGTTGTAGGATGGAAGTAGGTGTGGGTTGTTGTGGGTGTGTATTTTTTTGCGAGAGCTGTCCCTAAAATGAATTGGCTATAGTGCGTTCCACAGGTGGCTGCAGCATTACGCTAGCGGGGGTGAAGGGGTTGAGTTAACCCTACATAATGTGACGCCCCAAGGAAGCATCCAGTGAAAGGGGCTATTCTATAACATTCATTATTAATACACACAACAGGTAGATAGTGGAGACTGGGGCAGTGGTGTGGGGAGATGGGGGGGGACAATGACAGGGAGGCTCCTGTTACGATGGAGGTGGTGAAGGCAAGGTGTCTCTCAGTAGAACAGGGTGACAGAAACCATGGATGTCACCAGGATCAGGAGGCTCAGTCCGATGCTCTGGGCGTTGTTACACAGGTTGCCCTCGCAGCAATTCATCTCCGTGCTCATGGTGGACCCCAGTGCTCGTGACACGTCTCCCGTACAGATGGTCTTGGAGGCACATCCCTTCATTGATATCTTCTCACCACCCGTGTTTACTAGCATCACACACAAGAAAATGTTACTGTTATTCACAAGACTCAATGCTTCCCAAGTCCAGTCACCTCCTGATAAGTGCACATTGGATAAAACTTTCAGCCTATGGAATACTCCGGCAGGTGCTGATTCTGTAGGTACCAGATTACATTTGGACCTGGTGAAATGTGAAGATATACCGTCCACTAGGGGCAACGTGAGTGCCTATTACCATCTAGTAGGCTTGCTAGGGTGTTGTGATGGGGGATAGGGTGTTTAAGCCGCAAACTCCGGCTCCGAGGGTCGTGTGTTCAATCCCAGTGCAAGGAGCTCGTTTTTGTTTTAAGGCTTTCCCAAACCTTAACCAATCTGAATTATTACATAAACCTAAGTTTAGCCCTATCCTTAACCATTGGGAATTCATGCCTAAATGTACATGTTAGTTTCACTTTTAAGGAGTTTCACTGACAGCTAAGATACATCACCACGTCGTAATTAAAACATTGGGCCATGGAGTAATTTTTTTGCTGCAGTTAGGCCACGGTTGGAGGATTATTTGGAGATTGGGAAATTTATCAGTGCAGTGCACACTCATTTAAAATACTTATTTATGCATTCATTTGTGGATATCCATCATCCATTTCGTATGATATGTTATGAATTACAATTCCTATGATATGTTACAAATTGCCAAATGTAAGATATGTTACTAATTCCAAAATATTTGTTGCTAATATTAGCTATGTGGCTAACGCTAACATTAGCTAGCAGTAGGGGTTAGTGTTAGCGGTTAGGGTTATCTAAAAGGTTGGGGGAAGGGGTAGCTAACATGCTAAGTATTTGCTAAGTATCTAAAATGCTAAGGTTGTAGGTGATAAGATACAAACGTGCAACCTTTGAGTTGCTAGACGTTCGCATTATATGCCCACCCATCCACTCCAACCAACCACCCTCCTTACATTTTTGCCTTACGTAACCTTCTATCTGATGTAACTATACCAAACATAACATGTCATACTAATTTGAGTGTCCTGGATTTACGTTTACTATGTCTAGTCTATGAGAGCGTTCTGAGAGACTAAAGGAAGAGGCTTTAGGAATGTAAAAAATGTGCAGATAACGTTAATCTGAAACACTACCTGTTGTTGAGATGCAGTGGTCCTCGTCTCCCAAGCAGCTCAGAGTGCTCATGCAGTCCGTTCCGATACAGGTGAAGCATGTCTTGCCATTAGGAAGGCCTTTAGTGGGCTCTAAAGGATAGGTGATTGCACTTTTCACTCCCAGCTCACCACAAACCAAAATCAAAATAGATTCATTCTATTCCTTATAATAGCCTATTCAGTGGCGACCTGTTATTCAGAACATTTTTTTTGAGACCCACATTTTTTGCAAAAAAGTAAAGTTGGAAATAAATTTGTAAACAAATGCATGCATGTTATTTTGGCATTAATAGGAGTATCATATCAGTTTGCAAACAATGTAAAAAAAAAAGATATATATCATTAAGTTAATAAAGCCGCCTACAAACATGATCTTGTTTTTGTTTTCTTTAGTAAATCAGCTCCAAAATGCATGTGTTTCAGCCTAGATCCGTGCTTTCCATGGTGGTGGGGCAAGCCAGCAATGATTGGTTCAGTGTTCTGTCACTCATGGGGACACTACGTCACGGCCAAGTAGTAAGGGTAGACATAGAAAATTGAAGCCCTTTGGCTCCTGCCATATAATTACATTAGTAGTGCCCTTCCAATAAGGCTCAAGGTCATTGGCCACAGAAAAAATGATGCCAAATCATGTTATATGTACAGTACCTTTGATTGGACTGATCATGTCACCATCTTACTTTCAAAATCCTTGCCATATGTCATATGAAGAGAAATAATGAAGAGAAATCATGTCTGCTTACATGCCCCCTTTATTTATCATATGGTGCTGACTTGGTGTACAGGAAAAACACTGTAAGAATGGCCCATGTTCTGAATTCTGTCCCTGTACATTTCAAAAGTACTGAACAACTAGTTATATTGACTATGTCAGTCCTGGCTCGCTCAAAATTATCCCCTTGTCGTCCCCTTATGCCATAGTTTGTACATCTCAATTGTCAGTAGGAACCACATTTGTTTAAGCAAGTCAGCTTTATTAACTATGTTTTTTTAAAGGCATTAAATGAGGCTGATGGACTGTTTCCCTGCCAGACAAGGCTCCGCTGGCTTTATGTAGACCTAACAGTTTGTGGTCACCCTTATAGTGCAATTAATGTATTGTTTGGAGTTGTTGTGTAGTGACTGCTTGCCCCACCAAGATGTACATGCTAAAATCGCCACGGAGCCTATTTAAATTATTCATCTTCCTCTATGTTGAAAACACGTGGCAGCCGTTAAATAATTAGCTAAATACATCGGTTGGTTGTATTTCATTTTAGGGAGACATACCAATTTAATAATTGACATACTCTAGTTGATCAACTCAAACTTTCCTCGTGGAACTATCAATTAAAATGATTTTTTTCAATTCAGCCTTTCAACATGCTATTAAATTGAATGTTTTAATAGTAGCATTTATTATAAACTAACAGCCTATAATTCTCATTGAGATAGTTACCAGGGACGTTTTGGGAGTTGCAGAGGTCCGTATTGCAGCATTTGCTGGCGATCGTTGTGCGCGTGATTCCGAAGTTCATTGATGAACTGAGACACCCAGCAGACACCGCGCAAGACTTCGTGTTGATATCCAATATTTTTCTATCACCTGGAAATGGAAAGAAGAGGTCGAGGCAAGCAAAAAAAACACACAGGTTAAAAAACGTTAAAATTTTAACCTAAATATTTGTTTTATCGTTAGGCTCAAATGTATGACCTAAATTAACCCGCCATTAATTTACCCGCATAGGATATGATCCACGAGTTTCCACATTGGCCTGGATTAAGACAGTCAATCTGCTTGTTGGTGCATGCTCCTGGTGTGCACTCAAAGCATTTGAGGGAATATGCTGAGAAGGTGAAAAATTACAGCATCCGATTATTTTAAATTATTTTTTATAAATGATCAAGGAGATAATAGACTAAAACGTGGACAATGTTTTCTTTGGTTGAAATGCATTTGTCATTCAAAAGGTAAATTGATAAATTCTGTTGAAGTTATTTATTGCTTCATTTTAGTAAAACTGTGGGCTATAGGCTAAACTGAAATTGCAAAAAAAGTTGAATAATTGCTGAACTTGATCTTCAAAGCAGAATTAATACATGGGTTCTTGCCATATTTAGAGATGTTTTAAATAAATTATAATCGAAATGCATGTTAACCGTAGGCTATAACCTAAATAGTCATCTTACCTTTGGGAAGAAGCACGCACACGAGGATGGGTACAATAAGGTGCATTTTGATTTGGAGCTGAAGGAGGTGAAATGATATAGGGTGTGTCGAGTTACAGCATTTATCTGTTATCATTTAGAGGTGTGGTTTGAATACAGTGTTCTGTTTGCCCAACACATACCATTTATAGAATGTGGTAATGTTTTGAATTTTCATATTTGTTTTCTGTGGTTTTACATCCTGTAATTAAAATTCCTTAACTTTTTTTCACTGCTTGGTGTTCTGCAAAACCTTCACAATTTCAAAATAAATGTCAAATTAACATTATTTTCTGCCTTTTTGCATAGTGCACCTTTAAAGTAATGTTCTCAGATTGTTACAAGAAAGTTAAGAAACAACGTTCTTCTGTGGGAATTTCAGTACTTCAGCATAACATTTCCTACACATTTCATCGTGGTTCTATTTAAAATAATGTCTCAGAACGTTCAGAGAATGTTAAGAAAGTTCTTCTGTTAGAATTTCAGTACTTCAGCATCACGGTTTTGGCAGGTTTTACTCATGGCTCTATTTAAAGTCATGTTCTCAGAACATTAAGAAAACTTTATATACATTTTTTTTTGAGTGAACAATGCATAACCAAACTAATTTCCATGTGTCCTATTTTTGATTGGAGTTCAAAACCATTAACCGAAGCTAGCAGTGTTATTAAAAGTATTTTTGAAACATTTTCACAGGACATTATTGAATTACTTTCAAATAACCTATCATATTCGTTCTCAGAATGTTAATAAAAGCTCCCATGAAAACTTACTCACAACAAGTAAGTTCTCAACATCTCTGCCTCATATTGACACAATCACTGTTTGCAGCAACTGGTTGTGGTCTGCCTTCTGTGTCAACTTAAATCTGTTTTTTGTAACTATTTTTGCAAGTGTTCTGCATACCCGTCTCCCTGAGCATGGTTATGCCCATGTATGGAAACAAAGCCGCCTATAGGCTGTTTGCCTTGTGCCTTGAGGCTGACAGCTGTTCATCATCCAGACAAGAAACACAGTAGTAAGTCTAGTGAACCTTGACTGATTCAGATTTTGCTGTGTTACAGCCCGAATTCAAAATTGATTCAATATATTATATCTATCCACAATACCCCATAATGACAAAGTGAAAACATGTTTTTAGACATTTATTACAATTTATTGAAAATGAAATACAGACATACAATTGAAGTCGGGAGTTTACAAACACCTTAGCCAAATACATTTAAACTCAGTTTTTCACCATTCCTGACATTTAATCCTAGTAAAAATTACCTGTCTTAGGTTAGTTAGGATCACCACTTTATTTTAAGAATGTGAAATGTCAGAATAATAGTTGAGTGATTTATTTCAGCTTTTATTTCTTTCATCACATTCCCAGTGGGTCAGCAGTTTACATACACTCAATTAGTATTTGGTAGCATTGCCTTTAAATTGTTTAAACTTGGGTCAAATGTTTCAGCTAGCCTTCCACAAGCTTCCCACAATAAGTTAGGTGAATTTTGGCCCATTCCTCCTGACAGAGCTGGTGTAACTGAGTCAGGTTTGTAGGCCTCCTTGCTCGCACACACTTTTTCAGTTCTGCCCACAATTTTTCTATAGGAGGTAAGGGCTTTGTGATGGACACTCCAATACCTTGACTTTGTTGTCCATAAGCCATTTTGCCACAACTTTGGAAGTATGCTTGGGGTCATTGTTCATTTGGAAGGCGCATTTGCGACCAAGCTTTAACATCCTGGCTGATGTCTTAAGATGTTGCTTCAATATATCCACATAATTTTCCTGCCTCATGAAGCCATCTATTTTGTGAAATGCACCAGTCCCTCCTGCAGCAAAGCCCCCCCACAACATGATGCTGCCACCCCCGTGCTTCAAGGTTGGGATGGTGTTCTTCGGCTTGCAAGCCTCCCCCCTTTTCCTCCAAACATAATGATGGTCATTATGGCCAAACAGTTCTATTTGTTTCATCAGACCACAGGACATTTCTCCAAAAGGTACGATCTTTGTCCCCATGTGCAGTTGCAAACCGTAGTCTGGCTTTTATGCCGGTTTTGGAGCAGTGGCTTCTTCCTTGCTGAGCGGCCTTTCAGGTTATGTCGATATAGGACTCGTTTCACTGTGGATATAGATAATTTTGTACCAGTTTCCTCCAGCATCTTTACAAGGCCCTTTGCTGTTGTTCTGGGATTGATTTGCACTTTTCGCACCAAAGTGAGTTCATCCCTAGGAGACAGAACGCGTCTCCTTCCTAAGCGGTATGATAGCTGCGTGGTCCCATGGTGTTTATACTTGCGTATTATTGTACTCCTCCAATTGACTCAAATTATGTAAATTACAGAAGCTTCTAAAGCCATGACATAATTTTCTGGAATTTTCCAAGCTGTTTAAAGGCACAGTCAATTTAGTGCATGTAAACTTCTGACCCACTGGAATTGTGATACAGGGAATTATAAGTGAAATAATCTGTCTGTAAACAATTGTTGGAAAAATTACTTGTGTCAGATTTTTGGATATAAATATGAACTTTACCGAACAAAACATACATGATCATCAAAGGTTAGTGATCATCAAGATCATCAAAGGTTAGTGATTAATTTTATCTCTATTTCTGCTTTTTGTGACTCCTCTCTTTGGCTGGAAAAATGGCTGTGTTTTTCTGAGACTTGGCTCTGACCTAACATAATCGTTTGGTGTGCTTTCATCGTAAAGCCTTTTTGAAATCGGACACTGTGGCTGGATTTACAACAAGTGTATCTTTAAAATGGTGTCAAATACTTGTATGTTTGAGGAATTTTAATTACGGGATTTCTGTTGATTTGAATTTGGCGCCCTGCAGTTTCACTGGCTGTTGAAGAGGTGGGTCTAGCGTCCCAAATACCCTAGTGAAGTTTATGCAACTGCTGTTTCAGATCTTCAAAAAACTTTACGGAAAAAGCACACCATGCTATAATCTGAGTACAGCGCTCAGAGCCCAAACAAGCCATACAGATATCCACCATGTTGTGGAGTCAACAGAAGTCAGAAATAGTATTATAAATATTCACTTACCTTTATTGATCTTCATCAGAATGCACTCCCAGGTATCCCAGTTCCACAATAAATGTTTGTTTTGTTCGATAACGTCCATAATTTATGTCCAAATACCTCCTTTTTGTTCGCGTGTTTAGTTCCAAAATCCAAATTGATGACGCGCAGGTCAGGCGAAAAGTCCAAAAAATTCATTACAGTTCGTAGAAACATGTCAAATGATGTATAGAATCTATCTTTGGGATGTTTTTAACATAAATTTTCAATAATGTTTCAACCGGAGAATTCCTTTGTCTTCAGAAATGCGATGGAACACAGGTCGCTCTCACGGGAGCGAGCGTGATCAGCTCATGCCAGACACCTGACTCAAAGAGCTCTCCTTCCCTCATTCTTCACAGTAGAAGCATCAAACAAGGTTCTAAAGACTGTTGACATCTAGTGGAAGCCTTAGGGTGTACAATATGACCCCAAAGACACTGTATATTGGATAGGCAAACCTACAAACCTCAGATTTCCCACTTCCTGGTTGGATTTTTTCTCAGGTTTTTGCCTGCCATATGAGTTCTGTTATACTGACAGACATCATTCAAACAGTTGTAGAAGCTTCGGAGTGTTTTCTATCCACATCTACTAATAATATGCATATTTTAGCTTCTGGGATTGAGTAGCAGGCAGTTTAATCTGGGCACCTTAATCATCCCAGCTACTCAATACTGCCCCCAGCCATAAAAAGTTAACATACAGTATGTATCTGACTCAGGTTTGTTAGATCTCTCCACTGTAGTAGCTGATTTGTGATGAGCTCCACCCCCTGCTCATGGCATATTCTGCTCCCAAGTGCTTCAATTTGACCTGCACCTGGTTCAACGCGTTCCTCCCGAACGTTAACTACTTTCTTTCTCTATTTATTTAGTTTATTGATCACAGCAGGATGTGACTATCACTCACATAGACTTCTTGGCATGGTAAATGATGCATGATTCAATTCCTGCTGACTAACGTGTATTGATCTTGTAAGTGTTTGTATACTTTTCAATACATTACACTAAAAGGTGTGGTCTCCATGTTTCCAAGACTTATAGCTAAAAGTCTTGAACTTGTCTCAAATATATCTGTTCTGACACAAACCTGTCTTCTCTAATGGGTGAAGATTTATGCAGTTTCACAATAAATGGGAGTTTTCCCTTCTGTTCTCGATCCAACAAGGATCATTGAGGTTTCGAATAATCTAATAATATTTCTCCCAGAGATGTCATGAGCACTCAAGAAATCTGACCACCCATGTAATCAAATAACAATAATTGTATATTTCTGGACAAAAAGTAAAGTGAATTTAAACACTTCACCCTAGTTGTTCCTGTAAGTCACTCTGGATAATAATGTCAGCTAAATGACTGGAATGTAAATGTATTTGTCCAATAGAACAAAATTGAACATGTGCAAAGCATACACAGAATATACACAGTATTGCATCCTAATGAGTGATGAAGGGACACATAAAAATGGAACAGGAAGCCAAGTAACACAAACGCAAACAACACTTTGCCCCTGAACTGAAGGTAATATGTAAAAGATTTACAAATGATTTGGTTGGTGATAGTTTGTCACACTGCTGTTTTTACATTCACTTTCTCTGCAAATGAGCCCTTAAGTTTATATTCCTTTAGTTACATTTCCAGTCAATGTGACAAGCCCTACTTTTGAATTGAGAAACCCTGACCAACTTTCATTTCTTCCAATGTGTGGTCTATAACCCACGTGTATTTAAGATTCTGTTTCTTTAAGTTATGTTTTGTGTCATGAGCCTGTTTCACAACTTCCTGCAAAAAATAGCGGGCTCTGTCTGTGTTGCTCCTATTTGTTATTGTTTGAATCCGGGAAGACGATCTGGATCCCAGTCAGAGGAAAACACCTCTTTTTGCAACCCAGTCTCTAATTAAGGATGTATTATATTGTAACAACCCTGGGTTTATAAGCGCGGATATCGGCTGTGCCACTTGAGCATGCTTTTTGCGGTCTATCAACTGTGCCCCAAAAGCATGCTCAAGGGGCAGAGTCACTATCTGCTCTTATAAACACAGGGCCTTTACACAGCTCCCTCCTTTCATAGAGCGTGTCATAGATTGCAACTCAATGTCTTACAGGAATGGCTCACTGGCCAAGCACACGCACGTTCGTGGATTAGCTAACTTGCTTTGGCTGACGTTAGCTATTAGCTGTGTACAATGCCAGAGGATTGTTTAAAAGAGAAACTCACATATACTACTATGAGATAGTACTCCCTTATTTATGTTTATCATCACCTTTTATAATGACAACAATGCCTTGCGAGCCGGCTTACATTTGTAGTATATCATAACATATATTATTTACTCATAGCCTAGCAGAGTGGCCTGGAACCATATAACTAAAACACATCCCATGACTGAGACTTAGGGGGCGATTACTCAAACATACTTCTGCATTAACCCAGGCACATTCTGTCCAGGTCAAAAGCACATTCTAACCACAAACCAACTGTAAAGCACCAAACACAATGGTCGAACTGAAGTTATCACATAAATCCCCACCAAGGCAGGGAAACTCCCTAGCCTAAAGCACCAACGCTTAGTCCCAGTTCCCCCTATTGCCCCCTAACTCATGGCCTCTTGACACATATCTTGACACACACATTGACACGCACGTACAGTATAGCGCACGAACACACACACCCCACACTCATTTCAACTGACATCCCTGGACACACAAACCCCTTCTTGGACCACAGTCAGTTCCAGTTCCCCTTTTCTCAACCCCTTGACACACACAGACACACAGACATCTCAACGCACACACACCCCACACTCAAGTCAACTGAGCTGGGGCCAGGATCAGACAACTTCAAGAAGCACCAATGGGGCACTGGCAAAGGGTCGGACAGGACCTGCCTCCAACCTCCACCAACCAGTCAGATGACAGAACTACAAGAATCAACATACGTCATTCTATGTTTAAATACCTCTGCACACTCTGTTTAGGGATCCTTTTTCAGCTGACTCCTTCTGAGCCAAATGAGAGGATCCGTGCACGCTTTGTATCAGATATCTTTACCTTTAATAAACCTGCCTTGAATCATACCATATCCACCTGGTCCAGCGTCTCAACTTGGTCTCTCTCCTCCAGTAACAGTACGTCAATCAAACACTTTTCCAGTCGAAGCACTGTTTCCTGAAGCATTCTGCCCTATTCTGAAATAATTCTCTGGGTATACCGTCATGCTGTGGATGTTTGGTCAGGAAGTGTCGTTATGTGAATTTGTTCGTTTTGATTGACTCATTACTCATTACTCATTTACCAAAAGATGGCACAGTGATGCCATCTGTTGGTAAATGTTCATTACTGCAACTCTTGTGTTTTACCGGGGTGCTTGAGATACCCGGATGTGTTGTGATGTACTGAACAAGACTGGTTACTCGCATCAATGCCTCTGTCTCGTCATTTAACATTCAAACGGATACAGGATTAGTCTATAGTTGACAATAATAATGTAATTGAATGTGCTATAGTATAATTTTTTCATTGATGAAAACAATTGTAGATGGGGATGGGTAGGCTACTTCATTCAGTGAATACTGAATGTATTGCTATTTCTGGGAGTATGTTAATGTCATATTTTCAGCTGATGAACTATGGCAATGTCGAACTAATTTCTAAATCTTTATTTTAGTCAAGATGCGATGAGACAGAGTAACCAATCAGCTTCACTGCAGATGTTCAACCCACCACCCCCACTGCCCTCCCTCCACAAGTAGCCACATCCTCTTCTCCTGTTCAACTACTTTGTCACCACACTAAAAATTACTATTCTTATACCCCTGTGCCCATTTCAGTGGAACATGATCCATCCAAGGCCTCAGCTGGATGCCTAAAATGTGAGAAATTTAAACAAGATAGTAGTGTATGTAGTTCCAAGAAAACACACGAGTGCCCCTCTGTGTCAATGTTGAAATGCCACACATGGAATATGTCAAAGGAGATAGTGATATGAGTGAGATCATATGAAAATAAAGACACCTTCGGATCTAAAATGAGTGTGGGATGCCCTCGTGTCTCATTTTTTGTCATTGCTGATGAAAATTGATGAAAGAGAGGAATGCAGCTAAAAAATAAATGTACTTTTTTTAAATTCCGTTTTGTACTGTTGAAAACAGGATGTGGGCAGTAGTACCCCAAATATGTATTTGTTTGTTTCATCGATTCCACCCCCTCCCCACCAAATACTGGTAGTTATTTTAAAAACCTGTGGAACCACAATCTGGTGTTTAATATGCTATTCTTTATGTTTTGCTGTGCTTTTCGCAATAAAAAATAATTTATACTTTCATCATAAAACAAATGCATCACACCACTCTGTCACGCCCTGATCTGTTTCACCTGTCCTTGTGCTGGTCTCCACCCCCTCCAGGTGTCACCCATCTTCCCCATTATCCCCTGGGTATTTATACCTGTACTTTCTGTGGCTGTTGCCAGTTCGTCTTGTTTGTTCAAGCCCACCAGCGGTTTGTCTCAGCTCCTGGTTTTCCCTCCCAGAACATTTTACATAAATGAAAGTGCTGAACAAAGTCAAATTGACTGCAGAGTCAGTTTCGCAAAATACCTTGAGCACTGTTAAGTCTCTGAATTGTGAAAGACAATATTGAGAGGGTGCTCATCTAATCCACAACTTCCTGTTTTAAAGAAAAGCACATTTCATATAAACATCTCAACTGAATCCACAGCATAACAGCTACATTTTATCCATCAACCTAACATCTCAATTACATTTTTGTATTAAAATGTTCTACATCAAAAATGGACATGATCTCAAAGAGATAACATTGTCGAATTGGTAAATACACTTTAGAATGTATGTTATCCATTATCCCTAAGGCATGACACCTATCGATCTAAGTAAAGCCAAATGTTGGGGCTTGAATTATGCCTTCCACCATGAACTTCTTGAATTGTTCGTAATTCTGGTGCATGGGTAAACGCATCACAACTCGCAAGTGTTTGCCTCAGGGTAGACCTTGTGTTCAGGCAGGAACTCTAATGTTGGCTGTGTGTCGAAGCCAAGTGGGGGTATTTCTTCTGCTCCTGACACAAATTGGAGGACCATTCCACATGTAACTGGTGCCCCGGGTCCTGTAAATTTGACCAATCCGTTTCAAACAGGGTTAATTTAATCTGAACATCACTTTATTGATACATTGACAATGTAGTTGTATCCAAATATGATATGTTTTCTCAGACAATAGCAATCATGAATTTACCATCGATCTCTAAGAGGAAGACCTCCAGCAGATTAGAACTAGTTCCTCCTGTCTCCTGCTGTTAGTACCCGCCGGGGAGCGTTTGGTAGGAACAGCTCCAAAAGGTCTTCAGATGTCAATAGCTTTGTGACACCAGCTCACGAAGCATGTGTGGGTGTGCCCTCAGACATTCTAGAAGGTCAAGGGTCTTCAGCAGTTCTGTAAATCTAAAACAGGAATTTTTGATGGTGAATCCAAAAGATTACCAAATATTTAACAGTCAGTTCTACATAACTACTTTATTTTTCTCCTGTACTCACTGCTTAATAGGTTCCTTCAGTCTGTCAGTGAGAAATGCCTCTGTAGTTTCTTTCACAAACCTGTATCACTCTGTCAAGCTGGTAAGGTATTTGTACACCCCCAGCATTGTGAATGTGTCCATTGCTTCAAATGATGTCAATCTGGCCTCTTCCAGGCTGGCACCGGCTTGTATATGTGAAGGAATGAATTCCCTAGGTTTTATTACCTATTAAATATATACTTTAGGTAACCTTTCTTACACTGTAATGTTAAAAAAAGTTCTCATTGAACTGAACCTTTTTGAGTGCGTCTCAGAAGGTATCCTCCATAATGTCCTCCAGTCCAGGCGGGGGGGGGGGGGCAGTGCCAGCAAAGCAAACGGAATATCCGTTCACTCAAGAAAGGTGATGCTGCTCCAGCTTGCACCAGACAGACTGCCACCATTGCCCCCAAAGTCTGGTATTGGCCAGTCTCGCGTGCTACAGAAATAATAAAAATAATAACGAAACAAACAAATATTGGATGGAAGACAGGAAACGTCATGATATGGATCATATGATATGGATCATACGATATATATACATATATATAACATTAAACCAATAATCATACACAAATTTCAGAGGATGATTTGCTTTACTTTGAATGATTGGCAACACTTGATGGTATAGGTATGATGCTTTGTAACATGAGCATAACAACTGTCATTTAATGCACATTCAGAAAGAAGTGTACCATAGCTTTGGTACAACATTTACATGAAAAACACTGTCTTTCTAAGACAATTCATAAATCCACTGCTGGGTAAATTAGATTCTAAACCAAATTCAGATCCGTAGGTTTAGAAGCTAAATAGGCATTTAACTGTAGTTCCTCTTAATAAGTGTTGAAAATATCAGCTTTATTATGTATTGTAATTGAATAATGTACATACCATCTCTGTTCAGCTCCAGGGATTTGGAGTCCTCTTGCCCAGTGAACAAGCAACTATTTCTGATCTCCCTTAGGAGAAGGCAGGCAAGCTCTCGAAGTGGTACACCATCAGATGGATTCCTCCCCATACATTTGTGTCTACAAACACTATGCTTAGCTTGCAGGTGGCGTCGAGGATGGCAGGACCTGGCTCTGAGAAACATTTACCATATTGGCCATATTGTTCTCTGTCCACCTTTTTAGCCAGCCTGAAGAGCAGCATCTTCAGAGAATTTCTTTAAAATAAAAACATAAAAGCAAACATTATTAACCCAAAACATAGATCTCGCAATTATTCAGAACTTTTGAATGGTTAATATCAAGCATACTCTTCATCAGTGGATGCCAAGGCAGGTGGGGACCTGGTGAGTGTAGACACTTGTGAGGCAGGTGGGGACCTGGTGAGTGTAGACACTTGTGAGGCAGGTGGGGACCTGGTGGGTGTAGACACTGGTGAGGCAGGTGGGGACCTGGTGGGTGTAGACACTGGTGAGGCAGGTGGGGACCTGGTGGGTGTAGACACTGGTGAGGCATGTGGGTGTAGACACTTGTGTGGCAGGTGGGTGTAGACACTTGTGAGGCAGGTGGGGACCTGGTGGGTATAGACACTTGTGAGGCAGGTGGGGACCTGGTGGGGGTAGACACTTGTGAGGCAGGTTGGGACCTGGTGGGTGTAGACACTTGTGAGGCAGGTGGGGACCTGGTGGGTGTAGACACTGGTGAGGCAGGTGGGTGTAGACACTTGTGAGGCAGGTGGGGACCTGGTGGGTGTAGACACTTGTGAGGCAGGTGGGAACCTGGTTGGTGTAGACACTTGTGAGGCAGGTGGGGACCTGGTTGGTGTTGACACTTGTGAGGCAGGTGGGAACCTGGTTGGTGTAGACACTTGTGAGGCAGGTGGGGACCTGGTTGGTGTTGACACTTGTGAGGCAGGTTGGGACCTGGTTGGGACCTGGAGGCTGCTTAGTTTTGTGTTGGTTTATTTTCCTGAAAAACCACAATACTTTTCAGTGGTTCTCAAACTTCTCTGCAACCCCCATATGTTTCACAATGTAGTAGTAGCCCAGAAATAGCTAAACAAATTCACCAAGTATTGGCCTTGATTAGTAGCTGATAAGTTTAATCTATTGTAGTAACTCTGTAATATATAAAATACATGTAACAAGGTGTCCCTGAGGTTTGACAACCACTGCCCTGTGTTATTTTTTTTCAGATATAAGCATGAAGGAGCACTAGTACTTATGATGTCAGATTGTTGAATCCGTCTAAATGTGAAAGTAGTCACCTCCACCTGATCCTCAGCCAGCCAAATAGTGAAGAAAACCGCATCTTTAACAATCCCGCTGTCCTCCACTGTTCCTGCCTGGGCACGTGTGTAACTGGTGGATGAAAGTATCAGGGGCCCCAACGAACATTACTATGTCCTATAAGCATTAAGAAAATTGCACATTAACAAGTTTAATGAGGTCCAAGACTTTTCCCGAGAGAAAGCGGATATTATCTTGTTGTACTGTACCTGAGAAGGTTGAGAGAGGAAGAACCTCTTCCTCTTGCTTCCTCCATCTGCGTACTTGATGGTAACCAGTGTCCCCTCAGCTGGTTCAATAATTTGTGCAACAGCATGAATCCTTTCAGAAACAGTCTTTAATGACAACGAATCACAGAATAAATATGTCCCCATGTGCAGTTGCAAAATGTAGTTTGGCTTTTTTGGGGGCGGTTTTGGAACAGTGGATTCTTCCTTGCGGAGTCCTTAGGACTCGTTTTACTGTGGATATAGATACTTTTGTACCCGTTTCCTCCAGCATCTTCACAAGGTCCTTTCCTGTTGTTCTGGGATTAATTTGCTCTTTTCGCACCAAAGTACGTTCATCTCTAGGAGAGAGAACACATCTCCTTCTTGAGTGGTATGATGGCTGCATGGTCCCATGGTGTTTATACTTGCGTACTATTGTTTGTACAGATTAACGTGAGAGGCAGCCCCAAACATGTATTGGGAGGGGGCACACGGGGAGTGTGGCGAAGTCAGGTAGGAGACCTGCGCCAACTCCCCGTGCTTACCGTGGAGAGAGAGGGCGTCCTACTGGTCAGGCACCGTGTTATGCGGTTGTTAGAGGAAATTATAAGTTGAGATGATTAATTGTGTATACATTATTGATTAGAACCATTTATTCTAATACTATTATGTTATGGTATGAAAAGTAAAAGTTATTGGTTAAGCTGTTACTGAAAATGTAAGCAGAACGAATTAATTGTCTGTGCCTCCTGGGCGGTTTAAGGGGTAGCGATGCTATGGCTTGTCTGACAGATAAGAAATGTCTGGGAGACGTTCCAGGCCTAATGAACAATGGGCTCTTGTGAGAATCGGAGAGAGGGGGGATAAACTGATGATGTCATGTTCAGTTTATAACCTGTGGAAAAATGTGTATGCTTCAGTACTCTCTGGAATTAAACGCTCTTACCTGGCTTTTAAGACTGGTCTGGATCTACTTCATGCATAATTAATGAACTTACACATCATTAATGAATTAGAAACGAGTGCGAAATTGGTTTTGGCAATTAAAACAAAGGAATTTAGAATTCCTCTATCAGTGGTGGAGCGCACGGTGTCCCCAGTGCGCGTGCTTAGCCCGGTGCGCTACTAGAGTGGGCATCGAGCCAGGTGCCATGAAGCCGGCTCTGCGCATCTGGTCTCCAGTGCGTCTCCTCGGGCCGGCGTACATGGCACCAGCCTTACGCATGGTGTCCCCGGTTCACCAGCACAGCCCAGTGCGGGCTATTCCACCTCGCCGCACTGGCCTGGCTACGGGGAGCATTCAACCAGGTAAGGTTGGTTAGGCTCGGTGCTCAAGAGCTCCAGTGCGCCTGCACGGTCCGGTCTGTCCGGTGCCGCACCAGGCTGTCTCTCCGTCTTCTCCCTACAGGTGCTCCCGCCTGTCTAGTGCCGCCAGAGCCTTCCTCCTGCCCAGCGCCGCCAGAGTCGCCCGTCTGTCCTGAGCCGCCAGAGCCGCCAGTCAGCCAATCAGGAGTCACCAGAGCCGTCAGCCAGCCAGGAGCCGCCAGAGCCGTCAGTCAGCCAGGCGATGCCAGAATCGCCATTCACTCCGGAGCTGCCGAAGTCTCCCGCCTGTCCGGCGCTGCCGGAATCTCCCGTCCATTCGGGACCCGTGGCGTGGGTCCCCAGACCAAGGTCGGTGGCGAGGGTCGCCACGGAGGCGGGCTAAGAGGCGCAAAAAAACTATGGTGAAGTGGGGTCCACATCCCGTGCCGGGTCCACATCCCGCGCCAGAGCCGCCCCGCGGACAGACGCCCACCCAGACCCTCCCATATAGGTTCAGGTTTTGTGGCCGGAGTCCGCACCTTTGGGGCGGGGGGGGGGGGGGGGGGGGGGGGGGTACTGTCACGTTCTGACCTTAGTTCCTTTGTTTTTGTCTGTGTTTTAGTATGGTCAGGGCGTGAGTTAGGGTGGGCAGTCTGTTTGTTTTTCTATGTTGGTTTTTGAGTTCGGCCTAGTATGGTTCTCAATCAGAGGCAGCTGTCAATTGTTGTCCCTGACTGAGAATCATACTTAGGTAGCCTGGGTTTCACTTTTGGTTTGTGGGTGTTTGTTTCCATGTGAGTGTTTGGGCCACACGGTACGGTTTCATTTTGTTCACATTGTTTATTGTTTTGTTCCAGTGTTCAGTTTGCTTATTAAAAGATATGAATACTTACCACGCTGCACCTTGGTCCTCCTCTCTATCTCCAGATGACATCCGTTACAACGTGGTACCTTCAGGCATTTGGAAATTGCTCCCAAGGATAAATCAGACTTGTGGAGCTCTACAATTTTTTTCTGAGGTCTTGGCTGATTTCTTTTGATTTTCCCCTGATGTCAGGCAAAGGGGCACTGAGTTTGAAGGTAGGTCTTGAAATACATCCACAGGTACACCACCAATTGACTAAAATGATGTAAATTAGCCTAACAGAAGCTTCTAAAGTCATGACATAATTTTCATGAATTTTCCAAAGCTGTTTAAAGGCACAGTCAATTTAGTTTATGTAAATGTCTGACACACTGGAATTATGATTATAAGTGAAGTAATCTGTCTGTAAACAATTGTTGGAAAAATGACTTGTGTCATGCACAAAGTAGATGTCCTAACCGACTTGCCAAAACTGTAGTTTGTTAACAAGAAATTTGTGGAGTGGTTGAAAATCTAGTTTTAATGTCTCCAACTTAAGTGTTTGTAAACTTCCGACTTCAACTGTATAATAATATCCGACTGGTGTTAGACCTTATTGACTATTCTGATCTAATCCTCGAAGATAGTTTTATTGTCTTCTTAAACTTTTATAAAGCCTTCGATACAGTGGAACATGAGTTTCTATTTGTCTCCCTTGAGAAATTTGGTTTAGGAATTATTTTGTAGTACAATTAAAACTGTTTATATGAATGGGAACAGATCCTTTAAATTAAAGCATGGCACTTCTCCTAGATTTGATTTGAAAAGAGGAATTAGGCAAGGTTGCCCAATTTTGCCTTACCACTTCCTGCTTGCAACCCAACTTCTTACAAGTTCTGTTAAATCCAGTGATATAAAAGGTATATCTATTGCTGACAGAGATATTATCAGAAATCAGCTTGCAGATGACATCACCCTCTTTTTGAAAGATGCTGACCAGATTCCTACGGCAATATATATTAAATAAATATAAATATATTTTCCAAAGCATCTGGTCTTTGCATAAACCTTAATAAGTGTGAATTATTTGCTGTTAAAGACTGTGATACCCTCTACAGTATATGCAATATTCCAGTCAAGGAAAAAGTAACATACCTTGGGATTACCATATCTAAGAATCAACAGGAAAGGTACTTATTAAATTTCATACCTATTATTGAAAAAGCCCAAAAAGAAGTTGAACCATTGGTTGCAGAGGGATTTATCCTTGAAAGGTTGAGTATTGCTTTCTAAAGCTGAAGGTATCTCCAGACTTACTTATGCAGCCCAGTCCCTACATCTTGATAACAAAATAGGTAAAAGCGGTTGACCAGGTTCTTTTCAACTTTATCTGGGGAAAAAAATGATTTTCCTACTTTGAATAATACTTCAGATAAATTGGGCTAAACATTTCTTAAAGAATCCAACTTCAATTTGGAATCTCAGCCCTCATATCTTTTCCCGTTTTGGTGGCCTCAATTTTATGTTCCTTTGTAACTATAACATTGATAAGATTCCTACATTATCTGCTTTTCAAAGACAAGTATTCTTAGTGTGGTCGTTAATATATAAACATAATTTTCCCCCGCATAGGTATTTCATTTGGAACAATAAGGATATTTTGTATAGAAACAAGTCTTTATTTTTTAAGAACTGGTTTAATAATCATATCCTACTGGTGAGTGAACGTTTTAATGCAGAAGGATTGTTACTCAATTATGAGGAATGATATCTCGTTACAATATCCCTGTTACACCTAGAGTTTGCTATAGTCTTTGATGCTATTCCATCTGGAACTCTCGTTGTTTAGAGGTGTAGCCAGACCTCACCTTCTTGACCTACCCTCGCTTAATCCAGTTGCCTCACCAATAGGAAACATTTGTTTCTCCTTGCTCCCTTTTTTTCAAAGGGATATTTTATCCATTCCTTATGTCACAACTTACTGGAATACATTACAAAAAGTCTGGTTACACATACCTGCTTGTTAACAAGGTCAAAGAAGTCTCTTTCAGAATGATCCATAAGTATTGCCCTGCGAATCATTACCTGAAGAAACTTTTAAAAGACATTAACATTAACTGTCCTTTTTGTGTTGAGCATCCAGAAACAGTTTTGCATTTATTTTGGCATTGTCTCCATGTAAAAAAAAATGATGGAAAGATATTTACAGTTTTATAATTGTTTATATTCTTGATTACATTTGTTTTGTTATAGGAGAATGTGCTGCTCGGTTTCCTTAAAATAAGGATGAAGAAAAACAATTTTACCTTGTAAATCTAATTGTGCAAATGGGAAAATGTCATATTCATAAATGTAAATTCACTAATAAAAAAACTCTTCAGTGTTTTCTATAAGGAATTTGAGCAGTACATTAAGACCATTTAACATTCTTCTAATAAGAAAGCTGTTAAAACAATCAATGTGTGTTTCTTTTAAGGTTTTTGCATTAAATGTCATTTGTTGTACCCCCTAGCATATGTTATCATTGTCTATTTGTATGCTTCTTATATGTATACTGGTTTTTCTACATAAAAAAATGTCCATCATAAAAAAAAGACTTAGTTGTCGTCCTGATGTACAAAACTGACTGCTACTATATGTATTATTTTGTCAATATATTTCACTAAGTTTATTACAATGTAAAAAAATATATAATAATACAAATAAAAGACCCAAACCTGCATGTTTGCTGTTCACCTTCTATATATGTCAGAGACTTAGTTGTTATGATCATAACCTGTAAAATGTACAATTTATTTCCTCTAAGTATAATAATACAAGCAATTACGACCTTTGCTAGCAAAATTCGCTGTTGTCAAAAATACAGGACCTGTTCAGCAGCCCTTACGAAAAAAGATTGCAGTCGGTGTGCAGTATAACTGCATTATGCTGCAAATACTGCATCCAAAATAACAGTTTTTCTTAATGCAGTAATTTTGCAGTGTAACTGCCGTTAGAGTGCAGTTTACTGCATCCAAAATACCACAGTTGACTGCAGTTACTGCACTTTTACTGCAGTTTCAAAACTGCAATCTTTCTTTTATAAGAGAGGGCTCAACGTTACAGAGCAGTACAATCATACTATAACAACACTTCAAAATTGACCAGGAACATACCGATTAAGTATTACTTTTATTGCCATAGTTTCCATGTGTTTGATGCCATTACATTCGCTCCGTTACAGCCATTATTATGAGCGGTCCTCCCGTCAGCAGCTTCCACTGATTGTATTAGTTTGTTGACCTAGGAATTGTTCACGTTACTGTACCAAATCTTAATATAACTCTGGAGATCCAATTGGTCTCCACCAAAATGGGAAAATGTCCATTTTGGGTTCTTTGCCTCTTATGTGTGGAACAATACACAGCATTCCTTGCAGTTAGATATTCTGGTGCCTTTCGGGTATTTAACATTATTGATTGGAAACTTATGTTACAGAATGCGATTGCTTTTCTTAAATATGTTTAATGTTGTGTATCTGCTGGCCTTCTAGGCAGAGTTGTAAAGAAAAAGCCATATCTCAGACTGGTCAATAAAAATAAAAGATTAAGATGGGCAAAAGAACACAGACACTGGACAGAGGAACTCTGCTTGGAAGGCCAACATCCCGGAGTCGCCTCTTCACTGTTGATGTTGAGACTAGTGTTTTGCGGGTACTATTTAATGAAGCTGCCAGTTGAAGACTTGTGAGGCGTCCGTTTCTCAAACTAGACACTAATGTGCTTGTCCTCTTGCTCAGTTGTGCACCGGGGCCTCCAAGTCCTCTTTCTATTCTGGTTAGAGCCAGTTTGCTCTGTTCTGTGAAGGGAGTAGTACACAGCGTTGTACGAGCTATTCAGTTTCTTGGTAATTTCTCACATGGAATCGCTTTCATTTCTCAGAACATGAATAGACTGACGAGTTTCAGAAGAAAGTTCTCTGTTTCTGGACATGTTGATCCTGTAATCGAACCCACAAATGCTGATGCTCCAGATACTCAACTAGTCTAAAGAAGGCCAGTTTTATTGCTTTAATCAGAACACCAGTTTTCTAACGATCAATTAGCCTTTTAAAATTAAACTTGGATTAGCTAACACAACGTGCCATTGGAACACTGACGTGATGGTTGCTGATAAATGGGCCTCTGTATGCCCATGTAGATATTCAATTTTATTTTATTTTAAATCAGCCGTTTCCAGCTACAATAGTCATTTACAACATTAACAATGTCTATACTGTATTTCTGATCAATTTTATGTTATTTTAAATATACCATTTTTTTGCTTTTCTTTCAAATACAAGGACATTTCTAAGTGACCCCAAACTTTTGAACGGTAGTGTATATTAGGACTTATTTATGTACTGGGTTTTATTTTTTAATGTATACAGGGCTCTTGTAAAATAGTTTTATCTTAATGTGAATTCCTTTTTAATTAAAGGTTAATAAAACATGTAAATACATTCTACTAGGCCAAACCCTGATTGCAGACTAACTTTGATATTAGGCCTACACATGTAATAATATTGATAAGCCAATATTAATTGAGTAGGTTACAATTGTAGTGTCATGGAGGATCACCTTGTTGTCCTCCCTGGTCCCATTCCATATTGACAGGCTACAATGTATGCCATCTACCATTGTGTTCTCTTGGCTCCACCAACTGCTGTATCTGCAGCTTTTCTGATTCATTGTACAGCTTGTAGATATGTCATAATGCATGTAGATGTTTATGCCATTAAACAATAATATAGGATCATTCTTAACAATATCCTCATAAAGCACAGACACAACTTGGAAACTGAAGAGGATTTATTATATAGAGATAAGTGGGGGAGTAGATGGAGAATGAGAGAGCTCCTTCACAGGTATAGGGACAGGAGTGGGCTTTAGGAGATGATGTGGTTTGTTCATTTTGTTGTTGGTTTCATTGCAGTGGCAGAAAATGGCGGCGCACCTGGGTCCACCTATCTACCAAGATAGGTCAAATGGAAGAATTCAATAAACTTTTATGTATATTTTTCTATAGATTGGAATGTCCACAGTGCAAGGTGTTCTACATTGGACGGACAAAGAGACGCCTTCAAGACCGCTTAGCAGAACGCAAGTACGCCAAACGGGTAGGCAATGAAGACTACCCCATGGCAAGGCACTACAAGTCCCTACACCATGGCAACCCTGCCTCCCTACAAACTATGGGCATTGATCATATTCCGGCATCTATTAGAAAAGGGGACAGTTGATCTCATCCTGTCAGTAGAGAATGCCTGGTTATTCTTTTTAAATGCCTTCCTCACCATCTTAAATAAGCATGCCCCATTCAAGAAATGTAGAACCAGGAACAGATATAGCCCTTGGTTCTCTCCAGACCTGACTGCCCTTAACCAACACAAAAACATCATATGGCGTTCTGCATTAGCATCGAACAGCCCCGGTGATATGCAACTTTTCAATACCAATAACAGAGGCAGTTAGAAAAGCCACGGCTAGCTTTTTCAAGCAGAAACTTGCTTCCTGCAACACAAACTCAAAAAGGTTCTGGGACACTGTAAAGTCCATGGAGAATAAGAGCACCTCCTCCCAGCTGCCCACTGCACTGAGGATAGGAAACACTGTCACCACCGATAAATCTGCTATAATTGAGAATTTCAACAAGCATTTTTCTACGGCTGGACATGCTTTCCACCTGGCTACCCCTACCCCGGTCAACAGAGCAGCTCACAGATCACTGCACCTGTACATAGCCCATCTATAATTTAGCCCAAAAAACTACCTCTCCCCCTACTGTATTTATGTATTTTGCTCCTTTGCACCCCATTATTTTTTCTCTACCTTGCACATTCTTCCACTGCAATTCTACCATTCCAGTGTTTTACTTCGCCACCATGGCCTTTTGTTTTTTTGCCTTTACCTCCCTTATCTCACCTCATTTGCTCACATTGTATATGGACTTATTTTTATACTGTATGTTTGTTTTACTACATGTGTAACTCTGTTTGTGTCAAACTGCTTTGCCAGGTCGCAATTGTAAATGAGAACTTGTTCTCAACTTGCCTACCTGGTTAAAAAAAGGTGAAATACATTTTTTTTTAAATTAATAAACAACTAAGATAACGTTTGGACTATAGAGATGACAGCCCAGACCCGTATTGTGTGCAGTGACAAATTAAATATAGGTCCATGTACCTTTGCACTTATTTGGGTTCTGTCTTTTCTGGCACTCTGCAGTGCCAGTGTCCTCCTCCATGGTCACAATGGACACCTGCTTCTCTTCCACTGAACTTCAACCTGAATGAACAAAAAAAACTGAATTGAAACTCTTAGGTGGCACATACACATTATTTGCTGGTCCAAATTCACTCCCTATCCCTCCTCCTTGGCCCTGACTTAACTCAGATTTTTCTGAAGGGTCTGGATAGGTATAATCAGGAAAGTGGTGGAGCTTACACCGCATTGCTTACACATTGACAAACATCTAAGGGTTAGGGCCAAGGGAAAGAGTTAGGGAGTGAACTGGGAATGGCTGACCCCCAACCCCCTTTGTACACTGTTGCTACTCCCTGTTTGTTTGTTACCTATGCATAGTCACTTCGCCCCCACCTACATGTACAGATTACCTCAACTAGCCTGTACCCCCCCACTCTGCCCCGATTCTGGTGCCCCCTGTATATAGCCTCGTTATTGTTACTCTTATTGTGTTACCTCTATTACTTTTATTGTAGTCTACTTCTGGAGGCAGCTCTGCAGAGTGGTCATTAGCTGGCACAGCCACAAAATCAGATTTTAAACCTAACCACACTGCTAACCCTAAATTAGGACAAAAATTGTTGTCATGAATTTTTTACAATATAGCCAGCCTATCTAAGGGGTGTCGTGGAAATTTCCTTAATTACCAAATGATGAGAGAGCAAATCACACACCAGTCAGAGTTATGCTTAATCTTCACCTTTAATAATAATTACACTTTTACAATAGCATTTTGACTTTCAACAGTTCAGTATCTCTAATGAAAAGTTGAGAGTGGTCAACATAATGGCAACTGGGATCCTTTATAGCAAAGATCCACCCCCCGTAGTCGACATGACAAACCACAGGTCTTAGGAACTTACACAAAGAAAGACTTTACTTCAGAGAGGAATATCCCCTAGCCAGACAGAATTGGCTATAAATTATCGTTCAGTTTGGTCTCCTAAACAAAGCTCTTATCTCGTCCTTGGTACAAAATGGTACCAAGACATTACCCCCACCCAATGATACAGTGCCTTGCGAAAGTATTCGGCCCCCTTGAACTTTGCGACCTTTTGCCACATTTCAGGCTTCAAACATAAATATATAAAACTGTATTTTTTTGTGAAGAATCAACAACAAGTGGGACACAATCATGAAGTGGAACGACATTTATTGGATATTTCAAACTTTTTTAACAAATTAAAAACTGAAAAATTGGGCGTGCAAAATGATTCAGCCCCTTTTACTTTCAGTGCAGCAAACTCTCTCCAGAAGTTCAGTGAGGATCTCTGAATGATCCAATGTTGACCTAAATGACTAATGATGATAAATACAATCCACCTGTGTGTAATCAAGTCTCCGTATAAATGCACCTGCACTGTGATAGTCTCAGAGGTCCGTTAAAAGCGCAGAGAGCATCATGAAGAACAAGGAACACACCAGGCAGGTCCGAGATACTGTTGTGAAGAAGTTTAAAGCCGGATTTGGATACAAAAAGATTTCCCAAGCTTTAAACATCCCAAGGAGCACTGTGAAAGCGATAATATTGAAATGGAAGGAGTATCAGACCACTGAAAATCTACCAAGACCTGGCCGTCCCTCTAAACTTTCAGCTCATACAAGGAGAAGACTGATCAGAGATGCAGCCAAGAGGCCCATGATCACTCTGGATGAACTGCAGAGATCTACAGCTGAGGTGGGAGACTCTGTCCATAGGACAACAATCAGTTGTATATTGCACAAATCTGGCCTTTATGGAAGAGTGGCAAGAAGAAAGCCATTTCTTAAAGATATCCATAAAAAGTGTTGTTTCAAGTTTGCCACAAGCCACCTGGGAGACACACCAAACATGTGGAAGAAGGTGCTCTGGTCAGATGAAACCAAAATTTAACTTTTTGGCAACAATGCAAAACGTTATGTTTGGCGTAAAAGCAACACAGCTCATCACTCTGAACACACCATCCCCACTGTCAAACATGGTGGTGGCAGCATCATGGTTTGGGCCTGCTTTTCTTCAGCAGGGACAGGGAAGATGGTTAAAATTGATGGGAAGATGGATGGAGCCAAATACAGGACCATTCTGGAAGAAAACCTGATGGAGTCTGCAAAAGACCTGAGACTGGGACGGAGATTTGTCTTCCAACAAGACAATGATCCAAAACATAAAGCAAAATCTACAATGGAATGGTTCAAAAATAAACATATCCAGGTGTTAGAATGGCCAAGTCAAAGTCCAGACCTGAATCCAATCGAGAATCTGTGGAAAGAACTGAAAACTGCTGTTCACAAATGCTCTCCATCCAACCTCACTGAGCTCGAGCTGTTTTGCAAGGAGGAATGGGAAAAAATGTCAGTCTCTCGATGTGCAAAACTGATAGAGACATACCCCAAGCGACTTACAGCTGTAATCGCAGCAAAAGGTGGCGCTACAAAGTATTAACTTAAGGAGGCTGAATAATTTTGCACGCCCAATTTTTCTGTTTTTGATTTGTTAAACAAGTTTGAAATATCCAATAAATGTCGTTCCACTTCATGATTGTGTCCCACTTGTTGTTGATTCTTCACAAAAAAATACAGTTTTATATCTTTATGTTTGAAGCCTGAAATGTGGCAAAAGGTCGCAAAGTTCAAGGGGGCCGAATACTTTCGCAAGGCACTGTATATATCAAATTGTCATTTTAGATACTCTCATTCTAAATACAACCAATTCTGGACAAGCTCACGGAGAGGAATATGAGCCTCTAGGTCAAGATAAGGGCAACAAGAGAGGGAACATAGAATGGTTCCAGACACTGCCATCTTCCTCTCCCCGATGGGAAAAGTAGGGAGTGACTGGCACACAGACACAGTGGAGCCAAGAGATAATTGGTTCTCCATCAATCATCCCTTCATGGTTTAAAATATATGTTTACACATGATGACACCTTGACCTCTCCCCTCTCTGCGGCCCAAACAACTTAGTCCTGACAGAGAACAAATAACTGCAAATGGCCACCACTATAGTACAACAAAATACATTCTCATGAGAAATAACTCATAAGCATATCATGAAAATAAAACATCTTATCCATGTTACCCAACTAATTCCGATTAATCCCCAACAGGGGAAATCGCTCAGTTCTGCCTCCAGGACAAGACTGATGTCAACATGCTTGTGAAGTTAATGTAAAAATGGTCTATTTAGTGTAAATGCGTTTAATTGCAAGCCAACAGTATGTATAGACTAGTGCTTATGAAGCAACGTATGAATGCAATGTTATTCTACATTTATAAACTCGATTGTTTCCAAATGATATCACATTGTCAGTGTCATTTTCTTAACCTTATCACCATTGTTGCTTACAGCTGTTTTGATTGTACAGTTCAAATTAAGTGGTTAAAATTGATCAAATCTGGTTTAGAGATTGGGTGGGTTGTTTGTAGAGAGTTCAAGGAATTGTTATGATCTTCCCTACTCTGCTAAGTAAAATATATTTTGAGCTGTAGGCTATGGTTTATCTGACAAATAGGCTGGATACCTATTTGAAATAAAATGCACCGGCTACTCCTGTTTATTTAGATCTTGGCATGTAGCCTAGGCTACATCTGGAAACTCCAGGAATGAGGTAACTTTGATTTCAAAAGAGAACACAACACAACGGCTCCCGAGTGGTGCAGTCTAAGGTACTGCATCTCAGTGCTTGAGGCGTCACTACAGACACACTGGTCCGATTCCAGGCTGTATACCAACCGCCTGTGATCGGGAGTCCCATAGGGTGGTGCACAATTGTCCCAGCGTCGTCCGGGTTTGGCCGTCATTGTAAATAATAATTTGTTCTTAACTGACTTGCCTAGTTAAATAAAAGGTTACATTTGACTTCTGTCGCACTTGGTTGACAGAGTCCCCAGTGTTATTTCTGCTCAAGATTCAGTTCTCTCGCTTAGCTGCCCTGATTGGGATCAGTTCCCTCCATGGTTACCACAGTCACCTTCTCTGCATCCGTCACCACGGGCCCCTCCTCAACGGCCTTCTCCATGGTGACCATGGTCACCTTCTCCGCCTCCTCCATCAGCACAGGCCCCTCAGCTGCCTCCTCTATGGTGACCAGTCACCTTCTCTGCATCCTCCATCACCACGGGCCCTTCCGAAATATGCCGATACTGAAAACCATGCATACTATAAAGCAATACACTTTTGTGGTGGAAATACCATACAATTACACATTTTCAAAATAAAAAATGACATATACACAACGGTATTTGCAGTGTTTCAAATAATGTTTATTGCAAATGTGACAGGGGCCTTGTAGAAACTTGTTAGGCTACTAATTTTCAATAACCATGTATGACCACAAAAGCCTGTGTATAGTACGGCCAAGTACAGTAAAATAATGTGGTTGAAATGTGACTGGCTATATGCCAACATATATCATAGGAATTTAAATTACTAGTGATGCCACTGTGCGATTCTGGGAAGAATAAAAAGGCTAAAAATGAAAAACACAGATCCATAACTATAGACTGAGATCCCGTCACTCAGCCGGTGCTTACAACAAAGATGTCATTTGATAATTGATTGTTCACTCATTTGAATGTAAATGTAACACATTTAAGGGTGGTTCACACCAAAAAAATAGATACAACTTCAGCAAATACTTGCTCAATATAGATTTGATATCTTTCAAGTGTCTTTTATAGGGGAGTACATGATCCACTCCACGAACATGTGAGAATGCCAACCAACTGTTAATCAACTGTTGTTTACAAATCATTCATACTTGTGTCAAGGATTAGAATCTAATTTTCAGTTTTGAAATACCCAATTCTAACATTTAAAAATCTGATTAGAAAAGTTTTGTAAAACTTGGTCCTGTTGATTACTATAATTCCCAGCTGTGTCTCACTCTAGATAACTGCTGTCTGAAACCAGACATACACTGAAGGTGGACAACGAAACGTTTGTGTTAGTTTATTCCCTGGCCTGCTGAAAACAAAAAAATGAAAGCGGAAGTTGGGAAGTTTTGTATATTCTGTGTTCAAACCACCCTTTATTCGTGGTAGATTGGTTTAACACACCAACATTTTGAGTTTGAGCGCAATGGTACATAAAAACATTATTTATTTTCATAAAGACTTCACTCATGCGCTGCTTATTCGGCGAGTGTAACATCATTAGTTATAAACTAAGTAAAGAATATTTGTGTTAATCTGCATCCATCCCTTATGGCACTTTATTGGGGTATTCCCTTATAGAGTCACATGATGTTGTTTGTAAAATGCTATGTTCTCATTGCAATATGACAATGTTGCATGTACTCTGAGTGTACAAAACATTAATAACACCTTCCTAATACTGAGTTGCACTTGGGCCATGGAATCTAAAATATGACAAAAGCGTTCCACAGGGATGGTGGCCCATGTTGACTCCAATGCTTCCCACTGTTGTGTCAAGTTGGCTGGATGCCCTTTGGATGGTGGACCATTCTTGATACACATGGGAAACTGTTGAGCATAAAAACCCAACAGCGTTGCAGTTCTTGACACACTCAAACTGGTGCACCTGGCACCTACTACTATACCCAGTTCAAAGGCACTTAAATCTTTTGTCTTGCCCATTCATCCTTTGAATGGCACACGTACACAATCCATGTCTCAATTGTCTCAAGGCTTAAAAGTCCTTATTTTACCAGTCTCATCTCCTTCATCTACACTGATTGAAGTGTATTTAACAGGTAACATCAATAAGGGATCATAACTTTCACCTGGTCAGTCTACATCAGGGAAAGAGCAGATGTCCCGTACACTCAGTGTATGTAGACACTGGTATGGTGCTGGTGTAGAATAAAGCCTTATGTTAAAAAGTGGCCCTTTTTTTTAATCACTGGACAAGTTAGTGGAAATACAGTTACTGTTGTGGTTGTACTGGTCTTCATTTTATATGCTTTGCGCAACTTAGGACTTCTAGTATCATGGTGTGGAGTCTCCTCAGGTCTTCCTCATCTCCAATTTCAGTACCTTTCCATGACTTCCCCAAACTGGTGAAGACAATGGAGAAGGAACTTCCTGTTCTCAAGAGGCATGTCCTGCTGTTAGCCATTCCTAACATGAGCCTGAAAACCAACCAGAGGAAGAACGAGGCTCTCCAAGCCAACATATGGTGATCAGCTCTTGTATCTGGCTGTGGGGCAACAAAACCAATTTCAGGTCTCTCCGTTAGTGTAGACATAACCATCTTGGTAAGGGAGATCAGAATGTACTATCAGGCTTTTGGTCTTAATAATGAGTCTCTGCAGAGCCTTGCTGGTAGAACAAATGTGCCAGTGGACTGCTGAAAGCAGTCCTCAAGTCCCCTCTGAACAAGGAGATGAGCAAAGACGCATCAACATTCTGACCAAGACAGCTGGGTCAACATTGATGGTCTGAAGATGCGCAAAACTTACTGAAAAAGGCTCTGAAGGCCGATGAGTGAGATACTGTCAAAGAGACTGTTTTGATTATGTTTATCAAGATCGAGGGATGTTTTTTCATAAGTGCCTTTTAAATATACAAGGAAACTATATCTTGCCCAAATATATACATAAAATACTATGCTTCCTTTTGCATATTCACACCAATTTAATCTCTATAACCTACAGCATGAAGTCTATTATTTTTTAAAGGATTCAATCACCACCATGACAGTCAAATTTGATGTTTTGAGATGATTGCGTAAATCAAAAAATATTTTTTGCTTCTGGATTTGAAAATAATCCTAGTTAAGATTAAGACTTAATCAATATTACTTGCCTGAAATGGAAAGGTTGTGGAATAGAAAGGATTTTATACTCTTTCTGAATGTTCTTAAAGTATTCTAATGTTACTACATCAGAAGGGAGATAACAGAGTATATCTTAACAAGGTTATTTACTGTCACATTGACACCTGAATCTGATCAGCTGTCCCCTTTCTCCCTCTGTTACAAAGCCAGAGCCACCAAAGTTGAACTGTTGAACTATCTGTAGTTCCATATGTTCCCAATGAGATGGACCTCTCCTCAACATCAAGCACCTCATATCACCACTGACTGAACCTGTGAGCCCAATAGTACTGGCACTGTCCATCTCCAGACCCACCTCTCTCTCTGTCTCTTCTGGTCCTGATGTAGGACAGGGACATCCATTTCCTCCAGTATATTCATAACAGGTTGACAGTGCTGCTAGGCAGGTAGACGACTGTATTCAGACAGGGCTGAGGACTTCTTCACCCCGCCCCAGATGCGAACTGCATAATGAAACCTGTGACGACCCTCCCACTCTGTCTGCCGTATTCTCTCTGTTATTTCCTTATTAGGATGCTGGTGGGCGGAGTTGGGAGGGTCGTCAGCTACATGGGAAACACCTGGGCCCGGTGTCTCCCAGGATAAATACACCACTTCCCCATTCATGGAGGAGACTCTCTCCATGCAGACACCCTCTGTAGATTGTGTTGTGGTTCTTGGTGTCCGTTTGTTTGTTTGTTTGTTTGCTTTGGCACCTTTCATCACCCTGCATTATCACATTCATGCATGCAAAACACTCACTTACACTACTGATTACTGATTACACACAGCATTGTCTATTATACTTAGTTGCTTTAGGTAATAAATACATATTTTGCTACTCATTATCTCCACGTTGTCTCCCTTTGTTACGGGCTTTGAGCCGGTTCGTGACAAGTGGGGGCTCATCCGGGATATTTGAACTATTGGTTTGGGAGACCGTGGAGGTACGTGTTTGGGTTGCATATTGTGTTTGATAGGCCCAGTATTGGTTGCCTTTTGTTGTTTGGTTTGTGTGCTTTGTTGGAGAGACTATAATGGTTAGTTTCCAGGCCCTGCCTAGCCTGAACTCTTGTTCTACTTTCTGTTGGGACATCAGTCTGAGGTGAGTAATCTGCTGTGTACCTCGGTGGGAGATTTGGGTAGGGTAGTGGAACTTGCTACCCGGAGCTATAGCCTTTTTTCCCTGATAGGTTTAGCGACGTGTTTCATTTTTTGGAATATGTTGGGCATGGTTAATGTTTGTTATTTTTGTGTGGTGTCTGTGGACTGAGCAGTTGTCTCGGGGGCACATCCGTGGCTTGGTGGAATTTGCCAGCATGCTGGGGAGTTCTATTTCCTTGCCAGCGGGCTACAGTGCGTAAATTCCCACCGCAAATCTGCACGAAGACTAGGGTTGAGTTATTGTAGGTTTTGGGAAGCTCTGTATCTCATCTCTCTTCTGTGGTACTCAGGGTGATTGTCAATTCTCGGGTTGTGGTCTGGTGTGCTCAGCAGAAGGGAAGAGCCAGAATTATTTTTTTTTTTGTGTGATTATGGCGTCTTATGTAGATAAGTTCATTCGCTCTCCATCAGAGGAATTGTTAGATTTAGGTACTAAAGAACAGCTGTTGAAGGTCGCGGAACACTACAAGGTTGAGATTAGTGATAAACGTCTAAAGAATTCTATTAGGTTGATATTGAAGGCCAATCTGATGGAGAGTGGTATTCTAGAAGTTACCACTGGGCCAGCCTCTGCTGAGGATTTGTCGTCTCCCCATAACGTTACAATGGACATTCCATCGGTTAGTCCTAGTAACCTTCTTTTGAACAGCAGAAAGAACTGCTTTTGTTACAGCTGGAGCATGATCGTGAGAAGAGAGAGCATGATCGGCAGCATGATCGTGAGAAGCTAGAGCATGATCGTGTAAAATATGAAAAGGAATTGGCATTTAAACAAGATATGGAGCGTGCTAAAATCAAATTCAAATTCAAATTCAGCTCTTAGTGTACACGATAGTGCCAGTTATGATAAAGTTAAAACAGCTGTGTTACAGATTTTTGATGAATTGGTCCCTGAGGCTTACATTCTTTTCGTTGTTTGAGCGGGTTGCTGACGCTAGGAGTTGGCAACGATTTAGAACTTTAAAAGTGTACACGGGATGATAAGCCAGACTCATGTTGAGTTTGACTCATGTTGACAGTTGTCTTTACAGTTTAATCGCTGGTGTTCCGCCTCTGCAGTTGTGACTTTCCAAGGGCTGTGTGATCTGATTATGTTAGAGCAATTTAAGGACACAATTCCTGATCGTATTGCCACGTATATTAATGAACAGAAAGTAAAGAATGTTGCTGAAGCTGCAGTTTTGGCAGACGAGTATGTGTTGACTCACAAAAGTGTCTTTGCAGAACCCCGTATTCGGAAAGAGTGGGGGCCTTCGGATAGATTTGGGCTTCGCTCACCGAGATACTTTGGTTCTCGGGCAGAGTTCTATTCAACTAGGGTTGAACCTGACTCCCATGGTAAAGCTGACTTTGGGCAGGAGTGTCACTACTGTCAAGGTTCAGGGCATTGGAAAAACGAATGTCCACTTCTCAGGTCAAAGGGTGCTTACGCTAAATCTAAGCCTACTGCATTAGCTGCACCTGTTCCACATCAGTTCATTCATAACTCATTTCCTCAGGCCCAGGAGAATGTGAAAGTCCATATTGATCCAGACTATTTACCTTTCATTACAGAAGGTTTTGTGTCTATGTTAGGAAGTAAAGACCTAGTGCCAGTGAAGATCCTGAGAGACACAGGTGCCTCTGAATCATTTGTGTTGGAGTCTGTGTTACCCTTTTCTGCTGAGACTGATTCGGGAATAGTGTTCTAATTAGGGAATAGGTTTGAACACTCTGTCAGTTCCATTGCATAAACTGATGTTGGATTGTGGGCTGGTGAAGGGTGAAGTTGTTGTGGGTGTGCGTCCTTCGTTGCCTATTGAGGGTATCGATGTTATCCTTGGGAATAACTTGGCTGGTGAGCGTGTATGGCCTGTCGTGTTTCCATCTCTAGTGGTTTCCACTAAGCCGTCATTTGTTGGGATTCCTGATGAGAGTGTACAGAGTTTCCCAGAGGTGTTCTCTGCGTGTGCAGTGACACGTTCTATGAGCCGTGGCGAACTGGTCACTGCGCCGACTAATGATAATAATACAAAGTATGTCACTGTTTTCCCTGTTATCCCGTTATCTGTAACCCGCTCAGATCTAATCAATGCGCAACGGGATGACCCCACGTTGGAAGAGTTGCGTGATCAAATTGTGCCTATAGAACAGTTGGGAGATGTCGCCCATGGCTATTTTCTCCAAGAGGATGTCCTGATGAGAAAGTGGGTGTCTCATGATAGTGTTTTTCTGGGGGAGGCAATTAGTCAGGTTGTTGTACCAGTTAAGCTTCGTAAGTTGGTGTTGGAAACTTCTCACAGCGACGTGGCTGGACATATGGGGGTGAGGAAAACCTACAATCGCATATTAAGACATTTCTTTTGGCCTAGATTAAAGAGGGATGTTTCTGATTTTATCAAAACTTGTCACACCTGTCAATTAACTGGTAAGCCTAATCAAGCTATTAAACCAGTACCATTGTTTCCTATTCCTGTACTCAGCCAACCTTTTGAGTATCTGATTATTGACTGTGTGGGTCCTCTGCCTCGTTCTAAAAAGGGTAGTAGTTACCTGTTCACTGTGATGTGTCAGACCACTAGGTTTCCTGCTGCCTATCCTCTCCGATCTATCACGACTAAATCGGTGTTAAAAGCTTTGACTCAGTTTCTCTCATTGTTTGGAATCCCTAAGGTCATTCAGAGTGATCAAGGATCTAATTTTACCTCTAATCTGTTTGGTCAGGTTCTTCAACAGCTCCATATTAAACACAATTTGTCTAGCGCCTATCACGCGCAAAGTCAAGGAGCACTGGAACGTTTCCATCAAACACTAAAGTCTTTGTTGAGAGCTTATTGTACTGAGATGGATAAGGATTGGGAGGAGGGGTTGCCTTGGTTACTGTTAGCTGCTTAGGGAAGTTTCACAGGAGAGCACAGGTTTCAGTCCAAATGACCTTGTGTTTGGACATAGGGTGCGTGGACTTTTATCTGTTCTCCAGGATGACTGGAAGTCTCCCGAGCCTCCTCAGTCCCTGTTATCGTATGTGTGTGATTTCCGGCGACTGCTGTATGCCGCTGGTGAAATGGCTAAAGAGAAGTTATCATCTTCACAGGAGAGGATGAAGGGCATATTTGATCGCCGAACTGAGCCTCGTCACTTTAGTCCAGGTGACCAGGTTCTTGCTCTGCTGCCAATTGTTGGTTCTCCTTTTCAAGCCAAGTTTCAAGGTCCATATACAGTGGTGCGCCAGTGCACTGAGCAAAATTATCTAGTTGCCACTCCAGAACGGAGGAAAGCACACCAGCTGTGCCATGTAAATCTGTTAAAACCCTATTATGCACGTTCCTCTGAGACTGAACAGTGGGATTCTACAGAGGACGGTAAACCTGTTCTTTTGGCTGATACCGTTGTTTCCTTGGGTTCTTGTCGTGCTAGATCTGTGCATGAGGAGGAAGATGTTCCTGGTCCTGACGATTGTATATTGCAGGGTAGATTGAAAAATTCAGAAACACTGGATATTTTAGACAGTCTTCTCACTCACCTACCTGTTGATGGGCGGAAAGAGATAGTTGGTCTGATTCAGAGATTTCCAGGTTTGTTTTCTGATACACCTACACGTACAAACTTAATAGAACATGATATTGACATTGGAGGTGCTGACCCCATTCGTCAGCGCTTCTATAGAGTTTCTTCAGAGAAACTACGTTGTCTGGATGCTGAGGTCAAGTACATGCTGGAGAGTAAGATAGCAGAGCCTTCTTTCTCCAGTTGGGCTTCTCCCTGTATCTTGGTCAGTAAACCGGATGGAACAAACCGTTTTTGTACGGACTACCGTAAGGTAAACAGTGTCACAAAATCAGATTCATTTCCTCTTCCTCGGATGGAGGACTGTGTTGATCAAGTCGGTGCAGCTAAGTTTGTGAGCAAATTTGACCTGTTAAAAGGCTATTGGCAGGTGCCACTGACGAGTAGGGCACGTGAAATCTCTGCCTTTATTACACCCTTTGGTCTGTACTCGTATTCAGTTATGAGTTTCGGTCTGCGCAATGCACCTGCCACTTTTCAGCGACTTATGAACAGGGTTGTCGCCGGTCTGACCGGGTGCGCTGTTTATTTGGACGATGTAGTGATCTATGCAGATACTTGGGAAGAACATCTGTCCCGTATTCAAGCCTTGTTCGAACGTCTGGCTGCGGGTCGCCTCACAATCAATCTGGCAAAATGTGAGTTTGCTCAGGCGACCATTACATACCTTGGAAAAATGGTTGGGCAGGGTGAAGTGCGTCCTGTTCGGGCTAAAGTGGTGGCTATTGATGCTTTTCCACCACCAACTACTAAAAAGGAACTGATGCGTTTCTTGGGCATGATTGGTTATTACCGTAGTTTTTGTAATAACTTCTCTACTGTGGTCGCTCCCTTGACAGATATGCTGAAAGCTAAGGCTGTTTATGTTTGGTCTACTCGTTGTCAACACGCTTTTGAAGAGGCAAAGAGGTTGCTTACCTCAACTCCAGTGCTGGCTGCTCCTCGCATGGATTTGTCATTTACCTTGCAGGTGGATGCTAGTCATGTGGGGGCAGGTGCATTTTTGCTGCAAGCAGATGTGTCTGGGATTGAGAGGCCTGTTAGTTTTTTTTCCAAAAAGTTTAACGATTATCAGTTGAACTATTCGGTTATTGAAAAGGAAGCGCTAGCATTAATTTGGGCACTACAACACTTCGAAGTGTATATCGGGTCGGGGGTAATACCTATTGTGGTCTACACCGACCATAACCCCCTCACTTTTTTGAGGTCCATGATGTGTCCAAACCAGAGGATAATGCGATGGTGTTTATTTTTACAATCATTCCATCTCGATGTGAGGCACATCCGGGGGACTGAAAACGTGATTGCTGATGCGCTCTCTCGTGCGCCCTGTTCCTAATGTTTACGTGACTGACCATTGTTTCGTATTGTCATGTTCTCTCTGTCCTGTATGCTCCCTCCTGGTCTTGTTTTCTTCTTTCCTCTTAAATGTTGCTTCCTGTGCGAAGGTCGCTGAGGTCTGGGGAGGAGGTTGGCTGGGGCAAATTGTAAGTGTGAACACGTAAACCCTCATCAATTTGTGGCGCAGAAGCTGTGTCAATTTGGAACTTAGAGACTGGTATTTTGTTCCGGGGTCCTTGTTGGTCCCCGGTTTTATGGGGGGGGATGTGACGACCCTCCCACTCTGTCTGCCGTATTCTCTCTGTTATTTCCTTATTAGGATGCTGGTGGGCGGAGTTGGGAGGGTCGTCAGCTACATGGGAAACACCTGGGCCCGGTGTCTCCCAGGATAAATACACCACTTCCCCATTCATGGAGGAGACTCTCTCCATGCAGACACCCTCTGTAGATTGTGTTGTGGTTCTTGGTGGCCGTTTGTTTGTTTGTTTGCTTTGGCACCTTTCATCACCCTGCATTATCACATTCATGCATGCAAAACACTCACTTACACTACTGATTACTGATTACACACACCATTGTCTATTATACTTAGTTGCTTTAGGTAATAAATACATATTTTGCTACTCATTATCTCCACGTTGTCTCCCTTTGTTACGGGCTTTGAGCCGGTTCGTGACAAACCTGTCACAACATAACAGTCAAACATATTTTCGAGTACAGTTTTGCCTCATTTCCATATCTTTGCCTCATTTCTTCTCTGTGAGGATGGTGTGACAGCTGACAGCGGGACATGGACAGGATTTGGCTGCGGAGCTTGGAGACCTGAGAGAGAAGGTGGGGTGTCCTCTGTAGCCCGGGAGGAGAGAGAAGAGGGGGGCGGCCCCAGACCCTAGAACAAAACACCAAGACACAGACATGGGGAATCAATATAACAAAGGAATGAGAGAGGAGAACATCCACAAAGATAGATATCTCCCTCACTAGCTTTAAGCACCAGCTGTCAGAGCATCTCACAGATCACTGCACCTGTACATAGCCCATCTGTAAATTGCCCATCCAACTACCTCATCCCCATACTGTATTTATTCATATCTTGCTCCTTTGCACCACAGTATCTCTACTTGCACATTCATCTTCTGCACATCTACCATTCCAGTGTTTAATTGCTATATAGTAATTACTTCGCCACCATGGCCTATTTATTGCCTTACCTCCCTTATCCTACCTCATTTGCACACACTGTATATAGCCTTTTTCTACATTATTATTGACTGTATGTTTGTTTATTCCATGTGTAACTCAGTGTTGTTGTATGTGTCAAACTGCTTTGCTTTATCTTGGCCAGGTCGCAGTTGCAAATGAGAACTTGTTCTCAACTAGCCTACCTGGTTAAATAAAGGTGAAATACAAAATAAATAGATAAAATAGACAGACGTGTGTGTGAAAACTAAGACATGGTATTTGCTCTGACCTGCTTTGGTTAGCGCGTCCTCCCCCTCATTCTCCATGAGGGGCAGCAAGAACATGTTGACCTCTGTTTCCAGGTAGTCGCAGTCCAGTCCAGGGAAAATAGTACAGTCCAGCATGGACAACGTGCCTGCATATAGAAACCAGAACATGATCAGTCAATACATGCTAACTAAACCCATGTCTGCACACTTTATGTTTTTTTTTAATGACATTTGTCACTGCTTTGCACTTCTCACCCTTCAAAAAGATGCACGTGCAGGAATCCTAATATAGAAACAACACAATAGTATAGTGTTTAAATATGTGAATGTTGTGATAAGCCTGTTGGTACATCCTCTCCAGTCTAACCTTTGTATTTCAGGTGGGAGTGGGCCATCAGCTTGTCCACTGCCATGTGCATCTTCTTCAGGTTTCTGGGACAGAACTCATCACGACTAGATTTGTTCTGCAGGAACACTAGACAACAGAACAATACATTATTGAGCATTCAGTACACTGAGCCGGAACTAGAGTGAGTGTGTGTGTGTCTGTCACCTATGTGAGTAGGTGTGGGTAGTACTCTGATCCCTCTTCGGTGCCAGAGGAGCCAGTGCTGTCATGGCTGGCTGAGGGGGTGGAGGGCTTTAACATCTCTGTTGTCTGGAGGAACCTGGTCAGAGAAAATATCATCACCACAGAGACACTTCATAAAACCTGGTCAGAATATTCACACAGCACATCAACCACTACAACGACAATATGAATATGATATCAGAACATTCCCAATGTTGTGACAACACAATGGATGCATGGGTGTAAAACCTTTCCATGGTGATGAGTGGAAAATGTAATGCCACAGCCAAAATACACTCAGACACAGAACACTACCCTCCAATGATGATCCTATCTGCCCTGATTTGAAAACCCCATGATAAGCATTAGTGAATCAGTGCTAATGGACTCTTGTTTCCCAGACGGGTGGGGTGGTTACCTGTAGATGTTGATGTCAGTGAACCAGTATTGAATCAAAATGACCACGTGGCACACTGTGAACAGGAAGGCAGTGATCTGAAGAGAATGATAAAAAAATGAATCATGAGACTGGATCAGATGAGACAGAAAGTAGCTCTCCTTTAGAGCCTCTGTTGCCCAGTGCCCCCTGCTGGCCCCTCACTGACCTGCATCTCCACGTAGGTGTGAGGAAGATTGGAGGCAGCTTACGTTCGTTGTTGATTAGGCGATCCAAAATGGAGGGGCTAAGAATGGGCTGGAGGAAAACATTGGTATAGAAAATAACATTGGAGCAAGAGGAATGGTATATGAATAAATACAAAATTTGAGATACAGTGAATCGCCTTAAACGCTGATGCCTTAATCTGACCTGTGTGTCCAAGAAGATGACTCTTTCCTGGGTAATGTAGAAGTCAATACCAGTGCTCTGGTTCCCTCCTCTCTCTTTGATCTCCTGAGTCTGAGCCCTGAACACATAGCCCCTACACAAACACACATAGACCTGTCAGACATAGACACAATACAACCATATGTTACTGTTAACTTTAAAATTGAATTACATTAATTTACAATATAAAGTACAATATACAACACAATATTCCCTGTCTTTATAGATGGAAAGAGCTCCATGTAAGGGGGTGTCAATAGAACAATACCTTTGGTCTTCTTCAGGTGCGTTGGCAGACAGGAGAGACATGATGGTGGATTTCCCTGTTCCCTGCAGGCCAATGACTCCCACTACCAACATGTCTGTCTGGTACCTTAGGTACTGTAACACAGGACAACACAACTGTTACACAACATGACTCTCTGGCTCCGTGTTTCCTCTGGAAAAATGTGTACCAGTGGGGAAAAAGGTTGCAGTGGAGGGGGTTAAGAGGGGGGTCCGGGTCTCCCCGGATAATTTTTATGTATAAGGACTGAGAAGCACAGTTCTTGCAATTTTTTAAAAGGTCATTCTTCTCCAAAATGAATGAAAATAAAATTATTCTGACACTATCTGAATTTTTACATTTTAAGATATTGGACCATGCATGGTCCATATTATCAGATAAGCTATTAGCAATAAACATTATCACCTGTAGCCCAACCAATAAAAGGCATAGTGGCTAGAAATAAATTGGCTGAATCATGGTGTCGCTATCTGCATTTACCCTATTGATCTAATCATTAGCTAGTGGGATATTTTAACTAGTTAGCATCATATTGATTAATTTTGAGCCCCCCGAAAATATTTTTGAGGTAGGGTGGCGTTTTACCTCAAGCTACCCTAAAATTGACCCATGTTATATTCAGGCCCCCTTTTCCCTATGCACTCACAAATAAAGTGTTGAGCAGTAAGGTGCTTAACCATTGAGCTCCTAATAACTCTGGGTATAAATGGTGCAGTTCATGCATATTTAGGAGTTGATAAATAAATATAAATAAATGAATAAAGTTGCATATGTTACACATATGTATGGCATGACAACGATAATCAGAAGAGCTTTACCTCCATGGCGCTGTCACACCAGTTCATCTGATCGTCCACCAGCTTGATGCTGTGCTTCATCTTCTCAGGGGGGACGAGCTTGGTCTGGACAATCACAGCTGTAAGTAACGTACATATGTTAGAGATTGTATTCACTGCTACAGTAAATAAATGCTTATAATGGCTAGGGTAATGCTGGTGATCAGTAGACATGTCCTGCATCCATGGTGGTCTGAGGCCTTTCTTTTATTGTCTGTATTATGTCTCTGGTCACTGATGACACTAGTAAAGAAAGCAGTGGTCTTTGACCAGTATTGACTCACGGTCGACAGCACCGCTGGAAGCAGCTGCTCCCATGCCTCTGTTTTGGATCTGGTAGACAGGTTGGGTAGGGCGCTGGCCCTCCCTCTCTAGCTTTGAGGCCCCAGAGCCAGAGGCCGGAGAAGCCACCTCAGGAGGGGTCCCTGGTTTCCCCCCATCCTCCCTGGTCTTGATGAGCATGATGGGTACACTCTTGGAAGGCTTGGACTGAAACAAAACAAGAGTCAATGCATTATACTTGTTGTTGTATTTACTGTCAAGACCCATGCATCTGAATTCAGTAAAAACCTTCAGACATCTTACAGACAACAACCTTCAGCGAGAGAATCTCTCCTTACCCGTTCTCCAAGGGGTTTGGCCAGTATGATGGGGTTCTTCTGAAGGAGTGGTCCTGGAAGCTCCTCACTGGCATCCTTCAAAGACCTTCAAAGACCAGATAAGAACTACAATAAACTAAAGAAGCCCATAGAGATCATTTTCCTGCATAGGAAAGCCGTGCACTCTTGTTCTTACCCTGCATTCTCTGGGGACATATTCTCGATCTCGACTGGGACCAGAGAGGTTTTGCCCCGGGGGACCCACATCTCTGTCTCGGCGTGGCCTTCTCCTCCGTCCCTGTCCATACACGCCGGGTTGAATGTGGCCAGATTCTGACATGTTGCACACTGTGGTCAACTGTCAAAATAAAATGGGAACAGATAGCTACAACATCAGTTCAAATGTAATGGATACTGCTCTACTGATATGCAGCAGCTAGCTACAGTAACAAATATATTTGGGTGGAATGGATCTGAAGAGGGGCTATTTACACAATTCCTGGCTCTTAAAAGCGGAAGTAGCTGCAGGTGGGTCGACGCACTTCCGGCAACAGAAATGCCAATGGCGGACTCGAAAAACATACGTGTTTGTAGTGTCCCGCAGTGCTCAAATTCCAAACAAAAAACAGTCATATATCCCCCTCGCATTGAAGAAGAAGTGGGGGCATGCAATTAGAAGAGACGTCGAGGAAGCATATTCTGTATATTTGCAACTTACACTTCAACCCTGGCGACTTCGTCAGACCGCAAGGGTCTGAAGCCGGGGGCTGTTCCTAGACGTTTCCAATGGAACGACTATCATCCCGCAACAACGCGGGAATCTGGATATGAAAGGGCAAAGACTCGTCTTGGAGTTGATGTTCGAGAAACCGAGAACCAGGAGCCGGACACTTAACTGTGACCACGACTATACGAAACCTCTTCTTGGTAAGTGGTGAATGTCTATTATTATTATTATTATTATTAGCTAGATCAACTCGATGTCCAGGTAAAGTGGACAGGAACATTCTAAATAGATGATATACCTACTACACGAACAGCCATGAACAAACCATGGAAATTGCCATAGTTGTAGCCGGGAGAGTACTTCCGGCGCCGACAGAGATGGCCGCCTCGCTTCGTGTTCCTAGGAAACTATGCAGTTTTTTGCTTTTTTATGTGTTATTTCTTACATTGGTACCCCAGGTCATCTTAGGTTTCATTACATACAGTCGAGAAGAACTACTGAACATAAGAGCAGCGTCAACTCACCATCAGTACGACCAAGAATATGACTTTCGCGAAGCGGATCCTGTGTTCTGCCTTTCACCCAGGACAACGGCATGGATCCCAGCCGGCGACCCCAAAAAAACGACTTCGTAAAAGGGGGAAACGAAGCGATCTTCTGGTCAGACTCCGGAGACGGGCACATCGTGCACCACTCCCTAGCATTCTTCTCGCCAATGTCCAGTCTCTTGACAACAAGGTTGATGAAATCCGAGCAAGGGTAGCATTCCAGAGGGACATCAGAGACTGTAACGTTCTTTGCTTCACGGAAACATGGCTCACTGGAGAGACGCTATCGGAGTCGGTGCAGCCAGCTGGTTTCTCCACGCATCGCGCCGACAGAAACAAATATCTTTCTGGTAAGAAGAGGGGTGGGGGCGTATGCTTCATGGTTAACGTGACGTGGTGTAGTAGGGAGAGGGTAGTGAGGTCTGCACAACGCATCACCGGGGGCAAACTACCTGCCCTCCAGGACACCTACACCACCCGATGTCACAGGAAGGCCATAAAGATCATCAAGGACAACAACCACCCGAGCCACTGCCTGTTCACCCCGCTATCATCCAGAAGGCGAGGTCAGTACAGGTGCATCAAAGCTGGGACCGAGAGACTGAAAAACAGCTTCAGACTGTTAAACAGCCACCACTAACATTGAGTGGCTGCTGCCAACACACTGACTCAACTCCAGCCACTTTAATAATGGGAATTGATGGGAAATTATGTAAAATATATCACTAGCCACTTTAAACAATGCTACCTAATATAATGTTTACATACCTTACATTCATATCATATGTATACGTATATACTGTACTCTATATCATCTACTGCATCTTTATGTAATACATGTATCACTAGCCACTTTAACTATGCCACTTTGTTTACATACTCATCTCATATGTATATACTGCACTCAATACCATCTACTGTATCTTGCCTTTGCCGCTCTGTACCATCACTCATTCATATATCTTTATGTACATATTCTTTATCCCCTTACACTTGTGTCTATAAGGTAGTAGTTTTGGAATTGTTAGCTAGATTACTTGTTGGTTATTACTGCAGCAGGGTAGCCTAGTGGTTAGAGCGTTGGTCTAGTAACCGGAAGGTTGCAAGTTCAAATCCCCGAGCTGACAAGGTACAAATCTGTCGGTTCTGCCCCTGAACAGGCAGTTAACCCACTGTTCCTAGGCCGTCATTGAAAATAAGAATTTGTTCTTAACTGACTTGCCTAGTTAAATAAAGGTAAAATAAATATATATATAAAAAAAAGAGTATGATTAGCTAAAAGTATGCCTGAACGGTGCTACAATTTACTAACCAAATTTTACACCGCATTTACAAACGTCAGAACTCCAATCAGTTTACAAAACATGTGTTGTATTCATTACGTCTTGCAATGGAAACAGTTTAACGTTTAAGAACCAAACGGAAGAAAACGGGGAGGGACCTAGCACATACCTACTTGAATTTGTCCAATAGAAACTCGCACAGACAGCTGTGTGTTATGTGCTAGGCTAGGAGGTGGTTGTGTTGTACTGACCAGTACCCGGTGTTCGCGGGGTCCGACATGTCAATCAACCTGCTATCTGCCAATCACGGGAATGCCTGGAATGTTCTGATGCCGGGCATCCTGGTGGTTGGCGGAGTGGCGTGGAGGGGGGTTGGGCATTGGAAGTTAAGACCAGGTTCAGCCTTTGTTCTCTCTCTCTTACGTCTGGGCTTCACAAGAGAAGGTTACGATTGGCTTGTGGGTTATCTGTCATCTATTTGGCGTGTGCTACGGCCCAAACAGTAGCCTGTGTAAAGTTGGTTCAATAAACCGTCAATTCGCAAACTCAAGCCTCTGTCTGGACAATTGTTCATTTATGATCTAGTCAGGTCATTACATTGGTGTCAGAAGTAAAAACGTTGATACAAGTTAGCCAGCTAGCTAGCTGACTTATGTGGCTAGCTACCGTAGGTGAGAACGGGGATTGAAAATGCTTCGAGGAATCCGAAAGTGAAGGTGGAGGTAGGGGACGATTATGGCCAAGGAGGTGCGTGTGAATGGACGTCGGGGTTCTGTCTGAGGAGATCGCCAGGGCGTCGGAGCGCAGAGGCCGCTTGAGGGAGGACGTTAGAGTGATGGTGGCTGAAGCGGGCATGAGTGCATCGTCGAGTGTATTTCGCGCGGATTCTGGTGGGCGGACCGAAGTGGCGACGTCGACGCGGCGTGACGAGGAATCTGGGGCTCAGGATGTAAACAAACATGGCGGCGCCCAGTTCCCGGCTGCGTCCGTATCTGTTAAGACCCCGAAGTATTCCGGTAAGGCGGATTGGGAAGCTTTTCATGCTCAGTTTGAACTGTTAGCTCATTTTAGGGGTGGTCGGATGAAGAAAGGGCACTGCAGTTGGCTTTATGCCTCACGGATGAAGCTCTGTCCTGTTTGATATTGATTAGCCCCGAGGACAGGCATGATTATGGTGCTCTAGTGGGAGCACTGAGGAGGCGCTATGGACAGTGTGTACAGCCCGGGCTACTGCGCTCCGAACTGAGGAATAGACGCAGGCAGCCTGGAGAGCCTCTACGGGTGCTAGCTAATGACATTGAGAGCCTCTCTCGGCGGGCATATGCTCACATGCCCCCCCTCCGTGCAGAGCGAGCTAGCACGGGACCAGTTCATACAGGCGCTCTCCCCTACGGAGCTGCGCATACAGACCCAGCTGGCTCATCCTGAGTCCTTGCAGACAGCCTTGGAGATGGCTTTGGAGAGGGAGCTGGTGTGGGCTGGGGCTTCAGCTGGGGCTTTGGTGGGGGTGCAGGGAGACACACCCTCTGTGCGAGCTGGGGGGCAGAGCAGCCCGGAGCCGGAAAAGCCTGCTTGGGTGGCCGAAATGACAGAACTAATTCGGGCTGTGTCCCTACAGGCGGCACGAAACACAAGCCCTGGTCCCAGGGTCTGCTGGGGTTGTGGCCAGCCAGGCCATCTGCGCCGAGATTGCCCCATGTCCCCCAGAGCTCAGGGAAACGGCTCGGGGTCCGCATAGACCGGGTAGTGCGGACCCCTGGCTTTCTATCCCAACCACCATCATCTTCAGGAGGAGCCCACCGGCACAGACGGGAAGCAAGGCTCCACTTCCCCCAGAAGCAGACGAGGGCAAGCGGGGGGAGCCTGTTGTTGTGGTGGGCCGGACCTGTGTTGGGGACTTTTGTCATGTCCCTGTCACTGTGGAGGGGGTGCCCTGCTCCGCCCTGGTGGACACTGGGTCCACAGTAACCCTGGTGAGGCCAGATATTGTGCCAGGTTGGACTCAGTGTGAGCCTACAACTGTGCAGCTCCGCACAGTCACAGGTGAGCTGGCACCCATGAAAGGGAAGGGAATAATGACTCTGACAGTAGGGGGCAGGACTGTGCGTCATCCTGTGTGGGTGGCGGCTGTGCAGGACCCTTGTATCCTGGGGTTGGACTTTCTTAGGAGCACAGGCTGCCAGTTAGACGTAAATAGGGGCACACTGAGCTTCCAGGGAGGGACGGAAGTCACCATGGCCCCCCCTAATGTCACATTCACTCAACCCAACAAACCCTTTACTCCAACAGTTAAAGCAGCAGAGACTCATGGCTGTGCCCCCTCCCCCACAGCTGTGTGTGACTTTTCCCCAGTCCCCCTGTCACCTACGGCGGTGTGTTACATTCCCCAGCTACCTCCATGACACAGCCCTCTGTGAGCCCGGGCCGCACCCCCAGCCCAGCTACCCCAGATGGGAGAGGAGAGGACACTGTCTGCAGTGAGGGAGATATGGGGGAGGAACTGTGTTGGTCTTGACCCTGAGCAGCAGGAACGGTTGTGGCAGTTGCTGTTTGAATTCAGAGACAGCTTTGCGTTGAGTGAGGAAGAGGTGGGTCAGACTCTTCTGGTGCAGCATGAGATCGACACAGGTGATGCTCGACCCATCAAGATGCGTCCCCGCCGTATCCCGCTGGCACGCCAGGAGGCGGCAGACAAGGCTGTGTTGGAGATGCAGCGGGCAGACTTCATTGAGCCCTCAGACAGCCCCTGGGCGGCGCCAGTCGTCATGGTTCCGAAGAAGGGGGGCAAGCTGAGGTTCTGTGCGGACTACAGGCGGCTGAATGAGGTAACCAGGAAGGACTCATACCCCATACCACGTATCGATGAGTCGCTGGACCTGGTTAGGGGTCCTCCTGGTTCTCCTCACTAGACCTCCGCAGTGGCTACTGGCAGGTGCCCCTCTCCCCAGAGGCCAGAGCCAAAACTGCGTTCTCCACTAACAGAGGACACTGGCAGTTCAAGGTCCTGTGCTTTGGCCTGTGCAACGCTCCAGCTACTTTTGAGCGTTTGATGGACAGGGTGCTGGATGGCATCCCCGACAGCAGTGTCTGGTATACCTCGATGACATCCTGGCCCATGGCAGCTCCTTCCAGTCAGCCCTGGGGCGCTACGGCGTGTGCTGGAGAGGGTGGCTGCCGCAGGTCTGAAGCTCCACCCCGAGAAGTGCCACTTCATGAGGAGAGAGGTGTCCTTCTTGGGCCACCGAGTGGGGAAGGAGGGGATCAGCACCATGGAGGACAAGGTAGGGGCTGTCAGAGACTGGCCCACCCCCACCGACCAGCGTCAGCTGAAGAGCTTCCTGGGCCTGGCCTCGTACTACAGGAGGTTTGTACGGGGCTTCTCAAGCGTTGCTGCTCCACTGAACCGCCTGCTGCCGAAGGACAAGGCTTTCACTTGGACAGTGGAGTGTGAGGAGGCGTTCAACACCCTCAAACGTGCACTGATCGAGGCCCCGTGCTCGCCCCCTGACCTCACCTTGCCCTTTATCCTGGACACAGACGCGAGCAATGTGGGCATGGGTGGGGTGCTGGCCCAGGTGGGGCCAGAGGGGAGAGAGTGGTGGCGTACTTCAGCAAAACATTTGACAAACATGAGCGCCGCTACTGTGTCACCCGGCGGGAGCTCTTGGCTGTTGTGGCTTCCGTCAAACACTTCAAGTACTACCTGGGTGGTCTGCCCTTTACTGTAAGGACTGACCACTCTGCTCTCCAGTGGCTCATGTCTTTCAGAGAGCCAGAGGGGCAGGTGGCACGCTGGTTGGAGGAGCTTCAGCCGTATGACTTCACGGTGGTGCACAGGGCAGGGGCACGCCACTCCAACGCCGACGCCATGTCCCGTCGGCCCTGTACTGCAGACGGCTGCCGCCACTGTGAACGGAGAGAGGGACTGGAGAGAGCTGCGGGCAGAGGAGGGTGTCTGTGCCACAGTGTGTCGGGCGGCGGGCCTGTCTGCTGTGAGCTGCAGACTGTCGACGTGGCTGAATGGCGGCAGCAGCAGGGACGGGACACAGACCTACAGCCAGTGCTACAGTGGGTAGAGGCGCAGGTGAGGCCACCATGGGAAGAGGTGACAGCGCTCTCACTCGCGACCAAAGGGTTGTGGTCGAAGTTTGAGAGACTGCGGCTGGCTGATGGCGTGCTACAGCGGGCATGGAAGGAGTCAGCTACGGGAGAGGAGAGGTGGCAGGTGGTGGTCCCAAAAGCATTGCGGGAGGCTGTGCTCCAGAGTACTCATGGGGGGTGGGGACTGGACACTTTGGGGTCACAAAAACACTGCGCCGTCTCCGTCAGGGCTTCTACTGGGGGCAGCACAAGAGGGATGTGGAGGACTTTTGTCGCCGCTGTGACAACTGCACAGCGAGAAAGGGCCCCCAGGCCGCTCTCATGCTCAGCTCCAACAGTTCCCAGTGGGGGCTCCCATGGAGAGGGTGGGAGTGGATGTAGTTGGGCCGTTCCCCACCACAGACAGTGGAAACCGCTGGGTGCTTACGGCCATGGACTATTTCACAAAATGGCCCGAGGCCTATGCTCTGCCTGACCAGGAGGCAGAGACCATCGTCGGCCCTGACAGCGGGGATGTTCAGCAGGTTTGGAGCTGCAGAGTCCATCCACAGCGACCAAGGCAGAAACTTTGAGTCCCGTGTGTTCGCCACCATGTGTGAGAGGCTGGGTATGCACAAGACCCGCACTACTCCTCTCCATCCTCAAAGTGATGGCCTTGTGGAGCGCTTCAACAAAACGCTTGGACAGCAGCTGGCCATCGTCTCTTCCAAACACCAGCGTGACTGGGACAAGCACCTGCCTATGGTCCTCATGGCATGCCGCTCCGCTGTCCAAGACTCCACCTCCTGCACGCCTGCCCTCCTCATGCTGGGGAGAGAGATCCGCACCCCTGCGGAGATGGCGTTTGGTCGGCCCCTGGATAGCCCTCATGTTCCTCCGGGGCCGGAGTATGCCCGGAGACTCCAGGACCGCCTGGAGACAGCCCACACCTTCGCCAGAGAGCAGCTGGTGAATGCAGGTGTGAGGCAGAAAAGGAACTATGACGTGCACACCCGGGGAAGGCACTTTGTGGCTGGGGAGCTGGTCTGGGTCTACAGCCCCCTAAGGAAAAAAGGCAGATGCCCCAAGTTGGACAGTCACTGGGTGGGACCCTGCAGTGTCCTGGAGAGGGTAGGGGAGGTTGTGTACCGGGTGCAGCTTCCTCCCAGGGGAGAAAGGTGGCACTGCACCGGGACAGGTTAGCCCCATACAGAGGGGCCTCTTCTCCCCAAACCCCAGGAACCCCCACAATTCCCCTCTCTGGCAATGACATTCTCCAGGCACCCACCCTCAGGTGCCGCAGACAAGGCTCCAGACAGCCCACTCCCCCTGTCTCCCCCCCTGTGTCACCGCGTGGTTCCCCAGAACCACGGACTGTATTACCCGTTCCCGCTTCCTTGTCCCCCATATCCCTGCCTTCATCCCCTGGTTCCCAGAGGGGCACTCTGCGACCATCACGGCCACGCAGGCAAAGGAGACCTCCGGGTCGCTTCAGAGACTTTGTTTGTTCCCTCGGGGACGAGGGACTTTGTGGTGGGAAGGCTGTGTAGCGACCCGCACAGACAGCTGTGTGTTATGTGCTAGGCTAGGAGGTGGTTGTGTTGTACTGACCAGTACCCGGTGTTCGCGGGGTCCGACATGTCAATCAACCTGCTATCTGCCAATCACGGGAATGCCTGGAATGTTCTGATGCCGGGCATCCTGGTGGTTGGCGGAGTGGCGTGGAGGGGGGTTGGGCATTGGAAGTTAAGACCAGGTTCAGCCTTTGTTCTCTCTCTCTTACGTCTGGGCTTCACAAGAGAAGGTTACGATTGGCTTGTGGGTTATCTGTCATCTATTTGGCGTGTGCTACGGCCCAAACAGTAGCCTGTGTAAAGTTGGTTCAATAAACCGTCAATTCGCAAACTCAAGCCTCTGTCTGGACAATTGTTCATTTATGATCTAGTCAGGTCATTACAATATTCTTTATCCCCTTACACTTGTGTCTATAAGGTAGTAGTTTTGGAATTGTTAGCTAGATTACTTGTTGGTTATTACTGCAGCAGGGTAGCCTAGTGGTTAGAGCGTTGGTCTAGTAACCGGAAGGTTGCAAGTTCAAATCCCCGAGCTGACAAGGTACAAATCTGTCGGTTCTGCCCCTGAACAGGCAGTTAACCCACTGTTCCTAGGCCGTCATTGAAAATAAGAATTTGTTCTTAACTGACTTGCCTAGTAAAATAAATATATATATAAAAAAAAGAGTATGATTAGCTAAAAGTATGCCTGAACTACATGAACGGTGCTACAATTTACTAACCAAATTTTACACCGCATTTACAAACGTCAGAACTCCAATCAGTTTACAAAACATGTGTTGTATTCATTACGTCTTGCAATGGAAACAGTTTAACGTTTAAGAACCAAACGGAAGAAAACAGAGCAGACGAAACGGGGAGGGACCTAGCACATACCTACTTGAATTTGTCCAATAGAAACTCTCGTATTCGTTGCAAAACGGAAAACGTTTTTGGCAAAAATGAATACTCCCCTGTCGTGCAGCAAAACCACACTGAACTGCCCGGAACTAATGTAGCCTAATCAGAACGACAGATGTACCTTGTCAGCTCGGGGATTTTAACTTGCAACCTTCCGGTTACTAGCCCAACGCTCTAACCACTAGGCTACCCTGCCGCCCCATATATTATATATTAATGATGACAATAATTTCAGATGGATTTTGAGATGTCCTCTAAATGAACCTAGAATAAATCACGTGATTTTATGCGGATATTGGCGGATAGTGACGCAAAACTGAATAAATAATAATCAAATAGTGTGTTTTTTTGTATGCCTATATGGTATGATACCATATACTAATGCAGAAAGGTTTCATGACTTTATTATTGCCGTTAGATTGTCCCATTAAGCTGTGGAGAAGATAAGTGTCCTACGAATACCCTAAAAATAGGAATTTAGCTACTTAACAACAATATAGTCCTATTTTTACTCATTTAAATTCCCCACTTAGCTAATAAAATAGGCCTATTAATTAATTACATAGTAAAAATTGCATAATTGAAATGGCATCAAAACTTGGCATTACATTTAAATCATAAATTAAAGTAGGACCTTATGGACAGAGGTTATATTATGGTAAACAAAGGTACAGTGTGTCATTTCTACAGCAGTATGTGTAGCCTAATTATGCATTTGTTTATTTGGTTGTTTTTTGCAAATGTGTGGAAATCGTTAAGTATAATATGAATACTGGGAGTTGTAGTATAGCGTTTACAAAGATGGCCACTGGTGCATACCTGGGAGCTGTAGGCTTCACACTGACTCCACCCATTCCTGTTAAAACAGGAAATAGAGAATAAATGATGGAAGCCAAAGCAGGGAATTTTAACGTTTAAAAGGGACATAAAAGGTAATTGTTTTACAAATGTTGCTATAGTTATGTACAATTCGTAGTAGGTGTTAGCTAGGGAATTTAAGTCCAAAAATAAACGAATCCATGCCAATTTCGCATGTGCACCAAACCAACGGCATTATCGAATGGGAGAACGCGCTCTCTCGATCGATAACAACAGCATTGAGCGCGTCATTACATTGGAGAGAAATTGTTACGTGATCCTCACATTTGAGAGTTAACTTGTACGTTAGTGTGCGATCTAGCTACACACATGTGTAGTCTGAAGTACATAATTGGAATAACTGGTTGTCTCATATCTAGTTAGGGGTGTATTCATGACGCTATTCTGTTACAAATCGTTTCGGAAACGGAAGCAAACAAAACGGGGCGGGACCTACCAGAATTTGTCCAATTTGCACTAATGATTACACCCTAGATTTTCTGAATAAAAACATATTTTTGATAACTTTAGCCTAGCTAACGCTAGTACCAGCAGAGAGGAGATCTAACCTTTTATTTAACTAGGCAAGTCAGTTAAGAACAAATTCTTATTTACAATGATGGCCTACCCAGACCATACCCGGATGCTGCTGGGCCAGTTATGCGCCACTCTATGGGACTCCCAATCACTGCTGGATGTTATATAGCCTGGATTCGAACCAGGGACTGTAGTGACGCCTCTTGCACTGAGATGCAGTGCCTTAGACCATTGTGTCACTCGGGCGCTTAGCTGGACAATATCATGGAAGTTAACAACCCTCTTGGCCAATATTAGCAACATTTTGCAGAAAGTGACATTAGAACTAATGTTTTGCCTTTGGGAGTTTAACTATCCCAGTCTACACAGTAATGCCAAACAAACTGGCAACTAACCCTTCTATCTGTGGTAATACTGTAGCAAGTTATTCTGACTTTCTCCATGTCACTATATCGTGTGTGTGTCTGTCAGTCACTGTCTGTGTGGATTTCATTTTGCTTACTTTGTGTCCCTCAAAATGTAGGGAGCCAGTATACGGTTGCTATGGAGATCGCCCCGGAAGACATAGGGATTCAGGATACCTTGGGGGCAGAGGTGGAGGTACTGGAGGACGTGATCAAAGCCCACAAGCAGAGTCCACCGGTGAGTTGTTTAAACAGAGTTGATACAGGCCAGAGACTACACTTATCAATGATACCCTATCAGTGTTCCCAGTGGGATGTCATCCATCCCAAATTATGTACAGCGGGAGAGTACATATCATTTTGATGGCTGTCAATTTTTCATTTGTTTACATTTTTAACCCAAATTCCCTTTCAATCAATTCAGTCTGGCATGGAAATAGAATAGTCTCTGTATCCATCTTGAATGTATCCCTATCTATACTTCTCTCTTTCCTCTCTCAATGCCCTCTCCATTGGCTGCCTTGTTATTTTCTCTCTTTTTTCATCTGCAGGACAGGGAACCCTCTGAAAATCTCAGTTTTATTTCTACACCTGTACACTTGGTAATTTCATATGTTTTCCTTATGTAAGCTATTAAAGGAGAAGTTCACTCTTTTGAACCAAATCTGTATTTGACATGTTTTAGAAGTACCAGACACTTTTTTTTGCGATTTCATTTGTTTTTGAGAAGCATGCCCCACAAGCGATATACTTCCTCATGCTTGTTCAGCAGGGCATTATAAAACATGAAAAAAGGCTCCAAAAACACCCAAGTACGTATGTTTTTGAAAAACAGCAACTCTCTCAGTATAGTGATGCAGGTCTTTAGATGTTGTACACATTAAATTGTGTGATTCCGAACTTTATCCGCAACGTTATATTCCATTTTGTGTGACTCGAGCGATACTTCTCCGTGTAACCCATGATACTTTTCCGTGTGCGTATGCGCAGGCTACACGGAGAAGTGGCACAGATGGATAGGGGAAACTACTAGAGTCTCACAAAATGGAGTATAAAGGTGTGATTAATGTTAGGAATGACAGAATGTCATGTGTATTGCTGGTGGGGTAAGTTTCTCAAAAACAAGTGAAATCACAAAGTGTCTGCATACTTCTATAAAATTCCATTTACATACAAAATACAGAACTTATCCTTTAATGAACTGATTAAGAAAAACTACTCTGGCTGTTATGCTTTGAGTATGCTGTGTCTTTCTGTAGACTGTTTCCAAGGCTCTATTTATTGACGTTCACCAGTGTCTGCCTCATATGTACAATAAACAATAATATATTTGTGGTCAGTCAACAGTCATCACTTTGTAAACTATTGATTGATTAAATTACTCACTTTGTCTCTAATAAGTAATTTTGCTGTGAATTGCAGGAGATCCCCAGTTTTTCTGTGCCACGCCCGTTCTCCATGCCAGAGGACTCGAGTGACGATGACTGTGACCTGTCAGGGGACAGCGTCTCTGCTTACGGCATGCATTCCATGGAGCTGGGGGGAAAGTGCTGGGAATGTGGCGTGCAATTCAAATCTGGCCAGGAGTTGATCGAACACTTTGAGAGCCACGGGTCCAAGGTCTCAACATCCTGCAACATATGTCAGGTGACTTTCAGTCGCACAATATCACTGGCTAAGCACCTAGTCAACGCACACCCAAACTCAGTCCTCCATTGCAGCAACTGCCAGCTGCATTTCAGCAACTTGTGGGATCTCAACAAGCACATAGGAATACACTTGTTCACTGAGTTGTTAAATACACCCCTTGGGTACATCTCAAATAATGTCTTGAATAGCAGTGAAGAGACTTTAAAGGGACAGCATACTCTACCTTCAGCCTTGGCCGTCAAACATGATGACAACTCAAATGATGGCTTGAATGGAAGTGAGGAGACTTTAAAGGGACAGCATACTGTTCCTTCAGTGGTGGCTCTTGACCATGAGGACACCTCAAATGATGGCTTGAATGGAAGTGAAGAGACTTTAAAGGGACAGCATACTGTTCCTTCAGTGGTGGCTCTTGACCATGAGGACACCTCAAATGATGGCTTGAATGGAATTGAGGAGACTTTAAATGCACAGTGTACTCCACCTGCAGCGGTGACCCTAGACCATACATACAGAATGGAAAGCAATGGGAGAGTGTCAAAGACAACACATAGGCTGGAGGAATCAGAGGAGGGGGAAGATGTCAAACCAGACCCCTCCACTCTGACTCCCTCACTGAGGATCTGTGTGAAACTGGAGAGAGGGGTTGAGGTTGATTGCGCCCCCCTCCAGTGGGATGAGGGGATGAACGATGGAGAGGGGAGTGAATATAGCGAAGACACTGAGAGCGCTGGAGGAACAGACAACGACAAGTTAACAGAGAGCAGCGGAGAAACTGATATCGATGAGGAGGACATCATGCTGAGTGAAGAAGAGGAGGAGGAAATTAAAAGCAAACAGGGGGAGGATAGAAATAATAAAATCCACAGCGAGGATGAGGATGCTGAGACGCTTATTGACCAAGAGGGTGAGCCTTCCTCGTCTGAGCGAGAGTCAGAATTTGACCCAGAAGAGTTATCAGATTCTGACTCGAGGTCCAGCAGCACTGGGGAATCCAGTGGGTCTTCTTACACTCCTGTGCGCACACGGAAAGCCAAGACCCGGCCATCCCGGACTAAGCAGCCCCTGACCAAGTTGTCCCAGGTCAAGCCTTATTATTGCATCTATTGTGCCAAAGGACCGTATCATAATATGGAATTTCATGTGAAGACCTGCAATATGAAGAAGGACTTTCAGTGCTCTTTATGCCAAGCAGTCTTCCCTACCGAGATGGCCATGTTGGACCATCAGGTTCGGACTCACTCTGAAGCCATATCGGGCCAAATGTACGCCTGTGAGTTCTGCCGCCAGGTCTTCCCCGATCTGGCCATCTACAAAAACCACAACTGTCCCAAAAAAGACACACCCCCGCCATATGTCCCTGATCCCACTACGTGTATCTATTGTGGAACAGGGCCATTCACTAATATGGACGTCCATTTGAGAGGCTGCAGTTGGAAAGGTCTTACATGCACTGAGTGCAGGGTACTCTTCCATAATAGGAAGGCCCTGCAAAACCATAACGTTTCAGTTCACGGACAGCTTTCCACTATGTGTGCGGTTTGCGGCAGAGGGCCATTCACTGATATGGACTTCCATTTGAGGAGCTGCTCTAGGGATTGGTCCTTCCAATGCTCTGAGTGCAAAGTCCAATTTCCTTCTGAGAAATCTCTGGTGGACCATAATCTTAAATATCACAGTGCCACATCAAAGACCTCTGACCAAGGTGTCTGTGTTTATTGCGGCTGTGGACCATTCACTAGTCTGGACATTCACATGAGGACCTGCTCTAAGCAGAAGGGCTTAAAATGCTCTGTGTGCAAAGTTTTCTTTCCTACTGAATCGGTCCTGGCTGATCATATGGTTTGCTATCATAGCACCCCATACCATGTCCATAGAACCCCATACCAAGTCCAGAGCACGGACTCCGAGACCGCTGAAGGTACCTGTCTCTATTGTGGCAGAGGTCCATTCACTAGTCTGGACATTCACATGAGGACCTGCTCTGGGAAGAAGGGCTTCAAATGCTTTGAAGCCCTTCCTACAGAGACAGCCCTGGCCGACCATAAGGTTCTCGTTCACAGTATCCCATCAGAGACCCCTGACAAAGGTACCTGTGACCATTGTGGCAAGGGGCCATTCACTAATCTGGACAACCACATGAAGACCTGCTCTAAGAGGAAGTGCATCCAATGTTCTGTGTGCAAGTTGTTCTTTACTAGTGATGTCCTGGCCAACCATATGATTTCCTATCACAGTACCAAATCCCGAGTTCAGAGCCCAGTCACAGAGACGCCTGACAACGGTGCCTGTGTCCGTTGCGGCAGAGGGCCCTTCACTAGTCTGGAACATCACATGAAGTACTGCAATAAGCAGAAGGGCATCCAATGTGTTATGTGTAAAGCTTACTTTCTTACTGAGGGCAGTCTGGTGGACCATATAGTTTTGGCCCACGCTGACAAGCTGGTCACCCAAGCTGGTGGGTCCTCCGCTACGACTTTCTCCTTCGTACCCATGGCTATCTCTACCACCTCAGGCCGGCAGAGCCCCAGTAGCTCCACCCTGATGTGTTGCAGTAGTGGCATCAAGGAGCTGAAACGACTGGCCCCAGTCCCAGTGTCTGATCAGGGCCACTGTGCAGTTGGCCAGCTAACACCTGCTGGACAGTCTGTGTCTCTGCCTAGAGTAATGCTGTCTACCACCTCCTCTTCCCAGCCAGCTGTTCCTGTGGTGGCCACCTTGCTCATTGACAACACTGGTGGTGGTCCAGCGAAAATTACCAGGCTGGTCCCAGTTGCCCCACAGACCAACCCCCCCAAAACGCAGGTCACAGCACCCACGCATACTAATACAGCAAAGCCCCTTGGGCAGTTCTCTAACCTTCTGCAACAGACTGTCCATCAGGCAAAATCTGTCCAACAGCAGACACCCAGGCCCATTGCCCTAGCCATGGACCCTATCAGATCCCCCACCACCCCATCCCCTAGACCTGTCTCAGCCTCTGCCCCGGGGCAAATCACCATGATCCACCTCTCACCTGTCCATACCCCCCCTCTAGCGCAGTCTTCCCCCCTTACCCTTGCCTTTGCCCCAGCCCCTCTAAGCATCATGTGTATGTTTGTGAATAGAAGTAAGGAGCTGGCCCTGGAGAAACGCATGAAGATGAGCTGGCGCTCCAAGTGCACCTACACCTGCCGCCAGTGCGGCGCCGTCTCGCAGCAGCCCTCGCTCAGTGTGAAGCACCGCTACCTCCACCGGGGCTCCCGGCGGTACCGCTGCCACTGTGGTAGGTCGTTCCTGCGGCGGCTGCACCTCCTGCGCCACTACCTCCAGCACGCCCAGGCCACCCGCTACATATGCACTGCCTGCGGGGAGACCTTCGACGGAGCAAAGTGCCTCGCACAGCACATGGTTGGAACTTCCAACACGACTCGATGTCCAGGTGACAGCATAACTTTGAAGCTGAGGAAAGAGTGCCGGATGCCCTTCTCCTGTCACTGTGGGCAGGTGTTTTGTAGGCCCGCTGCTTTTCTCTGGCACAAACTGAAAAACACCCAAAGGACTTAACACTGAAATGGGCCCACAGCAGGGCCCAGTCTAGGCCCTATTCAAAGCAGTGGTTTTTCCATGTCTCACACAGACAGGCAAGCCTATCATTTACTATGTTACGGGTAGAGGAGGACAATGCAGTTTGTGGACTTGCTTTACTTTTTTCACTGAATGAAAGATGATTCCTTAAGAAATAATCTATGTATGTATTGGTTTAAAATGTGTTTTCACTTCCACTAAAACATTGTTTTCACCAAAAGAGCAAAAATACAATCATATTAAAAAATTATATATTTTACTTGTTGTCTTTGTAAGAGGTCATAGGGTACATTAGGAAGACTAAAGCATTATCATTAATTTGGTTCCATGAGATGGCCAGATTATCGTTAATATTATAAGTAGGTTATGATTTAGCTGGTGGAACAATACTCATTCAAATACTTCCACTCACCAATGGCTTTTAATTGTCAGGAAGACCAGAAAATGTATTTACAATGCATGGTTTTATCATGTGCAAAAGAAAAGCTGTAAATGCAGTTATCGTTTTTGCAGAATCTATCCTTTTGTAAGCCGATTTCACAATATTACCTCTACATGTTATCCTCATGTTAAAAAAAATGAAATATATATATTTTTAAATTACATATCTTAACTCCAGTTAATGAAAATGCAGAAGTCCAGTTTAAATACAACCATGGGAATAGTTGTCCTCACAAGGTGCTTGATTTGGTAATGCCCCAGATTAGCAGCTTTACCATTGGGGCTGGAGAACAGGTACAATTTGTGGATTCACAAAGTGAATAACATAAATTATGCAAATAAGACGATGCAGTGCCCCTGACCCATATTTCCCCATTCACACTTGAGTGCAACATGTATTGACAGCTGTGTTCTAAATATGCACCCTCATTTAAAGACTGGCCACTTTTAATACTACCTGTGTACTAAATATAATTTGGCTGTTACTAGTCCAAAACAATCCATGTCACAAGTATTGTTTGGTAAAAGATTTCAAACGTTTTTAGACTGATGATGTAAAATCCATAGGCTGCCACAGAGACCCAAGAATATGATGTCGTTTGACATTCATTCATGTCTATGACTGGTGTGTGATTGTCATGCATGTACATATCCTCTGGGGGGAGCTGTCACATCAGAATTAGAATAACAGTGAGCAATGTCTCCATGTACTTTATGCAGGTTGACATTTATTGTCTTGAGTCTTGCCCTGGAAGCAGAACTGAGCGGTTTCCACTAAATGGGTGACTTACAAATTCAAAGTTGGCTATATTGTAAGAATTAATAAAAACAACAATTTGGCATTATGTTTAGCAGCGTGGTTGGGTTTCAAATCAGATTTTATGACTGATGCTGTGCCAGCTTGTGACCACTGCAGAGCTGCCTCCAGTACATGAGTTATCCCAATAAATATCAGCCTGCGTACTTTATTAGGCTATGCCACTTGTCTTGATCGTTATGAGAACAGCTTAACTATGTAAACTGACTGCTTCCCCATACAATCATCCTTAAGACAACAATATATGTCGGGCTTTAACAGTCTAGATTAGTTCTTTATGCGAAAGAGTCTCTGTTAAATTCAGTCTACTTTGGTAACTCCACAGTACCCTAGGGAGTGTTTGAGTGGGCGAGCGGGCAGCCCTTGAGACATGGCAACTGACTAGCAGTTTATCCCTCTGACTGAGGCCATGTGAAGAGAAATTGTTTTATTTCCTAATCCAACAAAAGAGGATTAGAACAGTAAGAGAACAGAGATGTGTATTTTATAAGAGACCAGCAGCTCTCTCTAGTAATAAGGCAGTTGTCCCATACACTGGTGCCTCTGAGAATGTCACCTCTTTATACTTCCTGTTAGGAAAAACGTGTGGAATAACCGTTGTGTTTTACTTGTGGAAAAAGGTATGATTGAAAGACGCTTTGAGAAAGGCTATCAATACTGAGTGGCATTCAAAGTTCCCCTCACATTTAAAAACAGTGTTTAAACCTCTCGTTCCATAGGAACCAGGCATTATGTTTAGGAGACTCCAATGTAACTTGTAACACTAATAGTAGGAGTTAGGGGACATACTTTACAGAGCCATCAGTGGTTGAACCCATAGAGCCCCTCCCTCTGAGATGATACAACCTACAGAACCAGAGGCCATGTTACTGGAGTTCTTAATTGAGATTGTTAATGCAAATTTTTCTACATTAAACACATCTGATAAAAATACACCAGTCATCTATATCAGACCCCGCTGTAGTAAAATGAAGTCCTTTTTTGTCTTTACAAGTACGAGTCGTTGTGCGTAGGGTCCATTCAGCCGCTGGGTCAGAACATGATGCCAGCCGTGGTCCTGGCAGTAGTCCAAGTGGTGCAGCAGGCCAAATGTTAAATGCAGCTTTGGGGGGGAGAGGATTCCCATCCCGGTCTGATGGAAATTACAGAAGGCTGGTAGCATCCATATTTAGTCTTTGGGAAAGGCTTGCAGCGAGTGTGGTTCACCCAACCACCACACAGCCACGAGTCACCTGGAGAGAGAGAATAGTTAGAATCTACAGTGCAGGTTATTCTCAAGCATGTTCATATCAAGTTTGGTTGTGATAGACATGTTTTATTTTATTTTTGCATTGTAATGTCAGAAAATGTCCATAATATATCTGGCACTAATAGTGGAATGATAGTGTTTCACACTATTACTTAACCACCAGTGTTGTGATTGGCAGGGATATTCGCCTATTGATTTCTACTGCCGGAGTGGCATCTGTTGTCAAACTGTGAAAGCTGTTCGGACTTTGGCTGTGTTATCTAGTTGACAAAATAAGCACTGAATAGTGTCATTGTATCATCTAAATGTTGTGAAATATATTTTCAATAATACAAAAATATATTTTTTTACAGCTGTTTAAAGCTGGTGGGCCAAAACCAGAAGTAACAGTAACAATATTTTGTTATTGAAAATATATTTTGCTGTGATTTAGTGCCATGATTCCTTATACTATTCAGTGCTTGTTTTCTCACATAAACGGAAAATGCAACCAGGAAATGACAGAGCGATTTCCACTAGATAACACAGCCATAAAGTCAGAACAGCTTTGACAACAGATGTTTGGCTGGCTGGAGAAATCAATAGGTGAATATCACAACACTGGCAGATAAATAATACTGTGAAACTCTATCATTCCACAATTAGTGCCAGATACTGTATATTATGGACATTTTCTGAAATTACACAAAAAATTCCCTATTTGTAGCACCTTTAAAGGTCTACTGTAAAAACTGCTTAGTTTGTGGTTGTGAAATGGTCTAATCTCAGGGTTGTGTTTGGGTTGTGGTTGTCTTACATATATACCTGATATACAGTAACGGTTGTGGTTGTGCGAGCTGTAGCTGATATGAGTTCTGTATTTGTATTTATTAAGGATCCCCATTACGCTTCTTGGGGTCCAAACAAGATGAAGGCGATTACATCGCAAAAAAATAAAAAAAAACAGTACATCATACAACACATTACTACACCACTACTCTACCACTACATTCAGTATCTACAATACAAAATGTATAATACCACAATACAACAACATTACAATGTGTGTGCGTATGTGTGCGTCTCTTTACAGTCCACATTGTTCCATAAGGTGTAGTTTTATCTGTTTTTCAAATCAGATTTTTACTGCTTGCATGAGTTAATTGATGTGCAATAGAGTTCCATGTAGTCATGGCTCTGTGTAGTACTGTGCCTTTATCGGTGTCTGTTCTGGACTTGGAGACTGAAGAGACCCCTGGTGGTATGTCTTGTGGGGTATGCATGGGTGTCTGAGCTGTGTGCTAGTCACTTGAACAGACAGCTTCATCATTTCATCATCATACCTCTCACAAAGACAAGTAGTACTAGTGATGCAGTCAATCTCTCCTCTACTTTGAGCCATGAGAGATCGACATGCATGTTATTTACATTTACATTTAAGTCATTTAGCAGACGCTCTTATCCAGAGCGACTTACAAATTGGTGCGTTCACCTTATGACATCCAGTGGAACAGCCACTTTACAATAGTGCATCTAAATATTTTAAGGGGGGGTGAGAAGGATTACTTTATCCTATCCTAGGTATTCCTTAAAGAGGTGGGGTTTCAGGTGTCTCCGGAAGGTGGTGATTGACTCCGGCTGTCCTGGCGTCGTGAGGGAGTTTGTTCCACCATTGGGGGGCCAGAGCAGCGAACAGTTTTGACTGGGCTGAGCGGGAACTGTACTTCCTCAGTGGTAGGGAGGCGAGCAGGCCAGAGGTGGATGAACGCAGTGCCCTTGTTTGGGTGTAGGGCCTGATCAGAGCCTGGAGGTACTGAGGTGCCGTTCCCCTCACAGCTCCGTAGGCAAGCACCATGGTCTTGTAGCGGATGCGAGCTTCAACTGGAAGCCAGTGTTATTGATGTTAGCTCGCTGTGTACATTTAAGGACCAGCCGTGCTGCTCTGTTCTGGGGCAACTGTCATTTGCCGATGTCCCTCTTTGTGGCACTTGACCATATGACTGGGCAGTAGTCCCGCTGCAACAACTAGGGCCTGTAGGACTTGTTTTGTTGGTAGCGATGTCAAGAAAGCAGAGTAACGCTTTATTACGCACAGACCTCTCCACATTTTTGCTACCGTTGCATCAATGTTTTGACTGTGACAGTTTCTAATCCAGGATTACACAACGCAGTTTAGTCTCAACTTGCTCAATTTCCACATTATTCATTACAATATTAAGTTGAGGTTTAGGGTTTAGTGAATGGTTAGTCACAAAGTTTTGAGAAATATTTAGGACTAGCTAATTACTTGTCATCCATTCGAAAACTGATAGCAGGTCTTTGTTGTGTTGCAGTGATTTCACTTGCAGTGGTAGCTGACGTGTACGATGTTGAGTCATCAGCATAAATAGACACACAGGCTTTGCTCAGTGCCAGTGGCATGTCATTAGTAAAGATTGAAAAAAGTAAGGGGCCTAGTCAGCTGCCACTATTTTTTCCAAACGTCTACTAAGGGTTGGTAGCAGGTTGATTGGTTGCCTGTTTGAACCAGTAAAGGGTGCTTTGCTATTCTTGGGTACTGGAATGACTTTTGCTTCTCTCCAGGCCTGAGGGAACACACTTTCCTGTAGGCTTACATTGAAGAGATGGCAAATAGGAGTGGCAATATAGTCCACCATCATCCTTAGTAATTTTCCATCCAAGTTGTCAGACCCAGGTGGTTTGTCATTGTTGATAGACAACAATCATTTTTTCACCTCTTCCACGCTCACTTTACAGAATTCAAAATTACAACGTTTGTCCTTCATAATTTAGTCAGTTATTCATGGATGTGTAAGGGCAGAGTTTGTTGTTGGTTACATGCCTACATTTTCTAATCTTGCCAATGAAAAAATCATTAAAATAGTTGGCAATATCAGTGTGTTTTGTGATGAATAAGCCATCTGATTCAATGAGCCGAGTTTGGCTTTTAGCCCAAGGTGCTCCAAAGCTTTTTACTGTCATCCTTTATATCATTTATCTTTGTTTCTTAGTAAAACATGTTCTTACTTTTGTTTAGTTAAGTAACATTTTTTATTTTATTTAACCTTTATTTTAATTATGCAAGTCAGTTAAGAACAGATTCTTATTTACAATGTTAGCCTACCAAAAGGCCTCATGCGGGGACGGAGGCTGGGTTGAAAAATATAGGACAAAACACACATCACGATGAGAGACACTACATAAAGAGAGACCGAAGACAACACATCATGGCAGAATCGCATGACAACACAGCATGGTAGCAACACATGACAACAATACTCAATTTATAGTAAGTTTGCCAATCGGCTGTGCAGCTAGACTTATTTGCCATTCCTTTTGCCTCATCCCTATCAACCAGGGATTTAACTGTTTTTTACATTCATTTTCCCAACGGGTGCATGCTTATTAGTAACTGGAATAAGCAATTTCATAAAGTGCAATGTCCATTTGCTCCTCATTACAAACCAGCCTTTGGTTTTCCTAGATATAACTTCTATATTTTGATCACTATCTGATGAATGTGTAGATTTCTGCAGCATCAGTAAAGATGTGATCAATACATTTGGATGATTTCATTCCTGTGCTGTTTGTAAATACAGTGGTAGGTTGATTGATAAGCTGAACCAGGTTGCAGGCACTTGTTATAGTTTGAGGCTTTGTCTTGAGTGGACAGCTTGATGAATGCCTGTAAATTTTTAGGTTACCCAGAAAATATACCTGTCTGTTGATATCACATACATTATCAAGCATTTCACACATATTGTCCAGATAGTGACTGTTAGCACTTGGTTGGATTGTGGTTGGGTTAACTGTACCTGATATACAGTATGTGATGTGGTTGTGTTAGCTATACCTGATTTCAGGGTTGGGGTTGTGTTAGCTATACCTGATTTCAGGGTTGGGGTTGTGTTAGCTATACCTGATTTCAGGGTTGGGGTTGTGTTAGCTATACCTGATTTCAGGGTTGGGGTTGTGTTAGCTATACCTGATTTCAGGGTTGGGGTTGTGTTAGCTATACCTGATCTCAGGGTTGGGGTTGTGTTAGCTGTACCTGATCTCAGGGTTGGGGTTGTGTTAGCTGTACCTGATCTCAGGGTTGGGGTTGTGTTAGCTATACCTGATCTCAGGGTTGGGGTTGTGTTAGCTGTACCTGATCTCAGGGTTGGGGTTGTGTTAGCTGTACCTGATCTCGGGGTTGGGGTTGTGTTAGCTGTACCTGATCTCAGGGTTGGGGTTGTGTTAGCTGTACCTGATCTCGGGGTTGGGGTTGTGTTAGCTGTACCTGATCTCGGGGTTGGGGTTGTGTTAACTGTACCTGATCTCGGGGTTGGGGTTGTGTTAGCTGTACCTGATTTCAGGGTTGCGGTTGTTAGCTGTACCTGATTTCAGGGTTGAGGTTGTGTTAGCTGTACCTGATTTCAGGGTTGGGGTTGTGTTAGCTGTACCTGATTTCAGGGTTGGGGTTGTGTTAGCTGTACCTGATTTCAGGGTTGCGGTAGCACAGGGCCTGTGCCAGCAGCTCAGAGGTCTGTTGGAAGCAGTGGCTTAGCTCATCTAACTTCTGCTCCATGGAGATGATGCGCTGCTCCAGCTCCCGGTAAGAGTTGTTCCAGTTGGCACTCAAGTCGCACATGATCATCTGCATCTGTTCACCATCAATCAACATAACCAAACAAACAAACAACAAAACATGATAATCTGCATCTGTTCACCATCAATCAACCAAACATGATCATCTGCATCTGTTCACCATCAGTCAACCAACCAACCAAACATGATCATCTGCATCTGTTCACCATCAATCAACCAACCAACCAAACATGATCATCTGCATCTGTTCACCATCAACCAAACAAACAAACAACCAAACATGATAATCTGCATCTGTTCACCATCAATCAACCAAACATGATCATCTGCATCTGTTCACCATCAACCAAACAATCAACCAAACATGATAATCTGCATCTGTTCACCATCAATCAACCAAACATTATCATCTGCATCTGTTCACCATCAATCAACCAACCAACCAAACATGATCATCTGCATCTGTTCACCATCAGTCAACCAACCAAACATGATCATCTGCATCTGTTCACCATCAATCAACCAAACATGATCACCTGCATCTGTTCACCATCAATCAACCAACCAACCAAACATGATCATCTGCATCTGTTCACCATCAATCAACCAAACATGATCACCTGCATCTGTTCACCATCAATCAACCAACCAACCAAACATGATAATCTACATCTGTTCACCATCAACCAACCAAACATGATCACCTGCATCTGTTCACCATCAATCAACCAACCAAACAAACATGATCATCTGCATCTGTTCACCATCAATCAACATAACCAAACAAACAAACAACAAAACATGATAATCTGCATCTGTTCACCATCAATCAACCAACCAAACAAACATGATCATCTGCATCTGTTCACCATCAATCAACATAACCAAACAAACAAACAACCAAACATGATCACCTGCATCTGTTCACCATCAATCAACATAACCAAACAAACATGATCATCTGCATCTGTTCACCATCAATCAACCAACCAAACAAACATGATCATCTGCATCTGTTCACCATCAATCAACATAACCAAACAAACAAACAACCAAACATGATCACCTGCATCTGTTCACCATCAATCAACCAACCAAACATGATCATCTGCATCTGTTCACCATCAATCAACCAAACATGATCATCTGCATCTGTTCACCATCAACCAAACAAACAAACAACAAAACATGATCATCTGCATCTGTTCACCATCAACCAAACAAACAAACAACCAAACATGATAATCTGCATCTGTTCACCATCAATCAACCAAACATGATCATCTGCATCTGTTCACCATCAATCAACCAAACATGATCATCTGCATCTGTTCACCATCAATCAACCAATCAACCAACCAACCAACCAAACATGATCATCTGCATCTGTTCACCATCAGTCAACCAACCAACCAAACATGATCATATGCATCTGTTCACCATCAATCAACCAAACATGATCACCTGCATCTGTTCACCATCAATCAACCAACCAACCAAACATGATCATCTACATCTGTTCACCATCAACCAACCAAACATGATCACCTGCATCTGTTAACCATCAATCAACCAACCAAACATGATCATCTGCATCTGTTCACCATCAACCAACCAAACAAACAACCAAACATGATCACCTGCATCTGTTCACCATCAATCAACCAACCAAACAAACATGATCATCTGCATCTGTTCACCATCAATCAACCAACCAAACAAACAAACAACCAAACATGATCATCTGTTCACCATCAATCAACCAACCAAACATGATCACCTGCATCTGTTAACCATCAATCAATCAACCAACCAAACAACCAAACATGATCACCTGCATCTGTTAACCATCAATCAACCAACCAAACAACCAAACATGATCATCTGTTCACCATTAATCAACCAACCAAACATGATCATCTGCATCTGTTCACCATTAATCAACCAACCAAACATAATCACCTGCATCTGTTAACCATCAATCAATCAACCAACCAAACATGATCATCTGCATCTGTTCACCATTAATCAACCAACCAAACATGATCATCTGCATCTGTTCACCATCAGTCAACCAACCAACCAAACATGATCATCTGCATCTGTTCACCATCAATCAACCAAACATGATCATCTGCATCTGTTCACCATCAATCAACCAACCAACCAACCAACCAACCAAACATGATCATCTGCATCTGTTCACCATCAGTCAACCAACCAACCAAACATGATCATCTGCATCTGTTCACCATCAGTCAACCAACCAACCAAACATGATCATCTGCATCTGTTCACCATCAATCAACCAAACATGATCACCTGCATCTGTTCACCATCAATCAACCAACCAACCAAACATGATCATCTGCATCTGTTCACCATCAATCAACCAAACATGATCACCTGCATCTGTTAACCATCAATCAACCAACCAAACATGATCATCTGCATCTGTTCACCATCAACCAACCAAACAAACAACCAAACATGATCACCTGCATCTGTTCACCATCAATCAACCAACCAAACAAACATGATCATCTGCATCTGTTCACCATCAATCAACCAACCAACAAACAAACAACCAAACATGATCATCTGTTCACCATCAATCAACCAACCAAACATGATCACCTGCATCTGTTAACCATCAATCAATCAACCAACCAAACAACCAAACATGATCACCTGCATCTGTTAACCATCAATCAACCAACCAAACAACCAAACATGATCATCTGTTCACCATTAATCAACCAACCAAACATGATCATCTGCATCTGTTCACCATTAATCAACCAACCAAACATAATCACCTGCATCTGTTAACCATCAATCAATCAACCAACCAAACATGATCATCTGCATCTGTTTACCATTAATCAACCAACCAAACATGATCATCTGCATCTGTTCACCATCAATCAACCAACCAAACATGATCACCTGCATCTGTTAACCATCAATCAACCAACCAACCAACCAAACATGATCATCTGCATCTGTTCACCATTAATCAACCAACCAAACATGATCATCTGCATCTGTTCACCATCAATCAACCAACCAACCAACCAAACATGATCATCTGCATCTGTTCACCATCAATCAACCAACCAAACATGATCATCTGCATCTGTTCACCATCAGTCAACCAACCAACCAAACATGATCATCTGCATCTGTTCACCATCAATCAACCAAACATGATCACCTGCATCTGTTCACCATCAATCAACCAACCAACCAAACATGATCATCTGCATCTGTTCACCATCAATCAACCAAACATGATCACCTGCATCTGTTCACCATCAATCAACCAACCAACCAAACATGATCATCTACATCTGTTCACCATCAACCAACCAAACATGATCACCTGCATCTGTTAACCATCAATCAACCAACCAAACATGATCATCTGCATCTGTTCACCATCAACCAACCAAACAAACAACCAAACATGATCACCTGCATCTGTTCACCATCAATCAACCAACCAAACAAACATGATCATCTGCATCTGTTCACCATCAATCAACCAACCAAACAAACAAACAACCAAACATGATCATCTGTTCACCATCAATCAACCAACCAAACATGATCACCTGCATCTGTTAACCATCAATCAATCAACCAACCAAACAACCAAACATGATCACCTGCATCTGTTAACCATCAATCAACCAACCAAACAACCAAACATGATCATCTGTTCACCATTAATCAACCAACCAAACATGATCATCTGCATCTGTTCACCATTAATCAACCAGCCAAACATAATCACCTGCATCTGTTAACCATCAATCAATCAACCAACCAAACATGATCATCTGCATCTGTTCACCATTAATCAACCAACCAAACATGATCATCTGCATCTGTTCACCATCAGTCAACCAACCAACCAAACATGATCATCTGCATCTGTTCACCATCAATCAACCAACCAACCAAACATGATCATCTGCATCTGTTCACCATCAACCAAACAAACAAACAACCAAACATGATAATCTGCATCTGTTCACCATCAATCAACCAAACATGATCATCTGCATCTGTTCACCATCAACCAAACAAACAAACAACCAAACATGATAATCTGCATCTGTTCACCATCAATCAACCAAACATGATCATCTGCATCTGTTCACCATCAATCAACCAACCAACCAACCAACCAAACATGATCATCTGCATCTGTTCACCATCAGTCAACCAACCAACCAAACATGATCATCTGCATCTGTTCACCATCAGTCAACCAACCAACCAAACATGATCATCTGCATCTGTTCACCATCAATCAACCAAACATGATCACCTGCATCTGTTCACCATCAATCAACCAACCAACCAAACATGATCATCTGCATCTGTTCACCATCAATCAACCAAACATGATCACCTGCATCTGTTAACCATCAATCAACCAACCAAACATGATCATCTGCATCTGTTCACCATCAACCAACCAAACAAACAACCAAACATGATCACCTGCATCTGTTCACCATCAACCAACCAAACAAACAACCAAACATGACCACCTGCATCTGTTCACCATCAATCAACCAACCAAACAAACATGATCATCTGCATCTGTTCACCATCAATCAACCAACCAAACAAACAAACAACCAAACATGATCATCTGTTCACCATCAATCAACCAACCAAACATGATCACCTGCATCTGTTAACCATCAATCAATCAACCAACCAAACAACCAAACATGATCACCTGCATCTGTTAACCATCAATCAACCAAACATGATCATCTGTTCACCATTAATCAACCAACCAAACATGATCATCTGCATCTGTTCACCATTAATCAACCAACCAAACATAATCACCTGCATCTGTTAACCATCAATCAATCAACCAACCAAACATGATCATCTGCATCTGTTTACCATCAATCAACCAACCAAACATGATCACCTGCATCTGTTAACCATCAATCAACCAACCAAACAACCAAACATGATCATCTGCATCTGTTCACCATTAATCAACCAACCAAACATGATCATCTGCATCTGTTCACCATCAATCAACCAAACAAACAACCAAACATGATCATCTGCATCTGTTCACCATCAATCAACCAAACAAACAACCAAACATGATCATCTGTATCTGTTCGCCATCAATCAACTAAACAAACAACCAAACATGATCACCTGCATCTGTTAACCATCAATCAACCAACCAAACAACCAAACATGATCATCTGTTCACCATTAATCAACCAACCAAACATGATCATCTGCATCTGTTCACCATTAATCAACCAACCAAACATAATCACCTGCATCTGTTAACCATCAATCAATCAACCAACCAAACATGATCATCTGCATCTGTTCACCATTAATCAACCAACCAAACATGATCATCTGCATCTGTTCACCATCAGTCAACCAACCAACCAAACATGATCATCTGCATCTGTTTACCATCAATCAACCAACCAACCAAACATGATCATCTGCATCTGTTCACCATCAACCAAACAAACAAACAACCAAACATGATAATCTGCATCTGTTCACCATCAATCAACCAAACATGATCATCTGCATCTGTTCACCATCAACCAAACAAACAAACAACCAAACATGATAATCTGCATCTGTTCACCATCAATCAACCAAACATGATCATCTGCATCTGTTCACCATCAATCAACCAACCAACCAACCAACCAACCAACCAAACATGATCATCTGCATCTGTTCACCATCAACCAACCAACCAACCAACCAAACATGATCATCTGCATCTGTTCACCATCAGTCAACCAACCAACCAAACATGATCATCTGCATCTGTTCACCATCAATCAACCAAACATGATCACCTGCATCTGTTCACCATCAATCAACCAACCAACCAAACATGATCATCTGCATCTGTTCACCATCAATCAACCAAACATGATCACCTGCATCTGTTCACCATCAATCAACCAACCAACCAAACATGATCATCTACATCTGTTCACCATCAACCAACCAAACATGATCACCTGCATCTGTTCACCATCAACCAACCAAACAAACAACCAAACATGATCACCTGCATCTGTTCACCATCAATCAACCAACCAAACAAACATGATCATCTGCATCTGTTCACCATCAATCAACCAACCAAACAAACAAACAACCAAACATGATCATCTGTTCACCATCAATCAACCAACCAAACATGATCACCTGCATCTGTTAACCATCAATCAATCAACCAACCAAACAACCAAACATGATCACCTGCATCTGTTAACCATCAATCAACCAACCAAACAACCAAACATGATCATCTGTTCACCATTAATCAACCAACCAAACATGATCATCTGCATCTGTTCACCATTAATCAACCAACCAAACATAATCACCTGCATCTGTTAACCATCAATCAATCAACCAACCAAACATGATCATCTGCATCTGTTCACCATTAATCAACCAACCAAACATGATCATCTGCATCTGTTCACCATCAGTCAACCAACCAACCAAACATGATCATCTGCATCTGTTCACCATCAATCAACCAACCAACCAAACATGATCATCTGCATCTGTTCACCATCAACCAAACAAACAAACAACCAAACATGATAATCTGCATCTGTTCACCATCAATCAACCAAACATGATCATCTGCATCTGTTCACCATCAACCAAACAAACAAACAACCAAACATGATAATCTGCATCTGTTCACCATCAATCAACCAAACATGATCATCTGCATCTGTTCACCATCAATCAACCAACCAACCAACCAACCAACCAACCAAACATGATCATCTGCATCTGTTCACCATCAGTCAACCAACCAACCAAACATGATCATCTGCATCTGTTCACCATCAATCAACCAAACATGATCACCTGCATCTGTTCACCATCAATCAACCAACCAACCAAACATGATCATCTGCATCTGTTCACCATCAATCAACCAAACATGATCACCTGCATCTGTTAACCATCAATCAACCAACCAAACATGATCATCTGCATCTGTTCACCATCAACCAACCAAACAAACAACCAAACATGATCACCTGCATCTGTTCACCATCAATCAACCAACCAAACAAACATGATCATCTGCATCTGTTCACCATCAATCAACCAACCAAACAAACAAACAACCAAACATGATCATCTGTTCACCATCAATCAACCAACCAAACATGATCATCTGCATCTGTTCACCATCAATCAACCAACCAACCAACCAACCAACCAAACATGATCATCTGCATCTGTTCACCATCAGTCAACCAACCAACCAAACATGATCATCTGCATCTGTTCACCATCAATCAACCAAACATGATCACCTGCATCTGTTCACCATCAATCAACCAACCAACCAAACATGATCATCTGCATCTGTTCACCATCAATCAACCAAACATGATCACCTGCATCTGTTCACCATCAATCAACCAACCAACCAAACATGATCATCTACATCTGTTCACCATCAACCAACCAAACATGATCACCTGCATCTGTTCACCATCAACCAACCAAACAAACAACCAAACATGATCACCTGCATCTGTTCACCATCAATCAACCAACCAAACAAACATGATCATCTGCATCTGTTCACCATCAATCAACCAACCAAACAAACAAACAACCAAACATGATCATCTGTTCACCATCAATCAACCAACCAAACATGATCACCTGCATCTGTTAACCATCAATCAATCAACCAACCAAACAACCAAACATGATCACCTGCATCTGTTAACCATCAATCAACCAACCAAACAACCAAACATGATCATCTGTTCACCATTAATCAACCAACCAAAAACATGATCATCTGCATCTGTTCACCATTAATCAACCAACCAAACATAATCACCTGCATCTGTTAACCATCAATCAATCAACCAACCAAACATGATCATCTGCATCTGTTCACCATTAATCAACCAACCAAACATGATCATCTGCATCTGTTCACCATCAGTCAACCAACCAACCAAACATGATCATCTGCATCTGTTCACCATCAATCAACCAACCAACCAAACATGATCATCTGCATCTGTTCACCATCAACCAAACAAACAAACAACCAAACATGATAATCTGCATCTGTTCACCATCAATCAACCAAACATGATCATCTGCATCTGTTCACCATCAACCAAACAAACAAACAACCAAACATGATAATCTGCATCTGTTCACCATCAATCAACCAAACATGATCATCTGCATCTGTTCACCATCAATCAACCAACCAACCAACCAACCAACCAACCAAACATGATCATCTGCATCTGTTCACCATCAGTCAACCAACCAACCAAACATGATCATCTGCATCTGTTCACCATCAATCAACCAAACATGATCACCTGCATCTGTTCACCATCAATCAACCAACCAACCAAACATGATCATCTGCATCTGTTCACCATCAATCAACCAAACATGATCACCTGCATCTGTTAACCATCAATCAACCAACCAAACATGATCATCTGCATCTGTTCACCATCAACCAACCAAACAAACAACCAAACATGATCACCTGCATCTGTTCACCATCAATCAACCAACCAAACAAACATGATCATCTGCATCTGTTCACCATCAATCAACCAACCAAACAAACAAACAACCAAACATGATCATCTGTTCACCATCAATCAAACAACCAAACATGATCACCTGCATCTGTTAACCATCAATCAACCAACCAAACATAATCACCTGCATCTGTTAACCATCAATCAATCAACCAACCAAACATGATCATCTGCATCTGTTTACCATTAATCAACCAACCAAACATGATCATCTGCATCTGTTCACCATCAATCAACCAACCAAACATGATCACCTGCATCTGTTAACCATCAATCAATCAACCAACCAAACAACCAAACATGATCAACTGCATCTGTTAACCATCAATCAACCAACCAAACATGATCACCTGCATCTGTTAACCATCAATCAACCAACCAAACAACCAAACATGATCATCTGCATCTGTTCACCATTAATCAACCAACCAAACATGATCACCTGCATCTGTTCACCATCAATCAACCAAACAAACAACCAAACATGATCATCTGCATCTGTTCACCATCAATCAACCAAACAAACAACCAAACATGATCATCTGTATCTGTTCGCCATCAATCAACCAAACAAACAACCAAACATGATCACCTGCATCTGTTAACCATCAATCAACCAACCAAACAACCAAACATGATCATCTGTTCACCATTAATCAACCAACCAAACATGATCATCTGCATCTGTTCACCATTAATCAACCAACCAAACATAATCACCTGCATCTGTTAACCATCAATCAATCAACCAACCAAACATGATCATCTGCATCTGTTCACCATTAATCAACCAACCAAACATGATCATCTGCATCTGTTCACCATCAGTCAACCAACCAACCAAACATGATCATCTGCATCTGTTCACCATCAATCAACCAACCAACCAAACATGATCATCTGCATCTGTTCACCATCAACCAAACAAACAAACAACCAAACATGATAATCTGCATCTGTTCACCATCAATCAACCAAACATGATCATCTGCATCTGTTCACCATCAGTCAACCAACCAAACAAACATGATCATCTGCATCTGTTCACCATCAATCAACCAAACATGATCACCTGCATCTGTTCACCATCAATCAACCAACCAACCAAACATGATCATCTGCATCTGTTCACCATCAATCAACCAAACATGATCACCTGCATCTGTTCACCATCAATCAACCAACCAACCAAACATGATCATCTACATCTGTTCACCATCAACCAACCAAACATGATCACCTGCATCTGTTCACCATCAACCAACCAAACAAACAACCAAACATGATCACCTGCATCTGTTCACCATCAATCAACCAACCAAACAAACATGATCATCTGCATCTGTTCACCATCAATCAACCAACCAAACAAACAAACAACCAAACATGATCATCTGTTCACCATCAATCAACCAACCAAACATGATCACCTGCATCTGTTAACCATCAATCAACCAACCAAACAACCAAACATGATCACCTGCATCTGTTAACCATCAATCAACCAACCAAACAACCAAACATGATCATCTGTTCACCATTAATCAACCAACCAAACATGATCATCTGCATCTGTTCACCATTAATCAACCAACCAAACATAATCACCTGCATCTGTTAACCATCAATCAACCAAACATGATCATCTGTTTACCATTAATCAACCAACCAAACATGATCATCTGCATCTGTTCACCATTAATCAACCAAACAAACAACCAAACATGATCACCTGCATCTGTTCACCATCAATCAACCAACCAAACAAACATGATCATCTGCATCTGTTCACCATCAATCAACCAACCAAACAAACAAACAACCAAACATGATCATCTGTTCACCATCAATCAACCAACCAAACATGATCACCTGCATCTGTTAACCATCAATCAATCAACCAACCAAACAACCAAACATGATCACCTGCATCTGTTAACCATCAATCAACCAACCAAACAACCAAACATGATCATCTGTTCACCATTAATCAACCAACCAAACATGATCATCTGCATCTGTTCACCATTAATCAACCAACCAAACATAATCACCTGCATCTGTTAACCATCAATCAACCAAACATGATCATCTGTTTACCATTAATCAACCAACCAAACATGATCATCTGCATCTGTTCACCATTAATCAACCAACCAAACATAATCACCTGCATCTGTTAACCATCAATCAATCAACCAACCAAACAACCAAACATGATCAACTGCATCTGTTAACCATCAATCAACCAACCAAACATGATCACCTGCATCTGTTAACCATCAATCAACCAACCAAACAACCAAACATGATCATCTGCATCTGTTCACCATTAATCAACCAACCAAACATGATCATCTGCATCTGTTCACCATCAATCAACCAACCAAACAACCAAACATGATCATCTGCATCTGTTCACCATTAATCAACCAACCAAACATGATCACCTGCATCTGTTCACCATCAATCAACCAAACAAACAACCAAACATGATCATCTGCATCTGTTCACCATCAATCAACCAAACAAACAACCAAACATGATCATCTGTATCTGTTCGCCATCAATCAACCAAACAAACAACCAAACATGATCACCTGCATCTGTTAACCATCAATCAACCAACCAAACAACCAAACATGATCATCTGTTCACCATTAATCAACCAACCAAACATGATCATCTGCATCTGTTCACCATTAATCAACCAACCAAACATAATCACCTGCATCTGTTAACCATCAATCAATCAACCAACCAAACATGATCATCTGCATCTGTTCACCATTAATCAACCAACCAAACATGATCATCTGCATCTGTTCACCATCAGTCAACCAACCAACCAAACATGATCATCTGCATCTGTTCACCATCAATCAACCAACCAACCAACCAAACATGATCATCTGCATCTGTTCACCATCAACCAAACAAACAAACAACCAAACATGATAATCTGCATCTGTTCACCATCAATCAACCAAACATGATCATCTGCATCTGTTCACCATCAACCAAACAAACAAACAACCAAACATGATAATCTGCATCTGTTCACCATCAATCAACCAAACATGATCATCTGCATCTGTTCACCATCAGTCAACCAACCAACCAAACATGATCATCTGCATCTGTTCACCATCAATCAACCAAACATGATCACCTGCATCTGTTCACCATCAATCAACCAACCAACCAAACATGATCATCTGCATCTGTTCACCATCAATCAACCAAACATGATCACCTGCATCTGTTCACCATCAATCAACCAACCAACCAAACATGATCATCTACATCTGTTCACCATCAACCAACCAAACATGATCACCTGCATCTGTTCACCATCAACCAACCAAACAAACAACCAAACATGATCACCTGCATCTGTTCACCATCAATCAACCAACCAAACAAACATGATCATCTGCATCTGTTCACCATCAATCAACCAACCAAACAAACAAACAACCAAACATGATCATCTGTTCACCATCAATCAACCAACCAAACATGATCACCTGCATCTGTTAACCATCAATCAACCAACCAAACAACCAAACATGATCACCTGCATCTGTTAACCATCAATCAACCAACCAAACAACCAAACATGATCATCTGTTCACCATTAATCAACCAACCAAACATGATCATCTGCATCTGTTCACCATTAATCAACCACCCAAACATAATCACCTGCATCTGTTAACCATCAATCAACCAAACATGATCATCTGTTTACCATTAATCAACCAACCAAACATGATCATCTGCATCTGTTCACCATTAATCAACCAAACAAACAACCAAACATGATCACCTGCATCTGTTCACCATCAATCAACCCAACCAAACAAACATGATCATCTGCATCTGTTCACCATCAATCAACCAACCAAACAAACAAACAACCAAACATGATCATCTGTTCACCATCAATCAACCAACCAAACATGATCACCTGCATCTGTTAACCATCAATCAATCAACCAACCAAACAACCAAACATGATCACCTGCATCTGTTAACCATCAATCAACCAACCAAACAACCAAACATGATCATCTGTTCACCATTAATCAACCAACCAAACATGATCATCTGCATCTGTTCACCATTAATCAACCAACCAAACATAATCACCTGCATCTGTTAACCATCAATCAACCAAACATGATCATCTGTTTACCATTAATCAACCAACCAAACATGATCATCTGCATCTGTTCACCATTAATCAACCAACCAAACATAATCACCTGCATCTGTTAACCATCAATCAATCAACCAACCAAACAACCAAACATGATCAACTGCATCTGTTAACCATCAATCAACCAACCAAACATGATCACCTGCATCTGTTAACCATCAATCAACCAACCAAACATGATCATCTGCATCTGTTCACCATCAATCAACCAACCAAACATGATCATCTGCATCTGTTCACCATCAATCAACCAAACATGATCATCTGCATCTGTTCACCATCAATCAACCAACCAAACAAACAAACAAATATGATCTACTGCATCTGTTCACCATCGATCAACCATCAATCAAACAAACAAACAATCAAAAAAACATTATCATTTGCATCTGTTCACCATCAATCAACCAAACAGACCATTCACCCAATGCTAGTTGTTTTGTGTTTTTTATCGTTATTTGTCATAACAACACAAGCATGCCAAACCAAATCCAAACATGGAAATCAGATAAACCCAGACTTAACCCCAGATGAGCTGAGAGTGACAGTGGCAACTCTCTTGGGGGAAACAACTCCCTAGGGTAGTTAAAACACTGAGGGGAACCACATATGACCCATGTACATATTTCCCTCCTAAAAACTCTCGGTCTCCTGTGACCGTTTCTTCCTCATAAACACTGGTTCCTGTGTTCGATATACATATGAGCTGGACTTGCACAAATATATTGATCAATTTCATAAATAAAAGTGCTCACCACCCATTAACTATAGCCATTTTCTATAGTTGTGCATTCTTTGCCAGGTATACTGCCCATTAGGTAAAAAGCTCTGACTCTAGGATTACATCACAGAGACTTGAACCTTCTGCTAGAACACGTGGCTGTTTTATAGAGTTTTATGTGTCTTTTACAGACATTTTATGTGTCTCAACACCTATTAATAAATTACACAGCAACTTTAATATACTGGATAATGGTCTGTGTAAGACTGTGGTTATTACCTGGATCTGGGTTATCCTGCGCGTGGTGTGTGTGTGTGTGTGTGTGTGTGTGTGTGTGTGTGTGTGTGTGTGTGTGTGTGTGTGTGTGTGTGTGTGTGTGTGTGTGTGTGTGTGTGTGTGTGTGTGTGTGTGTGTGTGAAACATGTCGACACAGCTCTGCCGTGAGTTGTTCTAGCCTACTGTATGGTGTGGTTGGTTTACCTTGGGCAGGTCGACCATCTCACTGGCGTAATCTCTCAGCTTCCTTTGTTTGAGGCGCAGGTGCCGGAATCTGTCCAAAACAGACAAAGGACATAGCAACATCTTAGTATGATAACGGTGTGATAGTGACCTTAAATAAATGCCTGGGCCTGAAGTGAGAAACTGTCATTACTGCCACTTCTACCCATTACAGTGGGTAGAAGTGATTGGCTAGTGTGTGCACTACAGAGGGTCCCCTTCACTGAACATACACAACACCCCTTATACTAACAATTACACAATCCTTTGGCTTTGAGAAAAGCTGAGGTACATAATAAACAGTTGCTTCAGGCTTAAAAAGGCAATCAGCTATAGAAACAAGAACATAGGGTTCTCCCTCCCCCTGTTTCGGTAAAAAGTTGAGGGAAGGAGCTGTAGAAATGAAACCACTCACATTCATAGACAGGGCTATGGATGCAATAACTGACCATCCATGCTATCAAAATTATAGTTTTAACTATGTTTGTTTACATTTACTTTGTTTAAAAACATTGGAGCATAACTAGCTTATATTTTGGGTTCTGATGAGGCACAACAGTTGAACTAAACTGATGAGGCATTTATAAGTCATACACTTCAAGAATCAATGGTTAGGGGAGACCGGAGTTGGTTGTCAAACATTATACTCTTGTGTGTATTTCTTAGCACTAGTATATCTTACAAGATTATTTTTTAATATTAGGAGAAGGACCAAGGTCTTCGGTTGAAATGGGGACCCTTTTTATCCTCATATCTTATTCTAACATGGAGTTCTAAGCCATCAAACACACTCTGTCCACTTGTGACAACCAGCCCCATCGTGGGGTTGGATGTCACACAGTATGTTGTTGGTTTTCACAATGTTTGCTAGTAGTTTATTCATTTTGTAACAGGAAATGAAGCAATATAACATTCGGGTGTAACAAATAGCCTTTCTTTGATTGAACAATATTCCTGACCAAATTCAGCATTTTATGTCGTGAGAATATCATATGACATGAGTAAAAGTGTATGTACGTGTGTTTAGTTTAGTTCATTAATATCCCCATTAGCTACTGCACATGCAGCAGCTACTCTTCCTGAGGTCCACATAAAACATACAAATACATGACAAAGTACAGAACAGTTGCCCTCAGGACAGCCTCAATTCATCAAGGCATGGACTCTACAAGGTGTCGAAATAATTCCACAGGGATTCTGGCCCATGTTGACTCCAATACTTCCCACACTTGTGTCAAGTTGGCAGGATGTCCTTTGTGTGGTGGACCATTCTTGATACACAAGGGAAACTGTTGAGCGTTAAAACCCCAGCAGCGCTGCAGTTCTTGACACAAACTGATGTGCCTGGCACCTACTAACATACCCCGTTTAAAGACACTTAAATATCTGATCTTGCCCATTCACCCTCTGAATGGCACACATACACAATCCATGACTCAAATGTGTCAAGTCACCTCCCCTTCACCCTACTGATTGAAGTGAATTTAACAATTGACATCAATAAGGGATCATAGCTTTCACCGGGATTCACCTGGTCAGTCTATGCCATGGAAAGAGCAGGTGTTCTTAATGTTTGTATACTCAGTGTATACTCATATTATTATATACAGTACAGTTAAATCAGATCTTTAGAAAGAGGAGAGGCGCTGTGATACAATACTGTATGTTTATTATCAGTTTTTTAAAGCTAAACTTGCTTTTTGCCTGAGTAACCTCTGGTGGCAGAGCATTCCACTATGACATGGCGCTATACATAACTAAGCAACGGATAAAATCTGTTTTTGGTTTGGGTACCGTGAAGAAAACCCATAGTGGCATGTCTGGTGGGGAATGTGTCTTTTTCAAGTGTATGTAAATAGATTATACAAGTGGTTAGGCATATTGCAACACACAAATGTTTCTTCAAAAGACTAGACGATAGTCGATTTCTCCTCAACCATGAGACCATCATGCATGTTGTTGATGTTAGTTCTGTTTGTGCAGTTAAGGGCAAGGCACACTGCTTTGTTTTGAGCCAGCTGCAGCTTTGCTAGGTCTTTCTTTGCTGAACCTGACCATAACACCAGACAGTAATTAAGATGGGACAAGATCAGAGCCTGAACAACTAGTACAGTTGATATTTGTGTCACAAACGCAGAACATATTTTTATAACAACTTTGTCAATATAACTTGACCTTGATAACATATGTTACTCCCTGGAGTTCAGCTTCTTCAACTTGTTCAATGGTCACATCCTGGTCACATCCTGCACAACTCCAGTTGAGGTTTAGGTCTAAGAGAATGCTTTTAACCAAATACAATGCTTTTGGTTTTAGATGTATTTAAGGCCAGTTTTTTGTTAATTACCCACTCTGACTGTAACTCTTTACTAAGAGCCTCAGTGAGCTCACTGGCTGTAGGTGCTTATGTGTAGAGTGTGCATTCTTGTAAACAATAGAGAATAGTAACAGCCCAAGGCAACTGCCATGATGGATACCGCACTGTACATACAGTTGAAGTCGGACGTTTACATACAGTCATGACCAAAAGTTTTAAGAATGACCCAAATATTAATTTTCACAAAGTTCGCTTTCACTTCAGTGTCTTTAGATATTTTTGTCAGATGTTACTATGGAATACTGAAGTATAATTACAAGCATTTCATAAGTGTCAAAGGCTTTTATTGACAATTACATGAAGTTGATGCAAAGAGTCAATATTTGCAGTGTTGACCCTTCTTTTTCAAGACCTCTGCAATCCACCCTGGAATGCTGTCAATTAACTTCTGGGCCACATCCTGACTGATGGCAGCCAATTCTTGCATAATCAATGCTTGGGGTTTGTCAGAATTTGTGGGTTGTTGTTTGTCCACACGCCTCTTGAGGACTGACCACAAGTTTTCCATGCGATAAAGATCTGGGAAGTTTCCTGGCCATGGACCCAAAATATCGATATTTTGTTCCCCGAGCCACTTAGTTATCACTTTTGCCTTATGGCAAGGTGCTCCATCATGCTGGAAAAGGCATTGTTCGTCACCAAACTGTTCCTGGATGGTTGGGAGAAGTTGCTCTCGGAGGATGTGATGGTACCATTCTTTAATCATGGCTGTGTTCTTAGGCAAAATTGTGAGAGAGCCCACTCCCTTGGCTGAGAAGCAACACCACACATGAATGGTCTCAGGATGCTTTACTGTTGGCGTGACACAGGACTAATGGTAGCGCTCACCTTGTCTTTGGACAAGCTTTTTTCCGGATGCCCCAATCAATCGGAAAGGAGATTCATCAGAGAACATGACTTTACCCCAGTCCTCAGCAGTCCAATCCCTGTACCTTTTGCAGAATATCAGTCTGTCCCTGATGTTTTTCCAGGAAACCTCCAAAAGTCTTTGCCTCACTCTGCGTGCAGATGCACTCACACCTGCCTGCTGCCATTCTTGAGCAAGCTCTGTACTGGTGGTGCCCTGATCCCACAGCTGAATCAACTTTAGGACATGGTCCTGATGCTTGCTGTGCTTTCTTGGGCGCCCTGAAGCCTTCTTCACAACAATTGAACCGCTCTCCTTGAAGTTCTTAATGATCCGATAAATGGTTGATTTAGGTGCAATCTTACTGGCAGCAATAACTTTGCCTGTGAAGCCCTTTTTGTGCAAAGCAATGATGATGGCACGCGTTTCATTGCAGGTAACCATGATTGACAGAGGAAGAACAATGATTCCAAGCACCACCCTCCTTTTGAAGCTTCCAGTCTGTTATTCGAACTCAATCAGAATGACAGAGTGATCTCCAGCCTTGTCCTCGTCAACACTCACACCTGTGTTAACGAGAGAATCACTGACATGATGTCAGCTGGTCCTTTTCTGGCAGGGATGAAATGCAGTGGAAATGTTTTTTGGGGGATTCAGTTCATTTGCATGGCAAAGAGGGACTTTGCAATTAATTGCAATTCATCTGATCACTCTTCATAACATTCTGGAGTATATGCAAATTGCCATCATACAAACTGAGGCAGCAGACTTTGTGAAAATGAATATTTGTGTCATTCTCAAAACTTTTGGCCACGACTGTACACCTTAGCCAAATACATTTAAACTCAGTTTTTCACAATTCCTGACATTTAATCCTAGTAAAAATTCCCTGTCTTAGGTCAGTTAGGATCACCACTTTATTTTAAGAATGTGAAATGTCAGAATAATACTAGAAAGAATAATTTATTTCAGCTTTTATTTCTTTCATCACATTCCCAGTGGGTCAGAAGTTTACATACACTCAATTAGTATTTGGTAGCATTGCCTTTACATTGTTTAACTTGGGTCAAACATTTCGGGTGGCCTTCCACAAGCTTCCCATAATAAATTGGGTGAATTTTGGCGTATTCCTCCTGACAGAGCTGGTGTAACTGAGTCAGGTTTGTAGGCCTCGGTGCTCGCACACGCTTTTTCAGTTCTGCCCACAAATGTTCTATAGGATTGAGGTCAGGGCTTTGTGATGGCCACTCCAATACCTTGACTTTGTTGTCCTTAAGCCATTTTTCCACAACTTTGGAAGTATGCTTGGGGTCATTGTCCAGTTGGAAGACCCATTTGCGACCAAGCTTTAACTTCCTGACTGAAGTGCACCAGTCCCTCCTGCAGCAAAGCACCCTCACAACATGATGCTGCCACCCCTGTGCTTCGCGGTTGGGATGGTGTTCTTCGGCTTGCAAGCCTCCCCCTTTTTCCTCCAAACATAACGATGGTCATTATGGCCAAACAGTTCTATTTTTGTTTCATCAGACCAGAGGACATTTCTCCAAATAGTCCGATCTTTGTCTCCATGTGCAGTTGCAAACCGTAGTCTGACTTTTTTATGGCGGTTTGGAGCAGTGGCTACTTCTTTGCTGAGCGGCCTTTCAGGCTATGTTGATATAGGACTCGTTTTACTGTGGATATAGATACTTTTGAACCTGTTTCCTCCAGCATCTTCACAAGGTCCTTTGCTGTTGTTCTGGGATTGATTTGCGCTTTTCACACTAAAGTATGTTCATCTCTAGGAGACAGAACGTGTCTCCGTCCTGAGCAGTATGATGGCTGCATGGTCCCATGGGGTTTATACTTGCGTACTATTGTTTGTACAGATGAACGTGGTACCTTCAGACGTTTGGAAATTGCTCCCAAGGATGAAGCACACTTGTGGAGGTCTATATATGTTTTTCTAGGGTCTTGGCTGATTTCTTTTGATTTTCCCATGATGTCAAGCAAAGGGGCACTGAGTTTGAAGGCAGGCCTTGAAATACATCCACAGGTACACCTCCAATTGACTCAAATGATGACAATTATCAGAAGCTTCTAAAACCATGACATCATTTTCTGGAATTTTCCAAGCTGTTTAAAGGCACAGTCAACTTAGTGTATGTAAACTTCTAACCCACTGACATTGTGATACAGTGAATTATACTGTAAGTGAAATAATGTGTCTGAAAACAATTGTTGGAAAAATTACTTGTGTCATGCACAAAGTAGATGTCCTAACCGACTTGCCAAAACTATAGTTTGTTAACAAGAAATGTGTGGAGTGTTTGAAAAACTAGTTTTAATGACTCCAACCTAAGTGTTTGTAAACTTCTGACTGTATCTGATGTTGGAGAAGCTTTCATTGAAGAATACTCTCTGAGTTCTATTTGATTAGTAACTCTCAAACCGTATGATGGCACGTGATGTAAAGCCATAACACGTTTTTTCAATACAAATTATGATCAATAACATCAAAGAGTGCACTGAAATCTAATAATACAGCTCCAACTATCATCTTACGATCCATTTATTTTAGCCAATCATCAGCCATCTTAGTCAGTGCAGTACAAGTTGAGTGCCCTTCCCTATATGCACACTGAAAGTCAGTAGTTAACTTCCCCTGGGGAGACTGGATGTAGCATCTGCAGGTTGACCCTTTTAAGTTTATCGTGTTTGGCTCTTAGATAGTGTCAATAACTCAACATCCAGGAGCCCTGCTTTGTGCTCAGAATGGGTAGATTGGAGAAATGTCTGTTGCTCCAATGTTTTCAACGTTTAGGGTTGGAGAAAAAACTACATTTAGATTCTAAGTTGGATGAAACCAGAACTGCCCCAGAATAAGAAAAACGGAAACCAATATTGCAGGGAACTTCCATCAAGCACTCATGTGCACTAAAATGTCCTAGTGGGGTTGCCAGAGCCAAAGAACCGATGCATAAAAACCTGAAAAAGTACAAACAAAATTAGTCTCTAAATAGTAACTTAACTGATTTGGCTCTGTCTCCATTCCAAGGTGCTGGAAGTTCCTCCTCATGCTTTCTTTCCACCATGTATTTATAGTGGGTCTGCTAACTGTACAACAGGAAATGTAACTCCCCCACCCTTACGGGCATACTCTTTCTCTCCCACACACATACACACACACACTATTATGAAGTCCTGCTGCCTGATAATGACTCACATATTCACACGTCTAAGCTTCCTTGATCTCCTGTGAAAGAGGTCAGGCTTCCCCACACCTCACTCCACTTGTTATTAGCAGGAAGGCTAGAATACATTGTCAAACAACATGGATGAACAACAATGAAAGTAGACATGAGGAAGCAGGCAGAGGACGTCAAAGTTCCCAAGTGCTATTATGGAGAAGGAGCTGTCATTCAGATTCGTTTTTTCGTCAAAACACAAGCAGTTTTTTGTTAACTTTTCCAGTGTTTCTTAGTTGTGATTTGACTTCACATGATGGAAGTTCCTTCTTCTGAATTCCGTGTCAAATAAACGTTTCACTGTTTGTCAGATGACCATTGTCCAGTTATTTTAGTCATGAGAGTGAGACTATGTTGTATGCTTTACTCTATTCTAAAATCAAACTGTACTATTGTCAGTGAGTGTATCCACTTGATTGATGTCTAAAGTCGATTTTACATAGTGGCCTAACCTTTTACCGAAGGGGTGGAATGCCAAGCTTGTTTTGCTGGACAGTAGCATCCAAACAAAATAGACTCTGTTTAGTGTTGACAAAGAGTTAATGACCCATAAAACCATCACAACACACACACACACTCACTTTAGACGGCTTAGTGTTCTGAATGGTCTCTAAATGTATTGCTATTCTTCTGTTCTCCAGTGTTTCTGCAGAACAAATCTAGTCGAGATGAGATGTGTCAAGAAACCTGAAGATGCATATAGCAGTGGACAAACTGATGGCCCACTCCCATCTGAAATACAAAGGTTAAACTGTGATGAGGACTTACACTCTGATGGCCTCCAGTAGGCACCTCTGGTGTCTGCGGTGCTCTCCACTGTTGCCCTTGGTCAGGTTGGTGCGGTGCAGCAGCCAACACTCCCTCAGCACGTTGGCAGCAGCATGGCGGATCTGGGACAGGCAGAGCACCAACATCTAGACTCAGTCAATGAAACGTGCAGCCCTAACGTGTACGTGTGTGACACACACTCCTTTGTACAGAATGCCTGTCACAGCTGGAGTATATGGAACGGTGATGCATTAAGCTAACACTCATGCATATTGAATTACTGCACTAACCGGAAGGATGACAGCATGTCATAGCATGGTGTTATCTTGGTGGCATGTTTATATCATGGTGCCACCTTGGGAGCATGTTCATATAATGGTGCCATCTTGGGAGCATGTTTATATAATGGTGCCATCTTGGGAGCATGTTTATATCAAGGTGCCACCTTGGGGGCATGTTTATATCATGGTGCCATCTTGGGAGCATGTTTATATAATGGTGCCATCTTGGGAGCATGTTTATATCAAGGTGCCATCATGGGAGAATGTTTATATCATGGTGCCATCTTGGGAGCATGTTTATATAATGGTGTCATCTTGGGAGCATGTTTATATCATGGTTCCATCTTGGGAGCACGGGTCAGGTCACGGGTGCACCTCGGGTGCACCTCAGCCACGCTCAAGGTACTAAACGATATCATAACCGCCATCGATAAAAGACAGTACTGTGCAGCCGTCTTCATCGACCTTGCCAAGACTTTCGACTCTGTCAATCACCATATTCTTATCGGCAGACTCAGTAGCCTCGGTTTTTCGGATGACTGCCTTGCCTGGTTCACCAATTACTTTGCAGACAGAGTTCAGTGTGTCAAATCGGAGGGCATGCTGTCCGGTCCTCTGGCAGTCTCTATGGGGGTGCCACAGGGTTCAATCCTCGGGCCGACTCTTTTTTCTGTATATATCAATGATGTTGCTCTTGCTGCGGGCGATTCCCTGATCCACCTCTACGCAGACGACACCATTCTATATACTTCCGGCCCGTCCTTGGACACTGTGCTATCTAACCTCCAAACGAGCTTCAATGCCATACAACACTCTTTCCGTGGCCTCCAACTGCTCTTAAACGCTAGTAAAACCAAATGCATGCTTTTCAACCGTTCGCTGCCTGCACCCGCACGCCTGACCAGAATCACCACCCTGGATGGTTCCAACCTTGAATATGTGGACATCTATAAGTACCTAGGTGTCTGGCTAGACTGTAAACTCTCCTTCCAGACTCATATCAAACATCTCCAATCGAAAATCAAATCAAGAGTCGGCTTTCTATTCCGCAACAAAGCCTCCTTCACTCACACCGCCAAACTTACCCTAGTAAAACTGACTATCCTACCGATCCTCGACTTCGGCGATGTCATCTACAAAATTGCTTCCAACACTCTACTCAGCAAACTGGATGCAGTTTATCACAGTGCCATCCGTTTTGTCACTAAAGCACCTTATACCACCCACCACTGCGACTTGTACGCTCTAGTCGGCTGGCCCTCGCTACATATTCGTCGCCAGACCCACTGGCTCCAGGTTATCTACAAGTCCATGCTAGGTAAAGCTCCACCTTATCTCAGTTCACTGGTCACGATGGCAACAACCATCCGTAGCACGCGCTCCAGCAGGTGTATCTCACTGATCATCCCTAAAGCCAACACCTCATTTGGCCGCCTTTCGTTCCAGTTCTCTGCTGCCTGTGACTGGAACGAATTGCAAAAATCGCTGAAGTTTGAGACTTTTATCTCCCTCACCAACTTCAAACATCTGCTATCTGAGCAGCTAACCGATCGCTGCAGCTGTATAGTCTATCGGTAAATAGCCCACCCATTTTTACCTACCTCATCCCCATACTGTTTTTATTTATTTACTTTTCTGCTCTTTTGCACACCAATATCTCTACCTGTACATGACCATCTGATCGTTTATCACTCCAGTGTTAATCTGCAAAATTGTAATTATTCGCCTACCTCATGCCTTTTGCACACAATGTATATAGACTCCCCTTTTTTTTTTCCTTCTGTGTTATTGACTTGTTAATTGTTTACTCCATGTGTAACTCTGTGTTGTCTGTTCACACTGCTATGCTTTATCTTGGCCAGGTCGCAGTTGCAAATGAGAACTTGTTCTCAACTAGCCTACCTGGTTAAATAAAGGTGAAATAAAAAATTAAAAAATTTAAAAAAATATCATGGTGCCATCTTGGGAGCATGTTTATATCATCGTGCCATCTTGGGAGCATGTTTATATCATGGTGCCATCATGGGAGCATGTTTATATCATGGTGCCATCATGGGAGCATGTTTATATCATGGTGCCATCATGGGAGCATGTTTATATCATGGTGCCATCTTGGGAGCATGTTTATATCATGGTGCCATCATGGGAGCATGTTTATATCATGATGCCATCATGGGAGCATGTTTATATCATGGTGCCATCTTGGGAGCATGTTTAGATCATGGTGCCATCTTGGGAGCATGTTTATATCATGGTGCCATCTTGGGCGCATGTGTATATAATGGTGCCATCATGGGAGCATGTTTATATAATGGTGCCATCATGGGAGCATGTTTATATTATGGTGCCATCTTGGGCGCATGTGTATATAATGGTGCCATCATGGGAGCATGTGTATATAATGGTCCCATCTTGAGAGCATGTTTATATCATGGTGCCATCTTGGGCGCATGTGTATATAATGGTGCCATCATGGGAGCATGTTTATATCATGGTGCCATCTTGGGAGCATGTTTATATCATGGTGCCATCATGGGAGCATGTTTATATCATGGTGCCATCTTGGGAGCATGTTTAGATCATGGTGCCATCTTGGGAGCATGTTTATATCATGGTGCCATCTCGGGAGCATGTTTATATCATGGTGCCATCTTGGGAGCATGTGTATATAATGGTGCCATCATGGGAGCATGTTTATTTGCTGATTAAACTGCTGTTATGAAGTGAGAGGTAGTCCATGGTTAACGTTGATGAAAACAATGTTGCCTCGTGCAGAACTGGGTCAGGCGCGATGGACTGTACACTAATGTTTGCTACACGACGGTGTTTGCTAAAAACACAAACGGATGTATACGTACCCGTCATACAGGGAATAATATTTGAGGATGTGATTAGGCATCAGTGGGTTACGGAAACATATTCATCTTGTTTCTCTTTGATTCTATTAGTGTCTGCTCTCCTTCCTGCGAGGACACTGTAACTGCCTATCTGAGCCTGGTGATGTCACTACAGCCAGGCGTTGTCTTGTGTTGTCCTCTGTGTGGGGTTATTATTAGGGGCCGTCAGGGGCCGTAACCCAGATGTCTTTCCTTATTCTTCCTGTCAACGTAAATCAGGGCAATGACGGACAACTCCGCAGGGACGCACACACACACACCAAACAACTACAAACAGACATAAGGATGCACCCAGTGAGAGGATGTGTTCAATGCCAGGGAGGAAGTGGTTATATCCTCAGCAGACCTACAACCTCACATCCTCACACTGACAACACACTGCAGCCTGCAGCCAGGTATAGCCTACACCCTACACTGCCAACCTAACGCTCAGCTAATGCTCAATCAGGTTAGTGGATTTCAAAGAATCCTGCCATACACTACTTACATATTAGAGAATGATGGATATTGGGAAATGGATATGGAAATCATGCTAGCATCTTCCGTTGTGCTCGTTTATTTTCAGGTTGTTGATTCTTCTTCCCGGCGATAAGCAAACAGATGGATCCTGTCCGAGGCTTCAACATGAAGTAACCCCTCACCAACATACGCTTGCTCACTGTGTCCTCAGTTACGGCAGTGAGTACACACACACGACACACACATCATCTTATCCAGTTTCCTGTCGGTCCAAGCTCCCCATCCTGGCAGTCCCTTTCCTGACAGGGACACGATTATTTCCTCCATTTGACGCCTTTTGGAGGCTAATAAGAGATTGGCGGGCCCCCCCCCAAGCCCCCCCCCCCCCAGTCCTTTTCCCACACTATCCTGTCCTCTGGAATGGCCTATTTAAGGAAAGAATAATATTATAAAAAGACTCCAAAATCATAACACGCGTGCGACGTGGAAAATATCGCTGCATCCACCCAGAAGGCCTCATCTGTTGTGTCAAGGGTTTAGTTCTACTTGTGAGACCGAGGGAACCTTTGAAGGGAGCTGGCTGCTTCCGGTTATCAATGCAGGACAGTGGTTTGGATCTTCACAGTATGTTTTTCTTGTCATTCAGTTTTGGAAATATGGGGATAAATGACTCCTTGAACTGAGAGACACCCACAACATGCTCATTCATTACTGTCATTATAGAGCCAGGTATTTTTACTGACCATGTGACCACCTGACCAGGAAAAACTCCCAGCCCTTGTAAAGGTTAGAACTAGGGCCCAGAGTTTTACTGACTAGGTGGACACATGGGATATGGAAAAACTCTGGTGCAGTCATTTTCCTCGTCTCACCCTTTTGGAGATCTGGATGTCCATCATGAAGAAGTGCACGTGTTTCTCTCCTTTGTTCAGCGCCAGCTTCTTGGTCATGACGGCCACCAGCATGGCGGTACAGGCCACACCCTATGGACAAACACAAAGACAGCCACACCAACGTCACCATGGTTACCACCATCGCCATTTGACATCCTCCTCGTGTCCCCTTGTGACCCGTAAGAGCGGGAGTCAGTCGGAATTCACAAAATGATCATGTCAACATTCAAAATCAGCCCTATAGCTTCAGGTTTGTTTGGCCAACATCAAGATAGACATCGCAATTTATTTTCAAGAAGTTATGACATAGTTGTGACTTGCTATAACTTGTACAAATATGGTGGGCCTATTATGCCTATTTCGCCTAATAATACCAGTTACACTGAATTGACCTTATGTTTATGTGAGAGTGAAATGGTTAATCATATGCCACTGTGCCACTGATATAGTAGGATGGTTTACTCTGAGAATAGTAAACCATAAGGTCAACATTGTGCTATTGCTGGATAGGGAACAACTAAATGCTGACGTATGCTCAGGAACCCCACAGAGTGAATATGTCATGTTCTAACCATAGTTCTTTTGTGTTTTCTTTGTTTTAGTGTTGGTCAGGACGTGAGCTGAGTGGGCATTCTATGTTGTGTGTCTAGTTTTCCCATTTCTATGTTTGGCCTGATATGGTTCTCAATCAGAGGCAGGTGTTAGTCATTGTCTCTGATTGGGAACCATATTTAGGTAGCCTGTTTTGTGTTGGGTTTTGTGGGTGGTTGTTTCTTGTCTTCTGTCTTTGTGTCTATGCACCAGATAGGACTGTTTTGGTTTTTCACATTTGTTGTTTTGGGTTTTTGTAGTGTTCACGTTTATGGTCTTTATTAAACATGTTGAACTCTAACCACGCTGCGCTTTGGTCCGATCCTTCGTCCACAGAAGAAAACCGTTACAGAATCAGAGTGACTTGGCACTAAAAGTGACTATATTTCAGTGCGGTACAATAGTCTCAACACATTAATTCTTACTGTGTAATTCCAACCTCTGGGGGAGGTTTAACATAGTTCATTTACCATTGAGTGCAATTCTATATCAATATGTACTGTAATTGCACAAAGCTCACAGTTGTACCAATGTGTATCTACCTACAACGTAATTGCATTGTACTTGCCAGTGTAATTACTGTGGAAATACAGTACATGGTTTTAGAGACACAGTGTAATCATATCATTTAAAGATTAGACTGGTTTGAAAATGAACGCCAATTTTTACCTGTTTTCCTTCCCTTGTTTGCATTAGTAAAAGAGAGAGAGAGAGAGATCAAAGTCTGATTAAAAAAAGAACAATCATATTAGCATGCAGGCCAAGGCTCACAATGAAACACGGTTTACAGTCTGGACACAGAGATAATGCTAAGAGCCATTTGGATGGATAAATCACAAATCCTGCACTAGTCCCCTGTCCCCTCCTAAGAGCTCCCAAAATACTCTGCTGGCTTTCTAACATCAACCAGCCCACTCACTGGTACTGATATGGGCATGACTGGAACCAAAGATTCCATGTGAATCTGCACCAGTGTAATCTGGGAATTCTAAGAGGCACAACATCCTTTCCATGGATCCATCCACACCCCACTGATAGGATGTGTGGTGAGCACGCTGCTCTGCTCACCTCCCCAACACAGCTGGGACACTACCAGAGAGGCAGGCTAGCCCAGGGTAGATGTGCTGAGCCTAGGGGTCATTGACAGCCGAGCACTACAGGTGTGAGTACTGCTTCACTCATTGTCCTAGAGAGCTGCCCTGTTGGGAGTAGGAAACTTTTTTTTTCTCAAGTCATTGGCACAGGTTGGCACACCCTCCTGTTCCAGTGGTGCCAAAGGCTATAAACTGCCTAAAAATGGAAATGGTGGAAAGTTTCCCCTTAAAAAAGGGGAAAGCTTATAAAAACAAGGGGAGAGGGAGAGAAAGAGGAGTGAAGGATAATTTTCCACTGTGTCAGGGAGGTGTCTCGGCCTGGCTCGCACCCCTCTGCCGGTCTTGTGACTCTCCGTCGCTTATCTGCTCGGATCGGAAACGGACAGAGCTGAGGTGAGGCAGAGAGCCAAGTCCTTACAGCCTAACAAGCAGAAAACACCCAGATATCTCCCTCCCTCTCCCTCTCCCTCTCTTTCTCCCTGTACTAGTCACATGGCCCTAAACCCTTCAAAGTGCAAGATCCTGTTGGTAGCATGTATGAGAAACCTGTCCCCTGCATGTCCCCTTATGATATATGGGAAAAACCTGCAAGTCTGTGGAAGTGTGAAAGTCCTTGGAGTCATTGTGCAAAACAATCTGCAGGGGGACAAACAAATCGATTCAATGATTCGCAAGGGAAGCAAAAAGTTGTTCTTCCTACGTTGACGTACCACAAATGGACCTGGTAGCCATCTGCACGGGCTATATTCAACCCTGCCTAGAGTATATTGCAACATCTTGGCACAGCTCCTTGACTCAAACCCTCTCTGAACAACTCGAGCCCATACAGAAGCGTGTTTGCAGAACCATCCCTGGCACGGCATATCCTGGAAACAACAATGCTCTGACATCACTATCACTGCCCTCACTTCATGAGAGAAGAGAGAAACTGTACCTTGACTTTCCTTTTTCCCTGTTCAAGTCCCCCTTCACAGAACAGTTACCTGTCTGCCGAGGACAAGTGTCAGGCAGATCCACCTGCTCTCTATTCCACATGCCAGGACTGAGAGCTATAAAAGTCGCCCATTCCATACCTATGTACAGTACGAGTCAAAAGTTTGGACACACCTTCTCATTCCAGGGTTTTTCTTTATTTTTTACTAGTTTCTACATTGTAGAATAATAGTGAAGACATCAAAAGTTTGAAATAACACATATGAAATCATGTAGTAACCAAAAAAGTCTGAAACAAATCAACATATATTTTATATTTGAGATTCTACAAAGTAGCCACCCTTTGCCTTGATGACAGCTTTGCACACACTTGGCATTCTCTTAACCAGCTTCATGAGGTCGTCACCTGGAATGCATTTCAATTAAACAGGTGTGCATTGTTAAAAATGTATTTGTGGAATTTCTTTCCTTCTTAATTTTTTTGAGCCAATCAGTTGTATTATTGGGTGGTATGGGTGGTATAAGTAAGATCGCCCAATTTGGTAAAAAATCATAATAATTATGGCCAGAACAGCTCAAATAAGCAAAGAGGAATGACAGTCCATTATTACTTTAAGACATGAAGATCAGTCAATGGGGAACATTTCAATAAGTTTCTTCAAGTGCAGTCGCAAAAACCATCAAGTGCTATGAGGAAACTGGCTCTCATGAGGACCGCCACAGGAAAGGAAGACCCAGAGTTACCTCTGCTGCAGACGATAAGTTCATTAGAGTTACTAGCCTCAGAAATTGCTGCCCAGATAAATGCTTCACAGTAACACACATCTCAACATCAACTGTTCAGAGGAGACTGTGTGAATCAGGCAAATTCCTATTTGAATTGCTGCAAGAAACCACTACTAAAGGACACCAATAAGAAGAAGAGACTTGCTTGTGCAAAGAAACACAAGCAATGGCCATTAGAAAGGTTGAAATCTGTCCTTTGGTCGGATGAGTCCAAATTTGCGATTTATGGTTCCCACTGACGTTTCTTTGTGAGACGCAGAGTAGGTGAACGGATGATCTCCACATGTGTGGTTCCCACCTTGAAGCTTGGAGGAGGAGGTCGGGGAACGGCACCTCAGTACCTCCAGGCTCTGATCAGGCCCTACACCCAAACAAGGGCACTGCGTTCATCCACCTCTGGCCTGCTCGCCTCCCTACCACTGAGGAAGTACAGTTCCCGCTCAGCCCAGTCAAAACTGTTCGCTGCTCTGGCCCCCCAATGGTGGAACAAACTCCCTCACGACGCCAGGACAGCGGAGTCAATCACCACCTTCCGGAGACACCTGAAACCCCACCTCTTTAAGGAATACCTAGGATAGGATAAAGTAATCCCTCTCACCCCCCCTCCCCCTGAAAAGATTTAGATGCACTACTGTTCCACTGGAGGTCATAAGGTGAATGCACCAATTTGTAAGTCGCTCTGGATAAGAGCGTCTGCTAAATGACTTAAATGTAAATGTAAATGTGAGGTGGGATGGTGTGGGGGTGCTTTGCTGGTGACACTGTCTGTGATTTATTTAGAATTCAAGGCACACTTAACCAGCATGGCTACCAGAGCATTCTGCATCGATATGCCATCCCATCTGGTTTGCACTTAGTGGAACTATAATTTGTTTTTCAACAGGACAATGACCCAACACACCTCCAGGCTGCCTAAGGACTATTTGACCAAGAAAGATAGTGATGGAGTTCTGCATCAGATGACCTGGTCTCCACAATCACCCAACCTCAACCTAATTGAGATGGTTTGGGATGAGTTGGACTGCAGAGTGAAGGAAAAGCAGTCAACAAGTGCTCAGCATATGTGGGAACTCCTTCAAGACTGTTATAAAAGCATTCCAGGTGAAGCTGGTTGAGAGAATGCCAAGAGTGTGCAAAGCTGTCATTATGGCAAAGGGTGGCTACTTTGAAGAATCTCAAAAATAAAATATGTTTTGATTTGTTTAACACATTTTTGGCTACATGCTTCTATTTGTGTTATTTCATAGTTTTGATGTCTTCGCTATTATTCTACAATGTAGAAACTAGTAAAAAATAAAGACTACCCCTTGAATGAGTAGGTGTGTCCAAACTGTTGACTGGTACTGTAGAAAACATAAAACATAAAGAAAATCCCTTGAATGAGTACGTGTGTCCAAACGAATTTCTCTTGTGATTTCAACTTCAAAGTTTTGTTGTGTATGTATTGTAATATCCAATCAACTATGATTTGATATCCATCTATTTCAGTTTCATTGACTGCCATGTGGATATGAGTAAAAATTCAATCTCCCTCTACTTCTCACTCTGCATCTCTCTCCCTCTGTCTCCCTCGCCCTCTCCGTCTCACTCTCCCTCTACCTCTGCATTCCACTCTCCCTCACTCTCTCTACTCTCCTTTTCACTCCCCAGCTCCCTCTTACGCTCCATCTTCCACCCCCTCCAACCTCCCACCTCTCACTCTCCCTTTACTCTCCATCTCCTTCTCAAATATTTTTCCATTGTAAAAACCTATCAACTCTTTGTACTCAGCATCAACCTACTTAACTGAGATATTGGCCTGTATTCTTACTGGTGAGGGTCCATTGTTGAGTAAACAATGGAAGTTGAATATGACAATATATCATAGTGAAACTCCTTTGTTCTTTTCTATGACAGAAGAAGATCTGAAGTGTATTATTTAATGTCATTTCCATGGCACCAAGACTGCTTGACCATAAGAGTCGCAGCACTTTCACAAATGTCAAATATGCTTACAGGGTTTCAAATGAGCGTTTTTTCTACTGCGTGTACCTTTCTTACCAGTGGGTGTAACCAAAGTGTTTGAGTCACAGACATAACAATACATGAGTCAATGACCACACTGCTTTCGTCGTTGGACAAGAGAAAGGTCATATGTTATCATGTAGAGCACATTGGGGCTGCATTCTGTAAGAAACGTGCTATGAAAATAAAGTTCAATATTATCAGTGCCTGTACTCTTTGAGTTCACCCATAAAACCAGTAAACTCACTGTAACCTTTCACATCTCCCCCTCCCCTCTGCTCAGTGCCAAGACATCTACTCCAATGTGTGTGTGTGTGTGTGTGTGTGTGTGTGTGTGTGTGTGTGTGTGTGTGTGTGTGTGTGTGTGTGTGTGTGTGTGTGTGTGTGTGTGTGTGTGTGTGTGTGTGTGTGTGTGTGTGTGTGTGTGTGTGTGTGTGATGACAGAGTGCCTGGTACCAGAGAATTACTTCTCTGACCCATAAACAACCAAGACATCATCAGGCATTCTCCCCTGAACATGTCATATACAGGCTGATAGTGGGGTAAACAATCATAACAGTACTATTACAGTGGTACAGTAGTGTTACATTTTCAGAATAGAATATAAAAGCTTCAATATGAAAACTACAGCTACTGTACTTTAAGACATCATAGCATGCACTGGCAACACACAGGGGAAACATGCTGACATTGTAAGAATGCCATCATGGAAGATAATAGAGAAAGAAGCCAAGACAAGAGAGATCGATGGGAGTAGCGACAGGCAAACAATGAGCCAGTAGCAACAGTATTGTACATGGCGTTCTCTCTGCATGTACCCAGCAACTAACCGCCAGCATCGAAGTCAATATCGGGACTGGGTGGCACCAAGCACCACTGTATTTCTACTGTAAGTAAGTCACTTTCTGCAGCCACTTCAACGTAATGGGTACTTACACAACAACCAACTAGAGAGCACTGACTAGTGTTTCAATTTCTCTCTATTCTTCTTCATTTGATCACCCTGTTGCAGAATAACCTTCCTGCAATGCAGTGTATATGAGGTTTAAAAAGGCTTCTGAAGTTTGTCATTTCCACCTTGAAATTTCAAACATGATTTTCCCTCACGAAAAATGTATCAACCCTTACAAAAATGTCCATTAATTATAATCCATTTAGTAATTCACATTTCCTGTTGTTGCAGGATTTTTTCCCTGCTGTAGAAAACTGGCTCAAATTTTGATCATACATCTGTACACCTGCAGAGAAATGAAGCCATGTACAGTACATGTACAGTTCCTTGCAAAATGATTCATCACCTTTGTTTTATTTCCTATTTTGTTGCATTACAACCTCAAAATTAAATGGATTTTTATTTGGATTTCATGTAATGGACACACAAAATAGTCCAAATTGGTGAAATGAAATGAAAAAAAAAAAACTTGTTTCAAAAAATTTAAAAAATTTAAAACTGAAAAGTGGTGCGTGCATATACTGTATATTCACCCCCTTTGCTAGGAATCCCCTAAATAAGATCTGGTGCAATCAATTACCTTCAGAAGTCATATAATTAGTTAAATAAAGTCCACCTGTGTACAATCTAAGTGTCACACGATCTCAGTATATACAGTTGAAGTCGGAAGTTTGCATACACTTAGGTTGGAGTCATTAAAACTCGTTTTTCAACCACTCCACAACGTTCTTGTTAACGAATTATAGTTTTGGCAAGACAGTCAGGACATCTACTTTCTGCATGACACAAGTAATTTTTTCAACAATTGTTTACAGACAGATTATTTCACTTATAATTCACTGTATCACGATTCTTATTTCTTGTTATTTTCACAATTTAAAATGTTTTGCATCTTCAAAGTGGTAGACATGTTGTGTAAATCAAATTATACAAACCCCCCCAAAATATATTTTAATTCCAGGTTGTAAGGCAACAAAATAGGAAAAATGCCAAGGGGGGTGAATACTTTCGCAAGCCTCTGTATGTCATTTAGCCTGTCTACTTTACAGTAATGTTCTGCTTTAAAAAGCCATTGTAACCTTTAAGATACAGGCTTTATCATGCTTTGACACTCAGGCTAGAAACGTTATTTTCCCTATCTCTCCATTCCCCATATAGTTACCATGACTCCATATAGTTACCATGACTCCGGTGAAGAGGCACACCACTTTGCCACAGCTGGTTTTGGGGGACACGTCCCCGTATCCCACGGTGAGGAAGGTGATGGCAATGAGCCAGAGAGCTGTGTCCATACGACCAGTCTCCTCCTGTGTCTGCCTGTAGAGGGCCACACACCCTGGGGTCACTCACTACATACACAGATACGTACGTCTTACATGAAGATATTCATAGATTTTATCAATATTATCTAGACATTACATTACTAACAGGATCAGACCAATGGGTAAGACAAAAGCAGATGTATTAAGTTGTCAAATCTGATTGTCAAGAACTCCAGTCACCCAAGTCATAGACTGTTCTCTCTGCTCGGTACCAGAGCACCAAGTCTAGGTCCAAAAGCCTCCTTAACAGCTTCTACCCTCAAGCCATAAGACTGTTTTGCAATTAATCAAATGGCCACCCAGACTATTTGTATTGAACCCCCCCCCCCCCCTTGATTTTACACTGCTGCTTCTCGCTGTTTATTATCTAGGCATAGTCACTTTAACCCTACCTACATGTACAAATGACTTTGTCTAACCTGTACCCCTGCATATTGACTCGGTACCAGTACCCCCTGTATACAGCCTTATTATTGTTATTTTATTCTGTAACAATTTTTAGATTTTTTTACTTTAGTTTATTTAGTAGATCTTTTCTTAACTCTATTTTCTTAAAACGGCATTGTTGGTTAAGGGCTTGTAAGGAAGGATTTCACGGTGATTATCTGTTTATATAGCAGTGGCTGTGGGGTCAGGGAAGGTCCTGTTTCAATTCCAGGAAAGAGTAAATAGAAGTTGAATTGTCTGGACAGATGGTGAAACTGACTCAAAAATGAGCTGACTTTTGTAAGTTGTTGTTTTCTCAGAATCTATTTCAAGACCATTCCAATTCAGTGTTCATCTTAAGTCTTCTATTGCCTACAGGGAAGTTATAATGCATTATACCTGTCGGGTGTTACTCAGAAGTCTTACAATCTGTCAATCATCAGATCGTATAACCAAAACGTCAGTTTGTTTAACATGCAGCTTGATTAATTAACACGTTTGATTTCTCTATGTAACTGAGATCTAAGAATCCCATCCCATTGTAGGTTCAGCCTAAACAAATGACCTCACATTGGCCACAAGCCGACTTCAGAGGCCTAGGACGATATGTGTTGGCTCGCAATGAAGAGTAATTTGTCGGAATAACTCAACAGAAAACGATCTACATTGAATCTGTTATTAGACATCCTTTCTGAATGGGGAACTCAAATTGACCATCAATATTTGAAGTAGAGTGAGCAATTGATTGCCCCAGTCTGTTTGTAATAAACTGTGTAGGGGTGTATGTGTATGTCTGCGTGTTTCTGTGCTGGCAGTAGTAATGTGTTATATTTATATTTAGGCAAACTGTTTTTATCTCTCACTGTGTGTCCTCATTTTCTGTTCTGTCTATCACACAGACGTCTGTTTGTGCCTGTGTTTCTCAAACAGGAGAGTGTGTGTGAGTCATGCATGAGATGTGTGTGTGTGTATGTGTATGAGAGAGAGAGAGAGAGAGAGAGAGAGAGAGAGAGAGAGAGAGAGAGAGAGAGAGAGAGAGAGAGAGAGAGAGAGAGACGTGCGTGAGCCGTGCATGTATGCGTGTGTGTGAGCATGAGTGTGTGCCAGCGTGTGCACGCCCCTCTACCCTACCTCTCACACAGCGTGAGCATCCAGGAGGCGATGAGCCAGAACAAGAAGATGAACACCATCAGAGTGCGCGCTGGGTACTTGTTCATCAGCACCTTGAGCACGAAGCGGAACGTGAAGTTGATGTTGTTGAGCGAGCCGATACTCCTATAGGAGGCACTGAGCAGCACCTTGCTGTGCAGTAGGATCGTCCTGTGGACCAGGTACAGCCTGAGGAACATCAGTGCCGACAGTAGCAGCTCTGTGTCCAACAGCACCTCCCCATGGCGGGAGGACACACACAGCGGCGCCGAGTTGGAGGAGTTGACCTCTACCCCCTCCCTGGCGATGGGCGCAGGGATGCCCACCTCCCAGTAGGTGCCCACGGGATGGATGGCACAGACCAGCAGCTCCAGGGAGATGCCCAGCACCCTGCGGCTTGTCATGGCGATGCGCCAGTCCACCTGGTTGTGGTCAATGATGAAGAGCTGGAGAAAAAAGAGAGGGGTCGGGACAGGGTCGAGAGAGAGAAAGGGATGAGGGCGAACGGAAGAGCCAGAGGGAGGAGGAGAGTTAGAGGGAGAGAGGGGGGGAAAGAGAGTGAAAGATAAATAAAAAGAGAAAGAGAGAGAGAGAGAGAGAGATAGAGAGAGAGATTGCAAGAGGGAAAGGGATTGAGTGGGGGAGAGAGCGCGAGAGAGGTAATAAATGAAGAATGTCAACAGAGAATTGTTCATTTGATTTGAAGCATTAAGGGAAAAAAATGTTATTTTACCAGGTAAGTTGACTGAGAACACATTCTCATTTACAGCAACGACCTGGGGAATAGTTACAGGAGAGAGGAGGGGGATGAATGAGCCAATTGTAAACTGGGGATTATTAGCTGACCGTGATGGTTTAAGGGCCAGATTGGGAATTTAGCCAAGACACCGGGGTTAACACCCCTACGATAAGTGTCATGGGATCTTTAATGACCTCAGAGAGTCAGGACACCCGTTTAACATCCCATCCGAAAGACGGGAGCCTACACAGGGCAGTGTCCCCAATCACTATTTTTTTAGACCAGAGGAAAGAGTGCCTCCTACTGGCCCTCCAACAGCATCTGGTCTCCCATCCAGGAACTGACCAGGACCAACCCTGCTTAGCTTCAGAAGCAAGCCAGCAGTGATATGCAGGGTGGTATGCTGCTGGCATGATAATGAAATGATGATGATTAACTAAAGGTGGGAATTGGAAGAATGACAGAAACATGATGCCAAGGCAAACAAAGACCCACCCAAGCAGATACGGAGCCAGTGAAAGCCAAGATTGTGGGGGTTGTAAGCGACACAAGCCCTCTGACTCACAAGTCTCTTAGATGATGAATATAATCCTGTCTGATCCTAGTGTGACATGACACAAGTCCAAGATATCAAGATATCACTTTATTATATCACTAAAGACAATGAAAACCAAATCCCTCGCTCGACAAAACCTCCAATTCCTGTTGCTTTGAGGTTTCTTTGTAACTCTTGATATTTGAAACTGCAGTAAGCATATTAGAACACTCAGTTCATAGTCTTTCTGCCCTTGACTGACTTTCCTATTGCCCAATCACCCAGCCACCCAGTTCCTACAGCAGAGGGGTAACTTAAGCCACATTCTTCCCCTTTATATTGCCACACCGTTCCCTTGATATTGACACACCCGTCCCTAGTTATCGCCACACCGTTCCCTTGATATTGCCACACTCTTCCCCTTGATATTGCCACACCCGTCCCTAGTTATCGCCACACCTTCCCTTGATATTGCCACAACTTTCCTTTGATTTTGCCACACCCTTGCCTTGAAATTGGCTCACCTGAGGCTTTTGGTGCAAGTTCATTTCCTTACCTTTCACCTGCATTTAGAGAAATTCAACTGTACCTCCATCATCTGTGTTCTTATAGACTAACCTCCATGGCAGAGCAAGCCAACCTCAAAATACAGTCCTTGGCCAACCAACGCTAACCAGTTTTTACATCCTTCGAGCCAGATCGGGCTATTGTGGTGGAAAGGACAACAATGGAGTACAGATTCCCATCTGACTGAGGGCTCATCTTCAGATAGAGAATGAGGGAGATTACACATCAAATCAAGTATATGGAAAAAAAGAAACCATCCATCCCAGGCCCACTCCAAGCCGCATTTCAGAAATGGATTTGTCCAAAACTCTACTATTACCTATTCACATGAGCTCAAGATTAAACTCCAGTTCCCTGTGCTCCACCTTCATTCCTAGCCCAACTGCAGTACCCTTTCAGACTACAACTCCATTTTCACTGCTGTACCCTTTCAGACTATAACTTCTATCTCCACTGCAGTACCTTGTGCAGTCTCAGATCTAACTTAATAATGCCAAGTTTGTCAGGCCTGCAGTAGTCCATGGAGTCACCCTAGCTCCAGTCCCAGGGACCAGCCAGGCTCCCGTACAAGATTACCCTGTGCCCCCTAACACAGAAGACACAGTACCTCCAGTGGCCAGTGGGGCAAGCTGACCTCACACTGTGGCTGGTGGCCCATTCCAGTTCCTGTTTACAATGGCCAACACCTCCACCAGTGGCCATCAAGCCAACACCTCCAACAGTGGCCATCAAATCAACACCTCCACTAATGGCCATCGAGTCAACACCTCCACCAGTGGCTATCGAGTCAACACCTCCACCAGTGGCCATCGAGTCAACACCTCCAACAGTGGCCATCAAATCAACACCTCCACCAGTGGCTATCGAGTCAACACCTCCACCAGTGGCTATCGAGTCAACACCTCCAACAGTGGCCATCAAATCAACACCTCCACTAATGGCCATCGAATCAACACCTCCACCAGTGGCCATCGAGACAACACCTCCACTAATGGCCATCGAGTCAACACCTCCACCAGTGGCCATCGAGTCAACACCTCCACTAATGGCCATTGAGTCAACACCTCCACTAATGGCCATCGAGTCAACACCACCAGTGGCCATCGAGTCAACACCTCCATCAGTGGCCATCGAGTCAACACCACCAGTGGTGATCGAATCAACACCTCCACTAATGGCCATCAAGTCAACACCTCCACCAGTGGCCATCGAGTCAACACCTCCACCTGTGGCCATCGAGTCAACACCTCCACTAATGGCCATCGAGTCAACACCTCCACCAGTGGCCATCGAGTCAACACCTCCATCAGTGGCCATCGAGTCAACACCTCCACCAGTGGCCATCGAGTCAACACCTCCACTAATGGCCATCGAGTCAACACCTCCACCAGTGGTGATCGAATCAACACCTTCACTAATGGCCATCGAGTCAACACCTCCACCAGTGGCCATCGAGTCAACACCTCCACTAATGGCCATCGAGTCAACACCTCCACCAGTGGCCATCGAGTCAACACCTCCACTAATGGCCATCGAGTCAACACCACCAGTGGCCATCGAGTCAACACCTCCATCAGTGGCCATCGAGTCAACACCTTCACTAATGGCCATCGAGTCAACACCTCCACCAGTGGCCATCGAGTCAACACCTCCACTAATGGCCATCGAGTCAACACCACCAGTGGCCATCGAGTCAACACCTCCACTAATGGCCATCGAGTCAACACCTCCACCAGTGGCCATCGAGTCAACACCTCCACTAATGGCCATCGAGTCAACACCACCAGTGGCCATCGAGTCAACACCTCCATCAGTGGCCATCGAGTCAACACCTTCACTAATGGCCATCGAGTCAACACCTCCACCAGTGGCCATCGAGTCAACATCTCCACTAGTGGCCATCGAGTCAACACCTCCACTAGTGGCCATCGAGTCAACACCACCAATGGCCATCGAGTCAACACCTCCATCAGTGGCCATCGAGTCAACACCTTCACTAATGGCCATCGAGTCAACACCACCAATGGCCATCGAGTCAACACCTCCACCAATGGCCATCGAGTCAACACCTCCACTAGTGGCCATCGAGTCAACACCACCAATGGCCATCGAGTCAACACCTCCACCAATGGCCATCGAGTCAACACCTCCACCAATGGCCATCGAGTCAACACCTCCATCAGTGGCCATCGAGTCAACACCACCAATGGCCATCGAGTCAACACCACCAATGGCCATCGAGTCAACACCACCAATGGCCATCGAGTCAACACCACCAATGGCCATCGAGTCAACACCTCCACCAATGGCCATCGAGTCAACACCTCCACTAGTGGCCATCGAGTCAACACCACCAATGGCCATCGAGTCAACACCTCCATCAATGGCCATCGAGTCAACACCACCAGTGGCCATCGAGTCAACACCTCCATCAATGGCCATCGAGTCAACACCACCAGTGGCCATCGAGTCAACACCTCCATCAATGGCCATCGAGTCAACACCACCAGTGGCCATCGAGTCAACACCTCCATCAATGGCCATCGAGTCAACACCACCAGTGGCCATCGAGTCAACACCTCCACCAATGGCCATCGAGTCAACACCTCCACCAATGGCCATCGAGTCAACACCTCCACCAATGGCCATCGAGTCAACACCTCCACCAGTGGCCATCGAGTCAACACCTCCATCAATGGCCATCGAGTCAACACCTCCACCAATGGCCATCGAGTCAACACCACCAGTGGCCATCGAGTCAACACCACCAATGGCCATCGAGTCAACACCACCAGTGGCCATCGAGTCAACACCTCCATCAGTGGCCATCGAGTCAACACCTCCATCAGTGGCCATCGAATCAACACCTCCACTAATGGCCATCAAGTCAACAAAAGCGCATATAAGCTTGGTATATCAACCACTCAAAGTTGGCCTTAGTGGGAGTGACCATAGAATTGTATAGGAGTCACCGACTGAGTAAATTATTTGCCATCATTTAATTTGAGTGAATCACACTACTGCGAGTCGTGGCTCTGTGGTTGTGATGTGCTAGTGTAAGCGGGAGGGTTAGGGGGAAGTTGTTGTGGGAGATGATTGGTTGGTAGATTAAGCTGAATGCCTGCGCGCCGGGAGTTTCTCTGTATTGGCTAACGAAGGCCAAGTTTGACGCATTGGTCCACCATACTCTGCGTATTTGGGCGGAAGTGTTTGGAAATGTTATTAATCTATGGCTAATCCGTGTGGCAGTCTGATAAACATTACAATTAATTTCAGTTATTTTTTGGTGCAAGTTATTTTCCTTGTATTTTATCTTTGGAAACGTTTATAGAAATTCAACTGTACCTCCATCTCATGTGTTCTCACAGACACACCACCTGGGTAGTCCACACCCAAACCACCAGCAAGCCAACATAAAAATACAGTCCATTACCAACCAATCCTAACCCTACATTTTTACAATAAGAAAGTCTTGTTCTTATTTGTACATTATAGTTATACAGTTTATACCGGTAAGCAAATGCAATTTGCTTGGAACATGTTGAAGATGTACAAAGAATTACAGATTTTCAATTCCTGTGTGTAAACACTACGCACCTGCACCTCATTAAAAGTATGTCGCACACAGCAGAATGAAATGAGGCCCTCTGGTAATGCAAATGATCTGCCACCAATGAAGAGGGGTGTTTATATGTAACTGAAAGGGGAGGAAGTGCTACTCATACTGGAATGTATCCAAGCCAGCAGTTAGGCCTGCCACTGTACATGCAGGGCCATCGGAACCCAATGGGAATGGGAGCTGGGAAGAGGCTTAGGGTTGGGGATCATGTAGAGACAGGTGATGATATTGACAGCCCATACCCCTGGGAATGTGTGTTTACTAGTGCCTGGGGACCCCAGCCACATATCACTCTCTCCGCCTGCACACCGTCCTGAACGATGCTCACATGATAATTAAGAGGGGGACGTTTTAGGTGACCCATGATATGAGGAAATATCAGCTGGGTTCGTTTTTCTCTGTCCATTTTCCTCTTCCTATTTTTTCTTTCTATGCTTCATTTCTCTGATAATGTCCTTCTCTTTTCAGTTTTTTTTTTTGAGAGGGAGAAAGGTTAACACTAGGTTGTGCTGCTGCATGTTTTGTTTTCAGCCTAAATATGGAGGCCCAATGCACAGCTCAAAAACGATAACCTTCATCCTTGCTTGAAACCTCACCTCCCTTATCTCCCCGCAGCACTTGCGCAGAGCCCCCCTCCTCTCAGATATGCCTACACACGGATGTCAACCTAACAGGTGTTTAAAGACCCGGCAGTGTGGCCTGAAAAACCTTCTGGCTGCCTACCCTTTTGTCAAAAAATGTATGAATGGGACCTGCCCCACTATGTTTTATTTACAGTTTTTTACAATCACTTACACACCGAAAGTGGTACTTGAGGCACACTCAGTGAAACTATTAACTCATGTACCTAATCTTCAGACCAAGTCTGCAAAACTGCAAGCACATTATCTGCTTTACAGTCAGTTTGCAAATCAGAGCTTGAGCACTATAAATAGGCTTCAGGTTGGCTTTCTTGGTTTGGACAACAACGGCGGCCAATTTTGGAGAGAGAGTGAGAGGAAGAGGAGTGAGAGTAAGAGGGGGACGAGGATAAGGAGGAGGAGGAGGAGGAGGAAGAGGACAAGGACGAGGACGAGGATGAGGACAAGGACAAGCCTATTTGTTTATCTTCTATTGTATTTGTTTTGTCAGTTCATCCCATTTTACTGTTCATCCCGAAATCTGGATGAAAATAAAATGTTTTGAGAAGTAAATAAATTGTATTTTCCCCCTCTTGCATTTCTGTTTATAGTGCAAATATATACTGAATATGCATACATACTGTATATATTTGTGCACATACATGTACGTGTGAGTGCTATGACAAACTGCGGTGGACTCCACTGCACACTGAACATGCAAAAGACACAAGATTGTAGTGTTTTACATTTTTCACATCCATGTGTAGTTGGCGTGTATAAGAGCTAATCAATTAATGTTTTGTGGAAGAGTTTTGATGCTAAAACACCATTTGAGAAAAGTTAAAATAGTTTTGAATGAAGTGTTTAGTTTTACAAGAGATGTGTGACGTTTTGCATGTTGTGTGTGTGTTTTGGGGTTTTGTGGGTAGAGTCTAGAGAAAGGAGCCATAGTTTCAGAAATCATGTGTAAGAAATTGGCAAAAATTGTAATCATATACTGCACTGAGTGGTACATAAAATATATCTACTTCTGCACAGTCTTCACACCTTGCACTAACCTGTTTATCATATAGTACCTTGTTGACTTCTATACTGAGCAGTAAGGATATTAACATATTGAATTTCAGTATCTTCACTAAAGTCCTGACACCTTGTGCATTGACAAGGTATTACAGAGCAAGGATGAAAATAAGACGACCAGAGAACTGTACAGGTCTCCATGGATTCGAGTCTCATCAGGGGGAACGTGCATGTGAGTGTTATTTACTAAGAAGTCCTGCTGACAGTCTGTGTGTGTAATCAAGATATCATCAAGGCAAATCAGCATCAGAATTTTTTGTGACCAATCAATGAACAAACCAACAGCTGAATGTTATCAAAGTGAGGTTGGTAGGACAGCCACAAAATTTGAGCAATTCACTTCCAGATCAAATAAGAAGTATGTAAAACAAAAAACACTAATGGCAAATGAAAAAATGCAGCCTCCCCACAAAACTAGAATAATCCCGTCTAAAAGACGTCTTTTCCAGACGTTGAAGTTAGGTTTAATTTAGGTTCTGAATGAAAGTTAAAGAGGTATTTACCATATGTTTAAAATAAATATTTTCCAGGTCGTTGAAAAGGCATATTTTCCAGATGTTCAAAAATATGTATTTTCCGGACATTGAAATCAGGTTAATTTTCGGTTCTGAATGAAGGTTGAAAAATAATTTTATAGATGTCTATGTTTGGGCCAAATTAAGGCTGGTCCAGACCGTACAAAATTTGAATCAAACATAGACGTGTATGATTGGTTTAGATTTGGTCCGGACCGCACCAAAAACCAATGTCCGTGGATGTGGAAATCACGGCCGGCAGGATCTGCACCAAAAAGATGTCCTAAAGGCGTCGAGCTGAGCTTACTAAGGTGTAGCCAACAGTGTTGCCTGAAATTGAATTGTATGAATGCCAATCTATGTGGTAAGCTTACCATTTGTAAAACACCCCAAAAAGACATCCGGACAGGACCAAAAAAAGACATCCAAAAGACGTCGGCTTGTGCTTACTGGGATGTAGCCTAGAATGTCGGCCAGCAATGGAATTTTATGAATGCCCATCCATGTGGTAGGCCCACCGTTTGTAAAACAGGCCATTGCATTGGCTGTATTAGTCCTGATTCCTGTGACTAATCAATTTGGTTATTTACAGTTTTTGACAATTGCTTACACATGATTTCTGAAACTATGGCTCCTTTCTCTAGACTCTACCCACAAAACCCCAAAACACACACACAACATGCAAAAACGTCACACATCTCTTGCAAAACTAAACACTTCATTCAAAACTATTTAAACTTTTCTCAAAATAGTGTTTATGCATCAAAACTCTACACACAAACCATCAAATGATTAGCTCTTATACACACGGATGTGAAAAATGTAAAACAATACAATCTTGTGTCTTTTGCATGTTCAGTGTGCGGTGGAATCCACGGGAGTTTGTCATAGCACTTACATGTATGTGCACAAATATATACAGTATGTATACATATTCAGTATATACAGTATGTATACATATTCAGTATATACAGTATGTATACATATTCAGTATATACAGTATTTGCTCAATAAACAGAAATGCAAGGGGGGTGAAATAAAATATATTTCTTTCTCAAAACATTGTATTTTCATCCAGATTTCAGGATGAACAGTAACAGACAAAACAAATACTATCTCTCCAAAATTGGCCTCCATTGATGTCCAAACCAAGAAAGCCAACCTGAAGCCTATTTATAGTGCTCAAACTCTGATTTATAAGTGAAGAAATTAGCTATAAGTGTTTTCAAACATGAACACTGGGTGCAGGTAATCGGTAAATGAGTATGGCATTTGGAATGGCAGTGTTTTCCAAACAAAACACAAGACCAGTTGGTTTTGAATGATGTGTCTAATGTTGAGAACTGTGTTTAGTGTTTTGTAAAAAGTGTGTTTTACAATTGCAAACTGATTGTAAAGCAGATAATGTGCTTGCAGTTTTGCAGGCTTGGTCTGAAGATTAGGTAGTACATGAGTTAATAGTTTCACTGAGTGTGCCTCAAGTACCACTTTTAGTGTGTAAGCGATATAAAAAACTGTAAGCTCTGAATATCAGATACCCAACTTTATCAGGAGTTATCTCAAGCCTATTGGCAATGTGTTTACACAGCAGGAAAAGTATTTAATTTTTCGCTATGATCAGCTTGTCAAAAATGGACCGATACAAACTTGAAACCACTGATCATGACAATGAGGTGAAACTCCTGGACAACATTTGTGATTGTACATTCCATATTGTCCATTTAACTTTGACCTCTCCTGTTTTTAGGATATGTTGTTTGTTAATTTGATTGAGTGCCATTTAGGTTAGGCTATTTGATGGGAAAAACCTGCATGATGTAAATAGTGTCTGTCTGATTACATGATCATACTTGTTACCTCTAGCCTGTAGGCTACAGGTGACCGCCTAATCCTGCTTACCTTTAACAATGAATGATTTAATGTAACCCCTGCCTTCAACTCCTATGTTCAAAGAGTATCTAACACATTTCTTTCCAGTGATAGAGAGCTGGGCTGCACAGTCAACAATGGGATCAGAGGTCAGAGAGAACACACACTCACCCTAATGTCCTTATAATGGAAGGCTACGATGAGAATCAGAAGACACCCAGTGGATATGCTGATGGAGCAGTTGATGATAAAGGCGTAGCGGGAGCCCTGGGGAGGAAGAGGAGGACAGACAAGTTAAAGACATTAAAGGGAGGTTTAAAGTTATTCAAACAGTGCTTCTGTTTTCGATTCTTTTCCGTTTGGCGTTTTCCAGTAGCAGTGTGTTTAGTGTTAGTGGAATGCTCTGACCTTCAGTCTCCGCTGGTCACGCACACTGATTTGGTGACAACTTTATAATGTGTGTGATGCACATGCACACTCGTGAACGCACACACTTGGGTGGCATTAGATCAAGTAGGCATATTGACCTGGCATGATATGAAGTATTGACTTCAAGTGAACCACCAGGTCGCGCAACCAAATAAGATGAGTGTAGGCCTACAGAGCTCTTAGCTGATGCATTAAAACGATCTTTATAAACTAGCAGAGCCGGCCCTAGCCACTAAGCGACATAAGCAAACGCTGAGGGCCCCGCGCCTACTAGGGTGCCCTGACCCAAAATAAGTATATTTTTTTGTTTATTGGTTATTTTAGGAACTTAGTCAGGGTCTCAACTTACTGTTGAGAGATAGAATAGCAGAATACACAAGGTGCAATTTGGTGCAAGGTACACAATACACAAAGTGCAATCAAAATTTGGTTGTGTATAAGCAGTTTTTCTACTGTTATGTCAGTCACTGAGACTCACTCAATTAGCACGTCAGCTAACTTTTTCTATATTGGTCTAGACAGCTATGTAAACTAGTAATTGTGTAAAAGTGGTTCAATTACCCAGGGGCCCTGATCTCCAGGGGGATCCCATTGATTTTGTTATTCGCTCTCACTCAGATATCATATTAACATGGCATAAGTCAGTGCAAAACACTACAAACATTTCTCTCCTCCCTATAGCAGAATTTGTAGAATTCCATGAAATCAGTTATAAAATTGGTAAATATTCTCTCTGCCCTCTGGCGAAATGTGTAAAATTGCAGCAAATGAACTCTAAAACTGTAAGTCACTAACCAGGTGAGTGGTGACATGCTATCCAAGATTCCTAAATCAGTTTATCAACTTTACCCTGGACTGCAGCAAAACCTAAAGATCATGGTACATTTAGTTAGATGAAAGAAAAGGGAACAGGATTTGGCTTCTGTAGCAATGAACATAGCCGCTGGAAGTGAGGGTGCTGAGGGTGTTGCAGCAGCCCCTGAAAAATCTGAATTTAAAAAACATATATTAATACAAATAAAAAATACAATTTGAAAACCAAAAAATATATATTATGACAAAAGTAGTGCACTGGGCCGATATAGACATCTGTAGCATGGGCATACATTTATTTTTCAGTATCTCCACTTTGTCAAAAAAGGTAGTTGTATAATTATGGTTTTCCACAGTTGTTTACACACGTTTACTGAATCTTTGGGCCATTTTCCCAAAACTCTAAACACAAAACCACAAACACAAAATGCAAAACTCTAAAAATATCTGGCAAAAGCAAAAACTGCATTCAAAACTGTTTTATCTCTTTCCAAAGTGTTTTTCTGCATCAAAATGACAGACATGCGCGTCATATGAATAGATCTGTCTACCAACCAACAACAGACTGATGTGCTCAACACAAAACACTACTATGAATATCTCATCAGTGTTGTGAGTTCAACAACTAAGCCGGTTGTAAAAGATTGTTACAGTAATGTATACAGCAATGTAAACCTACTCAAATATACATAAATAAATACACACAAATGCAATACAGTTGCCAATTGGTTTATAGAGCTTGGCATTGTGATTGGCGTTGCTTTCCAAAGGGACTAAAGAGATTTTAATTTTGAATGTTGTGCCTAATGTAGAGATCTGTTTGTAGTGTTTTGCAAAAAGTGTGATATAGAATTTAAAACTGAGTGTAAAGCAGGAATTGTGCTTGCAATTTTGCAGAATTGGTTTTGGGATTTAGTACACAGGTTTCAGGTTTCGGTGATTGTGTTTCAAGTTCCAATTTTAGTGTGTAAACAATTGGGGAAAAGAACAGTATCTTGCAGGATTCAATGGTTGTAATTGCAAGAGTTGTTGCCCTGTCTTTTTCTCAGCGATTGTCATTCTAATAGAATCCAGAAAGTCTGTCTTCAAATATTTCTATCACCATAAAGACAAACAAAGTGCAGTACAGTACATTGAGACATCAAGTGGTTTATGTGGCTTAGTTGTTGAACTCACAACACTAGGGTTGTGAATTTCAATTCCCACAGGGGACCTGTATGAAATTATACTTTTTTTTAAACTAGGCAAGTCAGTTAAGAACAAATTCTTATTTACAATGATAGCCTAGGAACAGTGGGTTAACTGCCTCGTTCAGGGGCAGAACGACAGATTTGTACCTTGTCAGCTCTGGGATTCCTTTTGGTTACTGGCCCAATGCTCTAACCACTAGGCTACTGCTGCACCTGTATCCATTCACTACTATAAATTGCTCTGGTTAAGATCTACTGAAAGTAAAAGGAATGAATAGACCATTTCAATTTACACATAGAAATAAGTTGCATTTGCAAAGTATTTCAAGAAAATGGAAAACATATATCAAACAAGTATTTTTATATTCCACAAGTACAGTATTATCAGATTCTGTTTTGTACAGATAATTATCAGACTCAAGTTTCAAATGCTGGTAAACCCTCAAATACAAATAGATTTAGTTTAAATATTTTCACAAAAGTAGTGCACTGGGCCTTTACTAGTCCTGTATTAGCAGACCATCAGCGCGGGCATACTACTTCCCGCAAATTATGCAATGATATGTCAACACATCTGATAAGTAGGCTGAGTGTCTTAATAATTAACCCCGTGAGTAACTATCACTTGACTTCACTGTACTTGAAACGATCGTCTCGACAGTAGGCTAAGTTGGCTGAGTGTCTTAATAATTAACCCCGTGAGTAACTATCACTTGACTTCACTGTACTTGAAACGATCGTCTCGACAGTAGGCTAAGTTGGCTGAGTGTCTTAATAATTAACCCCGTGAGTAACTATCACTTGACTTCACTGTACTTGAAACGATCGTCTCGACAGTAGGCTAAGTAGGCTGAGTGATAAAAGTTGTGCTGTTTATTGCCATGACGTCCACGCAGGCAACTGATGTAACCTCGATGAAAGTTTTAACGGGGAGTTCATTTAATGATGGGTGGTTGGAGTTTACAGTCTAAAAGTTATAATTGCACATTTTCAGACAACGCTAGGGAAACTTCAACGCAGAGAGGTGGTGTGACGTGCGTTGGCAACTTTGATTGTTTTCCACAATTTCACTTGTAGCATCTGCATCATGTCTAATTTTATCCCAAGCCTAATTGGACTCCACATCAGCGTAACGTTAATTTGACTACATTATTAGACCTATCACATGGAGACCACAGCTCTGAGTGTCTAAATTGGTTTTGGAATATTTTCCCTTCGGAAAGAGGAATTTCAAGCCTTTTTGAAACGACCTAATTTATAGTAACTCTAACACCGTTGTTTATCTAGGCCTTGGACAGACAGGAAGGCCACCCAAGACCAATGCAGGCCAGAATCCATCCCATCAGCCTTCAGACAGAAGCTGTCAGTAGAGGATGTGAGTAGAGCCTGAAACATTCATCATCATTCTGAATTAATTATTAAAAGAAAACCCCCTTCTGTTGGTCACTTTTGATAAGGTCTAGTTAATTTGCAACAATGTCCTCTGTGTGCTGTGTTCCGTGACAATGGCACACCCAAATAGTTGCTAGGCCGTCGCTAATAACATCAATAATCATTGTTGTTTGTTTTGTTTTTACAGTCACAACATGATGGTGTTGTATCAGCTTTACTATAGAAACACATCCTCTTGGCACACAGTCAAACCTGACGCCATTTAACTCTGGATAAACACAGTGCAGATTAGCTGATGTAACTAACTAGATGGTCACACTCAGTCATATCAGTCTGGCATGCTGGCCCAAAGACCTTGACAATCAGCCCAGCCTCAGCCCAGCCCCCCCATCTCCAGGAGAGGTGAAACTCTTGCATTATTCAAACACTCTAATGAACCACAAATGATGTGGAAAGATCCAAAATGACCGTGGGCAACCTGAGAAACACTAGCTGTGAAGGGAAACAAATACAATGTGGAAAAAGTACCACAAATAGCACATTTTCCTCATCCTGTATAACCTGGTTTCCAAGGGAAAGTATCCTTAAATACACTGTCATGCAGAGAGGGTATACCAGTCTTCTAGCTATTTCTGAGCATCCAGTTACCTCACTCATCATGTAGCCTATGTTTTTTTGAGTTTTGATACAACTTAGGCATTTCCAAAAATAATAGTTTGGCAAACTCAATTGGTTATCAAAATCAAGATAATGTATAGGAAAAAATGCATGGAAATGCCTGCCCGGGTAATTGCCAGATACATCAGCATATGGAGCTGTTTGCAACATGAACTACCAAAATCAACTTCCTCCAGGCCCAGGCTTACACTGCGTGTCAGCCTAGTTGGACATCAATATTTGATCAATCATGACAATCATATTAATCAAACAAACAGATTGGATCTCCTTTCCCTGAAATCAGCCTGATTTAAACAGCCTGCCTGCTGCACTCAGCAGTTTTCACTTCACTTGCCTTGGGATCATTACATGGAGGAATTAGATCAGCTGGACAGGGACTATAGCTTGCTCATCTAGCTGTAATTACCTCAAAGTATAGGGACCTCAGATTGGATCTCCTTTCACTGGACGGCCAGACAGGTATAACCAGGCTGACCGATTGTTTCACTCCATTGTTTTCACTTCACTTGATAAGTGAAAGTGAATTGAAAAAAATGTTGAGTGCCATGGTCAGGCTGGTACACCAGGGTAGGAAACACCAGGTGTGTTAAGGTGCTCTGACATTTGGTTGCATCATATGGGTGAGCTGCTGAGAGCCTCTTTTCTACTTATGGAACTGGCACGTATATTCTAGAACTTCAGTGGGACGGAGTTAAAAACTGCTTGATTGTGTGGACTGACATTTTTATCCACCCTAATCTGTATGTTGATGTGAAGAGACGGCAGTACCAAGCTGTGGTTCTGGAAATGGGCTCATAATCAGAAGGTCACCGGGTTCAAATCCCAGGTGTGGGTTATGCTATTATGCTGCGACGCAAGTCATGCTTGTTTAACGGGTCTGTTAATCAAGGAAATGGTTACGACAACAATTAGACACGCCGTTCCGTTCTCTTCCTATGAATGGACTGGATATAGTATTTCTGTACATAGATTAATCCAAGGCCTTTGTGGTAGAGCTACAGGGCACATGTAGGTTGATAATAGCATTCATGATCTTTATGTTGTATCAACAGCACCTGTTTTCTGTCCGTCTGACTGACCTCTTCATGTTAAAGGGATACTTCGAGATGTTGGCAATGAGACCCTTTCTACTTCCCCAGAGCGTGCTAGCAGTTACCCATAGCCTTCCAGTCATTGTGCTAATGCTAGTTAGCATTGCTCGTGAAACTACATCCAACTTCCTTCATACTAGACACAGAGACAGAAAAATGACATCCACAAGTTCATCTGACTGTGGGGAAGTAGATAACGGGCCTCATTGCCAAAATCCCAAAGTATCCCTTTAACATGTTAATTATCCATGCAGAGGTTGATATTCATTCTTCACACAAGGGGGGTGACATTCACTCATTAAAAAAAAACACAAATAGTGGTCAGTAGGTCTGTGACCTATTCTCAGACAGACTCTCTTTCTTGAGCAGCCTAGTCAGAGTACTAGGGGTATACACAGGATATCTGGTTCCCTGAGATAGTTGCTACTATTCAATGCATTTCTGTGGTGGCTTGGCCAGCAGTAGGTCAGTTGATTCCTGCAGGTTTCAGTTGTATTACATGCTGCTGTTGAGGCCTGCGTTGCTGGTCATTTTGTCATTGGTCAGGTATTGAACCCTAAAGAGGTATGTAGCGCACCAAACCAACATGGTCCCTGTGGTGTCAAACAGGTGTAGTTAACGATTAGGTAGAGAATAAATCTGATTTATTTGACTTATTACAAGGACAACATTGGTGTTCTCACCACTAGCCTATTCAACAGGAACTTGATAATCATGATGGCATTTGCTGTTCTAAGGGGAATCATATGTTGTGAGCTTTCCAAATACAATGTACCACTGACTTTACTCTCTCTCTCTCTCTCTCTGGCATGTGGCTATGACAGGTCAACAGGTGTCTTAGACTAAATCACTTTTATGGCACATGATAACTTGTCTCTTGATTAATCAAAATATGTGAGATGAGAAATTATGAATATTCTGTATATCCATAATGGCCTGTACAACTTGGCAAGAGTGGCATATGTTTGACACCTGTCTTTGACCCACTTTGAATGTTAGCATTCTGAGGGAAGCCTTGTACTTTAAGTTCACTGTCTTGATCTTATCATTTTTAAATAGAAACAGCTCTTTCAGTTCTTCTCTTTTAACTTGAGAGTTGCAAGACTATAATGTAGGTCCACTTTATTTCACTGAAACTGAAAACCAACAGCAAACAACTTTAATTGCCAGGGATTTGTTATCCTTTCCTTGATAAATTCGTTAGCATGATTATATTTTAACAGTCTTGTTGGTAGTTGAAAGTGAATTTTACGGAATGTGACGTGATCAAAATGACTTACCGGTTGGTAAATAAACGGACACAGCTCCGCGTGCAGTATCATGAGCAGTGTCCCAAGCAGCGCGGTGCCTAGAGCCCATGCGCACAGACACTTTTTGTTCTCTAATAAAACTTTTCTATCTCGCAATCTATAAAGATTGCCCCCCTCGATTTGAGGCATACGCTTCCCAGAGTGGGACAGAGGCACAGATATCTCCGTCATGTCCCCGCCATTTCTGTTGATCACTCCATCGCAATTGTCAACTTTGGAGTCGAGGTGCAAATTGCGGGTTGTCATCTCCATGTCGCGATGGGTTCGGCTGTGTCCGCTCTCCGTGTTGTTGTCCTCTGATGCCTCGTCCTCTCCTCGTCCTCTCACTGTCCCGCCTCTGCCCTGTCCGTGCTCTTCCCTGGAGTGCGGGAAAGTATACCACGATGGGCCAGCTGTGTCCCAGGTCCTCCTCTCCGTGGCTCATGAAAGTAGCGGCATAAGGACTGTATAACTAACTGTATGAGCTCACCTGAACACGAACATCGAACACCTCCACGAGCGGCATGTGATACGCTCACCACTGACAGTTGACTGGGGCGCTATTCTTATTTGCAAGGGTTATGAGGATATACTGTATGAGAGTGCGCCATAAAAAAAAAAGTATCTCGCTCTCTCTTTCTCTCTCTCTCGCTCTCTCTGTGTCCGTGCGTGCGTGCGTGCATGCAGTGGTGGAAAAATTGACATACTTGAGTAAAAGTATAAATACCTTAATAGAAAGTTACTCAAGTAAAAGGTAAAGTAACCCAGTAAAATACTAATAAAGTCTAAAAGTATTTGGTTCTAAATACACTTAAGTATCAAAAGTAAATGTAATTGCTAAAATGTACTTAAGTATCAAAAGGAAATGTACAAGTATAAATCATTTCAAATTCCATCTTTTAAGCTATTTTCTTTAGGAATGTATTAAAGTAAAGCACAGATACCCCAAAAAACTACTTGCGTTTTTTAAAGTTTAAAGTACTTTAGTACTTTACATCTGTGTGTGTGTTGGGGGGGGGGGGGGGGTCCTCACGCAGATGTAGGCTAGCCTACTCATTGGATAACTATAGAGGCTGGTAATTGCATAAGATACAGGATGTAAGGGTTTTATGACAGGATGATCAAATATGATAATTTCAGTTGGTGAGGGTCAATCACCAATTCAGTTGGACAACTATTTTAGCTTGTCGCTCTCTTTTTGAAATACCATTTTGATGGGCATTTCAGTGATGTGTTCCATTAATTACAGTACTGATAAAAAAAAATGAATTTTTACAAATCCAGCAATCCCTGTCAAAACAAATTGTTTTAAAAATTCCACAATACTGTGTGCTCCCAAAATTCTATTCTGTAGCCTTCTAGAATTAATTAATTAATTTTGGCATTATCAATTGCAAATAAGCTGTCACATAGGCCACCAATAAAAAGCACATTATAGACTAGTACTGTTGTTATTTACCTGTGCATTGACATGGTGAGCCTATTCTCAAACAACACTTTCACAGCTCCAGGGTAACCTCTGGTGGACAAAGGAGTAGGGTGTTTATTGAGATTTAGGGACAATGTTATACAGTATGTAGCCAACTATTTATTGTCAGACACGCATTTATATGAGAGGGATTTTCAGGCTCTCTTGAATAAAACTGCATTGTTATTATTTTACTGTTAATAAACGTCCCATGGAATGTAGACGTCACCTCGTAATTGTTGTATTTTGTTTTGTACTGGTCTCAGATGTCTCAACCACTAAACTCTAGAGATCTTTATCTCTCCCCAACAAACTGATGCAATAAGTGACATTTAGTTAACTACCCCCCCACACACACACACACACCTTCCCCAGACACCTAAGTAACATTCCTCAAAAATCCTTGAGCTATAGTGTAGTGTACACAATCTCTCACCCCATTTCCTAGGTTCTATGCCTGGGAGGAACAGCGTCATGACCTTGGGCCATGTGACGCATTCACCCCACACGGATCCTTCCGACAAGGTATCCTGTGGTGGGCTGCTGCTGACGACAGTGTCACTACTCTCACGGCTCTAAATGACTGGATGACCGCCTCAGAGTGGCTTTCTACTGGACCTGACCTGGTCTCTGTATCAGGACCGGACCTGGTATCTGTATCACGACCTGACCTGACCTGGTCTCTGTATCAGTGTCCGGGAGAGGTTGTGAAAACAGGGTTATGGTTAATTGGTGGAGACTGATTTGATAAAACTGGGCCAAAGGCCAACATAGTACACTATATATATATATATATATATATATATATACAAAAGTATATGGACACCCCTTCAAATGAGTGGATTCTGCTATTTAAGCAACACCCATTGCTAACAGGTGTATAAAATTGAGCACACAGCCATGCAATCTCCATACACAAACATTATTGCGGGTGTAGCGAAATGCTTGTGTTCCTAGCTCCAACAGTGCAGTGATATCTAACAATACACAACAATACACACAAATTTAAAAACTAAAAGAATGGAATTAAGAAATATTAAGACGAGCAATGTCAGAGTCCGGAGTACACTATATATACAAAAGTACAGTACCAGTCAAAAGTTTGGACACACCTACTCATTCCAGGGTTTTCTTTATTTTTACTATTTTCTACATTGTAGAATAATAATGAAGACATCAAACTATAAAATAACACATATTGAATCATGTAGTAACCATAAAAGTGTTAAAAAAATCTAAATATATTTGCCTTGGTGTCAGCTTTGCTGGAATTTCTTTCCTTAATGCGTTTGAGCCTATCAGTTCTGTTGTGACAAGGGTGGGGTGGTATACAGAAGATAGCCTTATTTGGTAAAAGACCAAGTCTATATTATGGCAAGAACAACTCAAATAAGCAAAGAGAAACGACAGTCCATCATTACTTTAAGACATGAAGGTCAGTCAACACAGAACATTTCAAGAACTTTGAAAGTTGCTTTAAGTGCAGTCGCAAAAACCATCAAGCACTTGATGAAACTGGCTCTCATGAGGCTCGCCACAGGAAAGGAAGAGCCAGAGTTAGTTTATTAGAGTTACCAGCCTCAGAAATTGCAGCCCAAATAAATGCTTCACAGAGTTCAAGTAACAGACACATCTCAACATCAACTGTTCAGGGGAGACTGTGTGAATCATGCCTTCATGATCGAATTGCTGCAAAGAAACCACTACTAAAGGACACCAGTAAGAAAAAGAGACCTGTTTGGGCCAAGAAACATGAGAAATTGACATTAGACTGGTGGAAATATGTCTTTTGGTCCTAATTTGAGATTTGGGTTCCAACCGGCCGTGTCTTTGTGAGACGCAGAGTAGGTGAACCAATGATCTCTGCAAGTGTAGTTCCCGCCATGAAGCATGGAGAAGGAGGTGTGGTGGTATGGGGGTGCTTTACTGGTGACACTGTCAGTGATTTATTTCGAATTCAAGGCACACTTAACCAGCATGGCTACCACAGCATTTTGCAGCAATATGCCATCCCATCTGGTTTGCGCTTAGTGGGACTATCATTTGTTTTTCAACAGGACAATGGAAAAACATTCCAGGTGAAGCTGGTTGAGAGAATGCCATGGGTGTGCAAAGGTGTGCAAAGCTGTCATCAAGGCAAAGGGTGGCTACTTTGAAGAATCTCAAATATAAAATATATTTGGATTTGTTTAACACTTTTTTTGGTTACTACATGATTCTATATGTGTGTTATTCACCATTATTTTTCAATGCAGAAAATAGTAAAACTAAAGGAAAAACCCTGAAAAACCCAACATTTTTACTGGTACTGTATGTTGACACCCCTTCAAATTAGTGGATTCAGCTATTTCACCCACACCCATTTCTGACAGGTGTATAAAATCGAGTGTCTTCAAATCCTCTCAAAATTTTTAGAAAAGGCTGTTGCGCAGCAACTCACTGCCTTCCTGAAGACCAACAATGTATACGAAATGCTTCAGTCTGGTTTTAGACCCCATCATAGCACTGAGACTGCACCTGTGAAGGTGGTAAATTACCTTTTAATGGCATCAGACCGAGGCTTTGCATCTGTCCTCGTGCTCCTAGACCTTAGTGCTGCTTTTGATACCATTGATCACCACATTCTTTTGGAGAGATTAGAAACCCAAATTGGTCTACACGGACAAGTTCTGGCCTGGTTTAGATCTTATCTGTCGTAAAGATATCAGTTTGTCTCTGTGAATGGTTTGTCCTCTGACAAATCAACTGTAAATTTCAGTGTTCCTCAAGGTTCCGTTTTAGGACCACTATTGTTTTCACTATATATTTTACCTCTTGGGGATGTCATTCGAAAACATAATGTTAACTTTCACTGCTATGCGGATAACACACAGCTGTACATTTCAATGAAACATCGTGAAGCCCCAAAATTGCCCTCGCTGGAAGCCTGTGTTTCAGATATAAGGAAGTGGATGGCTGCAAACATTCTACTTTTAAACTCGGACAAAACAGAGATGCTTGTTCTTGGTCCCAAGAAACAAGGAGATCTTCTGTTGAATCTGACAATTAATCTTAATGGTTGTACAGTCGTCTCAAATAAAACTGTGAAGGACCTCGGCGTTACTCTGGACCCTGATCTCTTTTGACAAACATATCAAGACTGTTTCAATGACAGCTTTTTTTCCATCTATGTAACATTGCAAAAATCAGAGACTTTCTGGCCAAAAATGATGCAGAAAAATTAATCCATGCTTTTGTTACTTCTAAGTTAGACTACTGCAATGCTCTACTTTCCGGCTACCCGGATAAATAACTAAATAAACTTCAGTTAGTGCTAAATACGGCTTCTAGAATCCTGACTAGAGCCAAAAAATTGTATCATATTACTCCAGTGCTAGCCTCCCTACACTGGCTTCCTGTCAAGGCAAGGGCTGATTTCAAGGTTTTACTGCTAACCTACAAAGCATTACATGGACTTGCTCCTACCTATCTCTCTGATTTGGTCCTGCCGTACATACCTACACGTACACTACGGTCACAAGACGCAGGCCTCCTAATTGTCCCTAGAATTTCTAAGCAAACAGCTGGAGGCAGGGCTTTCTCCTATAGAGCTCTATTTTTATGGAATGGTCTGCCTACCCATGTGAGAGACACAAACTCGGTCTCAACCTTTAAGTCTTTACTGAAGACTCATCTCTTCAGTGGATCATATGATTGAGTGTAGTCTGGCCCAGGAGTGTGAAGGTGAACGGAAAGGCTCTGGAGCAACGAACCGCCCTTGCTGTCTCTGCCTGGCCGGGTCCCTTCTTTCCACTGGGATTCTCTGCCTCTAACCCTATTACAGGGGCTGAGTCCCTGGCTTACTGGTGCTCTTTCATGCTGTCCTTAGGAGGGGTGTGTCACTTGAGTGGGTTGAGTCACTGATGTGATCTTCCTGTCTGGGTTGGCACCCCCCCTTGGGTTGTGCCGTGGCGGAGATCTTTGTGGGCTATACTCGGCCTTGTCTCAGGATGGTAAGTTGGTGGTTGAAGATATCCCTCCAGTGGTGTGGGGGCTGTGGTTTGGCAAAGTGGGTTGGGTTATATCCTCCCTGTTTGGCCCTGTCCGGGGGTATCATCGGATGGGGCCACAGTGTCTCCTGACCCCTCCTGTCTCAGCCTCCAGTATTTATGCTGCAGTAGTTTATGTGTCGGGGGGCTAGGGTCAGTTTGTTATATCTGGAGTACTTCTCATGTCTTATCCGGTGTCCTGTGTGAATTTAAGTATGCTCTCTAATTCTTTCTTTCTTTCTCTCTTTCTTTCTTTCTCTCTCTCGGAGGACCTGAGCCCTAGGACCATGCCTCAGGACTACCTGGCATGATGACTCCTTGCTGTCCCCAGTCCACCTGGCCGTGCTGCTGCTCCAGTTTCAACTGTTCTGCCTGTGATTATTATTATTTGACCATGCTGGTCATTTATGAACATTTGAACATATTGGCCATGTTCTGTTATAATCTCCATCCGGCACAGCCAGAAGAGGACTGGCCACCCCTCATAGCCTGGTCCGTTTGTAGGTTTCTTCCTAGATTTTGGCCTTTCTAGGGAGTTTTTCCTAGCCACCGTGCTTCTACACCTGCATTGCTTGTTGTTTGGGGTTTTAGGCTGGGTTTCTGTACAGCACTTTGAGATATCAGCTGATGTACGAAGGGCTATATAAATAAATTTGATTTGAGTACACAGCTATGCAATCTCCATAGACAAACATTGGCAGTAGAAGGGCCTTACTGAAGAGCTCAGTGACTTTCAACGTGGCACCGTCCAACAAGCCAGTTCATCAAATTTCTGCCTCGCTAGAGCTGCCTCGGTCAACTGTTAGTGCTGTTATTTGTGAAGTGGAAACATCTAGGAGCAACAACGACTCAGCCGCGAAGTGGTAGGCCATACAAGCTCACAGAATGGGACTGTGCTGAAGCGCGAAGCGTGTAAAAGACATCTGTCCCCAGTTGCAACACTCATTGCCAAGTTCCAAACTGCCTCTGGAGGCAACGTCAGCACAAGAACTGTTTGTCGGGAGCGTCATGAAATGGGTTTTGATGGCTGAGCAGCTGCACACAAGCCTAGGATCACCATGCGTGATGCCAAGCATGGGCTGGAGTGGTGTAAAGCTCGCCGTCATTGGATTCTGGAGGAGAAATAATGGTCTGGGACTGTTTTTCATTGTTCAGGCTAGGTCCCTAAGTTGCTATAGTGTACAATAAAATTCTAGACAATTCTGTGCTTCCAACTTTATGGCAACAGATTGGGGAAGGCCTTTTCCTGTTTCAGCATGACAATGCCGGTGCGGTCACTGGCCTGCACAGAGCCCTGACCTCTGGGATGAATTGGAACGCCGACTGCGAACCAGGCCTAATCACCCAACATTAGTGCCGACTTCACTAATGCTGTTGTGGCTGAATGGAAGCAAGTCCCCGCAGCAATGTTCCAACATCTACTGGAAAGCCTTCTCAGAAGAGTGGAGGCTGTTATAGCAGCATTTTTTAAATTTAAATTTAATTTAACTAGGCAAGTCAGTTAAGAACAAATTCTTATTTACAATGACTGCCTGCAAAGGGGAGACCAACTCCATATTAATGCCCATATATTTTGAAAGTAGATGTTCGACAATCAGGTGTCCACAGCTCTTGCGCATGTAAATATATACATGTTCTCTCAATACAGTATTTGTCTGTGTGAAACAGTACAGTATACACAAGGTAACAGATTGCAAAAACACAATTTCATTTTATAAATCGATTGATTTAATGATATGTGCTGACAAGACAGAGAGATGATATCAGTATAAAAACTGACACAGCTTAACATAAACATTAGCATGGACAATTGTCTATCAGATACAGTAAGAATCGTGTGAATACAGAGTACTGCTCTGTACTCAGAACAAGTGAAAAGGCAATTCATAAAATTGAATAAATATACATCCAGAGCAGACCAATGGGCCAATAAAAGCCAGTATAAAAATAGAGAATATAGGTATTAAGTTATGAAAACATCTATTCATATTAAAGCTAAACATTTGGATCACCCAAGCATTTTTAATTTCCAATATATAAAACAATTTACAGTAAATCCATGAAAGACTGATTATACATGAGTGAATACAGTTCAGTCCAGACCCATTTTATCCCAGCAATCAATCACATTTATTTATAAAGCCCTTTTTACATCAGCAGATGTCACAAAGTGCTATACAGAAACACAGCCTAAAACCCCTAACAGCAATCAATGCAGCACGGACCTAGGAAGAAACCTAGAGAGGAACCAGGCTGTGCCGAGTGGAGATTATAAGAGTACATCACAATTGTGATGTTCTTCAATCTGGCCTTTAGCAGACTAAAGATTTATAAATCAGGAAATGATAAACAAATCATTATTAAAATTATACATGCACCAACACTACAAACTTTATCAAGATATGTAAAATAAAGAATATCCATAAAAATGCATGGAATTTGACTTTACAACAGTGATTTTGGTACCACCCACAGGTGGAAAAATAAATTACAACAAATTCAAAAAGCAAATGTGGTTGATAATGACTATTTGTTAACAGGTTACAGTATGTACAAAAAGCTTCTGGTTGGTCTGTTAATTATTATAAAATAGAGAGAAGTTTGTACTTGACAGGTAAAATATACAGGTTACAATCACAGTGAATTGTCAAAAATAATAAGACTATTGTCTCATATTGATACATTATATTGTAATGATGTGCAGTTAGATGCAGCTTCAGAGAACTCAAGAGACACGGTACGTATGTTACTACATGTAACTGCATATCACTACAGTCTACGGGCTGTCCAATCTAGGTCCTGATACACTACTGCTTTTCATCCTCTCCTTATCAGGGACTGATTCAGACCTGTGACACCAGGTGAGTCCAATTAACTACCAGAAGAAACAAAAACCAGAAGTATTTTAGGCCCAGCAGGACCATGAACTGCTCTGTATCTTACAGTACATATTTACAATGTTGATGCTTAGAGGTGACAGATGAAAGGTAGTCTATAATATTTACAAAAATATCTAAAATCATCAAAGAAGCTTTTTTTTCAGCTTATTGCTGAGGATTCCTGAGATGTTATGAGCACCCAATGAAGGAATACAGCCCTCCAACTCCACTCTGTAACTCAAAGCCAGTTCCACTGCTTTTTGTCAATACGAATCATATGAATAGACTACTTTTAATCGGTGGATTACCCTAAACCCACTGGTAGCCCTTAGGGAAGTGCCTGTAGCAATATTTGCTAAATGCTTGTTTTAGTATAATCCCTGTTTACTTCAGTGGCAATTCTACCTAAGAAAGTTACATAGAGGAAATCCCCAAAACTGATTGTCACCAAAAAGAAAAAAATGAAGTGTTCAGCAATTAAAAAATGATATAATGACTCAAGTTCTGCTCCTCGCTAACCCTTCAAATATTTTGTCAAACTATCTTAATTGCGCCTCACCCACACCTTCAAAAACCTGCATAGACCCATTGTGATTGGCTTAATGGCAGTTTAACCTCCCCCTCTCCAACCAGTTGGTTTAGTTCTTCACAGCCCCCCATGGCTGCAGAGTGGCATAAGGCATGATGAACTGCGGGGGTGGCTGGGGCAGGACGTAGTAGCCGAACACTGGAGGAGGTGGAGGTGGAGGCGCATACATTGTGGTGAGGAACACAGGACCCTTCTTCTTGTATGTTGTGGGCCACACAGGGGCAGGGTGGTAGAAGTAATGCTGAGAGGTGGGCTGGAGCTGGAGAACATAGGGAGAGAGAACTTAGATAGGATTCTGATTATAATTCATCTTCAATTCAATCAGATAGTACTTAGAGATCACTTCCTCTGGATGTGTAGGATCTGGTGCTACGTGAATCCACGTGTCCATAGTGCTACATTGTGGATGTCAGAGAGGGAGATTTGGTACCACATTAAGGTGATGTAGATTAACCGAAAAGTTCTTACCAGTGTTTTGGTGACCTTCTGTTGAGCATGCTCCCCCCGGAACCTATCCCGAACCCTGGGCATCATGGCAATCACATAAGGTTCGCCCTCCGCCTTCTCCTTCTTTCCCTCTTTCTCTTTCGTCTTCTCCTCATCTTTTCTTCCGTCCGTCTCTCCATCCTTCCCCTCCTCCTCTGTATCGCTGGAGACAGCAGAGCCACAGTCAGACGAGCTGGCAGAGTGGTAGTCAGACGTATCCAGGTCAACATCTTTGTCTCCTTTCACATCTTCCTCATCCTCCTCTTCTCCTTCTTTGAAACGTGCTACTGTGAAGTACCTGCAGTTCTCCCCTGACCTGTGAGAAAGGAAAGAGAATACATTAGTTTCTGTAACAAAACACAGTGGAATGACCTATAAACCACCTTGTAGCTATTTCCTGCAGTCAAATTACCTAGTGGCCTCATGGGTGGAATGTTATTAATATTTTTCATAATTTCATAATCAAAAAAGCCGCCGAAAATCTGGTGTTTCTATGTCAAACATTATTTTAAAATTTCAGTCTTCTGTGATGTATATAAAGTGTAATATTAGGATGCAAACTCTAAATTGAATACATTTCAACTCTAAATCTGACATGGAACAGGTGTCTTCTGTTTTTTAAGCCCATAACCATGTCTGTGAGGTGTATGCTTTTGTTTCACAATAGATATGTTTAAGACTACCAATAATCACTGTGACCGTGATTTAGCCCACTGCAGTAAAATTCTCCCTCAGGATCATTCCCTCATTGTAGTTGTTGTATTTTCTCACCCTCCTCCTACCGTAACTTGATGAGTCATCACATAGTGGGCAGGTTCGTACAACACATGCATCATGATGATAAATATGGTACCTCCAGAGAGCTGACTGTATGACTGTACAATGAATGATGAATGAAAGCCTTCTTCCTCTGCCTTCTGAGACTGAGTATGTCACTGTCTCACTGTGTGTGTACGTCTGTGCACGTGTGAGTAACATAGTGTGACTCACCGTGCGCACACCTCCAGTGGGTCGATCCACAGCGCAATCTCGCATGGGAGGCCCAGCTCGCTGGGTTTGAGCTTGCTCTCCTCACACGCTCTCAGCACCTCCTCATCATACACCACACCCCCGCTTACCCTGATGCACCTAAGAGAGGTCAAAGGGCAGAGAGCTGTTCACCTGGACCACAGTCAACTTATCATATACAGTGCTGTGAAAAACTATTTGTCCCCTTCCTGATTTCTTATTTCTTTGCACATTTGTCACACTTAAATGTTTCAGATCATCAAGCAAATTTTAATATTACACAAAGATAACCCAAGTAAACACAAAATGTAGTTTTTAAGTGATAATTGTATTTATTAAGGGAAAAAAGCTATCCAAACCTTCATGGCCCTATGTGACAATTGCCCCACCTTGTTAAATCATGAATTTACTGTGGTTAATCACATTTTTTGGAAATCAGAGTTCAATTTCACTAGCCATACCCAGGCCTGATTACTGCCAGACCTGATGAATCAAGAAATTACTTAAATAGAACCTGTCTGACAAAGTGAAGTAGGCCAAAAGATCTCAAAAAGCAAGACATCATGTCGCGATCCAAAGAAATTCAGGAACAGATGAGAAACAAAGTAATTAACATCTATCAGTCTGGAAAAGGTTACAAAGCCATTTCTAAAGCTTTGGGACTCCGGCAAACCACGGTGAGAGCCATTAACCACAAATGGAAACATTTGGAACAGTGGTGAACCTTCCCAGGAGTGCCCGACCTACCAAAGGTCACAAAAGAACCCACAACAACATCTAAAGAACTGCAGGCCTCACTTGCCTCAGTTAAGGTTGGTGTTCATGACTCAACCATAAGAAAGAGACTAGGGAAAAATGGCCTCCATGGCAGAGTTCCAAGGCAAAAACCACTGCTGACCAAAAGGAACATAAAGGCTTGTCTCACTTTTGGCAAAAAAAACATCTTGATGATCCCCAAGACTTTTGAGAAAATATTCTGTGGACTGACGAGACAAAAGTTGAACTTTTTGGAAGGTGTGCGTCCCGCTACATCTGGCGTAAAAGTAACAGCATTTCAGAAAAAGAACATCATACCAACAGTCAAATATGGTGGTGGTAGTGTGATGGTCTGGGGCTGCTTCAGGAACTGGGCGACTTGCTGTGATTTGATGGAACCATGAATTCTGCTCTCTACCAAAAAAATCCTGAAGCAGAATGTCCGGCCATCAGTTCGTGACCTCAAGCTGAAGCACACTTGGGTTCTGCAGCAGGACAATGATCCAAAACACACCAGCAAGTCCACCTCTGAATGACTTAAAAAAACAAAATGAAGGTTTTGGAGTGGCCTAATCAAAGTCCGGACTTGAATCCGATTGAGATGCTGTGGCGTGACCTTAAAAAGGTGGTTCATGCTCGAAAACCCTCCAATGTGGCTGAATTAAAACAATTCTGCAAAGAAGAGTGGGCCAAAATTCCTCTACAGCGATGTGAAAGACTCATTGCCAGTTATCGCAAATGCTTGATTGCAGTTGTTGCTGCTGAGGGTGGCACAACCAGGTATTAGGTTCAGGGGGCAATTACTTTTTCACATAGGGCCATGAAGGTTCGGATAGCTTTTTTCCTTAATCCCTTAATAAATAAAATCATCACTTAAAAATTCAATTTTGTGTTTACTTGGGTTATTTAAATTGGTTTGATCTGAAACATTTAAGTGTGACAAATGTGCATAAAAAATAAGAAATCAGGAAGGGGACAAATACCTTTTCACATCACTGTATATGTATCTTCTCATAGACATCCACACGAAATAACAACCCAGTTACTTCAATTCCTTAATATTTCACTTCCCTTGTTGTTTACCTGAATGCCTGTCCTTTGTTGGGGTTGTCGGGGTACCAGTGGTCTTTGAATTTGTCAACCAGAAGTTGCCGCAGCTTTTCAGCAAAAGCGTCAGCTTTGGTTCCATCTAAGCCACCCCGCTCCACGGCTAGGCGTCTCAGGAAATTCACCCCGGCATTTACCTCTCTCTTCATAGTTTCTGTGAGGAAATAGGTGCAGAAAACATTTGTCTATCCTGTAAAGCTACTCAACTAATTTAGAAGATTTGAACCAACTGTACAACATGAAATAAATATTCCTGAAACTACAGCGTGTGTGTACAATTCACAAGCCAACACCACTGTCAACAAAATTATTTTTGCAGTTCCTCAAACCCCAGAATAGCCCTATTTCACAGTCTGCCTTTCAGTCTCATGTTGGGCAGGAGGAAGTCAGCTCCTCGGATAAGACCACTTCCTAGGGTATTTAGCCACTGTGTTTTCTATTATCATTACCTTCAGACCACACTAGAGGTGTATGTTCAATGTATGCAAGTCAGACTGGCCTTCTGTTGTTGAAACAAACTGGGAGCCAAAGGTCGTAGTTTGTATACAGGCAAACAAGATGCAAATAGACTCATAGGCCATGTTGGCAAATCAATATGTTACATACGCAAAACGTGTCAGATTCAGTTACAAACAAAAGGTACAGTATGTGCCTTCTGATAGATACAGTGTCTGTTTCTTCTCAATAGTGCCAGACAGTGTCAGATTGACACAGGGGAGAAGGTACAGTACAACCCCTGCCTACAGTACCGGTCAAAGAAGTGTAATGTTTGCCAGCATAGCAGAAACGCTGAGCCAGTGTAGCTGATTAGCCATCATGAAACTACGTATGTGAGGAGTGCAAGTGTGTTGACTTCCTGCTCTGGTTTAGTCGAGGTGCGAGGGTTAATTGTTGTTGTTAGTGTAGACCTGACATACAGAGAGAGTCAGGGAGATTTTGAAATAAACATTAGTTGCATCAGCTTGAGGAAGGCGTGACAATTATATTCCACCTTAAGCATCTTCCCGGAGGTGACAGACTTTGTCTGGTGACACAAATATGTACTAACGGCATTATGTAAACTGTTAAGCAATTGTACAAAAACAATTTGTTTCTACAGTTCACAAGACGTTAATTTCCCTTAAGACCAACATAACAAATAGCTTTACCGTACAGTCCCACTGGGCACAGATGTCAGTTCAACGTCTAGTTTTGATTTACATTTGGTTGAGTGTCAACTAGCCTGAATTCAATGTGAAATCTGAAGAGAGAAGAAAAATTGCGTCCATGGATTTAGGTGAGAAAAAAAATACTAAATACCCTTATGTTGATGACTTTATGCAAATCCAATTAGTTTCCCAAGTTGATTCAAAGTCATCACATTGGTTTTGGTGGTTGAAATGATGAGGAAACAATGTTGATTCAACCAGTTTTGCCCCAGTGGGGTAGGTTCAGTGAGCTTATACAGTTAGTAACCAAGTTGTCACTCAGTTGTAGAGAAATACCAGGTGGTGAGGGAACAAAGTCCTATTCAATACATTATTATTTCAAAATATTGCTTTCAAATGCTTTTGATGATCACATGGTACTGTGATTGTATCTTATTCAATAACAGAATGCATTTTTCATTAGAACTCTACCAGTACACAGTCACAAGTCCTTGAAGAACTCAGTGTGCCTCAGGATGTTATGTCGAGACTCTCTCCCTCTATCTCTCTTTCACATACACACACACGCAGACAGACACAGATACACACTACAAACAGTACCCCCAGTCTGAAGACAACTCTCTAAACCGAGCTGACGATGGTTTTTCAGCTAGGATTTCCTGTTTCAGATAGCTGGCATAACTGAAAAGCATTTGCAGGTGGTGCCTCTAGTCTGCACTCTTAAACTGCCTCGTCCCACCGCCGGTGGAAAGAAAGAATGTTAGATAGGCAACAGGATATTTACAGGGGGGTGACAGAATGGTATTCCTTTTTACCTTAGGGGTGTACAGAAGAAGGGTAGACTATTTGGTTATACATGTGATCTCGTCTAAAAATGTGACATGGACCAATTTGAATAGACTGAAAAAGATTGTTTTCATCACCATGTTGAAACACAATAGGAATGTCAGTGAGAAGTTAGTGATGTAGGATCTTAATTTGAGTTTTGCTATAGCAGGAAAACAATCCTGCAGCACCAGAAAATGTGAATTATTATGTGGATTATTATTCATGTATGTTTCTGTAGGGGTCACATTTTTTTGTAAGGGAAAATCAAGTCTGAAATTTCAAAGTGGAAATTATAAACTTCAGAAGCCTTTTTAAACCTCAAATACACTACAAGTTTAAAATGTCCTGCTATGCAGGAAAGTTCTCCTGCAACAGGGTGACCAAATGAAGATCCTACATCTTTGCAGAAATACAGTAACACAGACTGTTACAGACACAGACTACTGACTCATCACATTGTTCTGACCGAGTAGTTCCCAGTCTGACCACTTCTCTAACTTCACAGCCACATAATGTCTTTCAGTCTAATAATATCGACCACAACTATCGCCACATGTTTGTTCTTTTTCAGACTGCACAGCAACATATAGATGTAGGATCTTAGTTTGACCTATATTGTCACAGCAAAATAATCCTGCAGCGACTGGATTGGAACGTTTAGTCAATAATGTTGCTTGATCGGTGGTTAGGACATCAGCTCGCCAAAGGTAGGCTACATGAAAAGTGCAATATTGTTAATATGTGATAGTGTGCTCCTCTGCATTTCCTGCGGTGTATTTCAGCAACAACAGAGTGATCAAATTAAGATTCTACAACTGTAAAGCCATTTCTCAAAAGTGTAACTAACAGACACATATTTTGGCCACTGCTGTACATCACTGAGGACACTGAGAGACATGAGCATCTCTGAACTTGGTAATGTGGTTCTTGTGCAGTATCTAGGCCAGGGCATGTAATGGCGAGGGTTATCAAGTCAACAGGTGGTGAGAAGTTTCATTCTGTGCAATGCTCCACTCCACTCTGCAGTCTAGTGTGAAACCTCTTACAGCTCAGAGAGCTGACCTCATGTTAGATGATGGCCCAGTCATTTACTGGTTGCCTCATCTGACATCATAAACTTTGCATATTAAAGTGCCATTATCGCTGTCGTGACTAAATCATTCACTACCTTATTTAGACTGGATTGATGTGGACGTTGCTTGTGATTAGATTAGAATATGTTAGGACCACTGAGACCAGAATTAAACATCTTCCTGTCTATAAATGACATTTTTCAGTTAAAAAATGTAATGCCATGAACACCCTCATATATATCCTAGATCTGTATGTCCTAGATCAGTGGCTCCCAAACTTTTTATAGTCCCGTACCCTTTCAAACATTCAACCTCCAGCTGCGTACCCCTTCTAGCACCAGGGTCATGTCATGATCGTCATAATAAGTGGACCAAAGCCCAGCGTGATCTGGTTTCCACATCTTTTTATGACTAAGTGAAACTCACAGCAAAACAAAACAATAAATCTCAAACAAAAGGTGAAGCTAACAATAGTGCTAACAGGCAACTACCCATAGTCAAGATCTCACAAAGCACAAAGGGGAAAAAGCCGCCTAAATATGATCCCCAATCAGAGACAACGACAAACAGCTGCCTCTGATTGGGAACCATACCTGGCCAACATGGAAACATAATCCCCTAGATGACCCACCCTAGTCACACCCCGACCTAACCAACATAGAGAATAAAAAGCTTTCTATGGTCAGGGCGTGACAGGTCAGCGCACTTTCAAATGTAGTTTTTTGCCATCATTGTAAGCCTGCCACACACTATACGATACATTTATGAAACATAAGAATGAGTTTTTGTCACAACCCGGCTCGTGGGAAGTGACAAGGAGCTCTAAAAGGACCAGGGCACAAATAATAATATAATAATAATCAATCATTTTGCTCTTTATTTAACCATCTTACATATAAAACCTTATTTGTTCTTCTTCTGTATGTTGTAAAAGTGTTACATGGTCGCTGCCCATTTCATTGCATAATGCAGAAAATACACGAGAGTTCAGGGGCCTTGCTTTAACAAAGTTAACCATTTTCACTGTAGTGTCCAAAACGTATTTCAAGCTGTCAGGCATTCCCATGGCAGCAGAAGCCTCTCGGTGTATTCTACAGTTTACCCAAGTGGTGTCGGGAGCAACTGCTTGCACGAGCATTACACTCCACTATGTCTCCCTGTCATGGCTTTTGCGCCATCAGTACAGATACCAACACGAACAGCAGCTACATTTGGTTACATACGGACCGTTAGTGGAATTCCTGCGAGAGATTTGTGATTGGATGTTAATTATATGATTAGGCTAACCGTACTTGACATTGTGTTGTTATTTTGCTGAACACTAGATGGATTAATTACATTTTTGGCAGTGAAACGAGGCTACTCAGGCGAGAAAGAAAACTTACCCAAATGTATAGCCTCGTTGGAAAATATAAATGAACTGTTCGAAAATGTGAATCACATTTTTATTTGGCATATCCCCGACGGCATTGCGTGTACCCCCGTTTGGGAATACCTGTTCTAGATCAAAAGCCCTCACACAGAAGTGAGGTGGAGAGCCATGGTGGATGCCCTATGCTCCTAAGGGGGCCAAGAGGTTTAAAGAAGCACTCAGGCTATTTTTGAACTTTTCCTGTTAAAAAAGAATATCCAGAGTATAAATAGAGTAATGTTCACACCAATGGTGGCTGGTGGCACTTTAACTGGGGAGGGCGGGCTCATAGTAATTGCTGGAACGGAATAAGTGGAATGTTTGATACCATTCCATTCGGTATTATGAGCTGTCCTCCCTTCACCAGCCTCCTCTGGTACACACACTTAAGGTTAAAACAATACGTTTGGAGAAAAATAATGTTTTCTTAAACACAACTGCAAACTTAAAGGAGTTGGTCTGATGTGATCGGCATCCTCTCGTTTGAGGAGAAAATAGAGGACATCAACCACCCGAGCCACGGCCTGTTCACCCCACTATCATCCAGAAGGAGAGGTCAGTACAGGTGCATCAAAGGTTGGACCGAGAGACTGAAAAACAGCTTCTATCTCAAGGCCATCAGACTGTTAAATAGTCATCACAAGCCGGCTACCACCCGGTTACGCAACCCTTTACCCTAGAGGCTGCTACCCTATGCACATAGACATGGAATCACTTTAATAACGGAACACTAGTCACTTTAATAATGTTTACATACTGTTTTACTCATTTTATATGTATATACTGCATTCTGTATATACTATATACCATATTTACTGTATTCTAGTCAATGCCACACTGACATTGCTCATCCTAATATTTATATATTTCTTAATTCCATTGTTTTACTTTTAGATTTGTGTGCATTTCGCTACACCCACAATAACATTGCTAAATATGTGTATGTGACCAATAGAATTTTATTTGAAGATGAAAGCGCCCCCCCCCCTATTGAGATGTGCCTTTCGGTAAGTAAATCAGGTGATAAAGAGGTGAAAAGGAGCCTGGGTATATTGCATTTACAAGCAGAGCAACCGTTCCAGAAGCAGAGTCTATGAGTGACAGTACACAGTGGCCCACTGTCTCTAACAGACAAAGCAGTAACACTGAGGTGTTGGTATTGCAGCATTACTGTATTGATCTTTGTGTAAAGACTGAGACATGACCTCTCTTACAGCCCAATAACAACATACATGTCAGTCCATGTTGTGCAAGGGTGAGAAAATTGACATGGTGTCCCAATATTCTGAACCAGCCCACTGAGCCTAACACAGTTCAATAACCTATTTAATAACCAATAATTGTATAATAACTAGTTCCTATTAAGATGAGTGAACACTGGCAGTGAGAAGCTTCTGTGTTATACATGCTGTCTGTATTTATTTGACACCAGTTAATGAATATGTTTGTTGTTGAGTAATATGGCTGCTTGGAAGATTATGGTTATAGCACAGTAATGTTATAGCAGCATATACAATACATTAGGTTGTTGGCCCATGCCATGTGGTGAGTCTTGTTGATAGCAAGTTCATGTAAATTGCAAGAAAACCACTGAAACTTCAGATCTAAAAGAGTGGATTTGAGTGTCCTATATTCCGGCCACGTGCTTCCTGAGCCTATGGAAAGAGTCCACACTGCAGAGATTGGATACATTTTAATACTTGAACTCAAGTGATTGCTATAATGTAACTTGTGAAGAACATTAAATTGTTATCATTATCATATAGATCACACATCCTGTAGGCTACACGTCAAACAGATTTCAGATTGGGTTTTCCGTTCAGCCCGTGGTTTTTGCCATTTTCCGCGTTGTGGCGTAGACTTTCTTTTTTTTTGCTTCGTTCGAAAACATTGAACAGGGGAGTGGGTTCTCAACGCGGAAATCCCCCCATGTAATTGGAAATTCTAAATGTTTCCTTGAATAGATTCCGCGTTTATCCTAAAGATGAAGTTTAAATTGTTTAAAATATACAAACTCAAATAATACTTCGATTTGGGAATAAAAAAGCTAAACAACAATTATATTAGGCTACAATTAAATTGTTATATGCTACAAGGATTGTCGTGGTGAGTAGGCTGTTGTAATTTCTGTCATTTCTAGTCATTAAGCAACATATTCCCTAAATAATAAATACATGTACGTTTGTAATAACCAAACAATAACCAAGTTATTTAAATCACTTGGAAAGAGCCAACATCTGTTTATAAAATAATTTTTCAATCTCATCAAATGGTTGACTTACAAATATGGTACACTTCTCAATATTTCTCACTTACCTGTATAATAACCGCAGTATTTTAAATATCCAGTACAATTACTATTTTCTCTATTTCCTTTCTATATTGCTGTGATCATATTACTTGTATAGTTATCGGCACATGTTGCTTCCTTGTTCTCTTTTTCGTGCATTCAAAGCGGTCCACGTTCCTGGTTTTGCGTTGGTCTATGGGAATATCTCAATTGCGAAATCCTCGCGTCCTCTCTCTCGCGTTTTCTCAAAACCCATTGGATGAGAAAGCAATCAATTCCGCCCCTCTGACCTTCTCCTCCAATGGGTTATGATAAGGTTACGAGGACAGAGGACGCGAATGATAATGCAATTGAGATTTCCCTGTGTTGCGTAGTGTTGCAAGCGAGAAGTTACACCTTAAATATGACTCACTTCCTTATTCGGAGCTATGAGCAATATGCTGGCTCCCTTTTACAACAACCAGAGACTCCCACTACAGACCAAATATGGTAAGCCCCGGTGAACTGATAGTCTTCTACTATCCCAGGCTATCATTCAAAAACATGTAAGGATGAAATGTAATTCTCACCATGTTATAACCTTATTATAGTCCTAACCTATTATTATGATTTATATTGATGAATAGTAGGCCTAACAACACGTGACTTGTAAGACTACTACAACAACAACAGCCCCTCAAAGTAAAATGCCAGTCTACTCAAACTTGAAATTCACCTGTGGTAAGCTTCCATGTTAATTTCAAAGTGACTCCATAGGCCTGCATGTTGGTGTCATCAGTCGTCTCTGACAACCAGATGTTTTGACACAACAAGAAAACACATCTAAAGGCTTACGGCATGTTTTTATAATATGTCACATTGCATAATTTGTCTAACATACAGGACATAAGGGCAATTATTCTTCCACTCAGGAATCATTGATTAAGTTAAGTGCTTATCAATCATGCCTATAGCATCTTGTAGGCTTCACCACTGATGTATATTTAACTTAGGACAGGTAGTCACAGTTTACCTAAGAACGTCCAGGGGCACATTCATTCTGTCATCAAAATAATAATGTTCTTGTCAACCAAATTCAAGACTACATTTTAGGCTTGTATTCAAAAACATCCTCCAGACTGCTACAAGGAGAAGCCTTGAAATTCCTAAATGCCAGTAGCTCACAGCAACACATTAAGCTGAAGGACTGCATCTTGTGTCACTGTGTGGAGGCCTTTCATTCAATAGTAACACTGGCACTGTAATTGATACACAGGCTGCATCTCAATAGTAGCTAGCTAGGTCAAGCAATACATCATCGTGAGTAACCTAGTTATAGCTAGCTAGGTCAAGCAATACATCATCGTGAGTGACCTAGTTATAGCTAGCTACGTCAAGCAATACATCATCGCGAGTAACCTAGTTATAGCTAGCTAGGTCAACCAAGTATTTGAGCGCATGCATCCTACAAAAATGTAGAGGGTCAGTTCATGGCTTGATCAGATTAATGTGGTTAGGGAGATGGTTGTTGGAGATGGAGTCTGATGATCTTGTAGAGGGCTACTCTGGGAACCAGCCTGAGCCATGTAGCCACTGGACTTCTCCTCCTTCACAATGTGTGGCAACCACTTGGGTGATGCCTTAGCAGCTCTAGGCGCCAGAAAGTTTACCACACGGTTCAGAGTGGTAGCCAGTCGTCCTCACAACGAGCCCGCTGCCTCAGCACTGCTTTTCTCTACTGCATCTCCTTTTCCTCTCAAGCTTCAGGTGACTCCTCAATTGATGTTTTGCATTTTAACACTGGAACTCAAGTCATTGCTATAATGTAACTTGTGAAGAACATTGAGGTATTCAATGAAAGGGATATCATTTAGAGATCACATATCCGGAAGTCTACACGACAAAAACAGATTTCAGATTGGGTTTTCCGTTCGTGGTGTTGTCATTTTCTGTGTTTTGGTGCCGACATTCTCATATACCTAAAGCATAATTGACTCCTCCATTTATGTTTTCAAAAGATCAGGCACCAGCAGCCAGGTGAAACAAAAAAGCTGGTACAGTGTCCAAATGCACCATCCAAAGAAAATAATTATTAGTCAGCTAGCTAGCTAGCCAAGACAAAAAAAGTTGACTTGCCAGTCTGTCTTCAAATCTGTAAAGTTTAATGTTAGAAAAAACAGCATAAAGCAAAATATACTGTACCAGTCATAAGTTTGGACACAACTAGAACTAGAAAATAGTCAAACATAAAGAAAACCTTTTGAATGAGATTCAAAAGGTTTTCTTTATGTTTTACTATTTTCTACATTGTATAATAATAGTGAAGACTAAATATGATCCCCAATCAGAGACAACAACAAACAGCTGCCTCTGATTGGGTACCATACCTGGCCAATATAGAAACATAATCCCCTAGATGACCCACCCTAGTCACACCCCGACCTAACCAACATAGAGAATAAAAAGCTTTCTATGGCCAGGGCGTGACAAATGCCAAAAGTGTGCAAAGCTGTCATCAAGGCAAAGGGTGGCTACTTTGAATATTCTCAAATATAAATATATATTGATTTGTTTAACACTTTTTTGGTACCTACATGATTCCAAATGTGTTATTTAATAGTTTTGCAATGCAGAAAATAGAAATGTACAAATGTACAGGAACTCTGTGCTTAGGCTGCTGCTAGGGCGCCATGGCAACTAATGAGCTGCTGTGACATATTGGTCCTCACTGCTGGAGCTGTGGGTCTGATTTATGATTGAAGAAGTACAGGCTACACTCTCAAACTTTATTTTTGACCAGCAGAGGGCAGACTGGTCTGAGGTGTCCCATGTTTCTCTCTCTCTCTCTCTCTCTCTCTCTCTCTCTCTCTCTCTCTCTCTCTCTCTCTCTCTCTCTCATCTCTAATTCCTATCACCCCCCACCACACACACACTTAATCTCTTCACATTCAAATTCTAGGGTGGCTCAGCAATGTCGTCACCTTAGCAGGAGCTGGCCAGGGAACAGTGTGTTAGACTGCTGTCTGGTCTCTCCTTCACTCTCCCTCCCCCTGCTTCCCTCCCTCCATTGGATCATAGTCCCTGTCCCAGATGCCAAGTCAAGAGGAAATGATCGCAGAGAGAGATAGAGAGAGGGAAGGTGGGATGGGAGAATTAGAAAGAGGGAGGATAAAGATATTGTAGGGTCACTGTGGTCTGTTGAGAGTATATGAGTAGGAATATTAATTAACGACAAAAGGAATATTGAACAAAAGTCTCTCTCACTATCTCTCCTTCTCCCCTCTGCTATCTTCCCTCTGCTCTCGGCTCTTTGCATCTCTCTCTCCCCATACATTTTCTTAGCCTACATCTCAGTGGGCCATTCCGGTCATTGACGGCATTTTTTTCTTGATGCCTTTAAACAAGCAATTAATTTGACCAAAGAGCCACGGGTTGTTTGGCTTCCTGTTACAATCAGGACTGACAGAGAGTGTTGAAAGCCAAGACTGGTCTGGCTCCTTAGAGCTCTTAGAGTAAGGCCCTCCACACAGCTTGAGGGAGAGGTGGGGATTCAAGAGAGACAAAGTAAGGTTAAGTTCACTAAAGTACATTTAGGCATCTCATATATTGTTACACAGTTGACACATGGTACCCGGGGTGTAGGAACGGGTGGGCCTGGGTGGGCACACACTTATATATATTTTTTTAATGCTGTACTTGTCAGTGTTCCAAACAGGACATTATTTTTATTTTTACCTAATCACAATACTTGAGTTGGGCAGGAGCTCCCCAGAACTGAGTACTGGCACCTCAAATTTTCTTCTGCTTGAGTTCCTGCACCTCCCATAGAATATTAGCTAAAAAGTATTGAGGGGTTTCTGCACCTAATTATAAACGGTACCGGCACCCAAAATGAGTACCGGCACCTATTTCAGTCCAAGTCAAGCACTGGCCTAAACATGCATACCCCATCAAAAAAAATCTAATACGTTTTATTTTTTATTTCTCTCATACACATATTTAACAGATGTTATTGCGGGTGAATCAAAATGCTTTTGTTCCTAGCTCCAACAGTGTAGTAATATCTAACAATATACTGAAATCTAAAAAATAAAAGAATGGAATTAAGAAATATATAAATATTAGGACTGGCAATGTCGGAGTCCGGAGTATAAATATGTATGTATGTACATGTCACGGCCTGGCCATAGAGAGCTGTTTATTTTCTGTGTTGGTTGGGGCGTGATAGTGACTAGGGTGGGTCATCTAGGTGATTAGTGATTTATGTTGGCCTGGTATGGTTCCCAATCAGAGACAGCTGTTTATCGTTGTCTCTGATTGGGGATCATATTTAGGCAGCCATTTCCCCATTGTGCTTTGTGGGATCTTGTCTATGGATAGTTGCCTGTTAGCACTATTATTTAGCTTCACGTTTCGTTTGGTATTTTGTTGTTTTTGTTCGGTGTTCATTTAATAAAGGAAAATGGACGCCTACCACGCTGCACCTTGGTCCACTCATTCTAACGAGCATGACAGAAGATCCCACCACAAACAGACCAAGCAGCGTGGCCAGGAGGAGCAGACATCATGGACATGGGAGGATATTTTGGACGGTAAAGGATCCTGGACGTGGGAAGAAATCCGGGGTTCGCAACCACGACGCAAGCACGAGAGGCAGCCCCAAAGCATTTTTTGGGGGAGGCACACAGGGTGGTTGGCAGAGCCAGGTTTCCCGCACTCGCTTTAAGGAGCGTGTGACCATTCAGGCACCATGTTATGCGGTGATACGCACTGTGTCTCCAGTGCGCATTCACAGCCCAGTACGTCCTGTGCCAGCTTCCCGCACTTGCCATGCGAAGGTGGTCCTTTGTCCAGGACGTGTTGTGCCAGCTCTATGATCCAGACCTCCAGTGCGTCTCCACGGTCCAGTATATCCTGCGCCGGCTCTACGCACTGTGTCCCCAGCGCGCCTCCACAGTCCAGTACGTCCTGTGCCTCCTCCCCGCACTCGCCATGAGGTGCGTGTCACCAGCCCGGTGCCACCTGTACCGGTCCCACGCATCAGGCCTCTGGTGCCACTCCACAGTCCAGTAAGTCCTGTGCCTCCTCTCCGCACTCGCCCTGAGGTGCGTGTCACCAGCCCGGTGCCACCTGTACCGGTCCCACGCATCAGACCTCCAGTGCGCCTCCACAGTCCAGAGCTTCCGGCGACAGTTCCCATTCCAGAGCTTCCGGTGACAGTTCCCAGTCCAGAGCTTCCGGCGACAGTTCCCAGTCCAGAGCTTCCGGCGTCAGTTTCCAGTCCAGAGCTCCAGCGACGGTCCACAGTCCGGAACCTCCAACGACGGTCTACAGTCCGGAACCTCCTGAGACCGTCTACAGTCCGGAACCTCCTGAGACCGTCTACAGTCCGGAACCTCCTGAGACCGTCTACAGTCCGGAACCTCCTGAGACGGTTTGCGGTCCAGAGCCTCCAGTGACAGTCTGCAGTCCAGAGCCTTCAGCCTTCAGCAGGGGTTCCCAGTCCAGAGCCTCCTGCGAGGTTTCCCAGTCCGGAGCCACCGGCGACGATCCACGGTCCGGTGCCTCCGGCGACAACCCACGGTCCGGTGCCTCCGGCGACAACCCACGATCCGGTTCCTCCAGCGACAAGCCACGGTCCGGTTCCTCCGTCAAGGATCCACGGTCCGGAGCTTCCGGCGACGATCCCCGCACCAGAGCCGCCATGGAGGATGACGTATCTGCGAGCAGAGTGGGTACGCCCCGCACCAGAGCCGACACTAGACCCCCCCCCCCCCCCCCCAAACCCTCCCTTTTGGTTTCAGGTTTTGCGGCCGGAGTCCGCACCTTTGGGGGGGGGGGGACTGTCATGTCCTGACCATAGAAGGCCTTTATTTTCTATGGTGGAGTAGGTCAGGGTGTGACTGGGGGGGTGTTCTAGTTTATTATTTCTATGCGTAGTCTAGTTTTTGTATTTCTATGTTGGCCTGGTATGGTTCCCAATCAGAGGCAGCTGTCTATCATTGTCTCTTGATTGGGGATCATATTTAGGTAGCCTTTTCCCACCTGTTGTTTGTGGGATCTTGTTTTTGTATGGTTGCTTCTGAGCCCTACAAGGCTGTACGTTTGTTTGCTTGTCTCTCTTTATTGTTTTGTTGCTGGTTACGTTTAAAATAAATATGATGAACCCAAATCACGCTGCGCCTTGGTCTACCCATTATGACGATCGTTACAGTACACTACCGTTCAAAAGTTTGGGGTCACTTAGAAATGTCCTTATTGTTGAAAGAAAAGCACATTTTTTTGTCCATTAAAATAACATCAAATTGATCAGATATACAGTGTAGACATTGTTAATGTTGTAAATTACTATTGTTGCTGGAAACGGCTGATTTTTAATGGAATATCTACATAGGCGTACAGAGGCCCATTATCAGCAACCATCGCTCCTGTGTTACAATGGCATGTTGTGTTAGCTAATCCAAGTTTATCATTTTAGAAAGCTAATTGATCATTAGAAAACCCTTTTGCAATTATGTTAGCACAGCTGAAAACTGTTGTTCTGATTAAAGAAGCAATAAAACTAGCTTTCTTTAGGCTTGTTGAGTATCTGGAGCATCAGCATTTGTGGGTTCGATTACATGCTCAAAATGGCCAGAAACAAAGAACTTTCTTCTGAAACTCGTCAGTCTATTCTTGTTCTGAGAAATTAAGGCTATTCTATGCAAGAAATTGACAAGAAACTGAAGATCTCGTACAACGCTGTGTACTACTCCCTTCACAGAACAGCGCAAACTGATTTTAACCAGAATAGAAAGAGAAACAGATGCCTCACAAGTCCTCAACTGGCATTAAATAGTACCTGCAAAACACCAGTCTCAACATCAACAGTGAAGAAGCGACTCCGGGATGCTGGAGTTGCAAAGTTAAAGCCATATCTCAGACTGGCCAATAAAAATAAAAGATTACGATGGGCAAAAGAACACAGACACTGGACAGAGGAAGATTGGAAAAAAGTGTTATGGACAGACGAATCTAAGTTTGAGGTGTTCGGATCTCAAAGAAGAACATTCGTGAGATGCAGAGAAAATGAAAAGATGCTGGAGGAGTGCTTGACGCCATCTGTCAAGCATGGTGGAGGCAATGTGATGGTCTGAGGGTGTTTTGGTGGTGGTAAAGCGGGAGAGTTGTACAGGGTAAAAAGGATCTTGAAGAAGGGAGTCTATCACTCCATTTTGCAACGCCATGCCATACCCTGTGGACGCTGCTTAATTGGAACAAATTTCCTCCTACAACAGAACAATGACCCAAAGCACAGCTCCAAACTATGCAAGAACTATTTAGGGAAGAAGCAGTCAGCTGGTAATCTGTCTATAATGGAGTGGCCAGCACAGTCACCGGATCTCAACCCTATTGAGCTGATGTGGGAGCAGCTTGACCGTATGGTACGTAAGAAGCGCCCATCAAGCCAATCCAACTTGTGGGAGATGCTTCAGGAAGCATGGGGAGAAATCTCTTCAGATTACCTCAACAAATTGACAACTAGAATGCCAAAGGTCTGCAAGGCTGTAATTGCTGCAAATGGATGATTCTTTGACGAAAGCAAAGTTTGAAGGACACAATTATTATTATTATCTTCAGGCCGTGGCTTGGGTGGCTGAGGTCCTTGATGATCTTCTTGGCCTTCCTGTGACACCGGGTGCTGTAGATGTCCTGGAGGGCAGGCAGTGTGCCCCTGGTGATGCGTTGGGCAGACCACGCCACCCTCTGGAGAGCCTTGCGGTTGCGGGCGGTGTAGTTGCCGTATCAGGATGGTACTTGCTCCCTCTGCTGTCTTCTGAAGTCCACGATCAGCTCCTTAATTTTGTTGACATTGAGGGAGACGTTATTTTCCTTGCAAGACTCCACCAGGTCCCTCACCTTCTCCCTGTAGGCTGTCTCGTCGTTGTTGGCAATCAGGCCTACCACTGTTGTGACATCTGCAAACTTGATGATTGAGTTGAAGCGGTCATGGGTGAACAGGGAGTGCAGGAGGGGGCTGAGTATGCACCCTTGTTGTGTCCCTGTGTTGTGAATCAGCGTAGTTGAAGTGTTGTTGCTTACCTTCACCACCTGGAGGTGTGGTGAAGGAAAAGCATTCCAGGAGACTACCTCATGAAGCTGGGTGAGAGAATGCCAAGAGTGTGCAAAGCTGTCATCAAGGCAAAGGGTGGCGACTTAGAAGAATCTAAAATATATTTTGATTTGTTTAAAACTTTTTGGGTCACTACATGATTTCATATGTGTTATTTCATAGTTTTGATGTCTTCACTATTATTCGACAATGTAGAAAATAGTACAAATAAAGAAAACCCCTTGAATGAGGTGTGTCCAAACTTTTGACTGTTACCATATATTACTGTGCTTTGAGTGTTGCTAGTCCATGCATGTAATAGCAGTCATTCACAAACAAATAGAATAGTTGAATCTGCTCTTTTTGATACAGTACTATATAGACATCAACATGTCTTACCTGCTTGTGACTCTGTAGGATAATTAGCATAAGTCACTTTCTGGCACTCCTTTTTTGGCTTTCCGTTTCACCTCCCTGTCAATTCCAAGCTGAGCTGTTCATTCTTCATATACAATTTAACAATTGATAATATTCTCACCAATCAGACTATTGTCATTTTAATCTAGTCTTTAAACGAACTATATGTGAAATGAGTTTCGATATAGTTTAGGTGTAGTTTAGATGGGGTCATCATCAGCTGCAGAAGCCGGAAGGGCAAGGGGAAAAATGACACATTCTGTTTGTGCTATTAAGATTCTAACAATAATAGTGTGTTAGATTAGATTTATTTAGTTCTAGTCTCATAGTCTATTAATTATAGGCTTTTGGTTTATCACGTGTAGTTCTATCATTTGACCAGACAAGGTCTTCCTCAGGCATGGTTTGGATTGCCATCGTCATACTGTAGGACTCTTTGGGTTATCGTATGAATTACTTGTGGTTCTCTTCTGTATTTGGTATTTCTCTGGCGAGTAACCCTGTCTTTGTTTCATTACAATGAAGGAATGCAAAACATGTATAGCATCTCCCTGTGCATTTCTCGCCGGATCACAGATCCTTGATCTGGTACTTCTAAAACAACTGCTTGGAATTTGGAGACCTGACCTCAAATTCAGATCATTTATCTGCCATAGTTTGGGCATCAGCCACTCTATGAATCTGCCTGGTATCAATGAAGCCCACGCGCACACGGCCACATGCAACCTGCTTCGCCTTTAAAAACATATTGATTTCTCCAATTCGCAGAGAGCTTTAACGCGATCGATAGCCCTGGCCTTCCAAGATCAGCGGCTGTATAAGCATCCCTTCCCCTAACAAACACGCCCGTCTCTCTTCCCCTCAGGTAATGATTGTCCTTGGGCAGGAGAATAGTTTGTCTGCATTAGGAGTGAAGTGTTTCTAATGGAATTGGGTCTCTCTCCTCCCCCACCCTCACCCACCTCACCCCTCTTCTGGGTCTGTAGTAATGTGGTTATGTTCAGTGTGTATATATCGCTGCTTTAATAAAGGTGGGAGGGATTTGGGGCACACCTCTCCTTTGACCTTTAACATCCACTTGGTTTTCCATCCATCCATCCCTCGCTCCTTCCTTCCCTCCTCGCCCGCCCTCCCTCTCTCCCCCAGACTCTCCGTCAGTACGGATCGATAACAGTTTGTATTTGCAACGCATTAGAGGCCTGCCTACCTCCGTGCTACATTGAAAAAGGAGGCTGCCTGCTCATTTTGGTGCTGTGCGGTCAAATCACACCACCCAGATTGAATAGGTGATGTGTTTCCAGACGTTGTTCTCAATGATCGGACTCTGTATTATGTTTCATAATGTTCACACCTAGTTTATATTATAGCTCCTCCACTGTTCCTATCTATCCTGTTGTTATCTTATTTCATCCTCCAGCCTTGTTCCCTGTTCCTCTGACCCAGTCTTATCCCTTAATGGTCAGTATGGGAAGGAAAGGTGGGAAAGGGCAACATGTATTAATGAACATTGGAACTACTAAGTGATATATGCTGGGCTTTGCTATTCCTGTTTTTATTAGAATGTTCCTCAACAACAATTTCTTAGCACCAATCCAAACACTCTATAATGTACCTGTGGAGAACACCCTTCAACCAATCAAAATGAAGTATGCAACAAAGCCGTAGTTAGAGCCTATCATCATTGGCTGATTTTACAGGCTGATTTTATATGCATGTTTATCAAAACACATGAATGTAAAAGTACATACCTAGTGCCCCTGAGATGAACCCTTTACATAAAAAGCAGTTGTTACCATGGTGATCTAGTGCTGTTTCACAAGTTACGGATAGCTTTTCTGTACAATGTATGATTCTTTTTAGTAGTTTTAAACACACAAGTAGACATAGCATATTGTCTTTTTTCCCACCAGAAAGATTATTATGTCAACACTAAACTCATGTACCCTCACACACACCCGTGCGCCCATAACACGTGCACACGCATTCGCACGCACGCACGCTCATACACACACACACACACACGGAGTCACAGACCAGAGTTTTGTTCAGTTGGGCCTTCTGAGTAAAATCACTTAAATTAAATACAGAAAAAGGGATATGAATAAGAAAATGTACTGCTTGTGAACTTAAACTTGGGTCTTGAGTTGTATTTTTTTCCTAAATTGCACTTTGTTTTTGAAGTCTAAGTTTTTCTTAAAATAAATATGCGATACTTCAATGTTGTAGAGGGATATCCTTACAACTTGATGATCCAAGATAGTGACATTTCCTGAGTAGTTGACCTGGTCTCAGCCATAACCTTGAATTCATGTTGACAAACCTTTCCCCTCCCCCTGTCTGTAGTTCTCCCAGTCCATTTTTGCCCCTCCGTCTCTCTCTCTCTTTCTCGGTCTCGTTCTCTCTTTCTGTTTCTCTCTCTCTCTGTTTCTCTTTCTCCCATTCTCTCTATTTTCTCCTTCTCTCTCTCTCTTGATCTCTCCTCTGTCTGTGCCTCTTATTAGCTCACCCCCTGCCTGCTGGCTGTGTGTTAGAGTGTGCTGGGGGGCCAGCAAAGGGGAAATCGACTGAGGAAAGCTTTCAGAGTTCAAGTGCACGGCCAAAGAAATGTTCCTGAGTTGGACAAAGGGAGAGAGGAAGGGAAGGAGAAACGGGAAGGCAAGAGGCTGAACTATTGACAAAGCAGCTGAGGACGGGGGAGAGAGCATGAGGGTCGTTTTAAAAAATGGGTGAAATTGGAGAAAAAATTGTGAACGGAAAATAGAGAGAAAAAATGTCCATCCCCTCCCCTTCCCTCTCTCCACTTATACACTCCTCTTACCCTCCCCCTAAAATATTCTTTTCAGAACCACCCCTTTTCTTTATTTCTCTCGCCCTGTCCCTCCCTCCCTCTCTCGCTCTCTCCTCCATTCCTACTCCACTTGCACACACACACTAGATGACTGACGCCCTCTTACCCTCCCTCCGTCTCTCGCCCTCATTTTCTCTCTCTCTCCATGCTCTCTCCGCTACACCACCAATACTTTTTTCCCTGGCTGTGGCGTGTTTGTGCTTTAGCGAGTGTACAGCGAAACCAGTTCTGTGCTGATCCAGCGTGTGCTATCCCATATACAGAGCCAGGAGCAGCGTACCTCTTGCCAACAGCCTGCCTCCACTTTGCTGCCTTTTCTGCTTTGATTTCCTACTGTCTGCTTTTCCACCAGACCTTTTCTTTCTTTAACCCTCTGCTCTCTTCCAAGAATGATCTAGGAAGAGGGGAAAGAAATAAGAGAAAGGTGTCTGCGTGAAGGGGAGATGAGGAGGCAGAAAAGGAGAGAGAGAGGGGAGAGGACTAGAGAAGACTGGAGTTAGGCTGCAACACGAGAGGCAAAGCAACGAGGAGAGGGAGAAAGAAGAGAGCAACAAGGATCGAGGGATGATCGAGGTGGAATCGGGCAAAAACGCAGGAAAAGGGGGGAAAATATTGCCAGACTCATCCGACCTCTGCTGGTATTTTTCTCATCCTTTTGTTATTCACATACTTTCTTTTTAAGGGTTTCTGATGATTATGTTTCTCTATCTATCTCATGGGTTTCTCTTTCCATGTCTTCTAGGGTTTTCAGCGTTGCTTGTGATTCCTCTTGTTTTTAAAAAGTGTCTATGTCCATGTGTGTACTTTTAGAACCCTTTCCTTCCTCCCGCTCCCATTGGAAGGTTTTCCTCCGTCCTTCCACGTTTCTCTCTCGCCCAAATGAAATGCCATGATTGCTTTTTTAAATTGTAAGTTTTGATATTTTCGCTTGGATTTTCCCATTGAAAACTATGTTGGAAAAGGTGAAACTGAAATTGGGGCCCAGTAGTGAGGCCGAAAGGGAGGGAAGAAGGGGGGTAATTTTCCTCCATTTTTTTGTTTGTTTAATCTTCGTGTGTATGAATATAAGTGTGTATGAATATAAGTGTGTATGGGTATGTAAGTGTGTATGAATATAAGTGTGTATGGGTATGTAAGTGTGTATGGGTATGTAAGTGTGTATGAATATAAGTGTGTATGGGTATGTAAGTGTGTATGAATATAAGTGTGTATGGGTATGTAAGTGTTTTATCGTCGTAAGCTTCGTTCAATTATTGTATGCATATTTTCTGCACAGTTTGGAGTCATAATGATGAGTTTGACATAATATTTAACGGGTAAAAAGGCGGCATTGTGAAGTGAATGTAGTTCTATTATAGGGGTATCCCCATCGCCGCTCTCTCTCTAACTCGCTCCTCGTTCTCCCCTACTTCCTGTCTGTTTGTGTCCTCAATACATCTGTCTGTTAGTCTGTACATAAACACATCTCTTCTGAATGTGCTTCTCTATTTATCGACTAATACGGACGGCAGTCTAACTTTCAGCAATCTCTGTGGGCCTTCTCTGTCCGTCCCCATGCTATTGGCTTCCACCCTCGCTTCCACTGTGAGATTTGCACAAGTCGGTGTGTCCCTCCATTCAGACTTAATTTCAGAGGCCAGAATGTGTTCTGTGTGTACATGGATGTGTGTGTTATATTCTTATTCCATCCCAGCTCTTAGCCGCCCTGTACATCTCCATGGAGACCCGCTATGTTCTCTCGGCCCCCGTACCTCGGCCTCTTCGCGGGCTCACAAAGACACCCCCAGATGTCGCCCTGCCAGGGTGTAAAATTGGCGAAGGGACGGAGAGGAGGGTACCCCGATTGGGAGTTGTCGGAGGGTGACGGCGGGGATGGACGTGGTCCTGATAGCCATGGCTAAGGGGCTTTGTGTCTGAATGGAGGTTAAGCTGGGGACTTAAGTATGGAGCGCAGGCCTAGACACCCCACTGCTAGGCGCCTGCAGGCTTGGTTAATAGTGGGTAGAAGGGCTGAAAAGAAGGCCTGGCTGACTGGCTTTCTGAAAGGCCTGACTGAGATCTCTACACTATTGTCTTATCAGGTGGACTGAAAGCACGGCGTAACGGTGCTCTCTTGTCCTTCCCCCAGTCTCGCTGAAGGTGATAGAGTACATGGTTTATACCATCATCTCAACACATAAGCAAACTAAGCCTTTATAGTTTAAGGTTTGTGTAAAACAAAAGAGATAATCATATGTTTACTGTATTTGCCGTTTTGTATTTTCATCTTGATGAAAAGGCATTGTACACTGTAGTACTTTTTGGAAATTAAAATGTGTTGTTTGCTAGTCCAAAATCGCACAGTATCACACTATGACGACATGGTGGATCCACGGTCTCACACCTCATATGACAATAGAAATAAATGATAGAGAGGTCAGTCAGTGCTGCTAGATATACAGCCTGTGATGATGGAATGCCACAGATCAGTTACCAGCCGTTAAATATTTGAACCGGCTCTAGTTTGACGTCAGTTCCTCAGGCTCTCCCAGCCGTCTCAGCGTCAGTGCTGCAGTGGAGGAGGCCACAAATGTGCTTCCCTTAATGAAGCATTACTCATCCAGCACTATCAATTATACAACTAGTACTTGTCTGACTCTGAGAGGGGGTGGGCTACTAGCCTGCTACAGAAGGTACAACAAGCTACTGGGTCCACTATGGAGGGAATGACTGACTGACTGGGGCATAGATAGAAAAAAGCAGCATGTGACCATCATTGATGTATTCCCACTCTCAGGGTCCGGGTGAGAGAACCCCTCCCCCCGGAATCATTGTTCCAGTTGTGTCACTATGTGTCTGCTTCAGCTTGACAAGGACACAGACCGCTGAAACAAGGCAGAACCAGACGAGCTGTGAGTTCTGTTTGGATTCATATTGCCTAATAGGGGCCTTTTTCATAAATACTGAATTATTTGTGGGGGGGCTTTCTTGCAGTGCTTCAGTCCTCCAGTGTCTCTGTGTGTCTGTCGCCGTGGGTAAATTGAGTTACTAACTCATATGTTTTAGAGCACTCGGCAGCACACCTCGTTTCATCAATAAAATGGAACCCAAATTATTTTCAATTGAATTTGATGTGTCCATATTGTATATTGTACTGACACTTAAGTCCAAGTTGTATTTGAGTACATTGATGTATAGGAGCTTTGACATCAATTTGTGCATAGCAATCAGCACATTTGAAAGACCCAGGAGTGAGAGGTGTGTGTGTGTGGTGGTGGTGGGGGGGGCTGTTGGGGTTCCAGTACATTCTGGTCTGGGTTGGTTTAGGTTAGGTTAATTAATGGGTTAGTTAATCACTTAGACTTAGGCTGGAATATACTTTACGTATATCAGGATATATACAGTATGTCCATCCCAGTATGAAATGAAAGCTAATATTTTGAAATATTTTGATTAACCAAATCAATTTCGGCCTACTAATCATTCATTCTTAGTTGAGATAATAGTCCATTCTTACTTTAAAGGTGAAAAGGTATTATGATAAGTCAGGTATTATGTATCCAGAATGTTTTACATTTTGATAGAACTAGAAAGCCTCTTTAACTATCAACTCTTCATACCTCTTCTGAAGTATTTATGCCATTGTGTTCAGTAATTGATGTTCTAATATCTTCAAAAATGTGTTTTACCTTGAATTACACACATCACTTCAAATTACACCATTGTCATTGTTCAGACACAATATTACCTTCTCTCGGAGTCAGGGTCTTTCTCTTCGTGGGCAACCCCTCGTAATTTGACGGGTGTATGAATGGCTACATTCTTGTGATACTGTACAGTTTTTACATTTTTGTGAAGATTGTTTAGTGTAGTTTTGTCCTGTATTTGCACTGTAGATTGAGGCAGTGGTAGTGGTGGTGGTGTGGGGGTTAAACTGTACAGGCGGGAGGAATGTGTTTCGAGTCAGCAGTGAGAATTCCTCGGTTCTGCATTAGTAGGTCACAGCTTTGCCTCTTACCTCGGCAAACTCTCTGCTCTCTCTTCTCCCTCTCCACCATGTCTGTCTCTCTCCTCCCCCACCCGGCCTCCCTCCCTCCTTCCCTCTCTCTCCTGATCCTTCTCAGTCTCACCATGTTTCCTCCCCCTTCCTCCGTCCCTCTTTCTTTCTTTCTTTCTTTCTTACTTTCTTTCTTTCTCTCTGTTCCCTTCTCTAGTTCTGATCCTAATCCTCTCCCTTCTCCCTCTCTCACAGACATCTAAGGCCCGAGGTGTTGGGGGTGGGTTGAAAGGGAAGCGAGACGGGGAGACTGTGTGTGCGTGTGTGTGTGTGTGTGTGTGTGTGTGTGTGTGCTGGTGCGCATGCGTGTGTTATATAAATCTAGCAGCACAGCTCTCACTCCTGCTTTCAGTGTTTCTAGTCATCTATGATTAATTGAGCTGGGTTCCTGAGGAATGGTCATTGTCTATGTCACCAGATTCTACCTGTTCTTATCATCTAGCGTACATGACATCTTCCTCACATGTCCCGCTGGACTATCGTGGTCAGACACCACTGATTCAGCTCCTACTAACATTGATATTCATATTGCTGATCGTCACATGCCAGCATACCTTCCTGCAGAGGCAAAAATTCCAGAACTATCTCGGGTCCTCCACAAGACTATTTGACAGACGAGGGGAGCTCCCAGAGAAGCTTTCTGTGAAGCAAACACAGAACACTATTAAGATGGCACACAGAAACATATACAACCATAAACATGGCATACACAGGCAGCGGCCGATACTGTCTATCAGATAACTCATGGCGTGTAGCGTTGGTGTGGTGTGACTGTGAGTCAGGCCTGCTGGCTGGCTGTCTGGCTGCCATATTGACACGGCTCACAAGCCTTCACAGTCTACCCCTATTTTATGCTCAGCTATGCTCTGCAGTACCATTGGTGGCGCTAGCCGGCCGTATTTACAGAGCAACACCCTTTGGTGCTATGGGCCCTAGTGCCAGACGGAGAGAGGAGGGGAGGCGAAGAGGCAGAGGAAGGGTGGAGGGGAATAGAAGGGTGGAGAGGAGGAAGGAAGGAGGGAAGGCGAAGAGGCAGAGGAAGGCAAAGAATGGTGTCAGAACCACAGGGAGGTAGTGCTGCTCAGTTGGTAGAGCATGGCGCTTGCAATGCCAGGATAGTGGGTTCCATTCCCACAGGGGACCAGTATGGAAAAAAAGTTCATGTAAGCACTCACTACTGTAAGTATCTCTGGATAAGAGTGTCTGCTAAATTACTAACATGTACAGTGAGGAGAACAAGTATTTGATACACTGCCGATTTTGCAGCTTTTTCTACTTACAAAGCAGGTAAATGTCTGTAATTTTTATCATAGGTATACTTCAACTGTGAGAGACGGAATCTAAAACAAAAATCCAGAAAATCACATTGTATGATTTTTAAGTAATTAATTCATTCCAATAGATTCCATTTCTCACAGTTGAAGTGTACCTATGATAACAATTACAGACCTCTACATGCTTTGTAAGTAGGGAAACCTGCAAAATCGGCAGTGTATCAAATACTTGTTCTCCCCACTGTACATGTAGTGGGGTAGAGACGGAGGGAGGTTATGGTAAAGAGGAGAGAACAACTAGAGAGACAGAGAGGTGATGTCGGACCCCGCTACCTCATTTCCCTCCTGCTCCCTGTTCCACATTGCATTGTGTCCCGGCAAGTGCTCTGTGTTTGATGTCTGTGTATTCAGAGAGACACAGCTCTCTGAACTACATGTATATCTCTCTGCCCTAATCTAGATCTACCCTAATAACTATGCCAGTGTGTGACTGTGTATATCTTATAGTGGCTGGCTGGACTGCCATGGACGCTGGCCCGTTTCTGAGTTCAAACTCCCAGTTCCCACTGTCATGGCTGCAGAATCCCCAACTTAAAAGACTGTTGTGATACCCCCTGTACAATATTGTGACAAAGCAAACCAACTTAGTAGTAATTGATTGTGAATCGTGAAGTAAAGCCTCCTGAGTGTGTCTGGGCGGTTGGTTGTGGTGGCAGAGGGGCTATAGGAGTTTCTGTGGGGGTCAGGGCTGGGAGATGAAACGAGAGCCTGGGGTTGGTCGCTTCATGCTTCAGAGGTTCCTCAGAGAGAAGGACAGGTCAGGAAAAGACCCCAGAACAAACACCAGACGCATTGTTCAAGTTCAAGGTAAAGTTGAATATGGCACTTTTCATTCCATCTATGCAGCTGCCCTCTTCCGGCTGTGGGCTTTTTTGTAAAAGTGGTATTAATTGGGGGGAAATTGTGCTGTTGGGTCAAATCAGACATTTGTGTTATGATAGCATAATTGATAAGCAATTAGGTCAATATTAATTGCATTTACACATCTTACTATTTAAAATAGCATGAGGGCTTGACCATGTAGCGTTTGGATGGCTACTTGGCTCAAAGAAGCAATCAGACAATTCTATTTGAAAGTGTGTTTGGAGGTAAGTCAAAAAAGGTCAGCATTTTACTTTTCAGAATAGCTATGGAAATAGATTTATTTCCAGAGATTTGATTGGAAATTTGAAGGGGACAGGCCTGGCCCTCCCTCCACGAGGGCTGACCCGTGCTCAGCTGCAGTGTGTCTATCCGTGCCCTCCCAAACCTCCCAGACCCCAGACAATGGGTCAGATGTCAGGCCGGGAAATGCAACACTCCCCTTCCCCTCCTCTTCTCTCCTCCTCTACTTCCTCCTTCCCCCTCTTCTCTCTTCTCTCTGTTGTGTCTAGTGGCTCGTCAGGTGCTGTTCATTAACCCTTCACAGGGGACTTCCCGTCCCCATCCCGCCCTCTGTCCGAAAATATAACCTTTCAATTTAGCAATTTGATATTTTGTCTTTCAGGAAATGTATTGCGTTGTCTAGGCCTGTTCAAGATGACTATACTATAGGAGGATAAATCACCAAAGAACAGAACTGTATAGACAAGGTAGAATAGACCCCAACCCCCTAAATTCCGCACATTGCTTATGTATGTGGTAAGGCCCTTGCTTTTCAAGGCTGTAATTGATGGTTTTGTACTCTCTGACTCTGTGCACTGTGCACACGTGCACACACACACACACACACACACACACACACACACTGAGGCACATAATTCTGGGTCTGAGTCACCTCTTTAACAGAAAGTCAATAACAATACAGGAATGATTAATCAGGCCCTTTATTCCCCTCCTCCACTCTCCCTCCCTCCCTCTCACTCTCTCACTCCCTCACTTCTCTCAAACCCACTCTCACCCTTTCTCAGCTAACTATTGATCTGAATGCATTTGCCTCCCATTTATCGCTCTAAACTCCCCCCTACACTCCGCTCTAAAGTCCCCCACTGCCACTGCAATGAGCAGCAACAAAGACCCTCTCACACAGGAGAGTCTGACACACACGCACACACTCCATATGTCAATTTGTGTGTAAAATCGTGTCAATTGCATTTATGTAAAATTATGTATTTTTTTGCCCATTTACTAGTCCAACTAAAGCAGCATGTTCATATAGGATGTTTGCACAGCCACACATATGCACAGATTGGTGAGGGGAGTAGTCAGAAAGTCCAGTAGTCAGAAATCGGCTGTATGTTAATAGTATAATATAATACATGCCATTTAGCAGACGCTTTTATCCAAAGCGATTTACAGTCATGCATGCATACATTTTACGTATTAAGAGGGTTAAGGTTCACTTCTGCAGTGTGGTGAGCACTCATCACCTTTCAATGTAAAACACACTAAGCTTTATACCAGAGTAACTACCTATGTGATCCTCATTTTACAGACGTGTAAGTCTACAGTTATACATTACTACCTAATTCAGAAATCATTTGTATTAAATAAGACGTTTGGTAGAATGGACACTGATTTATAAAGCTTTACGATGTTTCGGGGATGCAGGTGCACTCTAAGCCTCTATGCAGGCATGTGTGAGTGCGTGTGTTTCGCCTCAACCTTTGTAAACCTGTTGCGGGATTGAAAATGGTTTGACTGACAGCTCCTTTGACCCTCCCCCTCATCCCCTAACCATTCTAGATGGTGGCAGTCAGGTTGCCATGACACCAGACTGTTTTGTCTGCCCTTTGACCTCCCGAAGGGGTGCTGTGGTCAATCAGGCATTACATTTGAGGGGCGAATGGTAGGGGGAAAGAGGTAAGGGGCGAGGGGCAAGTAGTCGAAGGAGGGGGGCAGGGGGGTGCATTTCCTCTCTAAAACCGAGGTACAAAAGGTTCCTCTATACATACGCTGTGTACACAGACATGGAGATGGAGAGTCGTGGGGGGGAGGGAGGCATACTGAGACAAAGACACATGTGCACACAGACATGAAAGCTCGCTCGCTCTCTCTCTCTTTCTTTCTCTCTCTCTCTCTCTCTCTCTCTCTCTCTCTCTCTCTCTCTCTCTCTCTCAGGGAGGAGGGTAAGTGAACTAGGATGTGTGTCCCAGGTGGTGGAGGGGGTTATTATAGTCATTGTGCCTCCCAGTCCGGCCAGCTGAAACCGTTTGGCTGCTGTGCCGTTTGAAGTTATATTTATCAAGCACAAGCAGGAGGCTCAGCTTATAGACCGAGATCTGTGTCTTCTAATTATTGAGAATGGGGAGGAAAGGACACGTGTTTGTTTAGACGGTAAAGTGAGGCTTATTTTGATATTAGGGATTGGACATGTGTGCAGATGTGTGTCCAGATGCTTTCCTGAAAGATCAAAGAGGGCGAGGAGGTGTGAATCAGTTTATATTTCAACACCCTACATTTATGATACTTCAAATACCATGAAATATCTGTTTTTTAATGCCTATATATTTGACCAAAACATCCCATGTCATTCCCTGAGTGGTACTTTCAAATTTGCGTATGATTGTCAAAATTCTTCAAGTGGCCAATTAAATCTGGATAGCCTGTACAAAATATTGCCATTTTGCATTGTGCTGAATTAACCAATGATTAAGTAAATCAACCTGGCTAAATTTTATTAATGCATTAATGAAAGCACTTGAACTGAATGAGACAGGCACTCTAGATGCTGAATGTGGATTTGGGTGAAGTTCTGCATGTGCCATTTATTCTGATTCATTTACACTCTATCTATAGTGCTGTATTTATGACCTCCTTGTACAGATCACACAGTATAGCGTAGATAGGTGATTGTTCATTTCATTATTGTGCCTGTTTATTTACTGTAGATGGTGATAATTCATTGTGTAATTTAATCATTTTAATTGCAGCTGTGTTTGCCTGCTTTTCATTTCCCTCATTAGCAATGACCTTTTTCTGACCCATAGAAAATAGGGCATGGAACGTTTCTCTGCTCTGAGCCCATATACTGGTGTCAAAATATTGACATTGACTATTAAAAGTGCACATCACCACCATGGCCCGAATCTGTGTACGTTTAAAAATTGGTCCTGATATTTGGCACGTTGGTTTAACATGCCGTGTCAGATGCTGAGACAAAGAAAACCTGTCAGAGCTCAGGAAGTTAGAGGAAACTACTTCCCAGTGGTAAATTCCCATTTCATATTTCCATTTCATTCAAAATACTGATGTATACTGTAGTGTGTCGTACTGAACCATGTGTCTGTCTAACTTCTGAAGCTGAGCAGTTAGAATTGACGGTGATATTTAAAATGTCACACTGTCGTCATAATCACTTCAAAAAACTGGCAGTGGTATTTGAATGTGTGTATTACGTTAAGTAGCTGTGCAATTACTTACTTGACACTTGGATGAAATTGAAGCTGTTATGATTCATATGTTATGAATCTCCGCCCCTCTGGAAGGAAGTTGACTTATAATCTGTTGTCTGGAATATCTACCTCATTCAAATCACTCATCGTTCATATGACTGGAAAACAACACTGTGTTTTTCCACAGCAGCTATGGTGCTGCACCTCTACAGTACGTCTCTCTCTAAGCCCTTGTGACTCTTTGTGTTTCAGTGTGGGGACCGGACCCATCACCTGACTGCCCTCTCCTGTCTTCCTGGTCCTCAGCAGAACAGCCATGAGGTAATATCCTCTCCTCCTCTCTACCTCCATCCATCATTCCATCCCTCACTCCCTGCACCCTGGGTCTGAGTCGTCATCATCCCTTCTAACACCCATCAGTCTTTTAGGTCTCCTGTTTCTCAATCTGTTTTATCTTCTGTTTTCTGTCTGACAGACAGCTGTCTTGCTGCCTCTAGAGAAAAGCTCTACTATCCCATCTGCTTTATGGAGAACCAGGTCTCTTCACCTCCCTGTTTCTGGCATGACTCATGACTCATTGTGCTGTGGTGACTACAGTTTGCTTGTGAGACTCCTGGATTCTATGGTTTTTACCATAGCTGTCTATAGTCCATGTACAACAAATAGACTCCTGTATTCTATGGTTTTAACATAGCTGTATATGGTCCACGTACAGCAATGACTAGAGCCATGCCTATTTTCTTCTCAACCTACTGCAACATTTGATTGAAATTTCAAACTCCACATTTGAGTAGAGAAACCTAGAGAAGGTTACTAGCCTGTAGTTTACGTAATGTAATGTAATCACGTAATGTAATGCATCCCGACTGGGAGGGGCCAGGGGCACGCCTGGCACACCAGCCTGGCCCGGGCAGAAATTGACAGCTGTGCCCTAGCAACCATTGGTTTGGCACATTGCCAAGCCGCCAGGGGTTTCCAGGGAAGAGGTTCCCATGGCAACGCTCATTTTGCCACTTTGGTTGGCGTACTTACAAGGTTGGCGTTGGGCAGATTAATGTGTGTTACAGCAACGCAGCTCTCAGCTGGAAAATCAAATGCTTATTCCAGCAGATTGGAGCTCTACCCGTCTGCACGGCATTACCATGGCGATTTTAAATGACATAGCTAAATTAGTCCCATCTGATGGTCTTTTACGCAGTAATCAAGGAGTGGCATTAGTGGCTTATAATTAATCAATTCTTTACCGTATAAAGTCTAACAAGGATGTTTGAATTTCAACCCTCGTCCAGTAATGTATCCATTCATTAAACGTCAAGGAAATAGTACAAGCTGTGAATAATAGAGATTGAGATTGATTTCCAGCAGACCAGACACTGCCCAGTAGCCTGTCTTCAATTCATCAACCGTTTTTTTACAGTCTCCATCTGACTGCGCTAGACGGTGCATTCACCACAAAATGTCTCTCCCATTCACACATCCTCTGGATGCACTGAAGGATCAAATCAAATCTCATTTTATTTGTCACATACACATGGTTAGCAGATGTTAATGCGAGTGTAGTGAAATGCTTGTGCTTGTGCAGTTCCGACAATGCAGTAATAACCAACGAGTAATCTAACCTAACAATTTCACAACAGCGACAAGTGTAAAGGGATGAAGAATATGTACTGAAAGATATATGAATGAGTGATGGTACAGAACAGCATAGACAAGATGCAGTAGATGGTATCGAGTACAGTATATACATATGAGATGAGTAATGTAGGGTATATAAACATATAAAAGTGGCATGTTTAAAGTGGCTAGTGATACATGTATTACATAAAGATGGCAAGATGCAGTAGATGGTATCGAGTACAGTATATACATATGAGATGAGTAATGTAGGGTATGTAACCATTATTTTAAGTTGCATTGTTTAAAGTGGCTAGTGATACATTTTTTACATAAATTTTTCCAATATTAAAGTGGCTGGAGTTGAGTCAGTATGTTGGCAGTCTGATGGCCTTGAGATAGAAGCTGTTTTTCAGTCTCTCGGTCCCTGCTTTGATGCACCTGTACTGACCTCGCCTTCTGGATGATAGCGGGATGAACAGGCAGTGGCTCGGGTGGTTGTTGTCCTTGATGATCTTTATGACCTTCCTGTGACATCGGGTGGTGTAAGTGTCCTGGAGGGCAGGTAGGTTGTGGGCAGAGCAGTTGCCGTACCAGAAGGTGATACAGCCCGACAGGATGCTCTCCATTGTGCATCTGTAAAAGTTTGAGTGCTTTTGGTGACAAGCCGAATTTCTTCAGCCTCCTGAGGTTGAAGTGGCGCTGCTGCGCATGTGTGGGTGGACCAATTCAGTTTGTCTGTGATGTGTACGCCGATGAACTTAAAACTTACTACCCTCTCCACTACTGTCCAGTCGATGTGGATAGGGGGGTGCTCCCTCTGTTGTTTCCTGAAGTCCACGATCATCTCCTTTGTTTTGTTGACGTTGAGTGTGAGGTTATTTTCCTGACACCATCCTCCGAGGGCCCTTGAGTTGGAGGCGTGCATGGCCACGCAGTCGTGGGTGAACAGGGAGTACAGGAGAGGGTTCAGAATGCACCCTTGTTGGGCCCCAGTGTTGAGGATCAGCGGGGTGGAGATGTTGTTACCTACCCTCACCACCTGGGGGTGGCCCGTCAGGAAGTCCAGCTGCACAGGGCGGGGTCGAGACCCAGGGCCTCGAGCTTGATGACGAGTTTGGAGGGTACTATTCTTAAATGCTGAGCTGTAGTCGATGAACAGAATTCTCACGTAGGTATTCCTCTTGTCCAGATGGGTTAGGGCAGTGGGCAGTGTGCAGTGTGGTTGCGATTGCGTCGTCTGTGGACCTATTGGGGCGGTAAGCAAATTGGAGTGGGTCTAGGGTGTCAGGTAGGGTGGAGGTGATATGGTCCTTGACTAGTCTCTCAAAGCACTTAATGATGAAAGAAGTGAATGCTACGGGGTGGTAGTCGTTTAGCTCAGTTACCTTAGCTTTCCTGGGAACAGGAACAATGGTGGCCCTCATGAAGCATGTGGGAACAGCAGACTTGGGATTGATTGAATACGTCCGTAAACACACCAGCAAGCTGTTCTGCGCATGCTCTGAGGACGCGGCTGGGGATGCCGTCTGGGCCTGCAGCCTTGAGCGGGTTAACACGTTTAAATGTTTTACTCATGTCGGCTGCAGTGAAGGAGAGTCCGCAGGTTTTGGTAGCGGGCCGTGTCAGTGGCACTGTATTGTCCTCAAAGTGAGCAAAGAAGTTGTTTAGTCTGTCTGGGAGCAAGACATCCTAGTCTGCGATGGGGCTGGTTTTCTTTTTGTAATCCGTGATTGACTGTAGACCCTGCCACATACCTCTTGTGTCTGAGCCGTTGAATTGCGACTCTACTTTGTCTCTATAATGATGCTTAACTTGTTTGATTGCCTTGCTGAGGGAATAGCTACACTGTTTGTATTCGGTCATGTTTCCAGTCACCTTGCCCTGGTTAAAAGCAGTGGTTCGCGCTTTCAGTTTTGCGCGAATGCTGCCATCAATCCACGGTTTCTGGTATGGGAATGTTTTAATAGTTGCTGTGGGTACGACATCGTCGATGCTAATAAACTCGCATACCGAATCGGCGTATTCATCAATGATGTTGTTTGACGCAATGCGAAGCATATCCCAATCCACGTGATCGAAGCAATCTTGAAGCGTGGAATTAGATTGGTCGGACCTGCGTTGAACAGACCTGAGCGCGGGAGCTTCCTGTTTTAGTCTCTGTCTATAGGCTGGGAGCAACAAAATTGAGTCGTGGTCAGCTTTTCCAAAAGGAGGGTGGGGGAGTGCCTTATATGCATTGCGGAAGTTAGAATAACAATGATCCAGGGTTTAACCAGCCCTGGTAGCACAATCAATATGCTGATAGAATTTAAGGGAGTCTTGTTTTCAGATTAGCCTTGTTAATATCCCCAGCTACAATGAATGCAGCCTCAGGATATGTAGTTTCCAGTTTACATAGAGTCAAATAAAGTTTGTTCAGGGCCATCGATGTGTCTGCTTGGGGGGGAATATATACGGCTGTGATTATAATCGAAGAGAATTCTCTTGGTAGATAATGAGGTCGACATTTGATTGTGAGGAATTCTAAGTCAG